>NC_138178.1:121253403-121883475 GCF_964165515.1 Mesoplodon bidens
AGAAAAAACTAGAATATTGGACAGTTTGAGCTTATACATCCCACATGCCTAGAAAAATAACTTTCATTGTTGAAAGAATGAAGGGAGCCATTAAAGAAATCAAGTCATTCTAATGTGTTTGAATAGTTCAGGAGAATGATATATTGCTTAAGGCTAACAAACCAATAAAAGTCTTTATTGCAAGAATCTGAACAGTCCAAAGTTAGATTTTTTGTAGAAAGTCTGCATATTATAGACCTGATACTTCAACTTTCTATCCTTCCCATTGGCGTCTGAAATTGTCTTGCTTTCCTTACACGCTTCAGCTCTTCCCTCTTTTGCCTCCCTCATCTCTCCTTTAAGATACTCTAGAGCATGTCTTTGTAATATTGTCTGTCCCTTTGGAATTATACTTGAACAGCTGTTTGTGCTGAGAACAACACATTGCAATTTTGATTAAGTGTATCTCAAGATATTTTTTTACAAGCAGTGAAGTGTTTTTAATAGTAGAGTTTGTGTATAAGGGAAAGTTAAAATCGTTTTCTCACCATTCTACGTAAATATTTGGTCATGCATCATCTAACATTACAGGGGGGAAATGTGATATAATGGAAAAACACAAAAGCAGAAGAATTTATTTCTAATTTCTGTACTAATTTGCTCTGTGATGTTCTCAATTCACGTAACCTCTCTGGAAATAATACTTGTTCTTTTACCTTGAGGACAAACAAGAGATAATATCTATTAACTTGCTCTGAAACAGTTCAAAGTGCTACTATTACAAGGAACAGGTCACTTATCAAAGAAAAAAACACAGCTAAATCCTGCAGTCACTTCACTTATTTTTTGTCACGCCCTAGGGAATTATTCAATCAAATGTTGAGCTATAGACTTTAGAATCCTTTGAGCCCTAAAACGATCAATACTTGATTTGCTTCTCTTTCTATTTGTCCCATGTAGCTTTGATATGTGTACAAGGTTAAGAGGAAAAAATCAGAGTTTGAATGTGTTTTCTACATAAGGTCTGATGTTAACTACAATGTATGTGCAGAACATTCAATACAGAACATTCTAATTACTTATATATATATATTGTTTTGATTGGGAAAGGATTATTCAGGTATGCTTAAGAACTTATTTTCTTGAAAGTGTTTATAAAGTAACCGAGACTAAATGTGTAGAGCCTTATGAAAACAAATAAGTGGACAACACTCTATATGAATGTTTTTCCTTTATACAACTATATTTGAAAATATCTTTCTTTTGCTTCAACAGTGTTGAATTTCCTACTTTGATTTTCACTTATCAAGACACGCAAGTCATTCCCAAAACTTTTAATTTCTTATTTTGTGCTTTAGCTACCTATTTACCTGGACCAAATAAATTATTTTACATATCCTGGAATACATAGCTTTTTCTAAAAATAATTATTTGGTCATTGAGCTCTTTAAAATACTTTTTTAATATACTTTATTTTTTTATTAGTTTCTGCTTTATAACAAAGTGAATCAGTCATACATATACATCTGTTCCCACATCCCTTCCCTCATGCATCTCCCTCCCTCCCACCCTCCCCATCCCACCCCTCCAGACGGTCACAAAGCACCGAGCTGATCTCCCTGTGCTCTGCGGCTGCTTCCCACTATCTATCTACCTTACATTTGGTAGTGTATATATGTCCATGCCTCTCTTTCACTTTGTCACAGCTTACCCTTCCCCCTCCCCATATCCTCAAGTCCATTCTCAAGTAGGTCTGTGTCTTTATTCCCGTTTTACCCCTAGGTTCTTCATGTAAAATACTTATTTTAAGGTTCTACTTCTGACAATGGCAGACAATGTGGTTTTAACCAACTCTCCCCACTGAGAGCAGCTAGGAAAGTTGGAGGAAATTATTATTTTTTTAAATTTTTCTTAAAGGTGTTGAAGAACTACTATTATGGAGACAAGGTATAAGAAAAAAGGAAAGAACTCTGGCATTTAGTGTTACTTTTAGTTCAAGGCTTTTTTCAGTTCCAAAATCATGGCTGGGAAGTAGAAAACCTGAGTAATCTTAAGGATTCAAGCACTGGGGGCAATATTTGGAGTAGGCCCACCAAGGAGGAGCAGCCACGGTTAACCACTAGGCTTAATGTGTACTGTCATTGTTAATATCTACTCTTCCCCTTGCCCAAAAATATGAAGATAACTTCATCTAAAACCTCAAATTATCTCTACATTTAAAAAATATACAATGGCTGGTACGCAATGAAAATCAGGCATACAAAGAAACATGAATTTCAGTTGTAAAATCTAGAGAAATTTAGGATAAAAATGCTTAAAATGATCAAAGAAATAAAAGACATAATTGAGAATTTAAGTCAAGAACTAAAAACTATTGAAAAGAACCAAATGGAAATTCTAGAACTGAAAGCTACAATAATTGAAATTTAAATTCAATGAATAGGTTAATTAACAGAAAACTAACCATAGCTGAAAAGCAAGTAAGTACTGGTGTGAGACATATCAGAAGAAAATATCAAAAGAAAAAGGATAAATGATACAAAACATTGTGCAAAAGACATATGGGGTAGAGTGTAAGTCTAACATGTATGCACTTAGGTCTTAGAAAAGGAGAAAGAGAATATGGTAAGGAAAAAATTTAAACAATTAAATATCAAGTCAAAGAATCAATAAATGCCACAGATCCTCAAGATAAATAAAAATAAAACCACATAATGGGCTTCCCTGGTGGCACAGTGGTTGAGAGCCTGCCTGCCAATGCAGGGGATGTGGGTTCGTGCCCTGGTCCAGGAGGATCCTGTGTGCCATGGAGCGGCTGGGCCCATGAGTCATGGCCGCTGAGCCTGTGCGTCCAGAGCCTGTTGCTCTGCAGCGGGAGAGGTCACAACAGTGAGAGGCCCGCATACAGCAAAACAAACAAACAAACAAACAAAAACACATAATGGCATGTAACACTTAGGAAAACCAAAGAGAAAAACCAAAGAGTAAAAATCTCAAAGCAGGCAAAACAAAATTATGTATTCTGAAGGTACAGAAATGAGACTGGACTGAGGCCTTAAGCAACAGAGATCAGAACAGAATAGGTTGATATAAAGTGCTGAAAGAAAATAATTGACAATTTAGGATTATATAACTCATTAGTATATCCTTAAAGAAACTAAGTGATTAAAATACCAAGAGCTCAAATGCTGTGTTGACAGATATTAGGCATTATGAAGAGTAAACTAGTGAGTTAAAGATCAGAATAGAAGCAATCTAGACTTAAATGGATGAGAAGTAGTTAAAAATGTAAGAAATACATGGAATTCTATTAGTTATCAGTTATCTAGTACAGTAAATTACCACAAAAGTGCCTTTAAACATTTATTATCTTTCAGTTGCTAGGAGTCAAGAGTGTGAACACCACCTCACTGGGTCCTCTGCTCAGGGTTTCACAAGGTTGCACTCAAGGCATTAGTCAATCTGTGTTTTTTCTCTAAAGCTTGGATCCTCTTCCAAGCTCATGTGGTCACTGGCAAAATCCAGTTCCTCTTTGCTGTAGGATTGAAGTCGTATTTCTTGCTGAATGTTGGCTAGAGACTGCTTTCAGGTTCTAGAGATCGTCTGCCAATTCCTTACCATGTGGCCCTCTCCCAGGAGGCCCTTTCCTCACAATATGGCAGTTTAATTTTTCAAGGGCAGCAGAAGAATCTCTTGCTCTGTCCCCTAAGGTGAAGTGTTACATAATGTAACATCATAATGGGAGTGACTATTCCATCACCTTTGCCATATTCTCTTGTCTAGAAGGAAGTCAATTTCCACTTCCATTCAAGAGGAAGGAATTACACAAAGATATGGATAAAAGGAAATGAGAATCACAGGGCCATCCTAGAAGTCTGTTTATCACAGAAATAGTAGAAAAGTCTGAAACAGGTGTAATTGGAATCTGAATAGGGGAGACTGTATAGGAAGGATGTAGATTAAGAATGTTTTGCAACCAGAACTCTCATGTGCTTCTGGTGGAAAGAATATTGTTACAGACACTTTGAAACACTGTCTGGGAAGATCAATTAAAGCTGAACATTCGGATATCATATAATCCAGAAGTTCCTTTTTTAGCAATATATCAAACATAAATAAGTATATATGATCACCAAAATTCGTAAAAGAATGTCCAAAATGCAGTTTGTAATACACCTCTTTTTATGGACTGAATTGTGTTTCCTTCAAATAGCTGTGTTGAAGTCCTCATCCATAGAATGACTGTATTTGGAAACAGAACCTTTACAGAGGTAATTAAGGTTAAATGGCGTCATAAGGGTAGTGCCATAATGCAATATGGTTGCTGTTCTTACAAGAAAAGGAAGAGACATAGGGGAGTATACACAGAGAAAAGGCCATGTGAGGTTACACCTAGAGGATGGCCATCTGTAACCCAAAGAGAGAGGTCTCAGGAGAAACCAAACCTGGGAGAACTTTGAGCTTAGATTTATAGCCCCCAGAACTGTGAGAAACACATATCTGTTGTTTAGCCACCGAGCCTCCATTTTGTTATGGCAGCCCTATCAAACTAATACAATATGCAAACTGAAAACTGGCCAATGCCCATCAGCAGTAGAATAAATAAATAGAACTATAATCATACAATGAAATACTATATAGCAATGAGGAATAATGATCCATAACTACATATACAATATGAGTGAATTATACAAAGGTAGTTTAGAGCCAGAGAAGTCAGTTGTGATACATTTTGTGTATATTAGTTTGCCTTTGTTGAACTTCATAAAAAAGGTGTGAGAAATTAGCACACTGATTACATTTAGGGATAGTAGCAACTGGAAAAAAGCATGATGTAAGGCTTCTGGGATGGTGGCAATGGTTTTTTTTTTTTTTTTTTTTTTTTTGTGGTACGCGGGCCTCTCACTACTGTGGTCTCTCCCGTTGTGGATCACAGGCTCCGGATGCCCAGGTTCAGTGGCCATGGCTCGCGGGCCCAGACGCTCTGTGGCATGTGGGATCTTCCTGGACCAGGGCACGAACCTGTGTCCCCTGCATTGGCAGGCGGACTCAACCACTGCGCCACCAGGGAAGCCCGGCAATGTTGTTTTTTAACCTGAGTGCTGGATGCAAGGAAGTATCTAGTAAATTAATTAACTAATCAAAATGTATATCTATGAGATATTATGTTTTTCTTTATACAAATTATCTTGATTTTACCCTTTTAAAACTTAAGTCTAAATTTATTTTTGGACAAATGAAACAACTGTTATTCCCAACCAATCCTCACTAAAGGAAATAATGAAGAGTATTCTTCAGCCGGAAAGAAAGATCCCTGATGGAAGCTCAGAAGTACATTAAAGAATAAAAAAGTTGAAGGTGTTGGAAAATTTAAAAATTATTTCACTGATAAAAAGGAAACAGTGTGTGATTATTTTATAAAATGTATTAAAGGACAAATCTAGTATGTAAATCAGGAGGTGTACACATGAACTTAAAGTATTTTAAGTTACTTGCATTTGATTGGAAGTAAAACACTGATTATATTAGACTTTTATAAATTAAAGCTACAAATTGCAAAATCTAGAGAAACCATTGAAGGAATAGTAAATGTGTTAATATCAAACTAAGATAAAGGAAGGTACACTAAAAGAAATATTCAATCCAACATAAGACAAAAAAGGAGAAAACCAGAAATGCAGGCCAGGAGGAACAAATAAAAACAACAAGCTAGATATAAAGCATAATACATTTAGAACTACATTAAGAGTAAAATGCTAAACATTCTAATTAAGACAGACTGTCAGAATAGGTAAAACACATGTGCAAGTGTATAGGCATGCCCATATACAAAATGGGCCACTATCTAGACACATAGGTTAAATATGAAGATTCAGAAAAGATTGAAGTATAAAGGTGAAAGGAAACTAATGACAATAATCCAAAAGAATGCTGTTATCACTGTACCAATATCACACAAATTAGGTTTTTAAAAAAAGGAACATCATCATAAATAGACAGGTAACGATAGTTGTTTTTATTCACCTAATAACATGGTCTCAAAATACATAAGATTTATATAACAACAGTAAGAAACTTCAGCAAATCTCTCTGCCAAGAGAGTGACTGCCACGCATACAAAAAGTAAACTTGGTAAGAATATAGATTTGAGCAACCCAATTTGAAAAATTGACATAATGTACACACAATAAATACCATCCAGCAACTGACTAAAAATGGTCAAGGGTTCTGAATGCATGTGTAGTAAGTGAGCTTTATTTTACTAAATGAGTTGATTTCATATGCTGATTCACCAAAGTCATTACTAATTTTAAAAACTTCATTTAAAATTACAAAATATATTTAAAAGGACAATTCCAGGGCTTCCCTGGTGGCGCAGTGGTTGAGAGTCCGCCTGCCGATGCAGGGGACACGGGTTCGTGCTCCGGTCCGGGAAGATCCCACATGCCGTGGAGCAGCTAGGCCCATGAACCATGGCCGCTGAGCCTGTGCATCTGGAGCCTGTGCTCCGCAACAGGAGAGGCCACAACAGTGAGAGACCTGCGTACTGCAAAAAAAAAAAAAAAAGAAAAAAAGGCCAATTCCAGGTGTTGGTGGTGAGATGGAGGATACAGAATTATACACTGTCAGGGGGATTGTAAATTGGTACAACCATTTGGAAGCTGCATTCCCTTCGGAGCCTACTATGATGTGGACATTTGTGTGCAGGAAGTCTATTCAGGATTGCTCTCAGTATCAACATTTGTGAAGAAGCAAAAGAAATAGGTACAGGCAGAGGAAGAGTTGAACTGCAATCTGTTTGCAACAAAAACCTTCACTTCACCCTATGTGGAGCGATGGATATGCACCGGCCTTTCAGAGTTGTCCAGAATTTGAGCTCTATTGCCAGGATTATAACTACATGTGATCTAATCACTGGATGCAGGCTGCTGATGAAAAGTAGACCTGACCTCACAAGAGGCAGCTCAAGTCGATGAATGGTTAGTTTCCAAGAAGAGCTCATCTGATAACTGTTCATTGTCAATTCTTCCAGCAATAAGCAGAATGAGCACTTCAGTCTTTGGAAGTGGGGATCTGGGCAGCAGACCACAGCAACTACTGTAATACCCAGTATACATTTGTGTACATGTACACCAAAGACATAAGAATGTTCATAGCAGTATTATTTATACTTAACAAATTTATAATAACCCAAATGTTCATCAACTGTTAAGTGGATAAATTGCCATGTGTTCATACTAAACAGTTTTTAACAATGAAAATCAATAAACTAGAGCTAACTCAACTGCATGAATAAATTTCACATGTAATACTGAGCCAAAGAAGTGAGACATAGTAGGAAACACACTGTGTGATTCCATGTAGGTAAAGTTCAAAAAAGTAAAACAGTAGCGTCTTCTAGGGTTCTGGTAACATTTTATAAATTCACCGAGTGATGCTTACTAGAGCCTCTTCATATTATAATTCATTGAACTGTACTCTTATGATCTGTACATACTTTAGGTTATGTACATTTTTATTGACAAACATTTATAATACAAAATATTTTACACTTGTCTCTGGTCGTTAAAATGCAGACACATACATTCAACTTCTAATGCTAAAACTAGATGAATTGGACTGTCTATACCTTTGTGCTATTTTTCCTCTACGTATTATCTTTAAAAATTAACCTTGTGTGTTAAAATGTTTTCTGAACTTAAAGTTTTCCTTTTCCTTTTAATTATTTTCTCTTATTATTAGTGCCATACCTCCCAGAGTGAATAGCCTGATCCCTTGTATATAACTATTATTCACTCTTTCATTTCAGGAATGTTTATAGCTTACATATCTGGGGAAATTAATGCATTATCTCTGAGGAGAAATAAAATGCATATATTTCCATTGTCTTCATGGACTTTCAGATCTATTAGGAAACCTATGATTTGTAAAGATATTAAAAGAACATGAAACTGTGCTACATACAGGTATATTTTTTATCTTAAATTCTTCCCAGTGAATAACACTTTTCCTCTTATAAAATTGCTAAGTTTAGCACCTCAAGTTTAGAAAAAAAAATCTGACTGAAAACAGCTCATATATAGTTTTTCAAAACTGTCTTTTTTCTTCACATTCCAAAATGTCTTTCATAGGTTGAAATTCAATCATCATCTAGACACCTGAGTGATACTTCTCTGGCTATAATTCAATAGATTAGGAAGAAATCTGGGTGGGGAAACATGTTTACAAATATTTTAGTTTTGTAGATTTTGGCACTGATTCACATTTTAATTCAAGTATTTATTGATTGCCTACTTTGTGCCATAGAATGTGTTATGGGAGTATCACTGAGCCAATAGACAGATTTTTGCCCTTAGGTAACTTGTATTCTAGCAAGGGAGACAGAAAAGCCACCACTGTAATAAATTGTTCAGTATATTGGATAAGTGGTATGGAGAAAAAGATAAAAGAAGTAGCATAAGGGGAATTTGTATCAGTAGTATTAGGGGAGAAGAATGCAATTTTAATAGTGTTCAGGGTAGGCCTCATGAAGAAGGAGGCATTTGAACATTTCTTGAATGTTAAAAATTAGTGTTGTAAGTATATAGAGGAAGAGCATTCCAGGCAGAGAGATGAGTTGGTGAAAAAGCCCTGAGTTCCAAATGTGCCAGCCAAGTTTGAACAATATTAGGGGGTACAATAGGACTGGAGCAGAGTGAATGTGGGGAAAATAAATACAATCAGAAAGATTGGAGGTGGGGATAGTTTATATGAACTTTCTAAGCCACTATAAACTTTGGTTTTTGCAGTGAGATTTTTGGGAGAAGAATGACATTATGACTTTTTTACTGAAAGGATAATCCTGACCGCTGTGTGTTATGATTAGACTGCAGGGGCCAAGGGTAAAAGCAGGGAAATTCGTTAGAAGGCTATCATAGTAACCCAGTGTAAAGATGATTATGGTTTAAGACAGGGTGTTAGCTCTGAATGTAGAAGAAAGTAGTTGGAATTTGGATACATTTTGAAAATAGAGGCAGAAGAAAAATCTCACAGATTATAGTGCGAGAAATTAAAGGCAACAGAGAAAAAAAAATAGTTGCCATCAACTGACATGAAAAGGCCTGGGTGTGGAAACTTGGGGAGAAGATTCTGTCTTGAGCATGTCACATTAAAAATGTCTCTTAGGCATCCAAATGAGAAGGTACTTTAGGCATCCAGATAAGGTTACTGATTGCTACATGAATAACACCCTATATCATCCTGGCTTAAAACAGTCTTTTGATTATTTTTCATAATTCTCAGGAATGACTGATCAGCCGTACGATTTTTGGACTGTCATGTTTTGAGTTTCTCTGAAGGATATAGGCAAATGATGATTGGGGGTGGTATGTCCAATATGGCTTTACCCAAATGTCTAGTATTTTGGTATGGGTGGCTGGAAATCTGGGACACTGTGTCCAGGTGTGCTTCTCTCTATGTGGCTTTCTCATGTGGTCTCTCTACTTAGTCTCTTCAGCATAGTAGCTGGACCACTTGATTGATGGTTTAAGGCTCCAAAAGCACAAAAGTAGAACTGGCCAGGCCTTCATAAGGCTCAGGACTTGAACTAGCACCACCTATTACTTCTGCATTTATTGGATTAAACATATTGCACAACCCCACCCAAACTCCATGTGGCAAGGATCTCCAAAGGCATGAATAATGGGGGTGTGATTCACTGGGGATCACTTTGGTGACAAATCTGACCACAAGCACGTCCGATCTGAGAGGTCTGTTAGGCACCCAAATGTAGATGTGAAGTAGACACTGCGATTGATATATGAGTTGAAATTTTAGTAGTGTAGTCTGGTTTCGAGATACCAATTCTAGAGTTTTTGTCATGTCGAATAGATGAAATCACAAAGAAAGTGATTTACAGGAGAATCAAGGAATGGAAATGTTTCCATTATGTTTTTATAAAATTTAGAAAATTTGAGGCATTTCACACTAGATAGAAAGTAGGTAGATTGACAAGTGTGTGTGGCTGGGGAGAGAGCATGTGCATGTATTAGTTACATGACAATCCTGTGCTCATTGTATTACCTTGTTTTGTGAGTTTGTTTTACTACTTAGCTGACATAATTAGAAATTAAAAACAAAGTGGTGTGTAACTTAGTTGAATGTATAGTGTGGCCTTGGGGTAAACTAAATAGAAAAATATACCGTGCTCTGATCCATTTTTAAGGTCTCTGAAAAAAACATTAAGATATTGTCAAAACATCTTGAGAGGCTAAATTTTTTACCTCATTAGCCTCAGCTGGATACAAAGGCTCAGAGGAAGTGGCCTCAGGAAGGTTCAGTCAAGGTATTTCTCTCTCTACTGCATTCCCTTCCTCCACCTGTTCCATCCCACACTCTGCAAGTAGTACAGCAGCAACCCTGGTTGAATCAGACTTGTTACCCATTCTAGTTCCAGCTTCCCATACCTTCCCTACCCCACTCTATGTGAAAGATTTAGTAAAGTCCAGGAACGTGTATTGAGCTAAGGGATAAACTCTTCGTTGCATTTGATACTTAGGAAATTAGATTGGTCATTATCACTGTTTTCCCAAATGTAGGTGTGGCAGTGGGAGGAGAGTAGGGCCTCTCCTGCTTGTGAGAAGATGCTTTTGGCAACACTTCTCCTACCCTCCCCCTACCTCCTCAGAACATCAGGTAAGGGCCAGCCTGGCTAAAGAGTGCCTGGAACAGATATGTCAGCTCTGTTTTTGCTTTACTTTCCTTTGCTATGAAAATACTAAGATAGGCAGAGCTACAGTTTTGATATGGGCCTATTGTATGCAGGTAAAGCCAGTCTCTTGATCTACGCAGTGCTTTAAACATTTGCCAAAATTAGGCTGGGCCTAAGCCGGTGGGGGTCAGGGGTGGGAGAGCTTTAAGCCCCTGAGGTATAACTGACTCATCAGTAAACTGGGCCAGAGTGGAGGGCAAAGCCATTTTATTAAGACAGCATTCATTTGCATGGGTGTTCCTTCTTCCTGTCTCCTTGAGGAAACTAGTTTAAATGGTAGGTGTTTGTTTAAGAGTTAAGATACTAGACAATCTGGATAGTCCAAAGAATATGATCCTAGTGTTCTTGACAGCTGCCTCAGACTGTGTTCACTGTAGAGAGTTCTTTATGAGTAGAACCAAATCATTTAAATTTCACCTTCTCTCTGTGCATTGTAAACACAGGGTAAATGGACTAGTCGCTTTTCCTATGTTGCTGTCAAAACTACACTGAGCAACTTTGCTGGTTGCTTGTGAAGCTTGATATGCACCACTGAGTTGAGAAGAATTGGGCTCAAGGGAAGTGCATGCTGATTGAGTGGAATTCCCTTTTTACTTCCTAATCCTTACAGACTTACAACGAACTTTGCCCCTTAAAAGTCATCTGTACCTGCTTCTTTCTTACCATGCTAATTTTTTTCCCCTTCAGCTGTAGGCACAGTATTTGTTTGATAGAATGCTTTGTTTGTTTCCTCATCCTTCAATGAGGAGAGATCACCCCAAAACAGTGTTTGCCAGTAGAGCGTGTGCGTGTGTGTGCGCACGTGCGCATGAGCACACGTGCTCTTGTGTGTTGCTCTCCTCGTTCTGATTGCCAACCACTCATGTATATTTGAAATACAAAATGATATGCACAGCTCCAGTTCAAATTTTCAATCCTGTTAGCGAAATCTATCTTCAGTAAGGATTGATGTAAAGATTTTTCCCTACATCCATACACAATGACTTCCTTCCCAGAATGCAATAGACCCACCTCTGTTAGCTGTTAGAATTTTCCCATCCAGGGACTTCCCTAGTGGCTCAGTGGTTAAGAATACGCCTGCCAATGCAGGGGGCATGGGTTCAAGCCCTGGTTGGGGAAGATCCCACATGCCACGGAGCAAGCAAGCCTGAGAGCCACAACTACTGAGCCCACTTGCCACAACTACTGAAGACCTCGTGCCTAGAGCCCATGCTCTGCAACGAGAGAAGCCACCACAATGAGAAGCCCGCACACGCATCAAAGAACAGCCTCCGCTCACTGCAACTAGAGAAAGTCCGAACTCAGCAATGGAGACCAAATGCAGCCTAAATCAATCAATCAATCTATTTTTTTAAAAAAATTCCCAACCAGTTTTTGCTTCTGAAGTTTAAGGAATATTTGGAGGTGAGACTTCTGGAGGAAGTCAGGGAACAGTGGATGAGAATAGTATGCAAATAACCTCACATTAAACTAAATTCATAATATATGTAAAACTGCTAATTTTCTTGTGGATTGTTGATCACAAAGCTTAATAGTATTCAAGTAGTTGGGGAATGGAATAGGAGGACTAAATATATTTTTACCTTCTTAGGGTGAAATGAAGCATAATACCAGTCATTTTCGTAAACTCTGCTACAGTTTAGACATTTGTTATAAGTAAAAGGTTTTAGTTTGTGTCATTTAAAAACTTTTATGTCTTCATACAAATTTCTCTTGAAATTTGGAAAATATCTGTCCAGGGCTGCTATTCCAACTATTTGAATTACAACTAGATTCTTGGAATCCTTCTTTAGTCATTTTGGATTTAATTCCTATCCTTCATCCTGATTTATATCATGTCATAATTTGACCTGCTTTATGTTTAGAGCTTCTTATAATTCTCTTCTCTGAAAAAAAACCTAATGTCCCATCTATGACTAGGGAACAAATAATTACAATCTCAATGCCAGGTATATATAGCATTGAGCCAATATATTCCATTCTTATGGACACATCTATCAATACACCTTCTAGTTTCAAGCTCATAATTCCCCTGTGGATTCTGTAGGAGAATAAACCTCTCAGGCAGGTGTTAGACCACTAGCTAACAGAGGTAAATGCATGACTAAGTAGTTCTTTCATTTCACTAAAAATTGAGGACTGGGCTTCCCTGGTGGCGCACTGGTTGAGAGTCCGCCTGCCGATGCAGGGGACACGGGTTCGTGCCCCGGTCTGGGAAGATCCCACATGCCATGGAGCGGCTAGGCCCGTGAGCCATGGCCGCTGAGCCTGTGCGTCCGGAGCCTGTGCTCCACAACGGGAGAGGCCACAACAGTGAGAGGCCCGCGTACCGCAAAAAAAAAAAAAAAAAAAAAATTGAGAACTAAGGCTTTGCCTTGATTTTATTCTTTTCCTACTACTTGATCCTTCATTTTCTGGATATGGCCAAAGAAGAGGTAGAATGGAAGAAAAGAAATGAAATTTAATATCTGGGAACCAAAGTAAAGAATATAGCAAAGCAGACTGGAACTGAGAAACGAGGCCTAGGGGTTAAAACACCTGAGAACTATGTGGATTTCTGATTACAAAATCCCCAACTAGTCTATATTTTCTGAAATTCTGTAGTTTCCACCCTCCAAATGAAAGCACTTCTTTCCTTACAGCACCTTCTCCAGAAAACTCCTGAATCTCTATGCTCAGATCCATGCATTTTATAGCAACTTGCTGGTTTCAACCTGGAGTATCTCTAATTTATGCATATTGATTCTTAATTCTTATTCCTCCTATCCATGCACCTAAAGTAAAATAAACCTTTATAGAACCTAGAAAATGTCAGATAAACCTCATTTCCTCAGGTTCAAGGTGATTATAAATGGCACATTAGGTGTTGATTTTTCATAATTCTTTTTGTTATGAATCTATTATGAGCCCCATGGTATAAGCTGACAGACTGGTTCACAGTCTCTTCCTTATAACAAAAAGACACACAATATAAAGCATACTTAGAATTTTATTTTGTCATCTACTTTCTCCTTCCTGAGTTTCTCCTACTAAATTCTCCATTTTCCTTATTACCTATCAATGCCACCCACTGTGGACTAATAAAGAAGTAAAACATCAGGTTTAGTCCATCCTAAACACTTGTTTTTGATCTAGCATGCTCTTGCACCTCATTGGCTGAGATGGTGTTATCTAAAGCTTAGCCCTGGGAAGCAGCTGCTCATATTCTTATTCTTAATTGTAACTGTCGTCTTTTCCTGATATGACATCAAAACTCTTCCAGAATTTACTCTCTTAGGATCCACATTTGTCAGAAGGAAAGAAATAAGTCAGGGCTCTGTAACTTATAGATAGAATTCTAAGACCTAAGCCTTTAGTTAATTTCTTGCTTCTGCAATACATCTCTTATACTCTTGATCACCTAGGGTCCTGTGATCTGATCTCGCTTCATTTGGCCCTAGGTGGACTTGAATCGATGCAGATTTGGCAGTTTCCTTTTAAATGTGATTTTAGGGATCCTTGGAAAACTCTAATCAGAGATGTCTGCCACTTCTCAGTAAAATAATCAAACAAACACTCCACCATTCTAGGGTATGGATATGACCTATATTAAAATAAAAGCCAGGCATTATTAACTTGCATATTCCTGAGAATAAATTTATCATATCCTTTGTGAACAAAATGGTAGAGAGTGAATTGAGACCTCATAGCCTGTATAGAGAAGATTGCTGAAAAAGTTGTAGAAGACACATGTAATCAATTTTTATCATTTTGTCTAAAATCAGCACTAGTTAGTCCATATGATAACACCAGATTTTCAGTCACAGAAGGTATTAGGGGAACAGGTTAGATATGAAGGCTTCCTATAACTGAAGTTTTCCTCAGAGTTCTAGTCATTTTTACTCAAATATTCTGGGAATTTCATCTCTTTGCAAGAAAATTTCTGCAACTAAAATCATGGGTTTTTTTTTGCTACCCCAGAATAACTTCTTTATGTGCTATATTAGTTTCTTATTGCTGCTGTAACAAATGACCAAACTTAGTGGCTTAAAAGACACATATTTTATTATCTTACATTTCTGGAGACCAGAAGTCCAAAATGAGTCTTATGATGCTAAAAGCAAAGTAGTGGAGGGCTGGTTCCCTCTGGAGGGTTGCAGAAAAATCTGTTTCCTTGTCTTTTCTAGCTTCTGGAAATACCTGCATTTTTTTTGTTTTTGGCTTATGATCCCTTTCTTGAATCACATTCCTCTTCCTCTTCTGTAGTCAAAATCACCCTCTGCCTCTGTCTTGTAGGGATATTCGTGATTACATTTAAGGCCCATTTAGATAATAAGAACAATCTCCCCATCTCCAGATCCTGAATTGAATCATAACTGCAAAGTCCGTGTCTGCCATGTAAAGTAACATTCAGAGGTTCCAGGAAGTAGGACCTTGATATCTTTGGGGGACATTATTCAGGCTACCATATATGCTATTAGTAATTATGTTTTAAAATTTGTATTTCAATAGTAACTACATTAGCAAGTGTTTATTAGCTGTTAGTCTGGAGATATTACCACTCAAGTGTATTTATTTGGTTAAATATTAGCTGAGCTGGAAAAATTATCATGCATTCATATGCAAACTCCACAGATCTTCCATCGTCATGTAGATTTGACTGTATTTAAAATTTTCAGTACATAAGAGAAAGCTTTCAGGAAGAAAAACTTACCCAACCCAAAATTTGATTTGAGTTGCTGTAGATGAAAGTTATTATTTTTATCATCTTGAAATTTTAAAAAGCTAGATGTTTTTTAGTCTCTTTTACATTTGTATGGATATATACCCAAAATGTAAATACAAAAAAAGTAGTTTATATATGTGCTAGAGAACAAATTGAAAGGACAATACCTTTTCAGAATGACAATCTCATAAAACCCGTTGAGAAGCCTTCAGGAAAAATAAAGAAATATTTAATTTGAGTCCTCCAAAGGTCATCTTTGTGTATTTGTAGGTTATTGATACTTGCTTTGAGGTTTCAGAAGGTTGGAAAAATATTTGAAAAGGAAGAATTTTGACAACGAGTCAATGTATCTTTTAGTGCTTTTGAGAAAGGACTGGAATCAGTAGCCACCTTGGTGAATGGCACTGCAGGAAGTCTATTTCTATTATAGCAAATGTTAAACTACATTTTTGAAAAAAAAAAAAAAAATCTAGGTCTCCTAAGGAACAGCTACTTATGCTTTTGACACAGTAACCAAAGTAGGTCCCAGCTAGTATAAAATCTCTATAGCCATCAGTGTCTTGGAAAAGTAGATAGAAGGAAACTGTTTAAAGTAAGATCACTGCTGCTGTTGGAAAAGGAAGCAAAGAAATTTGGTAAAGGTAAATTCAGATATCAGTTTAACCTGGAATTCCAAGGTAACCACAGGCAATGTGTGATTCCCAGTTCAGCAGGTATGCTTAGGGTTAGATTAACACTTCTATACTGATATAGCTACCCTGATAATCTAACACAGAAATGGGCTGGGAATAATGGTCTCTATTTCTAGATGGACTCAGGACGTGTTTGTGTGGAATCTGGAATTTCAAAAAAAATTAAAGCCAAAAATATATTTGTATTCATAAGCAGAGAAGATTATATATGTTATTTTTATCAATATGTTCATGGATTAGAGGAAGAAAAATCCTCAAGGGAAGGCGGTGTTTATACTAGCAGGTTTTAGGAAGCAGTATTATTGGCTATAGCAGATCTGGTCACTATCCTTAAACATTTCCTTGCACACTGATCGAACTTCTAACTTTGAGCACAAACTCTGATTTGCCTGAGAATTTTCTCTCCACTCCAGAGCTTTCTCCCCAAGCTCAGTCAGCCCAGAGTGCAGAGAATTAGTGATGCCTGGAGCAGCTTTCAAGCAACTGCCCCTCAGTGGGATAACCTGAATCCTGTGTTCTACACAGGCTCCCAGAATTTCTCTATTGGACTGAGCTCCCTGCCCATAGAGGTAACTTGTTTGTTAATCCATTCTTTAGTAGCTACCTTCCTCTCCCTTCCCTGTCTCATTTCCTGGCTCCTACTCTGGGTGTTTCCAGGGACCACTTCCCAAATAAACTACTTGCATTTGGATATTTGTCACAGGGTCACCTTCTGGGGGAACCCAAGCTAAGATAATTGTTATTGAAACTGAATGTAGGAAGCAGAGTCTCAGGTTGGAATTCTGGAATGGCATCACTTCACTCCCTAGCCAGAAGGCTGTAAGAACACCACATTGTGATAAGCCCTGGCATGATGTTCTACCAGAATTAAAATGCTGACACTTGTGGCTACTAGTAAATGAGGTGCACTAACTTATTCAGTATGTCTGGCATTTGAGGGAGAAGAGGACAATGGTGAATATTAGGACTGAACCATTTTGGTTGTTAATGTCACTGAAGTCTGGATGGAAGGAATTGACTATTTAGGGCATGGTGTAAAAGCCAGAAGGCCTTGATGACCACGTTGAAAGAAAATTTCTTCCCTTGTATCAGAGGACAGACTGAACTGGAAACCACAATCAGTCTCTCACTTAAGGTTGCGCCTCCCATCCCTTATATTTTGATCCCTCTGAACCAGAGTCCTAGTTGCTGGAGCAGAAGTGTTGCCTTTATTATGTAGCACAGCAAGTATCTCACTAATTTTAATTGTATTTTGCCTACTCTTTTTGGATACATTGTGGCAGTAGATAAGCAGAAAAAGGAGTTGTCACATAAACCCTCCAAAGTCCTTTTTTTTTTTTTCAAGAAATTGTGTTTAGCCACTACCTTGAATAATCAATGACAGGATAGAGTAAAGGTAATGTAGGGCATGAGTGGAACTAAATGCTGCATGTGCCTTTATTATTTTCATATACACTGGCCTGTCTTCCAAATGTCGGCCCCTGCAATTGGTTTGCCTCAGGGTTCTTTTTTGACCTGGGAGCCTCATCCATAAACTACAGGTCAGGCCACAAGGGGATATTTACAATACTGCCTGCCCCTTCACCCATGAGCCACCCTCAACAAAAGACTTGTACAAGTTGGTAGATAAATATCATAGCACCTATCAATCCCCCTTAGGTGGGAAAATTCTGACATACATGTTCTCTATCTTGATTTCTAGAATTTGAGTGGAACTGAGAATCAGTTGCCCATGATGGTAACCAGCTTGGTAATTTTAATGGGCAAATATGGGATTCATTACTACAATACATTGGTTTCCTATTGCTTCTGTAACAGATTACCATGAATGTAGTGGCTTGAAACAACACAAATATGTTATCTTACAGTTCTGGACATCTGAAGTCTGAAATGGATTTTGTGGAGCTAAGCTCAAGGTGCCAACGGGGTTACCTTCCCAATGTAGGCTCTAGGAGAAAATCCATTCCCTTGCTTTTTCTAGTTTCTAGAGACTGCCTCTATTCCTTGGCTCATGGAACTTTCTAACAATCACTCCAACATCCTTTACTTTTTATGTCAAGTTTTATAAACGGAACTCAGCTTGTTAAAAACAATTACATCATTATGAGGATCGGTATTTTTTTAACTTATTAGGTTTGTCTTCCAGTACTGCTTTTGGCTCTCATTTTATGGCTATTTGGCAAAAGACCCAGTTTTTCACTTTAAATAAAATCAGTGAGTTTATACTGTCCTTGTTTCAGCCATCACTCTTGTGACAGATTGTTTAAATAATGTATATACACTTGAGAAATTAAGGTAAATTTGTTCCACACTAGTGGCTTTGTTGGCATTATACATTAAATAACACAGTGGCTGGGTGAGAGTTATAAAATTGTCTGGAACCCCTTAAAGCAAAAGAAAAGTATGGCTTTTGGGCTTCCCTGGTGGCGCAGTGGTTGAGAGTTTGCCTGCTAATGCAGGGGACATGTGTTTGAGCCCTGGTCTGGGAGGATCCCACATGCCACGGAGCAACTAGGCCCGTGAGCCACAACTACTGAGCCTGCGCGTCTGGAGCCTGTGCTCCACAAGAGAGGTCGCAATAGTGAGAGGCCCACGCACCGCGATGAAGAGCGGCCCCTGCTTGCCACAACTGGAGAAAGCCCTCACACAGAAACGAAGACCCAACATAGCAAAAATAAATTAAGTAATTAATAAACTCCTATCCCCAACATCTTCTAAAAACAAACAAAAAATAAAAGTATGGCTTCTTAACATATGTAGCCAAGATGAAATAGGACTTTTAAAATTCAGAAGTAATCCTCTAAATTTATGGATTCTACCTCTTATTTATCAAGTGGTAGGGACATGTAAAGATGTGTATACTTGCTATTCAGGTAACTTACATTTCTTTCTATAGTTATAGTAAGAGTAAAATTTCTCTCTGAGGATGACAACTCAAAGTTGTTGGTGTGGCAGCATCACGATAGAGAGCACCAACTGTTCTGCTTTGGGTAAGATGAAGTTGAGTCTTTTGTAATCAGTTATTTTGTGGGAATAAATATGAAGATCTATATGAAGATCTATATGCACATGTATGACTTTCCATTTCCATTACTTTCCCACATTCTAAAGTTCACCTGTAAAGTTGGCAGTATGTGGAATTTTACTGCCATAACTCATAACCAATGGAAGAACAGACCTGGGCCTAAGTATGTCTGTCCATTTTGTACTATTACCATGAGCATTAGGTATGAGCATTGGAGATTGGGGAGCTCATGTATGGAGCAAAGGCTTAAAGTTGGAAGAAAAGTGATGAAACAGGAGGGAACAATTCACTCTAGGGGTATCACTTCTCCCTGTGGTTGAGGAATCTGGTTGAGGCAATCATGGTGACTGGAAAGCACACTGGAGTGAGAATCGGGGCCTGTCCTTTCAGAGAAAATCACTTTAATCCTCTGGTTCTTAGTCCCTTCATCCATAAATGATGAATTTGTACCATATAATTGGTCATTTTTCTCTCAGTTCTAAGAATGCATTTTCCCTTGTAAGGGCAAATACAAATGAAGAGGCATAATTCTTCCTGTTAAGAATAAAGAAAAAGACCTTCCTTCCATTTTCTTAGAGCATTTACCTTAGAAAACTTCTAAGTTCTTTCCTAGGTTTTAGAAATGTATGAAAATCTTTTTAGAAGCTAAATAGGTCTCTGGCTAGTTCTAGGACTCAGAAGTCTCTTTCTCAGCGGCCTGGGAACCAGTTTTTTTAAATCATCAAGGCTGTTCACACCCCCATCTCCCCTGCCTCCAAGTCTCTATGGGAGGATAGGAGCCTAACTTTTGTAGCCCCCTTGTTCCAAGTGAAAAACTAATTTTTGTCATAAGGATATGAAATTTTTTTTGTCTTTTTTTCCCTTTGGTTGAAGCCAATTAACACAGATGGTCACCTCAATTACAAAGGGAATGTGGGATGAACTGTGTGAGAACTGGTGCTGTGAAATTCTTACTTGAGGACTAGTTTTGTATCTTGAACATATATGTAATAAGTAGTGTCTTTTTGGATCTATAAAAGGGTATGCAGGACTCCCGAGCAGAGCAAGGCTTTCTGTCTTTGCAGTCTTTTAGTGGATTGCCTGTGCTGGGCATCACATTCAGGTTTTGATGCTTATTCAATAACAAAACGTCTTTTTATTTTACCTTTGTGGAATTTTCAGGGTCATAAGATATTGTTTTTAACTATATTTCTCCAACAACCTGGATATATCCTCTAATCATTAAAAAAAAATATGACCAAGTTACACTGCCTTTTGTAAAGAATGTTGAAAGTTGTCATGTAAAATATATAAAGAATCATATATTTAGACTTTCTTAAAATTCATTTTATTCAAGTATAGTTGGTCTACATGTTGTGTTGATTGCTGTTGTACAGCAAAGTGACTCAGTTATACATATATATATATATATTTGTTTTCATATTCTTTTCCATTATGGCTTATCACAGGATATTGAATGTAGTTCCCTGTGCCATACAGTAGGACCTCGTTGCTTATCCATTCTGTATATAATTGTTTGCATCTGCTAATCCTAAACTCCCAATCCATCCCTCCTCTACTCCCTCTCCCCTTTGGCAACCACAAGTCTGTCCTCTGTGTCTGTGAGTCTGTTTCATAGATAAGTTCATTTTTGTCTTATTTTAGATTCCACATATAAGTAATATCATGTGGTATTTATCTTTCTCTGTCTGATGTACTTCCTTAGTATGGTAATCTCTAGGTCCATCCATGTTGCTGCAATATCCTTTAAATATTGAACTCAGGACAAAGGAGTCAAAACTCACATTTACCAGAATCTTCGGTGTTGCCTTCTCGCTTCCCAGGAAAGGAGTCTAGGTCCTCAGTTTTGCTCTTGGCCCCACTCTTACAGCCCAAAACTCATTTTACAAGGTAGAAACAATACATGTAACTTGTTCTCTGAAAAGTGAATCATTGGTTTCTTAATCCTTTCTTCTTGGTCCATGTAATATAGACCCTCAGTTTGCAATGTCACATTTAGAGGGAAGAAGCATTTACAATGTTTTATATATTAATACCACGATTATTTTTATTTCATGATTGGCTTAAATTTTCATAATTTTGTATTGTGTAACTGCCCTTCTCATACAGATTATGAGGGAAGCAAAGTTTAGAAGACAAGGGATAGTCCAAGACTAAGAGCAAGTTTTAAAATGAAGAACTCCTGAGTAACGCTGTTAGTCATGAAAACTCCATTTTGAAAATAACTCCATAGCACAAGAGGTAATTATGAATATGGCAGTCAAGTAATTATCTCAACTTGTCAAAAGTAACAAACGTAGAAAAGGAGGCAATATCATTAAATTTTAAGTTTGTTAGGAGCACTTCATAATGAGGTATTATTTCTGAAACTCTTTGAAGTGACTTTAAATTTTTGATATTTTCCAGAAGATGAGGGATATTGTCCAAGATAAATCATTTTTATAGTCATGTGTGAAATGATGATTTATTAATCATACCTGAAATAACATAACCCCCTCATAGTTTGGGTCACCTTAATGGATACCTTGGTTTCTGCTGAATAAATTTGTGAGAACCACAGATGCTACAGTTACTTTAGCTGTGTTTCTTCAGTTCAGTTTGCTTTTTAAATCCACAAAATTATTTCAGCTGGTAGCAGCAACCATACTGTCTCTATAATTAGAATGTTATTAGCCTTAAAAGGCAGATCTGGAGGGAGCATGTTTTCTCCTGTAACTTCAGGCACACCGGCCCTGACAAATTTCCTCTGAGCTTTTTCTCCAGAGACTTAGAATCTGTGTCTTTTTTAAAGATTTAAATTAGTCACAGGGCACCAACAGCAGTTGCATTGCAAGATTTTTGCTTATTCTCAGTCTTTAACTAATTGCCCCATTTAAATGGCAGCCAACTTTAAAAAAAATCAGTGGTTGCTTTGCTCAGATGTTGGTTGCATTGTAAAAAATCCACTCTGTAGAACACTTTGCCATTTGACAAAGGATAGTATTCTTTAACCACTTTTTTAAAAACTCTAATTGTACAGTCTGCCAAGTCCTGTGTTGCTTGATCTCTAACTAATATTATATTTAATCTTCTGTAATCAGTTTAATGTTGAAAGAAACAAAACAGCTGCCTTGCAGGATTTCTAAATGCCAAGTATGCATGTCTCACTGTCAATAACACATTATTTGCTTTGAATGGAAGTGAAATTCAAGACAACTGAGGCCTCAGCTGCTGAGGAAGCAGAGGAAGCATCAGGTGATAGGAACTAGCTTGCTCAGTAAAATTGCTGCACGCTGAGGAGTCCAACCATCAGGAACTCACTGAAAATCCTGCTTCAGTGGACTGAACATTGCTGTTTAGTGACTCATTTCAGATGAAACAGAATTTCTAAAAGACGATGGCTTGTGGATTTTCACAAGCTCACATTTTCATTGTATTAGCTGTCTAATCCTATAACACTGATTGGTATCTCAGAGGTAGTTTAAAAACATGTCTGCAAATTCTTTGACCTTCCATCAAAAGGCATGAACAATGTCCCTTCCCCTTAAAACTGGATGAACCCTTTTTGATAACTTCAGCAAACAGAATACAGTGGAAGTTATGCAGTGTGCCTTCCAAGAGCAGGTGAGATAAGGTTATAAATGAAGAGCCTGCTGGTCCCTCTTGGGACACTTGCTCTGGGATCCTTGGGCTACCACATGGGAAGTCCTGCTACCCTGAAGCTTCAAAGAGTAGTAAGACCATCCAGAGACAGGAGAGGTGCTAGAGAGGCCCCAGAAGTACAGTTGTTTCTTGGTATCCACGGATTGGTTCCAGCAGCCCCGGTGGAAACCAAAATCTATGGACATTTAAGTCCCTTACATGAAATGGTGGATATACAGGGCCTACTGTACTTGCTGCCAGCACTTTGATCTTCCCAGATCAGGTGCTGGAAATGAGTGGGAAAGTTTTCAGCATGTCCCCAACTTCAGCCACCTTTGGATGGCAATTGTATGAGCCATCCTGAGTGAGAAGTGCCTAGCTGAGCCCTGTCACCCACAGACTCAGGAACAAAACAAATGATTGTTACTGTTTTAAGCCATTGAGAAGGAGTGCATTTTTATATAACAAGAGATACCTGGGAATGTTTCATTAGAGTATACTTTTCAGATTTATAGGCTAAAAATAAATAGTTGCCTAAACATATTTATTTCTCTTTCAGGGGTTCTGTCGCATTACATGAAAACATTTCCTCACATGATTTCTCTGGCTATTTATTTTATATAGCTTCAGATATTATGTTAAGTCCAAACTGAATCATAAATTCAACATAACATAAGTTATGATATAAAAGATTCTTAAACTGATAAGTATAAAACAGATAAAATGCAATTTGGCAGGTGTTTTGCTGATCTTTTTCTCCCATGTTGAATGTGAGATATGCTAAATCTTCACTTTTCCTTAGAAAATATGGATTTTTATGAATTTTAAGGGTTTTTTTAATGTAGCTAATACTCTCCATGATGTTAGAAGAATAGGGACTTGTTCACGCTTAGACTTATTCTTTCCACAGATTAGATGTATTATATTAATCTCTTAAAGTTCCTAAGATTTGAAAGATATTTTATAAACATTAGGGGAACAGATAAGAGGGCTCTGAAATATTTGTTTTATAAAAAATTATTTAAGAAAGGAAATCACGTAAGACCATTACAGCAATTTTGATAAATCATTGTAAACATTATCACCTTAACACACTCACTTTCATTTTTGTAGACTATCTTCTAATATGCACACGTGTGATTTTTTTTTTTTTTTTTTTTTTTTTTGCGGGGCTCTCACTGTTATGGCCTCTCCCGTTGTGGAGCACAGGCTCCGGACGCGCAGGCTCAGCAGCCATGGCTCACGGGCTCAGCCGCTCCGCGGCATGTAGGATCTTCCCGGACCGGGGCACGAACCCGTGTCCGTTGCATCGGCAGGCAGACTCTCAACCACTGCGCCACCAGGGAAGCCCACGTGTGAATTTTTAATTTAAGTATTACTCTACAATTTATATTTTAGAAAATAGAAATATACATTACCAAATATAATTATGTATTTTTTCAGCTTGGACTACTATTCAAAGTAACATCCTAAGAAAGACTAAGTAGGAGGTCTCCTTGCTTCCCAGAGTGAAGTAAACACATGACCTTCATAGAGCAGGAGTTTAAGTCCTTGGAATCTGTATTTGTAGCCTTTTTCCTAAATCCATGTTTGTCTTCCCCCATTTTTTTCTTTAGAAAAATTTTAGCTCATACACCTCAATGAGGTTAAAAATACCAATTGATGATAATTAATAATCACCAAATGCCAGGCACTGTGATAGAACCCCCTACTAACCACAGGCATCAGCCTTAAAACTATCTTTGGAGGGAAACACTTTTTCTTATACTATGTCTACATATCAGGCAACCAAAACTCAGAGTTTCAGTGATATATTTGAGGTTTCTCTACTGTTAAGTTATAGAGCGGCTATTTGATACAACCTCTGACATCAGAACACAGATTATTAACTCTTAGTTTACTATACTTCACAAAATATAAGCAGACTTTATAGAATTGTTAGAATGAATAAATGGATATTTTAAGAAGGTATGTATTTTTAATGAATACCTCTTAAAAATAATTATCTAACATTGCCTATGTTGATCTTATTAACACAATCGAATTATATTAGATGGGAAAATCAGTTGACTCATTATCTAAATGTCAATAGATTAAAACCCAAGGTTTAGCAATGTTGTAATATGGACATTTCAGTTCAAATGAATTCTAGTATAATTAAAGGATCTTTCTTATGAAAACATAACAAAAGTTTGTAGACAATTAAATCACGAAGGAGAGTTATTGAATTAAAATTGGAGAATATTCTAATTATTGTTCCTCTTAGAAGACATGATAGACATATGATACATCACATAAAGTAAATGGAAAATATTTCCTATATGTTGGTGTTTGGGGAAAATTTGTATTTTTCATATTTCTTTTATACAAAATAAAATGCCATTAACTACAAAGCAGTAAGAACAAGGTGCAACTTACTGTAGTCTTTGGGGTAAGTCCCATTCCATTTCCTCACTTTCCTAATTGAGAATATGTGATTAATCTATCATAAGAACACACTGAATTGAAAACATCTCATGGTCTGTTTCATTCTGCTGTAAGACTCTACCATGTTAGAAGCTATAAGTGTGATCAGTTTACTTATTAATAACTCTGTGCTCTTTATACTTTCACCTGTCTAGGTAGGATGTAAAGATGGTTAAAGATTGTTTACTTCCAACAACTTAATTGTAAACTCAAACTATGTTGCTTTCTCTGCCAAGATGATAAATACTGAGTAGTTCATGAATGATTAAGGAAGGTCCAGTGATCTTTTGAAAGAAGATAGAACAGCAAAAATCTATGTTTCTTTTCACTTATTGACAGCAACATGAAGCATGAATTTGAAAAAAAAAAAAAGAAAATCAGGCCTTGAACTTGAGAACCTGGTAGGTGGTAAAAAGGAGATACATAACTGACCTTATACAGAAACAATTTTGCCTTAAAAGTATTTTAAATTCATTCCAGGGTTTTTTTCACTTTGATTCATTTATAGTGTTTTTGTGAGGGTTGATCATACTGGATAATGCCCTCGATGGTTTTAAAATTCCTTATATATAAACATTGGCCACTGTGACCCTTACTATCAACTTAATTGGCAAGAACCACTGAAAGATGACATTAGTGCTGCTTTACCACACTATATTAAATACGGTGTGCTCTTCTCCAAAATGTCATGTTTAAATGATCCCTTTTTATCCATTGCAGACTGTAAATGTGTTATTGGTAACAGTCTATTAATTTCAAAGCCACTGAAGTCAACAAGAACTATAGAAGAACAGCTTTAGGGGTGACAGCCCAGGTTGCTGGAATAAGCAATCTGAATATCCAGAGCACTAAGTAGATTGGTTTTCTATTACAGCAATAGGCAGCATTCATCTCCCAGGTTTTCCTTTGGGAACAATAACTTGACACATGACTCCACAACATCAATTTAACTTCTCCAGATAAGTTTCTGATGGGTAAGAGGAATTCCTACTCTTGCTTAAATTTCAGGCCTTCTGATAAAGATATTTTTTATTTGTAGATTGGGTATTGCCCAATTTCTGTAAACAGGAGCAAAACATACACAATGGATAAAATAGATATGCAGAAGTACTGAATTGTGACAGGGCAGAAAGTCTCTAGAAGAAAATAGAAAAATAGAAGGATGATTTAACTCCAGACTAGAGGAAACAGGAGTATGTGCAACAAGGTAATGGAGAGAGAAAGACATTTTTTAAAAGTGAATTAAATCAGAAAAAATTTGCGTCTATCAGATTCATGTCATCTGGCCATTGGGTCAAAGTAAATGAGAATAATGACTTTGTCATATCTAAGAACTGTCAAGTGAGCATTTTCAGCATCAATCTGAGAACTCTACCCGTATCAGCAGAGGACAAGGGGCTTAGGGAAAATTCTTAGTTAAAAATTCTTAGTTAAAAGTCTAACAACGGCTAAACTCTGAGACAGAGGAGACCCTCATTTTGCAATACTGCTGTCTGTACTGTGCCAACCTCTGTGCAATCTGCATTCACTGATTTTCTACACTTTTAATAGAAAAAGACATTATCTAGTTTGAATAGTTGACAGAATGAATAATGTACTAAAATTGAGATGCTAAAGGAGTACGTTTGTATGAATTACCTGGGGAGCTTGATAATATTTCAGATTTCCAGGCTTTACCCCCAGAGATTCTGATCAGTGGGTCTGGAGGGGTGTATTGGGTAACTCTTAGGAACCAGTTCACTTATCCTCTTAATTCCACATCAAGAACTGTGAAGGGTCTGATATCTTACCTTACTTGCAAGCTGACAAACCCACCTGCCAGTTTCATGGATATTGGCATAAGGGACAAGACTCCTGGGTCAGAGACTAAGAACTTTGTTATTCTAGGCACAGAAAGCAGTGTAATCATCAGCATATCTTCAGCAGTTCCCTTTGCCCCCAAGTCCCACAGCCTGATGCATTTGGGCTCAGATATTCATCTGCATGTGCACTGGGCTGTGTTATGGGAGAGGGGTGATAAGTTCAGGATATCTTTATCTTATCAAAACTGGAGATCTTTGGGCTCCCCTGGTGGTGCAGTGGTTGAAAGTCCGCCTGCCGATGCAGGGGACATGGGTTCGTGCCCCGGTCCAGGAAGATCCCACATGCCGCGGAGCAGCTGGGCCTGTGAGCCATGGCCGCTGAGCCTGCGCGTCCGGAGTCTGTGCTCTGCAACGGGAGAGGCCACAACAGTGAGAGGCCTGCGTACCACAAAACAAAACAAAACAACAACAACAACAAAAACTGGAGATCTTTATCAAAACCAAACTTTGGGAAGTTTCTTTCTAAAGAGTCCTCTGACTCCCAGACACTTATTTTTGACCAGAATCTCTTGAAAGCATGAAAACTGATACATACATTCATTTTAAATTAGAAGTAAGTAAGCATGATTTTGAGTACCATCCCCTAGGCCTTGTGCTTTTTGCCATCAAGGCAAACCTAAGTACATACCTTTAACTCATAGTTTTGGTTATTTTTGTAACCGTCTATCACAGAAATATCCTCTTCTGTTTTTGATTTTCTTTGCTCATGTGACATCTTTTTTCATCATGACCACTCTATCCAGCAGTGGAAACAAAAACAAGAAAAAGTACATGACTAGAGAATGTATTTTTATTCATTTACAAACTACATGAGAAACCTCATTTCTGTTTTGTCACATTTCATTTTTGACCAGAGGAGTTCCACCAACCTAGAATTGGCTCTGGTTCACATGGCCACTTCTTTAAAAAAAACAAAGACAATATCTAGCAGTACAGGCTTGCTACTATTAATGATACTCTAGATTTTATTTTTCTTATCCATATTTCTGTTCATATAGCTTTTCTACCTAAAATTCCCTAAAAAATTACATTCACATATTCTCCGGTACACTTCACCAATGCTATGCTCTCTGTAAAAATTTTCCATTTTTCAAGATAAATTATTTCACCCTATACCCCTCTCCTGAGGCCTTGGTTTACCTTTCTGTGTCACTTAGCACACCTACCTTGGGTAACTGAACATATGCCTGTCCTTTCTCTGCAACAGCTAGAGCTTCAGGGTCATAGATCAGGTATTATTCGTGGCGTGTTCTTCTTAATGTCAAACATGGTTTACTTCATTGTGTCATCTAGTCTTTGAAGATCACCTAAATAGCCAACCCAACATCCTGGCACTCTCCATTCAGTTACCAAAATTATTGTGAGATAATCTCTCACTACCTGTCTATATATTATCTCTATTTTCTGGCACACCTAACTCCAGTGACAGAGGGTCTCTATTTACTCTCAAACAAAACAACAGCCAAAAAAAAAAAAAAAACCACCTCATAACTTTCAAAACCATCTACCTAACATCACACACATCCTTATATGAAATTAATGCATTTATTATAAATTATTTGTATCAATCCACTAAACAATTCTTAAAATGACTTCTACTTATAGAATCACTGATTCCAAAAATTATCTGTTGAATTCTTCTGACTTTAGTTAGGTAATATGTCATTAACAGCCCTTTATGAACAGTGAAGAATCAAATACCTAATGATTAAAAATTAACAGAATTAGGTGGGGAGGTAACTAGTACCTGAATTGGTTAACTTTGTGGGCAGTGCATAATGTTATTTATATTTTAAGATAAAAAATTGTATTAATTACAAATCATTCTCCACTTGGTATCTTTTTTTTTTTTTTTTTTTGCGGTATGCGGGCCTCTCACTGTTGAGGCCTCTCCTGTTGCGGAGCACAGGCTCCGGACGCGCAGGCTCAGCGGCCATGGCTCACAAGCTTAACCGCTCCGCGGCATGTGGGATCTTCCCGGACCTGGGCACGAACCCGTGTCCCCTGCATTGGCAGGCGGACTCTCAACCACTGCACCACCAGGGAAACCCTCCACTTGGTATCTTTTTATTGGTTCAGACTTTTTATTCTTTACAGTATCCAAGTTACTGTTAACCATATATTTGTTTATTTTGTTAAGGAAAATATGTTCATGCTGCACAAGTCATTTCTGGAACACTATTTTCTTCAGTAATTTTTTTTATTATTATTAAGAGCTAGTTTCATTAGATTTCTTGAAAAATGAACTGTGGACCGTCAGAAAAGTTATTTATCTGCATGGAGTTCCCAGTAATAATTCCCACATTAGAGGAACGTAAATCAAATTTAACAACAGCTTAATTTTCTTGCATTTGACTTGTCTAGTAAATATTTTTCCGTGTTCTCCTCAAATTTTCTCCACAGTAAATCTACACCAAAAATGCTTTGTATGTTTTTTTTATATTTTTGTACTTTTATGTATTTTATATTCTTTTTTTTCTTTTTTGTATTCTTTTTTTTTTTTTTTTTTTTTTTTTGCGGTATGTGGGCCTCTCACTATCGTGGCCTCTCCCGTTGCGGAGCACAGGCTCCGAACACGCAGGCTCAGCGGCCATTGCTCACGGGCCCAGCCGCTCCGTGGTATGTGGGATCTTCCCGGACCAGGGCAAGAACCCATGTCCCCTGCATCAGCAGGCGGACTCTCAACCACTGCGCCACCAGGGAAGCCCTCTTTTTTGTATTCTTACAGTGACAAGAAAATTCTAGATCAAAATAATTTATATTTTTGGAAGAAAGACAATCATTTCCTTGGAAGTAAGGGTCTCCAATTTTAGTCTTATTTTCAATTCTATGTGTATAAACAAAATCAAATATTTTCACAGCTCATGAAGACCTGGGGAAAGTTTTATTTTGAGGGATTAAAATTTAAGTCTAAACATTTTATCAAGGAGACTAGGTCTTCAATTTTAAAAGTAGTGGTGCAAAAACAAATACAAAGCAAAAATGAAATAAGATCATAATTATTTTCAAACTCTTTTTTAAGGAAGGAGTTCTGCCTGACATGGTAAATGGACTTTTAGGTGACAGGGAAATTGGCAAATATTGTTATCTGGTAAAAATTAGAATTCTAGCATGTAGATGGTTACCGATACTGACAAATATTGATTTGAAATATACAGACAAGGATAAAATTAGACCACAACTATGTCTTGAAGCAAACAGAAATAGTGTAGCTGATCCTTGTAGTAGGAATTTTGTCCTAAAAATCCATGTCTGTAGAGCTTAGTAATTATCAGGTAACTACAGAGAACAAACTCAAATATAATTCAAATGGTGGTATAGTGCAATCTGTATATTTTCCAAAGTTAGGCATCAAAACATTTATGAAAATGATTTTCAGTTACCAATGTATTTTTGAATTAGTATTAGCTGCCTACTTTCCTATATGTGACTGAAAATTTTTTTCTCTAGAATAACACAATGTGCAGCAAATAACATCCATTTAAATAAGTATTGAGAATTCAGTCTCTGTGTTCATGGAGAGAATCAGTACAGTATGGAAGCTCAAAGATGATGACTGATGACAAATTCAGACATTTTGCTATAACATGATTCTGGGTTAAATGCCTATAGGCAGTGGTTTGGACAATAAAGAGAAATAATTGTTAATTTTAAAACATTTTACACTAGGTCATTAATAATGATGAGTTCAATGTCATTTTTAAAGATATCTTATTTTTGAAATTATGGTAAATGCAATCAGCATATGCTTTCAAACATAATCTCTTCCTCTTCCTATCTCTTTCTGTTGTAGATTTCATTATATCCACCTACAAAAAAGGTTCAGGCAATATTGAAATCTATGCCTTTTAGTACAAATTCTCTCTATTTGCCTCATTGACCTTCCATGTATTGCATATCTAATCTCACTTAAAAGCATTCTAACACTTTCTTGCTTTCTTGCTATAACTATCGCCTTTCCTCTCTCTCATTATTTTTCATTGTTTTTTAATTTTACTGCTGTATTATTTTGATGTTCCTCTGAAATGAAATTTAGAATGAAAAACTTCTGAGAATCTCAGTACTGTGATAACTAAGCAGATACCCTCTGTCACATGTATGACTATTTTGGTATTTATGCATAATGTAGGTAATGCAAAGCTGTTAGCAAATTTTATGCTCATTTTCCCATAGCATAGTGTTGATTTCTAATCACTTTTTGTAGCTTCTCTTCATTTTTCATCCAATACTGTTGAAAAATATAAACTCTGCAATAAAGAAAATAAGGCATAGTTTCCTAACACTGGACATGGTGCGTATTTTTCAGAGGGAAAGCTTTAATTCAGCTGATATTTTACGGTATGTATCATCTGAATTGTAAACATCTCTCACATAAATATATAATTGCCTAATAAGGTGAGACAGCTTCCACTGATGCATCCAAGGAAACTCTTCCTCTTTCTTCCCTACCAAGGTCATCAATATGGTCCCTTTGAAACAACCGCTGACACTAGAGATGACTCTTCCTGCCTTCAGCTTTTTGTTCTTCTTTCTCTTTTTCTGATCTGGCAATTGCTGCTGCTGCTTGCTGAAGCAATTCAGTCTGCCTCTCCTTATTTCTCCACCTCCTCCTTCCAGGCTTTGATTACTACATAGTTAAAACATGGGATGATGGTGATATTGCTGGAAAAAGACTTGAAGTTGCTACTATGTCTCTGTAGAATATCAAATTTTAATTATGTTCTTCATATACAAGTATGTGTCATTTACAAGTGTCACAAAACTTTACTAATAATAAATAGCAAAGATACTTTTTTTTACAAACATTACGTATCTGAGAGACTCAAGGTCATCCCTAATTCAGTACCTCCCTCACTTGTTTTCCAATATGCTCTTTGAGTAGATGGAAGTAGTTTGTGTGCTATGAACAGAGAGTAAGTCTGAGGTACTCTAAACTTTATGTAGTGAACATGAATATTTCTGATGGTAAGAAATCCTGTCTTTTGGAGAACAACTACTGCCCTCCCACACCTATTCCATGATAACTTTAGACCGTGTGGTTTTGTTAGAGCAGCTTCCATATCCCTATCTTTAACATAAGCCACTCCTGGTCCTGTGAGCCCATGTAAGCTCATGGCACATGATCCAAGCCTAATTATCAGGATTTCCAACTCTGCCACAGTGATAATTTCAGGGATAGGTTGGGAAACTTATGTGAACTTGTCAGAGTCTTCCCCAGGACTTTGACAGAACTATAAAGATTGTTTAAAGTAGGCCAGTCTGAAAATGTGACTTGCAGAGAAGGTGAAGCCAACAACTGGGAGGAGAGAGTGGGTGACCCCGGTCCCAGGTTCTTTGAGTGCATCTCTTCCTTCTGTCCTTCCAGCCTGAGCGTGGTAGTCGAGGCTCACTGCAGTAGCTATTCAGTCCCTTTCTTCCCTGAAACCAGTTTGATTTCTCAGGCTCTTCCATCACCTGCGTAATACCTAGTCTTTTTGTTTTAAATACTAAAAAGTTTTTCTTTTCTTATTTTCCTATTTGGACACTAACAGATACACTTTTTGGAAACTATATCTTTTTCTCTAAATAAAGCGTACAAAGAAGTCTAAAAGATAGAACAAATGTAGAGGCATTAATAGAGCTGTTTCAGTGACATAATTTTAATAAAACTGATTCGATTTCTTTCTAGTTCTCTGCCTTCCCAAATCCCTAGAGCACTACTTAATACAACTAAAAATACACTGCTGTATTCTTTTCAGTTGAGAATATCTAGATACATTATTAACATATAGATGTCTTGTTTGAGTCGTATGTGTTCTTTGTGTGTTTTGGATGTTAACCCATTACTGGATATATCATTTGTGATTAAAAAATAGGCAGAGGAGAGGAATAGACATTTTTCCAAAGAAGACATACAGGTGGCCCACTGACACAGGAAAAGACGCTCAACATCACTAATCATCAGGAAAATACAAATCAGAACCGTGAGATATCACCTCATGCCTGTTAGAATGGCTATTATCAAAAAGGTGGGATCAGCCATAAAACAAAAAATGAAATTGAGTTATTTGTAGTGAGGTGGATGGACCTAGAGTCTGTCATACAGAGTGAAGTAAGTCAGAAAGAGAAAAACAAATACCATATGATAACACATATATATGGAATCTTAAAAAAAAAAGAAAAGGTTATGAAGAACCTAGGGGCAAGACAGGAATAAAGATGCAGACGTAGAGAATGGACTTGAGGACACGGGGAGGGGGCAGGGTAATCTGGAATGAAGTGAGAGAGTGGCATGGACTTATATATACACTACCAAATGTAAAATAGATAGCTAGTGGGAAGCAGCTGCATAGCACAGGGAGATCAGCTCAGTGCTTTGTGACCACCTAGAGGGGTGGGATAGGGAGGGTGGGAGGGAGACGTAAGAGGGAGGAGATATGGGGATATATGTATATGTATAGCTGATTCACTTTGTTATAAAGCAGAAACTAACACACCATTGTAAAGCAATTATACTCCAATAAAGATGTTAATAAAATAAAATCCTGTAAAAAAAAAGGCAAAAAATAACAAGTTTTGACAAGAATGTGAAGAAAAGGGAACCCTCCTGCACTATTGGTGGGAATTCAAGATGATGCAGCCACTATAGAAAACAGTATAGAGATGCCTCAAATTAAGAATAGAACTACCATATGATCCAGCTATCGCAGTTCTGGGTATTTATCCAAAGAAAACAAAAACTCTAATTCAAAAAGACACATGTACCCTTATGTTCATCATGGTATTATTTACAATAGCCAAGATTTGCAAACAACATACATACCCACCAAGGGATGGTTGGATGAAGATGTGATGTATATATACAATGGAATACTATTCAGCCATAAAAATGAAATCTTGCCATTTGCAACAACATGGATGTAACCTGAGGGTAACATGCTAAGTGAAATAAGACAGAGAAAGAGAAATACCATATGATTTCTCTCATATGTGGAATATAAAGACAACAACAACAACAAACCAAACAGAAACAAACATGTAGATATAGAGAACAGAATAGTGGTTACCAGAGGGGAAGGGCTGTGGTGGGAGAGGGTGAAAGGGGTGTGGTGACAAATGGAAACTAAACTTTTGGTGATGAGCATGCTTTAGGGTACACAGAAGTAGAAATATAATGTTATACACATGAAGTTTGTCATAATCCAATGTTACCTCAATAAAAAATAAATCTAAAATAAAGTTAAAATTTTTAAGTAAAAAATATACATGTAGATGTCTTATAGCAAAAATAGAAAAACCTTAGAAATATTCTGGATATACTTCATCATATAGAGGATGAGGAAGTCTCTATTTAATTGTGATAAATATCTTTGAATACACTTCTTTCATACCTACTAATCGCTCTAGAAGTTTAGTCCAGCCTTAAATTTATAATTTGATTACACATCTTTTCCTAATACTGTCCTTTACTGGAGACTTTACCTTTTCTATGTCTTTCCAACATTTAAGAATTTTCAATTCTGAGACATACTTATGGACAATTCTACCACTCACCTTCCAAAACCCATTCCTATTTTACTGCCACTGTATACCTCTCTCTCTCTTTCTCTCTCTTTCATCTCACACACAAACATGAAGACATATTTCAGCATTGCATGTGAATAAACTGTAAAACTTTTAGATGATTCAGTTTTGTCTTTGTTCTGAACTCTTACCAACTAATTCTGACCATAATGGAACCTGACCTATAAGCATCAAATCCACATCTGTATCCTCTGCACCAAGTTGTAAATGTGGTATTTTAAAGAAGGCTTATATCTGAGGAAGTACATTATAGGATGGAAAGATTGAATCCGATAATATATGTAAAGACAATATTAAGTAGGAAATGCTGAAACAATTACACAGGATTAAGAGATTGCTCCAAGCAACAATTTGCAATATCAAACATCCTTTCTAGTCTAGACCTGCCAGGGGCAGCCTGCATCCCTCCACAGTAAATCATCTTCCTTGAGGAGAGACAGTAATTCACTCAACAATTATTTATTTAACAGCTGTTCTTTTCCCGGTCAATGTATCAAAAACTTGGGAGCACGGGGATGGCAGGTAGGGAACATATCTTCAAGTACCTTGTGTTTTCATGTAAAGACAGGAATATAAATGACTACAATGTGAAGTAATATAGCTACAGTGAAAGACTGGATAAGGTACTGATGAAGTGAAGACAATTTGGATGTAAGATTGCATGAAGAGGCTGTGCAGAGTAGCATTCAAGTTCAGATTCTCAAGTAATTCCGTGTGACTGATGCAAAGAGGGAAGAGTGTGGTTGGAACTGAGGCCCTGACATGGGCATTCAGCCAGTTTCCCAAAGATACATGAATTATTTTTAGTAAAAAAGTGGCAGACACATTGCATTAATCAATACACAGTACATGGTTTATATAAATGGACAGAGATGGTGTGTTCTACTGTAGTGACAGAGGCCCTGGGAACAGACAGAGTCAGGGTCATTCACCTTTATAAACCTTCATTTTGAATATACTTACAGTTCTCATTGATATTGTAAGGTACATCAGGGATAATGTGTGTTAAGCACTTAGCAAAGTATTTGTCACATTAGAGGCACCAGAGAAGTCGAGGTTATTTGCAGTAGCCTGAGTATTAATGAAAGCAGTGGTGGTGGCTGTGTTGGCAGAGTTATAATAGATGGTCTCTTGGAATTACTTTATTAGCCAAACCATGTCATCATTCTATGCCTGCCTGATACTAGAAGGAAAACTAAACTTAGGAAATTCAAAATATATTTTTTCTGGTGCCTGGAAAATTAAAGAATGATAATAAATATTTCCCTGTTGTAGAAAATGAGTGTAATTTTTAAAAGGCATGCAAAAGTCCTAGTTCTCTTTACTTTGTACATCTGGGACTTAATTTTAAAGTCCATCATAACCTATTGGTGTGGCAGGGTCAAATTTGTCCTTCTACACCCATCCCTAGCCATATCTAGACTGTGTCTTCTACTGATTAAGATAAATGTAAATAATGTCCTTAAGCTGTCCAGACCTATTTTTTTCAAACAAGGACACAGAGACTGAAATAGCTGGGCCTTGAGTTCTGGTTTTAGTGAAATGTGACTACTCTTGAGGCTAAGGAATGGCTCTAACTAAAAGTTTAGGCACTGCCTCTTAGAGGAAGAAGCAGTTTTTTCAGGAATCAAAAGTCTCCTTGATAATTCTTGGAGCAAAAAAACAGAACTGCAAACACAGCTCTGATGTAGCTCTGATGTAACAAGGGACCAATTCTTCTCTGGCCCTTGGTGAAATATGCATTTATTAGCAAACAGGAACTCTTGAGAAACATCTATTTTATCCATTTACACAAAACAAATTTACAGTTGGGCCTACCCTAGGGTTGTCCTTATATGAAGAGCCAGTAGAAGTGGCTAAAAATTGTAGACAGTACCCCTCATCCTGACTCTTTAATAGTAAAATATTATCTGCAAGTTTTATCAATAATTAATCAGTAATATTTTAATTGCAATTCATTGTTATGTACCTTAATTTTACTTCAAAGTACCTTATTTAAAGGGACTTATGTCAATTTTATGAACTGTATTACCTTTTTCCATAGAGGATTTTTGAACTATATATCTTGAGATATTTTATATAGGTGTATAAATGATCAGTAAAACAAACTGATCTTAATCATATTCTTTGTATTTTAAAAAGTTTCTATTATTGAATCCAACCTTAAATTTGAATATTTAGACAAGAGAGTATTTAATGATATGGGGAAATGTGCATAATCATTTTGCTCAAAATACACTGCTAAATTTTTTTTAAAAGGCTGAAAGTAGTTTCCAAAATGTAAGACAACTTTTATTGTATTTTTTAAAATTAATTTTAGTCTAAAATAAGTATATCAAATGTATGTATTTAAGGAAAAATGATAGATCTAGTATGTACCAATTTTCTTAGGTTTAATTATACAAGTTTAGATACATACATTCTCTCTCTCTCCCTCTCTCTGGTTTTTTTGTGTGTGAAGATTATTTCTGCTGTAAAAATGAGAGACATTAGGGCAATGGCAATGTTTACTTATTGGTCCAAATTGCTTTGTGGTAGTAAGGCAGCCAGGCAATGAACAAGAAATTCATCCGAAAGGAATATTTTCATTCACTGATTCTCTTTTCTGGATTTCAGATAATTGCACCATACCATCCAACATTAAACAGTAACAATAATATCAATATTTAATGACTTAAAGCTTTTATCACATGATGAATTCCATTTCTGACTACTGCTTGGAATAATTCTACAGTTTAGTCCTCCAAAGACATTTTCATGGGAAATTACCTGTTTTGTTGATTACCAAACACACTTTTCATGGTATCTTTCACTAGTTTGAGGAAACAGTAGTGGTGGTGAAGGGACGGATGTTGGAGTATATTTTATCGTCAGTAACTTTAGAGAAATCATGCAAATACAACGAGGAGAAACAGTAGAAAAATGTCTTAGAAACATCTAAAAAGTGATCGCTATTGACTATATTTCTAGGCATAACATGTTAAAAATGGGACTTTAAATATAGAAATCAGGAAGAATTAGTGAAAAGATGTTATCCATCATAATGAAATTGCAAGATACTGGAAATAGTGCAATAGAGTTTGATAGAAAGTAGTGATAAATGTCATGGAACTGTCACTGAAGGGGTTGTGGAACAAACATTTGAGAGAAATTTAGAGTTCTGGGACTAAATTCTTCACTAAATTGCAAACAAAATTGTCTTGGCTAAATGAACTATACTGTGCATTTACAACAAACTTGTATGTAGCCATTAGACAATATAGTATTTAAGGATATGGGGAAATGTCCATAAACATTTTGTGTAAAATACATTGTTAAATTTTAAAAAGTTGAAAATAGTGTCTAAAATGTAAGTTCTTTTTACAATGCAGATGCATTCATAAGGAAAAGTCTATAGAAATAATTCAAAATATTAGCATTTATTAACAGGATGTCTTATTGATTGGTAGAATAATAGATTATTATATTTTTACTTCTGTATATTTTCTAAGTTGTCTACAGTAAATACATATTGCTTTGGAAATAAATCAGTGTTTTAAATGTTTGTATTTAAAATAGTCCTCTCACGTTTTAAACACATGCATGTAACTGGAACATGACATTCTTTACCTATGTATGCATCCTAACACAATGCTTACTGCTTACCATATAAGAGGATTCCTTAATATTTGTTGAAAAAATGGAAATATATTTGGAAAAGGAACTGCTATTTTTTCTGAAAAGGAATACGTACTTAGAGAATGTGAAACACAATTACCAGCCTAATGGTTCCTGGAATGCTCTCTTACTTGGGCGTATACACAATGGCTTTATTTTTGATTAACTGGAGATATTGAATTTGAATCCTGACCTTAGTGAGGTTAATTTTCAAAATTATTAATGTCATTGGGTATGTTCTGCTACTTACTGTTTCTTGATTTCCGGGTTTCAGTTCATTATCTCCATCTCCAAGTTAGACAAGGATCCCATAAAAGAGTTTAACTTAGAATTCCAACCTAGTATAACACAAACATAGAAGAGATTTTCATGATGATGGAATTGGTTATTTTGTGTAGTTTGGCAATGAAATCTGTTGGTTAAGAGATTCCCATTTTATATGCATTCCTGTAATGCCAATTAGATACTCTTCTGATTTTTCAGTTTCTACTTTATTATGCATCTTTGATATCCCCTTCAGGGCCTCCTCACTTTCTTCTACTTTTCAAAGTTGTGTTATTTTACATACAATCTCTTTTATTGCGATTCTTCCTTTTGTGTCAGTATTTTCAGCCTTTCTCAGCCGTTGGTGCAGCAAACGTGATCAATCTCAGTGGCCCATTCTCCTTGTTCTGGGGCATTCTTTCTCTTGTCTTTAAGCTCTCTTTTCTATGGTGTTTTGGTGCTGTCACTACTTAACTGAAAGTAAGAGTTTAATTCACTAAACACCAGCTGGCATGATTGTATATGATTGTAGAGATAAAACATGTCTCTAGCTCCTTTCTTCATTCTTTCCTTCTCTTTTTCAGACCACAAATACTTAATTGCAGTTGTTAGAGACCCAAACTCTGAAGCCAAACTGCCTGTGTTTAAATCCAAACTCTGCCTCTAGTTAACTGTGTGAACTTGGACAAATTCCTTAACTTCTCTGAGTCGCAATTTCCTCATATGTAAAATGAGAAAGATTCCAATAGTCTTGGTAGGCAAAATAATGGCACTCTGGAGATACCCATGTCCATAAGTATGCTACATTACATAGCAAATGGGATTTTGAAGATATAGTTGAGAATCTTGAGATGGAGAAAGGATCCTTAAAAGTGAAATAGGCAAAGAGTCAGAATAGGAGATGTGATGAGAGCAGAGGGCCAGCGTGATTCAGCAGATGATAAAGACAGGACTGGCCACTGATGGCTTTGAAGATGGAGGAATTGAGGTATAAACCAAAAATGTGGGTGTCTTCTAGCAGCTGGGTAAGACAAGATAACATACTCCTCTCAAGCCTCTGGGAGGAACACCTTGATTTATTTAACCCAGTGAGACCAACCCATTTTAAGAATTATAAAATAATTTATGTTCTTTTAAGCTGCCATGTTTATGATGATTTGTTATAGCAGCAAAAGGATATAGTAGGGCTTCTAGGAGAATTTTGTAATATTTGTAAAGCAATTAGGACACTCTTTTTTTTTTTTTTTTTTTTGCTGTACGCAGGCCTCTCACTGTTGTGGCCTCTCCCGTTGCGGAGCACAGGCTCCGGACGCACAGGCTCAGCGGCCATGGCTCACGGGCCCAGTCGCTCCATGTCATGTGGGATCTTCCCGGACCGGGGCACGAACCCGTGTCCCCTGCATCGGCAGGCGGACTCTCAACCACTGCGCCACCAGGGAAGCCCCCAGGACACTCTTATAATAATCACTGTATATACTTTTGAAAAATATGTACCTAAGGAAAGAAGTATTGAATGCCTTCTAGAAACACTTAGCATGCAGTTAGATAGAAAATATATGTAAAGAATTGTCCCTATTCTTCAGATGTAATATACCTTAAAGGAGACTACATAAACACATACTTTAACGATACTTATATTAGAGCTGCTGTCGGATTTGACTGGGTAATAATGAAGCAACAGGGCTATGAAATAAGTGCTCCGTGTAGTTGCTTTAATGATGTACTCTAGTACTCAGATATAATGCTGTGAACATAATGCTCGCCTCTGAATGTCTAAATTCTGAGAAAAAAAAAAAGCCTTCTCTAAAACTGCTTTCAGTTCAGAATACAGAACTTCAGTTCAGAAACACCCAATTTATTAATAGTTTTAGGGAAAAAAACTTCAAAAGTATTAGCATACACAGGGGTGCTTGAAGAGCAGAAGGCCTTGACTTGTGCAAGAGAAGCAGAAACTGCACTTTCGAAACTAAGATAAACACCGATCCTCTCAGAAGATTCTGCATTGGGAACCTGATGCAGCTGGCCCACTTAGGACTGACTTTTCTGATGTTTTTCTTCAGTGAAGAGGTTGCAGCTGTCACTATAATGGCAGCAGCTGGCGTCCATGCTGGCACTCGGATAGCAGTGCTCTGAGACTCCCTGTCTGCTACTTGAGCTGATTCAGTACTTTGGTGACTCCAATTACTAGACCTTTGCATGCCTGACTCTTGGAAGAGGAGCTGTTCTCTTCCCTGACCTACTTGAATGACAGTCCAGAAACATAGTCATGAAATATGTCTCATGCTAAGAGAGACATTAAAAGTATTTCCACCCCTCCCCTATGGAATAGGACAAATTTAAATGCTGGAGGTGGGGCTGCATTCTCTTTTGAAAGATGATCAAGTGGATTATCCCTATTTTATCAGTAGAATGCATGGTCTTTTCCAGGCCATCAATAATTTGGGGTAACTGGAAAACCTGTGGGATGGTCGTCATATGTTTTGTAGAAACATCTGTCTATATACTATTAGTACAGTTTGATTTTCAGATAATAAAAGAGAAACATCTACAGTTCTCCAGTATTGAAACTAAAGAAAACTAAAAAAAAAAAAAAAAACTTCTACTTTAAAGAAAACCTTTGCATATCACTAACTTAGGACCTTAATGTATACTGAGCACTGTGTTCTACATGCAGTCTTTTAAACCTCATAATTCTGTGATATATATGTTGATTCAATCATGTACTTCATAGATGAAAACAAGATATACAAGATAAGTAGTTCAGTATACAGAGTCCAGATTTGTCTTACTCCAAATCCTGTGCTTATAGCAACTCAACACTTCTGCCTTCAACAGCATTTTCTGGGGACTGTATGATGACCCGCAAAATATAGGGCAAATTTTTCACATATGTATCAAACACACACACACATGTATAATCCTATGAGTTTGGCATTTCAGATTTTCTCTGTGGCCTTATCTGTTACATCTCTGGATATTGAACTTGACTGTACACAGCTGCTTTACTAAATATTAAAAACCCACAGGAAGCACAGAGAAGCTTGCACCACAGGCCTGGCAGTGCCTTTATCAGAAGGCCATAGCACTAAATCAATGTAACCAAAATGTACTTTCATCCCAATGTGCTCCAGTCCTAGAAGTTACCTGAAAGATGCAACACGTTTATCTTCCAGGCAAGATTCCTGGTGGGTTATTCCTCTGTTCTCCAAATCGGTCTGATTTTCTTCCACCAGGGGGTGCCAGAGCAACAACAACAGTACTGCGATTCCTAAGGAAAAATGTTCTCCTAATTATGACTCATTTATAGAGATAGGGTGGTGGCACCTATTGGAACAATTCCTGATAAACCAAAGCTTCACGAGAGTCCACTGTATTAATTTTAATTTAAGGAAGGATAAGATCATTTATGTATACAGAGGACTCTGAAACCTTATTTTATCTATTTATTAGAATATTCCTCCTGCCAAAAATACATGAGCTGTTACCAAGAGGTAATTTATTTCATTTTCTGTCTACTACTTTTCTTTTTAATGGAAATGGGTCTTAGAAGAAAAGCAGAAAGACCTGCTAAAAAGATGAGACAAGTAGTAAAAATTAACTACTTAACAATAGCAATAGTGGCATTTGGGTAAAGAAAGCACTTTTTTTTAAACTTGAAAACTTCTTAAAACTCCACAAAGTAAATATTACCTCTAGTTTTATTGCTACAAAATCTTTAAAAAGTGCAAGTTCCCATTCCAAGCATCTCATTGCATCCCTCAGAATAATCACTAAGATTTTTTGTATGTTTTTATTCCCATGCTTGTGTATATGTATGTGTACCATGTGTCATATATATTAAACAATATACATGGCATATATACTTTAACAATGGACTCATAGTGTGTATAGTTGTCAGTTTCCTTTTTTTTATTCACTTCATATATCAGAACATTTTTCCACATTAGGACATAAATATCTAGTTCATTTCTACAAGTCTAAATTACTGAGCTAGCAGAAATACATAAAGTTATATAATAATGATTTTTTTAAAAAAATCATTGCAAAAGCAAGTTCAAAGTAAATTGTGTACTAATTTAGTCCTAGTATTAAGTTGGCATGCAGTAGTTCACTTGAATAAACAACTGGATATTTCTTCATTCTTTGGGGGGGAAAAAAACCCCTGCATACTCTATACCCGTCTGCAACAATGGCAGTACACATGACCTCATACAAACTATCAGTCTAGCAGTAGAAACAGCTGCTTATTTCATTTAGTCTGGCATTTCACAGACTTACTTAAACATACCACTTTTTTTTTTTTTTTTTTTTTTGCGATACACGGGCCTCTCACTGTTGTGGTCTCTCCCGTTGCAGACCACAGGCTCCGGACATGCAGGCTCAGCGGCCATGGCTCACGGGCCCAGCCACTCCGCGGCATGTGGGATCTTCCCGGACCAGGGCACGAACACGTGTCCCCTGCATTAGCAGGCGGACTCTCAACCACTGCACCACCAAGGAAGCCCTAAACATACCACTTTTAAAATAGATACCAGTACAAACATATATCTTGGCAGACACAGATGGTTATATCCCATTCTAGGTCACTTCTATTTTACCTTGGTCCTAGAGCAGTGTTTTTCAAATTTTGACCTGCATACTAATCACTTAAGGATCTTGTTGAATTATTGAGTCCAGTTCAGTAGGTTTGGAGGGGAGCTTGAGATTCTGCATTTTTAATTAGCTCCTGGATTATGTTAGCCTGCTGTGAATAGCTTCAACCAGTAAGAACTTAGATTAGAAGACAGGATGTAATTCACATAGAATGAAGTTTTAATCACAGGAAATGGCAGGAAGTAGAAATTAGAATGGCATTTTACTCATAAAAGGAGTTTTCTCCATTTATTTTGTAGTGATTTGTTTGTTGGCACTTTACATTTGAGGGAATTTTTAATGCTATCTTTGAACATGGGTCAGGAAAGATATCTAAGGGAAGTAGCATGCTTAATATTTTATGTGAGATATTATTTTACAACAGTATATTAGCCAGATTTGGTAGTAAACAAGAGAAATGAACTAAGAAAGAAATACTGTTGTTGTTTTGTTCCCCCTGCCAAGTACCACTGCCCCTGCCTGATATGTATGGAGCTGCATGGCAGCCTTTTTAAAGTGGGTAAGCTGTTCGACATACATAACAGATGGGGTCATAACTTCCCAATTCCATAAACATGGCCTCCACTCCTGGAGGCAGTAATGCTTTCTCAATGTGTTTATAAGAGGTGCATTGCCGGCATTTTACAAGTTATTGAAGCTCAGGGCAGCAATAACTTGTAGTTTTCAACATAGTTTCAATGTGCTTTTAGGGATGAGGTACACTAGATAAGAAATAACTTAGTAAATTATTCTTTTTTCCTGTCAGTTGGTCCAGGAGTGTGATGCCCTGGCATTTGAGTGGGAATCTTCAGTTGTTCTGGCATCATTATTTTCATATTTTGTCCTTTGTAGGGTCAGTGAGGTTTTCAGTTACCTCTGGTAAACCTCCTCCCTCTGTAAGACAGTCTTCATATTGCCCCATGCTCTTCAAGATTGACAGCAGCACGCTACTCTCTAAAATCCAGTTAGCCTCAGTGGAGACACAGCATCCCCAAAGACAGGAAAAATAGGACTCCAGGAGAACATAGAGAAAATATATTTCAGGAGGGAAATTTATATTTTAAGGTCTTTCTAGGAGCGTTATCTTCATCCATTGAACAAGTGTGTATGTAAAATATCTAGCAAATGCAATAGGCAGAAGGTACATGTTAATTTTTGTGTCTTCATCATTCCAATTTCTAAAACTCGATTTCAGAAAACAATGAAACAGTGATAAGAAAATAATTACTGCTATCCAGGCACTCAAAATCTAGTGAGGAGAAGAGAAAAGTAAAAACTTGGAATATATTAACACATTATAGCAAACACGTGTGTGTGTGTGTGTATGTATATATATATATATATATATATATATATATATATATATATATATATATATGGTGACAGAGAAAATACCTATTTCAGTTTGAAATGTATCTGTTGATGGGAGAAGTGAATGCATAGGGTAGCAAAGATATTCTTACTGATTATTATTATTATCATCTGAAGATTGAGTTCTGAAAATTCATCACACCACCACTACTCCTTCCTATTTCCCACATAAATACTATTCTGTGTTCCATAGACATAGATGTTACATTTTTGTTTATTTTCTATAATAGTTGATGCACTTTTACCCTTTATTACAGTGTTATACATGATTGATATCATGTATTAGATTTAAGGTCATTGACCAGAAAACTAGAGTTTGCTTATTTACCACTATAGCCTTGTCCCCACCATTTACCTTCCACCTTCAATCCTAAATAGACATTAATGGGCACTATAAATGCTCACAGTTAAATATGGTGTTATTTCTGGTTTTATATATTGTGATCAAACACATGAAGAAATGGTTAGAGAGAACAGACCTGTGATATTATGCATCAGTTTCCTATTTGCAAGCTTCAATCAGTTTAATGGGGATAGCACTTCTCTCTATAGCACTTTATAGAATTTTGGAGGTTAGTGGATTGAGATGAAAACTATTTTTCATTGGCTCACAGTAATTATTGTTTCTCCTTCTCTGGAGAATCCAGACTAACACAGTAAATATATGGTAAAACTTATAAAGAGATGATAAAGGCCATGGGTAGTCAAGTTTGGGGAGAATCTGAAAAGTTGAGTTTTGGACATGTTGAATTAGAGATGTCTGTTAAACAGACTAGTGGAGATATCACAGAGGCATGTATATTTTTGGAGAGTCTGGCCTGGAGATAGACATAAAGCTGTGCAATTACTTTTATATTTATAGTAAAGAGGATAGAAGATTGAGGTACTTCAATCTTAGAAAGCAGGGATGAAGAAGAGAGATCAGAAAAGATGACTGAGAAGAAAGTTGGGTAGGAGGTATGTCAAGAGAATGTGAAGTCCTGGAAACAAGATGAAAAAAATTTATCAAGAAAATGGTAGTAATCACCTGTGTTGAATGCTGATTACTGGTCAAATGAGATGTGTAATGAGAGAGATAAACATCGAATTTCACAGCATGAGTTTGTTGATGGCATTAACAAGAGTTTTAACCATATAATGAGGCCAAAAGCCTCATTAGAGTTTGGTTAAAAGAGAAAAGAGGGGAAAAGGAGAGAGGGAGAATGTATGCTACAGCTGCCATAACAAAGCATCACAGACTGGTTGGCTTAAATAACAGAAATTTATTTTTTCAGTTCGGGAACCTAAATATCCAAGCTCCAGGTGTTAGCAGGGTTGGCTTCACTCTTAGGCCTCTTTGCTTGCTGGTAGATGGCAATCCTCTCCCTTTGCCTTCTGGTCTTCCTTCTCTATGTCTGTCTCTGTCCTAATTTCCTCCTCTTATGAGGACCTCAGTCCTATTGGAATAGGGCCAACACTAACCACCTCATTTTAACTTAATTACATTTTAAAAGACTCTATCTTCAAATAAAGCCACATTCTGAGACACTGAGGATTATAACTTCAACATGAATTTTGGAGGGAAATGATTCAGCCTATAATGCTCCCCTCTTTGGCCCTTCAAACATCATATCCTCATATTCAAAATACATTCACCCTATCCCAGCAGCCCCAGAAGTCTAAACCTATTTCAGCATCAATGTTAAGTCCAAAATCTCATCTAAATCAGTATGGTTGAGAATCAAGGTATGATTCATTCTGAGACAAAGTTCCTCTCTAGCTGTGAACCTGTGAAAGCAGACAGGTTATCTGTTCCAAAAACACAATGGTGGGACAGGCTTAGGATAGGTACTCCTATTCTGAAAGGGAGAAATTGGAAAGAAGAAGAGGATCACAAGTCCTAAGGAAGTCTGAAAACTAGCAGGGGAAATTCCATTAGATTTTAAGGCTTGAGGATAATTCTCCTTGGTTCAGTGCTCTGTCCTCTGGGTGGTGCCACTAGGGTGGTGCCTGTACTTCATGTGGCCACCAGTGTGGTGGCCCCATCTCCTAACTGTAACTTACTTAATCTTTAAAGACCCTAAATATCCCATCTTTAGTTACAGTAGCATGGTGAGGTACAGTGATTAGGGAGGGCAGACACACCTCAGCCTACAATAGATACTACAGACAATTCTGAGGATTAATTTTCAAAGGTCAGCAAGAATATATGACAGTATCTTGTGGAGAAAGGTGAGTGAAGTAACATGATGTAATGACAATAAGATAAAGATCCAGTAGAGGGATGTTTTGACGTTGTAGAAGAGGGGGGAAATTGCTAGAATAATGTCCTTAAGTATACAAGAGAGAATGGAAACAAGTATAAAATTGGAGGGCTTGGCTTTAGATGGGAACACAAATTTAGGGGACAGGCGCAGATGTCATTAGGTGGGTTGATGTGAGATGGAATATGTAGAAGTTCTCATCTCTTGTTTTCTTCTTTTTGATTTTTTTTAACATCTTAATTGGAGTAGAATTGCTTAACAATTGTGTGTTAGTTTCTGCTGTATAACAAAGTGAATCCATTATACTTATACATATATCCTCATATCTCCTCCCTCTTGCATCTCCCTCCCACCCTCCCTACCCCACCCCTCTAGATGGTCACAAAGCACCGAGCTGATCTCCCTGTGCTATGTGGCTGCTTCCCACTAGCTATCTATTTTACATTTGGTAGTATATATATGTCAATGCCACTCTCTTTCAACAAGTAAAAGGGAAGGTCATAAGCTCTAAGTGAGCCTGGCAAAGCAGAGAGAAAAAAATGTAATAGTCATTTAGGATAACTTTGTCATAAATCTATAGTGGGAAGAGTCATTCTGATTTTAAGCTTATTTTTCTAGTCACTTTTGGTAAGAACAAAAACTGGGAATGATGAGCGTTGTTTTTTTTTTTCCAGTTTTTAGGTTTTTCTTATACAGTATGGTAAAGGAAGAAAGGGGCAAGTGAGACTAGGATATTTGCAAGGGAGTGATTTTAATAATTAAGCATATAGTTTAAGCTGTGTAAGAGTAGGGGAAAGACAGAAAGGAGACAAAAGATAGTGAAATAAAATAGAGGTCTTTGTAGTGTCAAGAGATTGTTGGAGTCCATGTTCTACAGGAAGTAGTCTGAGAATAGAGGACGTGATCATCAATGAGAGTCACCTTTTGGAAGAAGTGATCACAATAAGCACTTACCACTAAACAGCAATTGAATTATATGCCTCCTTAATTTGTAGCTGTTGTGTTTAATGTGGCTTAATGAAGAGTTAGAAACATTTGAAGAGTTCATTCTATATTCCATATAATTATGCTTTCTATGCTGCCTTAGAAATTACCACAAACTTAGTGACTTAAAACAGCAGTTGTTTATTATGAAACAATTTCTGTACATCAGAAGTCTGGGGACTGCATAGCTAAGTTCTGTACTCAAAGTCTATCTGAAATCATGGTATTGAAGACTATAATCATGGTATTAGCTGGCTGCATTCTCAACTAGGCAAAAATCTACTCCCAGACTCTCTCAGGTTGTTGACTGATGTCACTTCATTGTGGAAGATTTCTTGGCAGTTTTTTTTTTTTTGTTCATTTTTCAAAGCCAGCAATAGAGTCTCAGACTTCTATACCATCTTTTAAATGACTTACCTAATTAGATGAGGGCCACGAGAATAATTCCCTTTAGATTAAACTCATTAGGGTATTTAATTGCATGCAAAATCTTTTCCTTTTCCCATTTTCTGTTGATTAGGAGCAAATTACAGGCTCTGCTTGCACTCAAAGTAAGGAAATTGTAAAAGGGTGTGATTCATGACTGAGGTGGTGGTGGTTACTTTAGGCTATATCCACCACAATAATGAATATGTTGAACTACACATTATTTAATTAAAGATGCTTTTTCAAGAGTTTTGCTTTCATCCATGGAGGATTAATTGCAATGAGAATCACCCTGTTACTATAAAATACTAGAAAACCCAGGGGAGTGGAGGAAATAACTGTTTTCAGACATTGGATCAGGCAGCACATGTCTGTGCTTCATGAGAGAAGAGAAATAACAATATGATCCCTAGGATTTCCATCAGACTACCTAGGAAGGTTCCATCCATGCCTCAGAAAAAAGCAAGGGGAACCCAAGCATAACCCAACTGAATTGGGAAGACGTTGTTTATAGAGACTATAATTTTCAGGGAGGAATACCAGAAATGGAGGAGATTGATGATTGATAGGGCAGGACAGAAGAGGAGAAAAGAAAGGAGAGTATGCCATGGAGACCTGCAGAAGGATCCCCTCAAGTGTTTGGCTAAGTATTGACCAACCTTCCAAGGAAGTCAGGGATGGGACTACTAGAAAGTGATACCAAGATAATTCATGGAGATCACATAGGGCTGAGAACTGGAATTCTCATCAGCTAGAATACAAATACTTCTTAATACATAGGACATCATGTAGAGTGGTCAAAATGGTCACCTCTTGGTTACTAGACTAAACTAATCCCAGAGTAAAACCTGCTTTGAAACTGTCCAAACTGAAATCAAGCAACTAAAGGAAGAAAGTAGAAAGTGAAAGAATATAAACTAATTGTGTGCTAGAACAAAGTTCAATTATCTTTATAAAAAACAAACAAACAAACAAGAAAATCCAGCATTCTACATAGTATGACTCACAATTACTAGCATACAGTCAAGATTACTAGGTATATAAATAAGTAGAAAAATATGAACCATTAACAGGAGACAAATCCATCATTAGAAACAGACACAGAAAAATCAAAGATGGCATTATTATACATGAATATGAAAAGAGCAATTATAAATCTAAATATTCCAAGGATTTAAAGTAAAACATGAACATGAAGGAATATGATCTTTCCTGTTCCCTTCCTTTACCCAACGACATTCTCCTACCAATTTTTCTTTACCTCTAGACCTAATTTATCTCAGTGGCAACAATTGATTCTACTGTAGAGTTTTCCATAACACTCTTTGAAACATCATGGCCTAGTTCAGAGGCAATCATATCGGCCAGCCAAATGAACTCAGTTATGGATCTAGTGGTATAATCACACTGAGACAAGCTTATTTCACATGACAGTCTACAGGACAATATTTGCTTCTTAAAAAAGTTAATAGCATGCAAAATAAAAATTGAAAGTTATAGAATAAAAAACTAGAGAGATAACCCAAAGAAGTGGTGGACAATCCAACTGTAAAAAGGGAGTTGTGTGACAATTAGGAAAATGTGAATATGGACTATGTATTGGATGATATTAAGAGATTAATTTAAAAACTTTATGTAGGGCTTCCCTGGTGGCTCAGTGGTTGAGAGTCCGCCTGCTGATGCAGGGGACACGGGTTCGTGCCCCAGTCTGGGAAGATCCCACATGCCGCGGAGCGGCTGGGCCTGTAAGCCATGGCCGCTGAGCCTGCGCGTCCGGAGCCTGTGCTCTCCAAGGGGAGAGGCCACAAGAGTGAGAGGCCCGCGCACAACACACACACACACAAAAAAAAACTTTATGTATTTATTTTACCTCTAAAATGTTTTTAATGTGTACATTTTTTGACCTTGCAATTCCAGCTCTAAGGACTGATCCTACAAGTACTTGCACAAGTCAGCATAGATATACACATACGTACACATTTACATATACATTCACATAATCTTGGTACATCTGCTGCAATGAAATGCTATTCAGCTATTAACGGATAACAAGGTAGATTTGCATGTACTAATGTAGAAATATATGTTAAGTGAAAAAAAGTAAATTGCAGACAGAATATATAAGATGAAGAAAATTTACTTTTTAAATATATGTGCATATTATATTATTGGTTATATTATGTACAGGTCATTAAGCATAGAAATAAATCCAAGATTTGTGTGGTTTACATTAGAGAGAAAAAAAAAAGCCTTGTCAACAAGATACATACTTCACGTATTTACGGATGAAACAGCATGGTACCTTAGATTTGCTGAGAGGATTCAGACATAAAGTGACAAGAAGTAAATGATACAAGAATAGTTATTAAATGTTGAATCCAGTTAATAGGTACCTGGGGTTCATTATATCACTTTCTACTTTGTGTATGTTTATAAATTTCCCAAACAAAACATTATAAAGGGGAATGTTGGGATAGCATATTCTGTTTTCCTAAAGTTTTAATTATTTCACATCATCTCTAATTTTTCTTGAAGCTGTGATTCAAAAGGACCTTGTAGTTTAAACCCTCTTGATAGCATCCTATTATTAAATAAATAATAAGCTCACAAGTATCGTAAGCACACCTTACCGTCTTAGAGAAAACTTTGCAAACTAGTGATAAATGCTTTAACCTCTGTAGATAAGCCAGGCCAAAATCTCAGTAGCTAAACAGTGTAAGGTTTTTATTTTATATTTTTAGAGTTGACTCAAGTATTTTTAAAAAGAAAAAAATCTACATTATTGAAAGCCTTAATATTTTGCCCAAGTTTTTAAAATTTTCTCAATCTTATTTTGAAAGAAATATGCTGAGTGATAATACTTCCCTATTTCTAACAAGCAGGTCTTGTTCTTTTAGAATACAAATTCTTCTGACTTTTTTTTAAACACACAAAGTTTCATCTGTTATGTGAATCAACATCTAATGCAAGTTGGTGATGGTGATGGGAGACTCTACATAGTTATTAATATATTTAAACTCTTTTCCTTTCATCAGTCATGGAAGCACTGAGAGGTTGTGAAGGATCAGGGGGAAGTTTTAGAGGCCAGGTCTGCAAGTGGCATATCACTTCTGCCCACATTCTATTCACCACAAATCAGTCTTATGATCCAGGGAGGCTGGAACATTTAATTTCCTGTTTGCTAGAATCAACTATGAGATTTATGGAACCCCAAATATTCTCTTTGCCACAAGAAATATTTGGTTAATAAATACGTTCATATGTTTACACTTATAAACAATCCATTTAGCCTACTTTAAGCTATCAAGAGATAAACTGTCATAACAGAAGTACGAAAGGAAAGCTTAATTCATGAATTTGATTGGCAGTAAATGCTGTTGAGCCATAGGCCAGAATTAGAAGCCACCACTCATGTATTCATGAAAGAATTATTGAGTGCCTAACATAAGATACTACACTAGGCACTGGCAATGCCAATTCAGAGATCCTGCAACCTAGGATCACTTATTCTATGAGGGAAAATAAGAAAGAATGCAGGTAATCACAATAGCGTGTACTCTGAGAACAGGTGGAAGGAACACCTACTTAAATATTGGTGGGTCAAGGCAAATTCCACAATAAAAAGTGAGGTGTTATCTTTAAACTGAACCAGACTAACAAGAAATGAGGAGATAAAGGGGTTAGCCAGATGAAACTGAGGTTTTCATGTGTACCCCAACCCTAGGCTAAGGGAATGGCACATGTAAAGCCTTGAATGTTGGCAGAGTGTCTGAACATTTGATAAGCTATAAGGGCTCAATGTTTCTGGAGTCTAGTACATTGGAGAAAAGCAAAGAGATGCGGCTGGAGAGAAAGTAAAGCCAGCTGGTTAGTTGTTTATTAGGAGAAGGATGTAAATGAGGTGCAAATCTAAGTTATGGATAAGACTGGCTGTTTTCTAAAATTTTAATTCATTTCATAAAATCTCTAATTTTGTTAAAACTGTGTCTTGAGGGTCTTATAATTTAAAATTTTTTGATAGCATTCTGTTAAATATCATCTTTTCCTTACATATCAGACCTTATTTTCTTAGAGAAAACTTAGATAGGATAGAGAGTTTACCAACAAGTTTCTAAAGATTAGAACTCTGTGCCTGTTCCTTACCAAAGGGAAATAAAATATAACATTTTTCAGTGAAAGTGATTCTACAAAAATCATTTCAGCTTCTCTGAAACAAGTAAATTCTGGTCTTTTACTAGTATTTTTCATTCAAACTTTTCTGTTGAGATTAAGAATTTGAAATTAATTTGATGCAAAGCAAACAATATAATTTTATAAGTAGTAATCTTTGTAATACTTTAGGTAATATAATGATTTTCTATTAGATTAAGAATTTTTTTATAATCCTCTTGGATTTTTATAGTCTTGTAATAATGGCATATCTACATTTACATTTCCTGTAATTTCTTGCCTGAACTGAAATCACATAATACACACCCCCCCCACATCTATACATAAACGTACATATATTGAGCTTTTTTATCTCATATTTTAAAATATCACAGTATATTAAATATACTTTAAGTTGCTACTGATACTGCTTGATTTATAGATATTTGAGATTTACAAAAAGTAATGACAGTATAATTAGAAAATAGAAAATGCCATTTATAATATATAGTAAAAATGTTTAATTTTGTTAATGTTTAATTTTAATTTTACTTGAACATGATTATTACTGCTTATTGTCAAGTGCAAGCAGTCTTAAATACCCCCAAAATGTTTTCAGAAATTTAGTATCATCATGCAGTGGAGACATAAGTAGGTTATCCATTGAATGATGCTGAATATTTTTTTCTAGTAGAGTTTTCAAGACATTTGAGAAGATGTGAATGCCAAAACATGCCAGTGTCAATTTAGATGATATGTTACTGATAACTTTTAGGAAATATTTTTCATAATGTATTAAAATTATGAAAATCAGATAAGCCAAAATTATACCTGACTTATATCTCTTGAGACATTTATAATAAAATATCTGCATGTAATATGTACATATAGTAAGTATAAATGCATATACAAACATATACTACATATATATATATATATATATATATATATATATATATATATATATATATATATTGGCGGGCTATAGTTGCTTTTACAGTGTTGTGTTAGTTTCTGCTGTACAGCTAAGTGAATCAGCTATATGTATACATATATCCCCTATTTTTTGGATTTCCTTCCCATTTAGATCATCCTTGAGCATTAAGTAGAGATCCCTGTGCTATACAGCAGGTTCTCATTAGTTATCTATTTTATGCATATTAGTGTATATATGTCAATCTCAATCTCCCAATTCATCCCACCCCACTTTTCCCCCCTTGGTGTCCATATGTTTGTTCTCTACGTCTGTGTCTCTATTTCTGCCTTGCACAGGTTTTCTGTACCATTTTTCTAGATGCCACATATATGCATTAATATACGATATTTATTATTTTCTTTCTTACTTCACTCTGTATGACAGTCTCTAGGTCCATCCACATCTCTAGAAATGACCCAATTTTGTTCCGTTTTATGGCTAATATTCCATTGTATATATGTACCACATTTTCCTTATCCATTCATCTGTTGGACATTTAGGTTGCTTCCATGACCTGGCTATTGTAAATAGGTCTACAGTGAACACTGGGGTACAATTCAAAAAGAATTATGGTTTTCTCAGGGTACATGACCAGAAGTGGGATTGCTGGGTCATAAGGTAATTCTATTTTCAATTTTTTAAGGAATCTCCATACTTTTCTCCATAGTTGCTGTATCAATTCACATCCCCACCAAAAGTGAAAGAGGGTTCCCTTTTCTCCACACCCTCTCCAGCATTTATTGTTTGTAGATTTTTTGATGGCCATTCTTACCAGTGTGAGGTGATACCTCATTGTAGTTTTGATTTGCATTTCTCTAATAATTAGTGATGTTGATCATCTTCTCATGTGCCTCTTGGCAATCTGTATGTCTTCTTTGGAGAAATGTCTATTTAGGTCTTCTGCCCACTTTTTGATTGGGTTATTTGTTTTTTGATATTGAGCTGCATGAGCTGTTTGTATATTTTTGAGATTAATCCCTTTTCTGTTGCTTCATTTGCAAATATTTTCTCCCATTCTGATGGTTGTCTTTTCATCTTGTTTATAATTTCCTTTACTGTGCAAAAGCTTTTAAATTTCATTAAGTCCCAATTTTTTATTTTTGTTTTTATTTTCATTACTCTAGGAGGTGGGTCAAAAAAGATCTTGCACTGAATTATGTCAAAGAGTGTTCTTCCTATCTTTTCTTCTAAGAGATTAATGGGATCTGGTCTTTCATTTAGTCCTTTAATCCATTTTGAGTTTTCTTTTGTGTATGGTGTTAGGGAGTGTTCTAACTTCATTCCTTTACGTGTTGCTATCCAGTTTTCCCAGCACCAGTTATTAAAGCAACTGTTTTTTCTCCATTGTATATTCTTGCCTCCTTTGTCATAGATTAGGTAACCATAGGTGCATGGGTTTATCTCTGGGTTTTCTATGTTGTTCCATTGATCTATATTTCTGTTTTTGTGCCAGTACCATACTGTCTTGATTACTGTAGCTTTGTATATACTACATATATTTTTAACAAAGAGTAAAATATACATTACTGTTTTGTTACCAGTTTTTTAAAAACTTTAGTGGCATATCACAAACATATTTTCATGATAATCAATATTAATCTATAACTTCATTTTATTGACCAAATAGGTTTCTATTTTATGAGGACGACTAATCCTTTGACTAATGTTCACGTAATAACCAAGTGATGGTCAAGCATTATTCTCTTTCTCCAACCTCCATTCCAAAATTAACACATGAACACATTCAAATACAAGTTTTCAGTAGTTTCCCATTGCTTACTAAATTTAATTCAGACTTGAGATCTTGCCATTTAACAACAGAAAGGGCAGTTAATGTTACGTTTGTCTTATTATTTATAACTCAATTTTCTGCATGCTTAGTATGTGTTGGAACAAATAATTTTGTGTACTTTATTTTAATCCTCAAATCTATGGAAAATTTACTCTATGAAGTAACATACCTGTAGTAAAACCTAGACTTTTTAAATTGGAATTTTGTGTAATTGATTAAACAAGAATACTTGGTGCAGACCTTTGAGACTGTATTCTGACAAAAGAAATATTCCACATCCACATGCATACTAAATATTGTACAAATTATATAACCTGGTTCAGATCTCAGTATCCAATTCTTTCTCACTTTGAGGAATTTCTAGCAATATTTTTATCAGTGAGATTAATAGAGTATTCTTCACTTCCAAAACTCCTTTGTTGTGAGCCACAAAATCTGTGTTAAGATATCCACTTTCTACTTTCCCTTGATTACTGAACTCTTACTTACATCTGGAAATGGTTAAAATGATCTCAAAATACACATCCTATGTAGGCTCTATCTCCATCCAATATACTCTGGAATGTTTTAGTTTTATGTAACATTGCCTTGGCACATATAGTAAAAGTTGGCTTAGCCTAGTTCTAAGGTATAGAGACAAAATTCACATCCTCCAAACACTGTCTGTGACTTTGACATGAGAATGCATAAATAAAAGTAAAGGCAAATGTAATTGCTGGTTATATGATTTACTTACATTATGGGTTGTTTTTTCTCCTTCTAGCCTAAATACATTCTGTCCTCATGAGTATCATTCTGCCAATCCATTCTCTGCTACAGTTAGAGTTTTGTGTGATAGGACAATGAGAGTAGAATTTTAAACTCTCCCTTGAGGGGATGAATTATTTCTTGTTTGGAATCTGAGTAGAAATCAGATTGCTTGTTTTGTTGTGCCATCTCATTTCTTGGCATTGAATTGTCCTTTGGCAGCAATATATATCAGGGATATAAGTTTTAACCTCTTCCTGTCTAATTTAATGAAAAGTACAGTCATTAAAACCGCTGTTTTGAAGATAAGTAAACTGATATTTACAACAATCAAATAATATTCTTTCTAAGGCAAAATGGCAAGTAAACAATGGATTGTAACCCAGGAATCCAATTCTAAGTCCAGTTCTTTTTCTGCTGCAAAAAAATATGACCCTGTCTAGCATCCACTTTCCATCATTGAGCACTGGGGACAAAACAAATCCTCTTTCTTAAAGACTTAATGTCAACTTAATTTCAGGGATTAATGTTTCTCCTATTCAGAATAAATTAACTAGGTCCTTGGCTTTAGGCTCAGAGATTTTTTCTGATTTGCTTTCAAATATCATCCTCACCATAGTGGTTAGACTAAGGATTCAGTTCTTGGGACAAAATCCCTGAGCCTTACCCCAGTTCTAGTAATAAAAATAGTATACTTATATTTATTAATCACCTTTTGCATTTAATATGCTGTGCTAGGATAATTATTATGCATCTAATTATAATATCTGACAAGACATAAAACAAAGGAGAAATAAAAATCGCTATTGATTTTAAATGCATAAACTGTCTCAATACTCTCTAGGTCCCCAAATTCCTTAATTTGAAACTGCTTTGCTGCTCTGCTCTTACCATTCATGCATTCATTTGATGAGCATGAATGGAGTACTTGGAATTCTGGCATTAAAAGTCAGAACACATTACACAGGAGATGGAAAAGTATCTCAGACTTACACCCTTCAAATACCCATATTCTACCTACTCATAAAAAATGTTACCCTAAAAGTGGCATTCCTCACCCTTGCCTGACTGCCTTATATTTACTGGGACATAAGTGATTATCTAGTTTTTCTTCTCTGGAATGACATATTCTACAACTCTGAAACATTGTCTCACTGCTAAATCTCTGCTTTTTTAAAAAAGAGCCAGACAATCTTATGTAAGTCTAACCTTTATGAATTTGATTTTTTGGCATGTGTTCCAGTATATGACTGTGTCACACCAATTTACTAGTACATTTAAACCCAGTTCAAGTAGCAGAGATCAAAGAGTTGTCACCATTTTATTGGGTGGACCAAAGAGTGCCTTTGGTTTTTTAAGTAAAAATAAAAGACACAGTTTTCATTTTCACCAAGAACTTTATTGAACAACATATTCACTCGTTTGTTCCACTACCTTCTGCCATTTTTCAGGCAACTTTGTAATTCCATCTTCCCCAAATTTTTTTATCTTTTTGAGCAAAGAACTGTTCCAGGTGCCTTTTACAGTCTTCTAGGAAATTGAAATTTTTTCCATTAAGATAATTTTGTAGAGACCTAAATAAATGGAAATCTGAAGGTGCAATGTCTGGTGAATATGGTGGGTGAATCAGAAGTTCCCAGCCAAGCTGTAACAGTTTTTGCCTGGTCATCAAAGAAACATGTAGTCTTGAATTAGCCTGACAGAAGATTATGCATTTTCTGTTGACTAATTCTGGACTCTTTTCATTGAGTGTTGCTTTCAGTTGGTCTACTTGGGAGCAGTACTTGCTGGAATTAATTTTTTGGTTTTCTGGAAGGAGCTCATAATAGAGAACTCCCTTCCAATCCTACCATATACACAATATCACCTTCTTTGGATGAATACCTGCCTTTGGTGTGGTTGGTGGTGGTTCATTTCACTTGCCCCATGATCTCCTCCATTCCACATTGTTGTACAGTATCCACTTTTCATCACCCGTCACAATTTGTTTTAAAAACGGAACATTTTCATTACGTTTCAGTAGAGAATTGCATGCGGTAATATGGTCAAGAAGGTTTTTTTCACTTAACTGATGTGGAACCCAAACATCAAAGCGTTTCACATAACCAAGCTGGTGCAAATGATTTTCAACCCTTGATTTGGATATTTTGAGGATGCCGGCTATCTCCAGCTTGGTATAACGTTGATTGTTCTCAGTTTTGGTTTCCATTTGATCACTATCAACTTCAACTGGTCGACCTGACTGTGAAGTGTCCTCCAGCGAGAAATCTCAAGCACAAACCACTTGACACGTTTGATCAGTCACAGCACCTTCCCCATACACTGCACAAATCTTTTTGTGTTTCATTTGCATTTTTAACTTTCTTGAAATAATAAAGCATAATATGCTGAAAATGTTGTTTTTTTCTTCCATCTTCAATATTAAAATGACTACACAAAAATTCACCAATTTTGATGCTTTTTTTTAAATGCATGCTGATATGACAGCTGTCACATACAATCTAACAAAATTGTTTTGAATGAAGTTAAAGACAACTAAGTGCTACTAGAGCCATCTTATGGAAAAAAAAAACAAACTAACCTTTTGGTCCACCCAATAATATCAAACAGTTACCTACCATTTTAGTCAAACGAAAATGTCCAATATTGATCTAAGGTATTTGTAGATCCCCCCAAAACCTATGGTGATTGGAAGCATCAACCTCTCTGATTAAGTTATATAAAATATTTTAGACTGAGGAACCATAGAGGTTAAAGCCTTTAAATTAGGGCATGGCACAGCCTTTTATCTCTACAGTCACATAATATTTCCTGAGGTTCATTTAAAGGAGTCTTAGGACTTTGTCTATCCATGATCTTCATGTATACAAGGAAAAGAAAGGAAACCTCACATGCACATTAATATATATCCAGTGACCTCATTTCTATTCCCAGATTTTCTCCTGGTTCTCTGTGTCAAGTTTGTTAACCTCTTATGACTCTTCTTCCATCTGTAAAATAGGATAATAATCACCACCTCCCACATCACAGAAAAGGTAGATTAATGAGGTGTCTAAGAACTATTTTAGCCATTTAGAAAATGTGTCAAGGAAAGGTACATTTTGTAAAAGCATTTTTAAAAAGTGGCATTTCCTATGGAATCGTGGAAAGACTCCTTTACTGAAAATACAAATATAAAGTTTTTGAGAAAATGCTTAAGGTAAAGCTACTTTTTATAAGACTATCTTAACATGTTTATATTTTATCTGAAATATAGTCATTGACATCGATAAGTTCAAAGTTTTAAAAACGGTTTCTGTTCTTTGAGTGTTAACAAAATCATTGAAAAGGAGACAATATTATCTGAATGAAGGCTTGAATGAATGAGTGAGTGAATAAAGAATGATGAGACAGATGGAGTAGTGTCTAAGAGCTAGTAGAAGAGTGGCTATTGTTACCTAAAATAACCAACCTGAATGATACACCATGATGAGAGTGTGCTCTAGAAAAAAAGGGTTATATGGACACTGAAAATGTCTTCTATACTTAGAGTGCAAGCAGCTCTTCTGAGGGATCTTCTGAGGAGGGAGAGGCCATTTCATACTCCAAAGATGATTGCCAACCATTCATTACAATGTGAATATTGAGAAACTATAGCTTAGAAGAGATACCAGCCACTAAGGGTCCCAAAGAAGGCAGTCAAACCTCACCAGTGATTGTAGAGACTGCAACATTTGAAGTGAAGAGGCCCTGCGAAAATAGCTGATGTCCTGCAAGTCCAAAAAGCTAAAATGTATTTTCATTTTGGTGTTAAATTTGCATACACCTTCTGGTGAATTCCTGGGAGATTTGGGATGTTTGTAGGTTATTTTTAACTATAAAATTATTAGTGGAAGATTGTTGTAGAATTGGAGGGGGGGAGTTGTATCATCGGTATGAATAATGACAGTCTATAATTAATATATTAAAAGAAATGACCAAATAAAACCTATATATTGGATATTTAAGAGTTAGAACTATGAATTTAATATTTATTTGGAAAATATTTATGTAACTCTGATTGTGTTGGACATTGAACTAGTTTTGTGGGAGCCCTCAATGAGTTTATAGTTTTAGGCCAGTTGAAAGCCAATAATGATAAGACCATGTGATCATTACCATATTAAATATACATAAGCAGTGTTATGGAAGAGACAAAAGTTTGCCAAGAGACTTCAGAAAGTATGCAAAAGTTTAAAGACTCCTGTAAAATTTGGTATTTTTAGGTGGTAAGATACAAGAAACCACAGGACTGGGATTAAAGAGGCAGAATGAATTTATATCTTGATGAACCTTGTATATTTCCCCTGCTCAGTAATTGGGAGCCATTAAATGATCAGATTTGCATTTTTAGAGTGATCCTAAATTAAGAATTAAGACAAGAAATCTGTATTACTTAGTATTGCTGCTGTAATGTATTCTTAGTAATATATATACTATAATAAAGTATTAAAGTTAGTGTCTTAAAACAACATAAATGTATTATCTTACATTTCTGGATGTCAGAAGTGCAATACCAGCTTCACTGGGCCAAAGTCAAGATGTTGGCACCTTCTGGGGGTGTTTGTGAAGTGACTCCATTTCCTTGTCTTTTCTAGGTTCTGGTGGCTGCCTATTTTGCTTGGTTTGTGTTCCCTTCCTCTGTCTTCCAAGTTCATCACTCTAATCTGCTCATATCACATTCTCCAGCTCTCCCACTGCCATCTACTTATAGGGACATTTTTAGAGACACATTATATTTGTGGTATACCCAGATATTCCAAGATTATTTCTCCACCTCAAAATCCTTAAAATAATCATATTTGCAAAATCCATTTTGCTATATAAGGTAACAGGTTCCAGGGATTAGGACCTAGATATCTTTGGGGGCCATTATTCAGCCTACCCCAGAGCTTATGTTCAATTATAAGGAACCCCCTTCACATATCCCACTACAAACATGCATACACATGCACACACACACACACACACACACACCAAAAAACATGCAATTAAAAAAAAAAAAAACCCACCAGGACAGGTAACTGCACTAAGTCACTGGTCATGATGGATTCGGTGAGTGAGTGGTTGTACAGAGTATGGAAAATGGAAAATTAGAGTTGAAATCTAGATGTATGCCTTGTGTACTAAAATGTATGATAGTGCAATTAATCAAAATGAGGAATTTTACTCAAATGGAACTATATATGTTCATTAAAAAAACCCGAAAAAACAAAAAACTAAAGTATAGCTAGGCATTCAGTCAAATTCTCTGTATGCTGGTCCTGGGGTCATTTGTCTTAAAACCACTTCCCCAACAAATGTATATATTGAATGATCGCTCCCACCATGACAACTCCATTCCATACAAGTAATGATGGAGGAAATATTTCTAACTGCTCTGTCTCCATGGAATACAGTTCTATGTTCTAAAAAGAGTAGAGATTAATTTCAGATCAATGTATTTCAACTATGTGAATGTGCTCAATGTTATTACAAGTTTTGAACCATAAAATACTTAGGTTGTGGATTTTTACTGTTATATTTAAGTTATGATACCCATTTAAAATTTTCATGTGCTGTGTCTTTATATTTCATATAAAGCAAGGCCCAAAGATGAATTACTACCATTTCAAAAAAATGCCTAATCATTTCACAGCAGAAAACCAATAATATCATATTTAATGTAATTTTTCCTCAACTCAGTCCTCTACAAACACCACTTTTTCATATATTTGTCTGGTAAAAATATCAGTTATAGCTTAAGTTTTTAAATAACAAGATACTAGAGTTTTGGGGTTTTGAAAAGTAATCATTTCAAAGGAGAAGCAATGTAAGATACAGTGTAAGTTTTTTCTGGTAAATATAGAAATCAAATATTTCTTGTTTATTTTATGTGGTTTAACATGAATCATTTATAGATATCTATCTCTTGTAACTCTATAATATTTTAATCTGCAAAGATTCTTTTGGATTTTCTTACAATCTTTTCTTAGAATTTTTATAGAGAATTATGATAAAGGAAAGAAAATAGTCATAATTTCAAATATACTAAAAACACGAATCCAAATAGGGAATACAGAAATGAAAAAGTCCATGTTTTTCTTTCCCCATAAAAATATTCCTATTTCTTACTTGTTTGATAATTCTGAACTAAAATCTATGTGGAATTATAAGGGTTAAAGAGTTCTACATAGCTAATTTTAACCATATTTTATACACTCCAAATTAAGGCATGTGGCTCAAACCATGACTGACAATAGAGAAGAACTTTTGAAACCAGTAGCTACCGGGAATGAAATGGCACACATATATCTACTTTTTTGACAGAAATCTTTTAAGCTGTAATTTGGCCTCCTCAATAGTCTTAAACCTGTCAAAGAAAGGGTCATATGGAATTCATTAGCTTCTCTGAGTTTGACTCTTTTAGATATTTCATGTAAGTTGAATAATGCAACATTTGTCATTCTGTGTCTGTCTTTTTTCACTTAACATGGATAAACTTCCAGAACATTATGCTGTCACATAAGTGATGATTTCCTTCTTTTTTGAAGCTGAGTAACATTCTCTTTTATGTATATACCATATTTTCTTTATCCATTCACCCATCCATCGACATCCACTCTACATATCTTGACTATTTTGAAAAATGTTTCATGAACATGGGAACACAAATATTTCTTTGAGATCCTGATTTCAATTCTTTTGGATAAATACACAGAAGTGGAATTGTTGGATTATATAGTTTATGGGGTGTTTTTCTTTGAGAAAACTTTTTACTGTTTTCTATAGCAGTTGCACCATTTTGCATTCCCACCAACAATGTATATAAGGGTTCCAATATTCCACATCCTTGATAACACTTGTTATCTTTTGTTGGTTACTTTTTAAAAAATAATAGTCATCCTAACAGGTATAGGTGATACCTCACTGTGGTTTTGATTTGCATTTCCCTGATGGTTAGTGATGTTGAGTAGATGTTGTTATATCTTTTGGCCATTTACATGTATTCTTTGGAAAAGTGTCTATTCTCAAGTCCTATGCTCAATTTTAATCAGGTTATTTCTTTTTATCTATTGATTTGTAGAAGTCACTTATATATTTTAGACATTAACTCTCTATCAAAAATATGGTTGGCAAATATTTTCTCATACTCCATAGGTTGCCTTTGCACTCTTTTAATTGTTTCCTTTTCCATGCAGGAGATTTTTAGTTTGATACAGTCCCACTTGTCCTTTTTTTTTTTTTTTTTTTTTTTTTGTGGTACGTGGGCCTCTCACTGTTGTGGCCTCTCCTGTTGCGGAGCACAGGCTCCGGACGCGCAGGCTCAGTGGCCATGGCTCACGGGCCCAGCCACTCCGTGGCATGTGGGATCTTCCCAGGCCGGGGCACGGACCCATGTCCCCTGCATCAGCAGGCGGACTCTCAACCACTGCGCCACCAGGGAAGCCCCCATTTTTGTTTTTGTTACCCATGCTTTTGGTGTCATATCCAATAACTCATAGCCAAGACTAATTTCATGAAGATTTTCTTCTATGTTTTCTTCTGGTAGTTTACAGTTTGAGGTATTATGTTTAAGTCTTCAATACATTTTGAGTTGATTTTTGTATATAGTCTAAGTGTTGAATCTCCTTCTTTTGCAGGTGGATATCCAGTTTTCCCAACACCATTTGTTAAAGAGACTATCGAGTTACCATTGTGTATGGTAGGTTTTGTGAGTTTATTTCTGGGTTCCCTATTGTGTTCTATTTATCTCTATGTCTGTTTTTATACCATTACCATACTGTTTTAATTACTATAACTTTATAGGATATTTTGATACCAGGAAGTGTTAGGCCTCCAGCTTTTGTTCTTCTTTTTCAGAATTGTTTTGTCTATTGTGCTCATTTATGATTTTACATAAATTTTATAATTTTTTTCTATTTCTGAAAAAAATACCATTAAGATGTTGAGGGGGTTTACATTGAATTTGCTCAATGGCTTGGGTGGTATGGACATTTTAACACTATTAGGTTTTCCAATCCATGAACACAGAATTCTTTTCATTTCTTTGAGTCTTAATTTCTTTCATCAGTGTGTTATTTTTTTTCAGTGTACAAGTTTTTCACCTCCTCAATAAGTTTATTTCCAAACATTTTATGGTTATTGATGATATTGAAAATGGGATTCTTTTCTTAATTTCCTTTTCAGGTGGTCAATTGTTACTGCTACAAAAATTGATTTTTGTAAGTTGATTTTGAATCCTACAACTTTAATTAGTTTGTTAGTTCTAAATTTTTCTTCTAAATATTTTTAGGAGTTTTTACATATAAGATTGTGTCATCTTCAAACAGATAATTTTACTTCTTCCTTTCTGATTTGGATGCCACTCATTATGTTTTCTTGCCTAATTTCTCTGACTAGAATTTCCAGTACTATATTGAATAAAAGTGTCAAGAATGGACAGCCTTGCCTAGTTCCTGATCTTTTAGTTTTTAGTCATTGAGTATGATGCTAGCTGTGGGCTTGTTATATATGGCTTTTGATTCCTAGTTTGTTGGAGTTTTATCATGAAAGGCTGTTGTGTTTTATCAAATGCTTTTTCTGTAACTATTGAGATGACCATGTGATTTTTATCCTTTATTTTTTTAATGTGGTATCGCAAAGTAATTGAATTTTCATATGCTGGACCATCCTTGAATCCCAGTGATAAATCCCAACTTGGTCATGGTGTGTGCTCTTTTTTATGTGCTATTTAATTCAGTTTGCTGATATTTGGTTGAGAATTTTACATTTATATTTATCAGGGATATGAGCCTGTAGTTTATTTTTTTATTTGTAGTATCTCTGTCTCTTTGTCTTTCGGGGAGGTTAATCCACTTTTATATAAAGTAATTATTGATAAAAAATTTACTATTGCCATATTGTTAATTATCTTCTGTCTTCTACTTTTTCTCTCTCTCTCTCTCTCTTTTTGTATTTCATTGATTTTTTTAATTGATCTGCTTCAATTCTTTGCTCTTATTCTTTTGTGTATTTTCTTTATATACATTTATTTATTTATTTGGCTGTGCCAGGTCTTAATTGTGGTATGCAGGATCTTTGTTGTTGTGTGAGGGATCTTCTTTGTGATATGTGGGATCTTTTCAGTTGCAGCATACAGGATCTTTAGTTGTGGCACATGAACACTTAGGTGTGGCATGTAGGATCTAGTTCCCTGACCAGGTATCGAACCTGGGCCCCCTGCATTGGGAGTGCAGAGTCTTAGCCACTGGAACACCAGGGAAGTCCCCTGTGTATTTTCTATATGTATTTTCTGTTATCATAGGTCTTGCTTAAACATAGCTATCACAGTGTGTTTTAAGCTGTAACAACTTAACATCAATAGCATACAAAAAGTATGCTAAGTAAGTAACCACACTGTTACTTATCCCCCCTTCATGTTTTTGATGTCATAATTTATATCTTTTTATATGGTATATCTATTAACATACTTTTATAATTAGTTATTTTAATTTTTTGCCTTTTACCTTTTATATTAGAATTGAGTGATTTACCCTCCACCATTACAGTGTTTACAGAGTTATCCCTTAATATCTACAGATGATTGGTTCTAAGACCCACTGCAAATATCAAAATCTGTGTATGCTCAAGTCCTATAGTTGACCCTGCATATCTGCAGTTCCACAACCACAGATTCAACTGACAATGGATTATGTAATACTATATGTATTTAATGAAAAAAAATCCATGTATCAGTGGACCTCTGTGGTTCAAATACATGTTGCTCAAGGATCAACTGTATTTTGTATTTATCTATGTATTTACCTTTATGAGTAAATTTTATACTTTCATATGCTTCTATATTGTTGTTTTGCTTCTTGTTGTTTCAATTTGAAAACTTCCTTTAACATTTCTTATAAATCAAGTCTAGTGGCAATGAACTCCCTCAGCTTTTGTTTGTCTAAGAAAGTCTTTATCTCTTCTTCATTTTTGAAGAACAGTTTTGCCCAGTATAGTATTCTTGGTTGGCAGGTTTTATTCTTCCTTTCAGCACTTTAAATTCATCAGCCTGCAAGGTTTCTGCTGAGAAATTGCTGATAGTCTTAATAGGAGTTCCCTTGTACATGACAAGTCACTTTTCCCTCGCTGCTTTTAAAACTATTGTTGCCTTTGACTTTTGACAACTTAATTATAGTATGTTTTGGATTTCTTTGGATTCATTTTATTTGAAATCTATTTGGTTTTCTGGATGTAAAATGTCCATTTTCCTCTTTAGATTTAGGAAGGTTTGGACATTATTATTTTGAATAATATTTCTGCCCCTTTCTCTTTCTTCTCCTTTTGGGACTCCATTGTGCATATATTGTCCACTTGATGGTGCCTCATAAGTCCCTTAAGCTTTCTTCAGTCTTTAATTCTCTTTTCTTTTTGTTCCTCTGACTGAATAATTTCCATTAATTGGTATTCAAGTTCCCTGATCCTTGCTTCTGCTTCATCTGGTCTGTTGTTGAACCTTTCTAGTGAATGTTAATTTCAGTGTTGTATTCTTTAGTTTCAGAATTTCTGTTCAGTACTTCTAAATATTTTCTTTTTCTTGAAACTCTCACTTTGTTCATTCATTGTTCTCCTGACTTCATTGCACATTTTTATGGCTGTTATTTTTCTGTCAGGTAAATCATTTATTTATGTTTCATTAGTGTTTGTTTCTAGAGATATATCTTATTTCTCTGCTTGGTACATATTTTCCTGTGTCTTCATTTTTCTTGACTCTTTGTGTGGCTTTTCTCCTAGTCTTCACAAATGGGTCTTGTATAGAAGACCCTCTCCAATCAGCCTACTTAGAGATTCTGGGGCTTCTTAAAACTTTGTGCCCGTCCACACAACTGCTTTTATTCTTAGTAGCCACCAGGAGTCTAGAGTATTCCAGGTCCCATCAGTACTTGGAGTCAGGCAGGATAGAAGTCAGTTCCTTTGGGCAGCCCCTGGAGATGTTGGAATATTGGATTTATGGTCCAATTCTTTCCCTTCCCACAGAGAACAGGTGATCTGAGGTTTTTCACTTACTGACTCTGCTTTGAGTAGGAGAACAGGCTATGGTGATGGCTTGCATGCTAGATCAAATTGCCATCTTTGTTCTCAGTCATCCTCAGGCATTGAGAGTATAGCACAATAAAACATAAGTAAAGAGGAAATATAGAAGCAACTCCCTTGGACAGCCTGGAAGCTCAAATTTTTCCATCCCCAGGGAGAAGCTGGAAGCTAGAGATTTTCTCCCTATTGTATGACACTGTGCTCTGGTGGCAGAAAGAGAAAGGGTGTTTTCCTACTAGCTTTGATGTGGCTGGTTTCACGTTTGTCCAGGATGCAGGGGTCTCTCAACCAGTTTCTAAATTTCTCACAAAGGAAATTTGTCCATGTATTGTTAAATTGGTGTGTCCATGGAGAGAAAGAGAGTCTAGGAATTACTAGTTGAGGAGAGTAACATCTGCAATATGGCCAAACTGTGACTTTTGAGCAGACATGTTCAACTATCAAAAGTACTAATAAATTGTGCAGATTTGGGTTCAGTTACTATATTTGTGTAATCTCCCACAAATAAGACTTTAATGGCAAATGATCATACTGCTATCTCTTTGCTTATATATGAGCAAAAAAAGGTGGTAATAGAACTGCAATGTGAATAGTGCATAGGGATAGTGTTTTCCTTGTGGGCTTGGGAAGGTTAAATGCATGAATTTTAGACTGATTGATTTTGGAAGCTCAGAAATCTTGCCATGTTTTCTTCAGACTTACATTAGAAGTAATCAGCTAAATAAAATATTGCAAATGGTAAGCATCAATAAATAATAATTATTAATAAGTTTAGTATTGGTTAAAAAAATTTCAAATACTTTTCCTCAGTAAAAATTTTGAGCTCTAGGAAGATCTGATTTCTCTTTACATCCATTATTCTCAGACCTAGAAGACCCTTATACCTGGTGGGTAATCAGTAGTTTGTTAAATAAATGAATGGCCAGAGGTGCATATAAAATCAACTGTCAATGTCCTCTATGTTTTTAACTTGAATAACCAAAAAATAACCATTATGACCTTTCAATCCTTACATGAGCACTCCTTACACTTTCAATTTTAACCAAATATATATTAACCTCCAAACATTTTGACAATAGTTTGTGAGTAAAATACAAAATTACATAATCAAGTGACATCTGAATCTGAGTTTATAAAATTTTTATTTTAAGTTCTTTGGAATAAAAATTGAAAAAGAAATCAAACATGATGAATAACAAAAAAGTCATTTCACCATTTTTAATAAAAACAGAGTCTGTATTTATCCTATTGAAGAAAAACTGAATTGGATTTGAAAATGAAATTAAATGAGGAAAGCAGTTTATCATTAAATTAAATGTAAATTGAACATAATAATATATTTTGCAATATGGGTATCGAGATTTCTGTAATGAAATCCTGTTATGCACATACTACTGAAGAAACGGAATGCTGAAAAACTCCTGCCTGCTAAAAAGCACCATGTAGAACCACATCCAGTAAATATACCTATCAGTGTTCTTTATAGGATAAGCAGTCCATATTGTTCTGAGGGAAAAATATAAATTATTGTCTGTTAAAAATAACACAAAAGACCTCCACTGCTATATAATACTCTCTTGATATATTTTCAGTTCCTTTAAATATTAAGGTAATAACATGAAAACATTTCTAAACTTTTAACATCATACAAGAAAACAGAAAATAGTTTTTAGTAGATTAATGGAGTATATTATAGTGGCTTTTTGACAGTATATTCTAAGTTGAAAAGAAAACTGTGTGTGCAGCTATGTTTTTAAATGAGTGGGAACACTTACCGTCTGGTAAAATTAAAATTCAGTTTATATGATATACTTTGGTTATGTGTAAATGATAAGCCACCTGTTAGAAATAGGATCTGAAGAAAGCTAATCAATATGATATATAACCAGATTGGTTAAAGCACTGATTTTAATAAAAGCAATCTTTCCCTGAAGTCATTTAATTATATATGAGAATAAATGATTACTTCATATATTTTTATTTAAAGGGTACAATTTCCCAATGAAAACTTTGAGAAAATTATAAATAATAAACATACAAAAATAAAAGGTATTACTTTGGGATATCATCTCTTCCTTTGATAGAATCACTTGCATTACACCAGTGCTCTTACTGAGAACTAGAATAGTTGGTTGAAATACAGAAGAGTTCTGCTTCAGGGCACCAAAATCATGCCAAGTTAGGCAGAACTTCATGGGCAGACATCATGGAGAGAAGGGAAGACACCATGGAGAGAAGGGAACTTGTGAAAGGAGAGCCAATATTTTGAACTGTCACTTTCCTCTCTATGACATTTCATAGGACAAGTATCTACTGATTACTGGTAGTGGGCAAGAGGACCACTCTAAGGAAGACAGAAAGCAACAGAGCTTTTAACAATCTCATGAGGCTAGAGAAACAAAAATTGAAGTTGGTGACTGACCGTGCTGCCAGGGCTTGAGAATCCATGATCCCAGAGAGAAGGGAGATATTAAGAAGTGAGCATGAAACTCAATTACCTTCAAAGCATTTGCTGAATTCATAGCAGCATAAGATATCAGTATAAGAAGCCAAGTTAAAAGGGGCTGAAAAGCAGAATATAATTTTCTACAGTATTCTGTTACTGTGGAGACAAAAATTTGAGTGTAGGGAATCAAAGTTGGAGAGGCCCTATGATACACTCCAGGCTGTAGGTTTTTTTTCCCTGGAAGGATGGGAGCAAACCAAAGACAGATGGAGCCCTAAATAGACGGAAAACAACCATCAGGTAACTCATTATTGATTAGATTAAGATGGTCTGCTTCTACTTTTATAGCCTACCTAAGGATTAATGAACTTACTCTGGAAGAAGGTAATAGTATTCAGAGGCCTTACAATTTTCTATACACAATTTCTAGTATTCAATTAAAAATATACACAAAAATCTATATTACAAACCACGCCCAAGCTCTGTAGCATATGACAAAAATAGCTTATCTTTTTTCATCCATCTGAGGCTTGATTGGGGCAAAGGTGCTTTAGTATGATGTTTGGATAGAACTACTCTACATCATGTGTGTTTATTCTGGAGTCCATGATAAAGAAGTTTTATCTACCCAAAGGGAGTTTTTCTTATGGGAGAGGTAGAAAGTTACCAGGGGGTTAGGCAGAGACCCAGAATGCCTACTAAAGTCTAGGCTGAAATACTGTAAACCGTCACATCCACTGAGAATATATTAGCTAAAGAGAGTCATAGAGTAAGCCTACTCTCAGTGGGTGGGGAAATGTACTCCATATGGAGTGGGAGGAACTGTGAAGTCAAGTGACTAAGGGCACGGATTCAGGGAAGCAAAGAATTGTCAAAGCAATGCCATCTACTACAATCCAACATTTTAGTGATTTTTCCCGTACCTACCATAATCAAAATTTGCTCAAACCCATCCTCAAATCCTCAAGTGTCTCATCTAATCATTGTTATCATGCGTCAAGCCCAGAATGTTGTGGCTTATATCCAGTCTGGATGAGGGTTCTCAATCTGTAGAGCTAGAAACTAAAAAGGCGAGTTTTTTGTTTGTTTATTTGTCTTTTTGCTGTAAGTGGGTCTCTCACTGTTGTGGCCTCTCCCATTGCGGAGCACAGGCTCTGGACGTGCAGGCTCAACAGCCATGGCTCACGGGCCTAGCCGTTCCACTCTGCGGCATGTGGGATCCTCCCGGACCGGGACACAAACCCGTGTCCCCTGCATTGGCAGGTGGACTCTCAACCACTGCACCACCAGGGAAACCCCAAAAGGCAAGCTTTTTTATGACTTAAACACTCCAGAAAATAGATTCTGAAATAAGGATAGGGTAACTGTAACAAACACTCTGATTTGAAAGAGAGAAACAAGAGAAGCAGGTAGTAGTCATTGAACCCTAGCAATTCTTAAGCCTTGCTGGGAAAATATTTTCTTGTCCCATAACCTGGAGTTAAAGAATAGACCTTTTGCTCCCTGTGAGTTTCTCTGCAGTTTACTATTTTCCCAGAGCTTTTCTCTCCATCCACTATTTCTTTTCCACCATCCTAGTCTACTTCTGAAGATATCGTGGGAGAAAATGCCTTACGTGGTAGGTTGCTGTATGTCAGTCTGCTGCCTGCCTGTAAAGAGGTGGGGCCCCAAAGGTCTCTTTATATGTCATATTCTTTTCTTAGGTAGTACCATTATAAAAAAAATTCCTGAGATTCAAGTTAACTCCATGTCCAGTTCTTGGCAAGCTGCCTTTCTCTCTAGATTTATTTGTGGATATTCTATTCGGGGCATATAATGATTATTTGTGACCATGCCTTTGTCTTTTTAGAAGCTGTTTATTTAGCTAAAATATTCTAAACACCATTTACATTTTCACAAAGGTACTAATAAAGAGATTTATAGCCACACACTTAATTTAGTACTCACTTGTTTACCCTGAAAACATCTTTCCATGATGGAGCGCTAGATCCCCCTTCCCTTTCCTGAATCTGTCAGTGCATTGATTTGGTGATAAACAGAGTAACCTTCCAATGCATCTTCTGGGCACAGTTTACTCTTTCTAAATTTCATTTGCAAATTGGATAGTTTATTTTTCCTTACCTCATCCATTTCTTATAGTTCTTTATGAAATGAAGCTAGCAACAACCAACTTATACATTCAACACTCTGCCTCAAAATCTTCTTACCCCATATGACAAGTTAACTAGGTATACTTCCTGCCTTCCAATTTATCACATGTGACAGCTACACCAAATATTTGACAGTACATAATAGACATCATTATATATACCAAACATCTATAACAATTTCTTTATAGCATACACTTTTCCAAATTCTAAGAATAGTTTCTTTATGGTTGCCTCCTATCCTAAAGTCACAGCCACATATTTTAGTGTTATTTTTTCCTTCCAGCTACATCTTATCCCTAGGTATTAATTTCTATCTTAGTCAACTATTGCTACAATAATACTGCTTAACTAATAACCTTAAGATTTCAGTGGCTTAAAACAACAGTTATTTCCCTCATTCATATGTTCATCAACTCTGATTCAGATGATCCTGGCTAGAGTGGGCTCTGATTGGTTTTAAGCTGGAGATTGGGTCTATATCACCTTCACGTGCCCTTCATTTTTTAGAATGAGGGCTTTTTCTTTCCATAATGGAATTCAGAAATTCCCAGAGGAGGGCTTCCCTGGTGGCGCAGTGGTTGAGAGTCTGCCTGCCAATGCAGGGGACACAGGTTCGTGCCCCGGTCCGGGAGGATCCCACATGCCGCGGAGCAGCTAGGCCCGTGAGCCATGGTCACTGAGCCTGTGCATCCAGAGCCTGTGCTCCACAATGGGAAAGGCCACAACAGTGAGAGGCCCGTGTACCACAAAAAAAAAAAGAAAAAAGAAAAAAGAAATTCCCAGAGGAACAAGTGGATGTGTGATGTTTCAAGGTCTAGGTTGAGAATCCACAGAGTCACTTCTGCTGACATTCTACTGGCCAAAGTAAAGCACATGGTCAAGCTCTAAATCAATGGAGTGAGGACACATAATCAACTTCTAGTAGAAGGAAGTTGAAAAGCACATGACAAAGTGCCTCATTGTTGGAACAATAAAGCAATCTCATAAATAAATAAATATATACAACCCTACCTACACCTTGCCACAACAAAAAGCAAAATAAAAAGGGCTAAGTGGACAGAGCATTAAACACAAACAGACCAACATATTAGAATTTGTCAGATAGTATAACAAAGAAAAAATGATGAAGTAAGTATGTTTATCATAAAACAAAAACCTAGGGGGCTTCCCTGGTGGCGCAGTGGTTCAGAGTCCGCCTGCCAATGCAGGGGACACGGGTTCGTGCCCCGGTCCGGGAAGATCCCACATGCCATGGAGCAGCTGGGCCCGTGAGCCATGGCCGCTGAGCCTGCGTGTCAGGAGCCTGTGCTCCGTAACGGGAGAGGCCACAACAGTGAGAGACCCGCGTACCGCAAAAAAAAAAAAAAAAAAAAAAGAATGGACACATTGTTGACAATAAAATGGTAGACATAATTCAAATTTAGTTATATTTATGATAAATATAACAATTACTTTAAAGGCAATATTTACCAGAATTGATAAAATATAAATGTCATCATCACATATAACTCCTGCAGGATTAAGGTTCTGTATTACTGCTTTTGCCTATAGCCTAAGTCCCTGACATGAGCAAAAATAAATCCTTTCTGGCACTCAACGAAAATAGCTAAGTATGAGTAGATAAGAGCACATTAATAAAACCTAATGGCAAAAAAAAAAAAAACCCAATAGAAATAGATGTGATAGATAATGGTATTGTCAGTTGTGTACTTTAAAATAATATATGTTCACAGATTAAAGATATTGAAGATTTTGTCACAGAACTAGAAAATGCATTCTAGGAATAAACAATAATTGGTAATTTTTATAATGTAACCAGGCATAGCTAGAAAGAAACTTAGTGAACTAGAATGTATTTGGAAGAATGTATTCATGAAGAAACATATGGGACATGGTCAAAACAACATTTAAGGTTAATTGGAATCTAATAGGGTAGAGAGAGAAAATGAAGGGGAAAAAATAATTCACTGAAACTAAAAACTAAATAGACTTATTATTTAAAACTTAGTTATAACAGTATTATTTGTTAATATTCAAGTGCTTGGAAACATGCCAAATATCCATTAAGGATAAAATACTTATATAAATTGTGTAATAAGCATTCTATAGAGTATTATGTGGTAATAATAACTAACTACAGCTATATGCAACAACATGGATGGTGTTGCAGAACTATAGTATTAAAAGAAAACAAACAAAATACTATATATCTTATGATCCATGAAATGATATTTAAAAAGCAGGCAAAACCCTGTTATGATGATGAAATTTAAGGTCAGGATGGCCATTACTTTGGGAATAAGAAAATGTGCAGTGTTAGGGAAGGTTGTGACAAGGGCTTTTTTCTTTCTTGCTTGCTTTCTTTTCTTTTTTTGGTGCCAACAATGTTCCAGTTCTTTATATGGGTAGTGATTGCACAGCTATCCTTACTTTCAAAAATATTTTTAAATATTCTGATAATACTAAGGTTTTAATGCATAGAAATATGAAATTCATGAGTATTTATTGTAAGCACTTGAACACTTAAAAGTACTTGACACATGAAGTGAAGAGGTACTCAAAAAACATTGGTTGCATTAGTGAAGGTAAACTATTGGCTACCAAAGAGACTTTAAATGCTGACAACACACTTAAAACTATAGTATAGAACCTCACACAGAGAGCTCATTTTTAAAAATTATATAAGAATAATACTCTATTTCCAAAGAAAAGAGAGTCATTCAGGTCCCTTACATTAAAAAGTTTATTGTTAAATGCTAAGTGAGTCTCTTTCTTTAGAAGAAAAAAAGAATTCATTTGTCTCCTCCCTTTTCATCCTTATTGTAAATCAATAAATTTGCATGTTTGCTTTATAGACTCTAGTGTGCTTAAACAGACTAAGTGAATTGAAACTGGAACTGGAAGTTGGCTAGGATTCCATTCTCATCTGGGGATTAGCTACTCTCTTTGCATAGTGCCTGGCACTTTGGGAATGCTCAAAAACTCTTAGTGGTTATTTTTGGTACTATTGGTATTCATATGCCTTAGTTACATATTGTATATTGTCATTCCCACTGGGCCTCTTTTTCCTTGGAATATCTAATCCATTAATTTTAAGCACAAAACTTCTTCAGCCTTTCTGCCTTTTCCATTTTAAATATAGGAGGTGGAAAATTTGACTGTCTTACTGAAGGAGCATCACCTCTAGCATCCCTAGTACACATAGTCTTCTGTAATTTGTTGCTTCCTGGAATGCTAACCATCCTGTCTGTTGATGGCCGCCCTAACTCTTCTGCAAACTGAAACAGATTTATGCTTCGCTGACAGGTGACTGCAAATAGGAGATTTGCAGTTAGAGAGGGAATTTAGCTTTTGCTTGGAAGTGTAGCTAATATTTCTAAGACAATTCTCAAGTGAACCAGATACTTGCAGAAATTGAAAGGTCTTTCTCTCCCTATGATTAAACTCCACAGGAGCCCAAATATCAGCATGTCAATTTTTTCTTTTTTTTCTGACAAATGTACATATTAGAATTGCTATATGCCAGGCACTGTGTTAGGTGTTAAGGAGGTAAGAATCAAAGAATAATCTCTAATCACATAGCGCTTATTTTCAAGTAAAGAGGACAGATATTAATTTTAAATGCACACACACAATTACCTCTATAATAAATGTAGGGCATTACAAAGTGTTAAAATCAGATTTAAGTAACTGGGGAAACCAAAGAAGGTATTCAGGAGGAAGTGAAGAAGCTAAGAAAACCTAGTTAGCTAGGAGAGAGGGGCGTGGGTGGAATTATTTTAGGTAAAAGGAAAATAACATGTGCATAGGTCTTGTGGCAGAAGAGAGTTAGAGGAACTGAAAAAGGCCATGGTTGCTGATGTGTAGAGAGCAAAGGGAAGCATGTTATGAATTTTGATTTGTGTACTAACAAAACTAAGCTTTTGAAGTCTTTGCAGTGTTTTAACTGTGAGAGGTGTGGTGAGGTAAATTTGAGAAAAAGTATCTGGCAACAGTTCAGTTTCTTGGAGAGTGTGGAGCTAGAAAAAAGGAAATTAGGGAAATATTTCAAATTTTAATGACATCAAATTAAGTTTGGTATACACAGTTCCACAGCAGGAGGTCCTATCATCGAGATAATGGTCAGATGGGCTCATATATGGAAGTTGTTATTTATTCTCAGTGTGCTTGGAAGTTACTGCTGAGTGTCAAGCCCAGGGGAGGTTTGATCACATTTGTATTTCCATATGATAATTACAGCTATAGTATGGAGTTCCAGAAACTTGGATGATTGCCTTTCCTACTTTTACTTTTGAAAGATCCTGTACTCCACTTATGATTGAATGAAATATTCTCCAGATTTATTATTGTATTCAGACTTATCTCATGGATCTGGAAAATATTCTATTTCTCTAAAAGTACTTTGCACATCACTAATATAGTCTATTTAAATATCAAAGAGAATCCTATATCTTGCTAATTAATTCATTATTTTTTTCATTTACTAACAGAAATTTATTCTGTGCTTAGTTTACACCAAGTACTGCTTTAGGTACTATGGATATAACAATGAACAACACTGTGCCACCTGAGCTTACATGACATTTATATTAAGAATGGTAAATAGATGTCAAGCAGCTACATAGGGATTTATCTAAATACATGCCATGAGAAAAAAAACTGGATGTGAATCCAGCAAATAACAGGAAATAGTAAAACCAAGACTTGCTGTGTTCCGAGAGGGATGGGAAAGGGAAGGCTTCTCTCAGAAAGTTGCATTTATGACCATACCTGAACAACTGGATTTATCCAGGGTTAGAAAGTTCCAAACAGAAAGAATAAACATGTATAAAGAGCCTAAGGCAGGGAAAAGATGGAATAGTCATAAAGCAAACAAACAAATATGATTACTTGTGGCCGAATCTGAAGCAGGAAAAGAAAGTTGAGGCTGATGATGTGAGCAGAGGACCATGTGCCTTATAGGCAATGTGAGGGATTTAGGTGACATAATTAACAATGGAAAGGCAGTGAGGTATTATAGAATTTTCCTAAATTTCAGTTTTAGAGATCTTTGGTTCAGTTTCAATCTTTGTCATTAATTGCTTGTGTAACCTTGAAATATTTATTAAACCTTCTAAGCCTCAGTTTCATCATCTGTGAAATCTAAATAATTATAGAATTGTTTGTATAGAATTATTAGGATTAGTTAGAAAATACATTTAAGTATTTAACTCTAAAAATTTTAACATATATTAAAGTCATAGCTAAATTTTATTGAAAAGTTTTATAAAGGGGTAGTATATAGATATGTTTGAAATTTTTATTGTAATATCCGATGTTTTACTCAGAATGCTAACAAGTGACAATCTATTTTTTAGCTCTAATCGATAAACATATCCATTATGTGGATATGTTTACAAATCCACGTTTGTAAAATTCATACAAAATCAAGTTTGGAGTATAAATTCTTTTTTTACTTGGGATTGTGGATGGCATTGGATTAAATTAGAAAAAAATACAAAATTATATTAATGCACATAAAAAGGGCAAGAACAGAATACTACTGGGGCAGTTACTATGGTAAATATTTCCCCAGTATGTTTTGTTTGGTTCTAAATTTTAAAACAATTTTTCTATATTAGAAATAAGTTGTAAACAATTTTGTCTATGTGACAAATCATTCCTGAAAAGTTAACCAGTTTCTTTCATTCTCTTAAAAGTTTTTCTGACCTTTACTTAAATAGCTCTTTGGTAAACCAACCTATTTGTTTTTCCCAAATAATTGAACTTTTGTCATGTCTCTACTAGGACAGGTATCATGCCAGATGTACTTGTGAATTGTGTTCTAATTTATCACTTTCTTATAATTGGAGAAATGAATAAATTTTTGTTTTCTGTGACCAAATTGATGAAAAGCCTATAAAAAGAATTGACAAGGAATAGGGGTATTCAGTGGTCTGGAGGCTATCTTGCTGTGTTTAGATAGGTCCTGTGTTTTATTCCACCCTGCATCCAAATAGAACTGTTGCCTGGACAAAATGCTGGAGGAATTCATTAGTTTTACTTTTTAAAACATGGATGCACTAAGGGCTGTATGCACCTTTGATAGACAGAAATGTGTATGTGATATATCAGGATTATCACCAGCATTTCAAAATGCTCACATGGAATAAATGCTGTATGTTTGTATATGTGTGTGAGTATGAGGAGGGGGTTGTGGTAGAGGTTGCAGAAATGGAAGTGAGATCCAGAAAAAAATTCATGTGACATATTGTACTCATTATCACATCAGGTCTAATACTATGAACACTGTATTTTTAAAATCTTTTACTATAAAATTCAATATACATTTATGACTCAATATCTTATATATATTTATGTATTGTGTATATACAAATGCATATTCATATATATAATATTGATGAGCCTATAGTTGTATACAGATATATTTGTATGAATTTGCTTGTACCTTTGGTTGTTTTTCCCAGTTGTTTTAGAGATTGAGAATTTGACTAACCTGTGTTAACCACATGTCCTAATGCCCAGCCTATGGGTCAGAGGTATACTTTCGGTCTGTCTCCTTGTGCTTTCTCAATTCAGCCAAATGATAAGGGGGAGATGCAATTCTTTCAAGGAAAGCTAATTAGGTATTTTTATGACCGGTTAGATTAATGAACATATGCATTGCATACTATTATAAATATTAAAGTTCTCTCAATGAAAGAGTCTCGGATTTTCACTTAAATGATAAATTTTATCCTTATATTATTTCCTAATGAGATTTATCCTTATGTCTGTGATTAGTTTGTAGTCTAGAATTTGGAGAGGATATATTGTTCCTGGATGTAGGAATACTGGGAATGTAAAAGTAAATGCTGATATCATGAAAATATTGGATGAGAAACACATGTTATAAAATACCATATAAAATTTTCAATAATATCACATAAATGTTTAAGGTCATTCATGGAAGGTATTTGATAATCACCTCAATAAATGGCAATGTTAATCACAACTATAACAATAAAATATCTGATGTTTAAAGTGATAACGTTTAGCTACACCTTCTACTAGGTATTTGAGGGATAGATTACTGTTTGGAATCTCTAAAGCTTACTCTAGTTTACACTCAAAGATTCTAGGATTAAAAAAACAACCAGGTTACTTGAAGGGACATTTTTAAAAAAACAGAACTAAGTAGAAGTCAAAACTTGAAACCACTGTGAACTTGAGGCTTAGACTAAAGGATCCTACTAACCTAGTTTCCATTTTATAGGACCTGAATGTATCAACAGTTTATATCTTCATCTTTCTGCATATAAATAATGATTCATTTCTGTTTTTCCCCACCTAATGTGACATAGCATGAAAAAATTGGGAAGTGGTATTCTTGGTTATTGATGATAACCTTTCAATGATACCTCCAATCATTCTGTGGTTTCTTAAGATGTTAGTTTCCTGTCATCCAATGCATCTAATATTAGATGCAATAAAATAAACTGAGGGCAATCTATAGAACAGAGAATATTTTTTGAATCAGAAAGATAATCTTGTGAACCAATAAACAAATCAGCCAGTTTATAAGGCCAAAATATATGGAACATAAATGTTAAAGCTAGGCTGGTATAACAAAATGAATCAAGGAGGCTATTAGAAGGGCATGTTGAGTAAGAAGTAATAGTCACTTATCTAGAATGAAAGACCAGTCCAGAGTAAGGTCTTTGAACTCTAAACTCTTGTATTAATGTTCATTATTTTTGCAATTATCTAAATTCATCAAACTTGGGATGCCATCTTGAAGGGGCAAGTCTCTGCTGGATACCCTTGGTTTCACAAAATCTCATGGTCTTGGTGTACTCATTAGATAGCTCATATTCTCTATTATTACCCATTGCCTAGGAATATTGACTAAATCTTCTGTTGATCTGCAGATTAATTCCTTCTTTTCAGTTGTCCTAATTTCCCATCTTAGCTAGTATTAACTAGGTCTTTCAGATGCTGGAATTTGTGCTTCAAAATCTCTAGGAGATGTTGGAAGCACTGAGCTTACTGAACCGTTTATCCTCAACTTTGGTGTTTAAAGCTCCTCCATGAGGAGAATTGTTTCCATTCTTACAACCAAAAAAGCTAGAAAAACTGAAAATCAGTGACTTTTTTTAGACCCATAAAAGAACTGAGGTCACAGGGAAATCACCACCCAAAACCTGGGAAACAGTCCACGCAGAGAGAGATAGATGAGGCCTGTCTACGTAGAACAGAAGACTCTGGAACCATAAACTAGTTGGGATGTTTAAATAGTCATTTTGATGAATTTCTGGAGGCTAAGTTTGGAGCAGCTTGAGTCAAACACTCCTATGTTCCTAAGTTTTAGGGAACTCCTCATATCCATGAGCTTTACCTCCAGAAATCCCATCAGAATCTCACACTGAAAATCCAAGAAATAACCCTTCCTGTCTCTGGCAGGAGAGGACAAGTAATCCTTGTGAAGTACACTAAACTTTCTCCATAAAAAAGGTCCACTTTCTAGTGTTGGAACCTTATCCTAGCTGGGAGAAGGGAATACCCCCAGCTCAACCTCCTTTCCAGGCTTCTTGTCTCATCTCATGGAAAAAACAAAAACAGAAACAAAAAAACAACCAAAATCATAGTCAACCAACGACAGGGCTTCATGGAAACAGATTAAGAACAGTATAGCCAGGGAAGGTAGTAGAGGACTAGGAAAAAAAATAACCACAGCCATGTCACTAAAAAAAAAAAAGTGCAAATTTAATATCCCCAAGATACAGGCCCTGAGAAGCCATCTGACATTTTTAAAATTATAGAGCGTTCTTTTTTCCTCACACAATACCAACAGGCCTCTAGTATAAAAACAGTGGGTTACAGCTGAAAGAGCCACAAGACTCAGACTTTTTTTGAGGAGGAATAGTTAACACCCAAAGTTAAGGGACAAGAACAAGGACACTAGAAGAATTCAAGCCCCTGGAACCTATAGCTACAACAAGCTTTAAACATAGACCAGCTCCTAGCTAGATTACCATAAATCCTCAAACCAAATATCTGTTAACATCAGCCCTTATTACCTAATACAGCATGCTTGGGTTTCAACCAAAAAATAACAAGGCATGCCAAAGACAAGGAAAAGAAGAGTCGGAATAGATCATCAGAAACAGACTCACAAATTGGAATTATCAGAGAGGACATCTACCGTAATCATGATTAAAGCGTTTAGAGCTCCAAGTGAAAAAGTAGGTCAAATGTAAGAACTGATGGGTAATGTAGGCAGAGTGATAGAAACCCTAACAAAGTATCATAGGAACAGCTACAAATCAAAAACACTGTAACAGAAATAAAGAATGCCTTTCATTGGCTCTTTAGTAGATGGGTCACAACCAAGGAAAAACTCAGCAAATTTGGTAAAAGATAAGCAGAAACTTCTGAAACTGCATGCCAAGAGAAAAAACTACAAAAATCAGAACACAACATCCAAGCACTTTGGTATAATTTCAGAAGGGGCAACATACATGTAATTGGAATACTAGAAGGAGAAGAAAGAACAAAGCAGAAGAAATGTTCTGAACTTTCTAAAGCACTTCCAGGAAATTCTTTAATGAAGGAATCCTTCAAAAGCTTCCTAGAATTTCTTAGGGAAATTAGCAACTTACAGTTCAGTGATTTCCACCAGCCCTTCTGATACCTTGTGCCTAAACACAGATCCACTGATATTTTTTCCCTTTTCCCCAGTTTTACTATTTGAAGTTATTCCAACAAAGAGTGACAATGTAGAATACAGTTATGCTCTATGTTTGATGAAGAAAGTAGCACTTTCCAGACTTAAAAATCTGTTTAAAATATCACTTTGCTATTTAGTGATTTTTTTGACATTTAAAATTGTGTAGGAACATGTTATATAGAAAAATGCAATTGAATAAATGGTTTCCAAATATAGCTGACCGTACAAGCTAGTATTAGTTGTAATGGCTGTGCTTCTAACTACAGAATTTAGTATGGCAAAATGAAGCAATATAGACACTGTTTCCTTATAAGTCCTTTATTTTTTATTGAGGTATAGTTGATGTACATTATTATGATTCAAAAAATTTTAAGGTTGTACTCTATTTATAGTTATTGTAAAATATTGGTTATATTTCCTGAGTTGTACAATATATCCTTGTAGCTTATTTTATAGATGATAATTTGTACCTCTTAATTCTCTATCCCTATTTGCCCCTCCCCACCCCTCTTTCCCCACTGGTAACCACTAATTTGTTATCTGCATCTGTAAATCTGTTCTTTTTTGTTATATTCATGAGTCTGTTGTAGTTTTTAGATTCCACATCTAAATGATATAATCTAGTATTTGTCTCTCTCTGTCTGACTTATTTTGCTTGGCATAACACCCTCCAAGTCCATCCATGTTATCGCAAATGGCAAAATTTTGTTGTTTTTTACATCTGAGTAATATTCCATTTTATATATACACCACCCCTTTGTTATTCATTCATGTTTATTGACATTTAGGTTGCTTCCATATCTTGGCAATTGTAAATAATGTTGCTGTGAACATTGGGGTGCATGTATCTTTATGAATTAGTGTTTTTGTTTCTTTCTGACGTACACTCAGGAGTGGAATTGCTGAATCATATGGTAGTTCTATTTTTTTTGGAAATCTTCACTGTTTTCCACAGTGGCTGCACCAATTTATATTCCCACCAACAGTGTACAAGGGTTCCTTTTTCTCCACATCCTCACCAACATTTGTCATCTGTGTTCTTTTTGATGATAGCCATTTTGACACGTGTGGGGCAATATCTCATTGTGGTTTTCAATCATCATTTCCCTGATGATTTAGTGATGTCGAGCATCTTTTCACATGCCTGTCAGCCACTGTATGCTCTCTTTGGGAAATGTCTATTCAGGTCTTCTGCCCTTTATCTAATTGGTTTGTTTGTTTTTTGATGTTTAGTTATATGAGTTGTCCATATATTTTGAATATTAACTCCTTATTTTTCATAGCATTTAAAAATATTTTCTCCCATTCAGTAAGTTGTCTTTTTGTTTTGCTGATGGTTTCCTTTGCTGTGTACAAGCTTTTAAGTTTAATTAGTTGCCATTTGTTTATTTTTGCTTTTATTTCCTTTGCTTTAGGAGACAGAGCCAAAAATCATTGTTATGATTTAAGTCAAAGACTGTTGCACAAGTTTTATGGTGTCATGTCTTATATTTAGGTCTTTAACCCATTTTGAGTTTATTTTTGTATATGCTGTTAGAGGATATTCTAATTTCATTATTTTACATGTATTTGTCCAGTTTTACCAATACCACATTGAAGAGATTTTCTTTTCTCCATTGTATATTCTTCCCTCCTTTGTCATAAATTAATTAACCATAAGTACCTGGGTTAATTTCTGGGCTCTCTATTCTATTTCTTTGATCTCCATTTCTGTTTTTGTGCCACTACCATACAGTTTTGATTACCTTACCTCTGTAGTCTGAAATCAAGGAACTTGATTCCACCAGCTCTGTTCTTCTTTCTTAAGATTATTTTGGCTATTTGAGGTTTTTTGTGTTTCCATATAAATTTAAAAATTATTTGTTCTAGTTCTGTGAAATATACCTTTGGTCTTTTGATAAGGATTGCTTTGAATTTGTAGATTGCCTTGTGTAGTATGGCCATTTAAACACTATGAATTCTTCCAATCCAAGAGCACAGTATATCTTTCCATCTGTTTGTGTCTTCAATTTCTTTCATCAGGGTTTTATACTTTGTGAAGTACAGGTCTTTTGCCCCCTTAGGTAGGCTTTTTCTTAGGTATTTTATTCTTTTTTATGCAATGGTAAATGGAACTGTTTCCTTAATTTCTCTTTCTGATAGTTTGTTGTTAGTGTATAGAAATGCAACAGATTTCTGTATATTAATTTTGTATCCTGCAAATATACCAAATTCATTCATGAGCTCTGGTAGTTTTCTGATGGTATCTTTAGGATTTTCTATGTATAGTATCATGTCATCTGTAAACAGTGACAGTTCTACTTCTTTCTTTCCAGTTTGGATTCTTTTATTTCTTTTTCTTCTCTGATTGCTGTGGCTAGGAGTTACAAAACTGTGTTGAATAAAGGTGGTGAGAGTGGGCATCCTTGTCTTGTTGCTGATTTAGAGGAAATGCTTGTAGCTTTTCACTGTTGAGTATGATATTAGCTGGGGGTGTGTCATACATGGCTTTATTATGTTGAGATATGTTCTCTCTATGCCCACTTTCTGGAGAGTTTTTATCATAAATGAATGTTGAATTTTGTCAAAAGCTATTTCTGCATCTATTGAGATGATCATATGCTGATCACATGGTTTTCATTCAATTTGTTAATGTATCACATTGATTGATTTGCAGATATTGAAAAATCCTTGCATCCTTGGGATAAATCTCATTTGATCATGGTGTATGATCCTTTTAATGTATTGTGGATTCATTTTGCTAGTATTTGGTTGAGGATTTTTGCATCTATGTTCATCAGTAATATTGGCCTGTAATTTTCTCTTTTTATGATATCTTTGTCTGGTTTTGGGATCAGGGTGATGCTGGCCTCATAGAATGAGTTCAAAAACACTTCTTCCTTTGCAATTTTTTGGAATAGTTTCAGAAGGACAGGTGTTAACTCTTCCCTAAATGTTTGGTAGAAGCAAACCTGTGAAGCCATCTGGTCCTGAATTTTTGTTTTTTTGGAGTTTTAAAATTACTGATTCAATTTCAGTACTGGTAATTTATCTGTTCATATTTCCTCTTTCTTCCTGGTTCAGTCTTGGGAGATTATACATTTCTAAGAATTTGTCCTTTTCTTTTAGGTTGTCCATTTTATTGGAGTATAGTTGTTTGTAGTAGTCTCTATAATCTTTTGTATTTCTGTGGTATTGATTGTAACTTTTGAATTTTCATTTCTGATTTTATTGATTTGGGACCTCTCCCTATTTTCTTGATGAGTCTGGCTAAAGGTTTATCCATTTTGTTTATCTTTTCAGAGAACCAGCTTTTACTTTCATTGATCTTTTAAATTTTTTTAGACTCTTTTTCATTTCTACTCGGATCTTTGTGATTTCTTTCCTTCCACTAACTTTGGGTTTTATTTGTTTCTCTTTCTCTAGTTCCCTATTTAGGTGTAAGTTTAGGTTGTTTATTTGAGATTTTTCTAGTTTCCTCACGTAAGCTCTTATCACTCTAAACTTCCCTCTTAGAACTGCTTTTGCTGCATTGCATAGGTTTTGGATTATTGTGTTTTCATTTCTATTTGTCTCTATGTATTTTTAAAATTTCTTCTCTGATTTCTTCACTTATCCATTCTTTGTTTAGTTGCATATTGTTTAGCCTCCACTTGTTTGTTATTTGCAGTTTTTCTTGTAATTATTTCCTATCCTCATAGTGTTGTGTTTGCAAAAGACTGATATGATTTCAATTTTCTTAAATTTACTGAGGCTTGTTTTGTGGCCTAGAGTGTGATCTATCCTGAAGAAGGTTCCATGTGCACTTGAAAAGAATGTGTTTGGCTGCTTTTGGGTGGAATGCTGTATACATATCTATTAAGTCCATCTTGTCTAATATGTCATTTGAGGTCAATGTTTCTTTATTGATTTTCTGTCTGGATGATCTGTCCATTGATGTAAGTGGGGTGTGAAAGTCCCCTGATGTCATTGTTACTGTCAGTTTCTCCCTTTGTGTTCATTAGTATTTAGTTGTTCTAGTATTGGGTGCACATATATTTAAGATTGTTATATCTTCTTCTTTGATTGATCCCTTGGTAATTTTGTAGTGTCCTTCTTTGTCTCTTGTAACAGTCTTTAGTCTATTTTTTTCTGATATAAAAACATATATTTACTCCAGCTTTCTTTTGATTTCCAATTTGCAGGGAATACCTTTTTCCATCCCCTCACTTTCAGTCTATATGTGTCTGTGGATCTGAAGTGAGTCTCTTTTAGGCAGTATACATACAGATCTTGTTTTTGTATCCACTCAGCCATGTCTTTTGATTGTAACATTTAGTCCATTTACATTTAAGGTAGTTATTGATATGTATGTCCTTATTGCCATTTTGTTAATTGTTTGGGGGTTGTTATCATAGGTCTTTTTTTCCTTCTTTGTTCACTTTCTTGTGATTTGATGACTATCTTTAGTATTATGTTTGGATTCCTTTTTTCTTTGTGTGTGTGTGTGTGTGTGTGTGTGCATGTCTATTGTAGGTTTTTGGTTTGTAGTTACCATGAAGTTTTTATATAGCAATCTATATACGTGATTGTTTTAAGTGGCTGCTTCTTTTAATTTCAAATGCATTTTAAAGACCCTGCATTTTTACTTTTCTCCTCTCATGATTACTGGTATTGATATTATATTTTACCTTGTTTTCTGTATCCTGTAATTAATTATTGTGCATATAGATGATTTTACTACTTTTGTCTTCTTACTAGTTTTGTACATGGATTATTTCCTACCTTTACTTTATGTTTGTCTTTACCAGTGAGATTTTTCACTTGGTAATTTTCTTGTTTCTAGTTGTGACCTTTTCTTTTTTGCCTAGGGAAGTTCCTTTAGCATTTCTTGTAAAGCTGGTTTGGTGTTGCTGAACTCTTTTAACTTTGCTTGTCTGTAAAGTTTTTGATCTCTCCATCAAATCTGAATGAGAGATATAGACAGAATATCTCTGGACAGAATATTTTTGGTTGTAGGTTTTTCCCTTTCATCACTTTAAATATAGCATGCCACTCCCTTCTAGCCTGCCTGGAAGTTTCTGCTGAAAAACCAGCTGATAGCCTCATGAGACTTCCCTTGAGTGTTATTTCTTGCTTTTTCCTTGTTGCTTTTTTTTTTTTTTTTTTTGCAGTACACGGGCCTCTCACTGTTGTGGTCTCTCCCGTTGCGGAGCACAGGCTCTGGACGTGCAGGCTCAGCGGCCACGGCTCACAGGCCCAGCCACTCTGCTGCATGTGGGATCTTCCCGGACCAGAGCACAAACCGGTGTCCCCTGCATCGGCAGGTGGACTCTCAACCACTGCGCCACCGGGGAAGCCCTTTCCTTGTTGCTTTTAATATTCTCTTTTTATCTTTACTTTTTATCATTTGGATTACAATGTGTCTTGGTGTGTTTCTCTTTGGGTTAATCCTGTGTGGGACTCTCTGTGCTTCCTGGACTTGGGTGACTGTTTTCTTTTCCAGGTTAGGAAAGTTTTCAGCTATTATGTCTTCAAATACATTCTCAGCCCCCCTCTCTCTCTCTTCTCCTCCTGGGACCCTTATAGTGTGAATATTAGTGTATTTGATGTTGTCCCAGAGGTCTCTTAAACTGTTCTCATTTCTTTTCATTCTTTTTTCTTTTTTTCTATTCATCTTCAGTGATTTCCATTACTGTCTGCCATTTCACTAATCTGTTTCTCTGTATCATTTAGTGTACTGTTGATTTCTTCCAATGTATTTTTTATTTCAGTTTTTGTATTCTTCACCTTTGTTAGGTGGTTCTTTATATTTTCTAACTCTTTTGTTAAAAATCCTAACTTCTTGCTCTGCTCATCCATTCTTCTCCTGAGTTCTTTGGTCATATTTAAGATCATTACCCTGGATTCTTTCTTTCTTTCTTGCCTATTTTCACTTTGCTTAGTTCTTCTTCTTGGTTTTTTCTTGTTCCTTTTCTGAAACATGTTCCTCTGCCACCTCGTTTTGCCTAAGTTGTTCTTTGTATTTTTATGTATCTGGTAACTTAGTTATGTCTCCCAACCTTGGAAAAGTGGCATTCTGCAGGAGACATCCTGTGCATACCAGCAACACACTCCTGCCTTGTCACCCAAGCTATATGCTCTAGGGGTTCCCCCATGAGGGCTGCGTGGGTCCTTCTGTTGTGGCAGGCTGACTGTGTGTGTGGTCTTGTAAGCTTGGTTGGCCCTAGTTCATTTGGTTGCCAGGACCCACTTTGCATGGAGGCTGGCAGCTGCTGGTTGGTGGGTCCTGGTCATGAGGCAGCTGACTGCAGAACCCCAGATGGTGCCAGAGCTAGTGCTGGCCATGTCTTGAAGTCTAGCCACATTAGAGGAATCTGGAAGTATGAACACTGAAACTTCTATAGGGCAGTTTGCTTAGCTACCCCAACCTTTGCTCCCTAGTATAAAAAAATTATCTGGAGGGAGGAAGGGAACATTTTTACAACTATTTAGAATGTAAAGGAATGGGCCTGGGAGAATGAAAGAAAGGCCTCTTAATATCTCTCCTGAGAGTTCTACCTTAGGTTTACTCTTCAGTCATCCTTTAACCCAGATCCCAACAACTTCTGCTCAGAAAGCCCTGACCATGCAGGAAAATAAAAATATTCACATTGGTCCCCAAAAAATTTAGTATAAAAATGTTTAAAATAAATAAATATATATATATAGAGAGAAAGATGATAACAAGGATATTATTTAACTATTAAAATATAGTTGAATGGTCAGTTTTACAGTTTCATAAAATTAATCTCTGCCTCATTATTTCTATATAATATCCCAGAAAGACATCATGTAACATAAAATATGTATCTTGTATATTAAAAGACAAATGAGAACATATAGGAAAAGGGCTTATGCTTGAGGGTCAAGTACGTAGGCTTTTGAAGATATGAGAGAACTTGTCAACTTATAGCAAGAAATATACATTAAAATACTTGAATTTTTCTTAAATACATTTGTAAGCCTTGGCTTTTCCACAAAATTCCTGAAATGTGTGCCTTAGGTACTAAACATAGTTATTAACAGAAGAATCATTTGGCTTAATTTCCTTGGATGACATTTGTAATCTAAAATCTTTTCCATTGTGAATAAAACTGGGGTTAAAAGTAGTCTGTTTCATTGAGGTGTATGTGCACAACATTGTTTTAAGACATTTTGTAAAAGCAAAGACTTTGAAATAAATGTGTTTATTATATTTCAGATATGCCTCAAAGAAAATAAGTAACTAGAAAAGGTCAGCTGTAGGAAACCAGCCTACAAACACCCCAGTGTAATGAATTATAACTTCTGCCTGCAGTAGATGCAGAGGATGACTCCTTCAATATCTGAAAACATGTGCCTTGAAGTTTTCAATTATTCTCAGGAAACTGAACATTTCTTCTGAAAAATACTTAATAAGCCTGGCTGAATAATGTGATTTTGCAGAAGGAAATGTCATTGAATCACTGGAGTATATTTGGAAGAAAAGCAAAAAGCAGGGTCCTGGCTCCTCACAGATGAAAAAGTTACTACTCATGGTATCAAGTCCCTGGAAGTAAAACTCATGAGCCCTTTATCCAGGCATCAAATGACATTTAATGTCAGAAAAAGAAAGCAAGGATCACTGTCTTAAATGAGAAATAAACACATTTTATAATTTACAACTTTCAATTTTAAAGTATGATATATTTATGAATTCCTATATATAAAATTACATAATAACAGCTTTTAATAAGCAGAAGTTACAGAAGATACATGGAGTCATAGACAAAGACATAGCCAAATCAGGTGCAGAAGAAATTAGAAGAGAGGTGTCCAACTAAAATTATCAATAACTTAGACCTGAAATTCCTCAAACATCATTCCAAGACTGTCACTTGTACATTTTCTCAAAAGCCAACTACATCCCCACCTTAACAGAATTTTTATACCCATACAAAAACTCACAGTAACTTTGTATAATATATAACTTAAATCTCATGCACTCCTGAGCAAAGGGAATCAGTGGAAGCTTGAATCATCTAATACAGGGAAATCTGAGTTGTTCCCAAAGCTAGAATGCCATCCCATCTTCATTCAGTGAAAGTATATTCTACCCATTTTGAAAACACAGTGGAATATAGTCAGTTATGTAATATTTTTATATGGTGACAGTTGGTAACTAAACCTATCACGGTGATCATTTTGAAATGTATAGAAATATTGAACCACTATATTTTTCACAGGAACTAGCATAGTGCTGTATGTCGATTATACTTCAAAAACAAACAGACTCATAGAAAAAGAGATCAGATTTGTGATAACCAGAGGAAGGGGGTGAGGAGATGGGGAATTGGATGAAAATAGTCATACAAACTTCCAGTTAGAAATGGTACGATTTTTAAAAAAAGATAAATAGTGCTAGGGGTAAAGTGTGCAACATTATTAGCATAATTGACGCTGGTATATGTTATATATGAAAGTTAAGAGAGTGAATACTTTTATCACAAATAAACAGATATATGATTTGTTGTTAGTTCTGTAATAGTTTCTTTCCTTATAAATGCAATTTTCTTTGAAACTTTGTTTTTCTTTAATTTGGAATATAATCTTCATGACTAAGACATTTGCTACACTAACTTTTCATTAATAAAAAAAAAAAGAAAATACAGGTCAAAATACAAATGCATCCTTTTTTGTGCTAAAGAATGAAATAAATACCTTCTATTTCAGCCTCATCTTACCTTTTGGTTTTATTTCTTTTTACCAAGAGTAAACAGTACTAATGATTTTTGTCCTAATGAAAAGAACTGTTTATCTTTTTGTTTATTACCTTTAAACAGGATGGTTTTGAATGAACATCTACTAAAATCTTCAAGTTTTTAAAAAATAAATGTTAAAGTATATGCTAATGACTGATTACATACTAACCAAGACTACCTAATAATATATTGCTCAAAAGGAAGGAAAAAAACTTAATCTGAAACAATTTTAAGAGTGTTTCTTTTCATCTTGGGGATACATCATAAATCTTATAGCCTTTCTACTGGTTTGTGTGTAGTAGGAAATTCAATGCCACTGAGCAACTAGGTCACAATTGGCTTATTGATATGGTTAAAAAAGAATTCCCAAAGAGACTGCAGTGAAATACAGCATTGAACTTACTGTGGAACAGTGAGTGGCATTTCAGTCATCCTCTTTTGTCCACAAGATTAGAAAACATCCTGTATTGTCACTACCTAGGACTGGGATGGAAAAAATAGGAAGATATTCACCAAAGAATACAAGTCTTCAGTTAGAAGATGAATAAGTTCTGGGGATCTAATGTAGAGCATGGTGACCAGAGTTGTTAATATAACATTGTATACTTAAAATTTGCTGAGAGTAAATCAATTATTTTCAATACACACACACACACACACACATACATGGTAATTATGTGAGGTGATGGATGTGTTAAATTAACCTGATCATGGTAATCATTTCACAATGTATACATATGTTCAGTCATCACATGTATAATTTATTTATATATGTGTATATATATATATATATATATATATATATATATACACACACACACACACAAATAAATACACACACATATATATAAATTTTATTTTTCACTTATAACTCAAAGCTTGGGAATTTTTTTGAAAAGAAACTGTATAGAAATAAGTGATTATTTCCATCTTATATTAAATCTTTACCTAAAATGTTTATTTTTGCATTTAACATTATTAGAAATTACATAGGTTGTTTAACCACACAAGCACTATTTGTTAAGAATTCCCTGTTTAGGAATAATAAGTGTGATTTCGTTGCTTTATTGGATTCTTTATGCCAGGGTATGCCCTGTTTATGGCATGATTATATCATTCTAGCTTTTGAAACATTATTACTTCATATAACTACATAGAAACAGTGCATATAATACACCACTAGATATTCTTAACTATTGAAAAATCTATTTAGGAAATTATCACTAAAGTGAGGAAATAGATATCTTTTCTCTCCATTTAATATTAGTAGCCAGAATTAACATAAATGTTAATTCAGTGAAATATCATCTCCTTACAAATATACTTTTTATTGCATCAAAGAAACAATAAAGTGCCATCTTTTTCAGTTACAGTTAGCCAAACCAAATATAATTTTGTCTTCCTGACTTAAAAGCATATATAATTTTCAACTTGAAGAAGTAAAAAACACTTCAAATCTACCATTTTGCTTTATTTCTCAGGTTAACTGACAATTCAAAAAGTGACCTACTTTTTCTGGAGGTTATAAAATAAAAATCATGCCTTTGCACATGTTAATGTGATTGCTATGCTTTAGAAAAACCAAGTTAAATTTTATACTCATGATTTAGATTGATTTCTTACCAGGCAAAGGTGATAAACTATAATCACTACCCTTGATGAAATGAAGCAAATAACAATGATGATGTGCTAATGTATACAGATGAACTGACATAATAATTCAGTAACATACTATAAATGTGAAACATGCCAGTACATAGGAAATTCCTTTTCATTCATTCAAAACAAGTTAAATAATCCTCATTGTAGACTATCCAGATGAGATGATAGTACTGAAAGAAAAGTTAAACTGTTTTGAGAACTTTATTTATTGAATTTAAATTGCATTAATTCATATCAAATTATCCAACTAAGCCTTGCTTGGTCCTGAAAAGATTACAAACACATAAATTACTTTTATATGAATCTCTTAAGACGATAGTTAAACTAGAACTGGGAATTGCTGGTGGTCCAGTGGTTAGGACTCTGTGCTCCCACTGATGGGGACCCAGGTTTGATCCCAGGTGGGACAAATAAGATTCTGCAAACCACACGGCATGGCAAAAACAAACAAACAAACAAACAAACAAAAAAGTGGAACTGTTTTATTGAAGTTCATTGTAAAAGAATGAGGCAAAGTGTTTTTTGTGACTAGAGTCTTTCAATATTATATTTGTAACATACATGTCCTTTTATATAGTTGATTTCTTTTCATTGGTAAGGATTTTTCCATCATATGAATATATGGTAACTTATTCAGGTTGCTGGCAGTTTGGTGCTATTATGGAAAATGCTGTGGTAAACTAGCTTGTACATGTTTCTTGGTCACATATGTATGCATTTCTGTTGGAAATGGAATTCCTGTGACATAGGTTATACATAGATTCAATTTTAGAAGTTAACGGCAAACGATTTCCTGAAGTAGTTGCACCGATTTATGCTCCCAACTTCCTCTAGTGTATGAGAATTTCTGTTACTCTGCATCATCACTAACACTTGGTACTCTCAGTCGTCTTAACTGTAGACATTCTGGACTAAATATTGCATAATGTGTAGTGGTTTCTTAATGGGGTTTTAATTATGGTTTACCCAAATTAAAATATATTCTTCACCTTTTCATGTGTTTTTGGCTATATGGAAATCCCCTTCATGAAGTACCTCTTCAAATCTGTTGTTTAGTTTTCTTTAGGGTTTCTGGTCTTTATAATATGGGTCTGTAGTTCTTTATCTAGTTTAGATGTGAATATTTGTCATTTAATACATTGTCAACTTCCACTTGACAACTTTCTTTTCACCCTTTACTGTAGTCAATTGATTAATACAAGTTTGAAATTTTGACCTAGTTCAATTTATCAGTCTTTCTTTTTTGGTTAATTTTGCCCCCAAATATACTTACCTAACTCAAGCTAGTTATGATATTCTCCTATATTATTTCATGGAAGATTTGTTGTTTCTCCTCTCAGAATTGTACCAACAGTAGACATGGAACTGATTTTTGTATGTGGTGTGAAGTAGGTATTAATACAGCTTTCCTATATAGACATAATACAGTCCCAGAACTGGTATTGAAAAGACTATTCTTTCTCTACAGCACTAAATTCTTTACAACTGAGGTTCTCAAACATGAATTGGTAAGCATCTAGCCTCTATTCTGTCATGTGTCTCTTTGCTTATCATTGGACCAATAACACACTGTCAGTTACTGTAACTTAAAGCTGTTGGTACCTGTTCTTTTTCTTTCTTTCTTTTTTTTCCCCAGTATTGTCTTATCTATTCTTGGTCCTTTGCATTTCCATATAAATCTTAGAACTGGATTGACATTTTTGGAAAAATTATTCATAACATCAAGTCTACAAATCAATCAGAATTTTCAGAGAATTGATATTAAACTCAATCCAAGAGAAAGTCATATCATTCTTTTTTATCTTCTTTAATTTCTTACAATGCTGTCTTTAAACATTATTATTTAAAGATATAACACATAGAAATCATGTACATCTTTCATTAGTTTTTATGGGCACTTTTAAGCTATTTTAAATAGTATCTTTTCAAGAAATGTTTGTTGCATGTGTATAAAAGTACAATTGATTTTGTCTATAGGGCTTATACTATCTTGTCATCTGCCATGGCATCTCCTTACAATCCTTTCATTTTATTTTTCCTTATATCATTGAATAAGACCTTCAATACAGTACGTACTAAAAATAGTCATTGTGAGCATATCTTACTTGGTCCTTGACCCAGAGAAAAAGCTTTTAGTGTTTCATTATTATGTACGATTACTACAGGTTTTGTTGTTGTTGTTATTGTTTTGTTTATCTATATGTGAACTTTATCAGATTAGGTAATTTGCCTTTCCTTCCTACCTTAATAAGTATATCTAATAAAGAAAACTAAATATAATTTACTAAGACTTTTAAAAATTCATGGTTGTTAGATTTCATCAAATTCTTTCTCTTCATATATTCAGATAATCATATTTTTTCTTATATTTATGTATTAACTTACACTAGTTGATTTGGGACTATGAAATTATCTTTGCATTTCTGAGGTCATTGGCCTTCAGCCAAAGACCACCATGAAGACATCTGTATTTGGACAATTTGAGTTTATTGATTTTTCCAGCAAGGGAGAACAAAAACAGTGGAGAACCGCAGGATGGTGTAGTAAGGTGCTAAGAGAAAGAACATAAAGGATTTGGGTGGGTTAGGTGATTTTTCAGGAGTGTACTAGGAAGCCAGAACTTGTTATGTATTGGATGGTTTCAGGACATGGGGACAATTTTATGATTGTATATTTTAATAAGTCTAATTTATAAAGTGAAAGGAATGAAACAAGTCTAAAGCCGTCAAGCTGTCATTGTAATGGAATGGTAAATACTCATATTAACCAATCTAGGGGAATGTTTGGCTATTCTGTGGTATGAACAATTATCATTTTTTAAACCATTTTATTGAGGCATGATTGACATACAAAAGCTGTATATATTTAATACATACAACTTGATGAGTTTGGAGGTAATTATCTGTCAGACATGACAATGGAGTGGTTTTCTCGGGGGTTTTGGGGGGTTTTCTTTTTGGTCTTGATCATCATGATCGCCAGGTGGCCTTTGTTTGATGTTGGTGTGTTGTGAAATTGTTTATTTTTTTAAAAAATAAAAATCTAGCTCTTAGCAATATCAAGTCTTAGATGACAATGCCAAGCCAGTCCCTGGATGGCTGAGGCTGCTTTTCTCTTTCTCACTAAAATTAATTGTGTAGTCCCGTTTAGAGAGTACTGAATTGGTTTGCTGATTTCATTTAACGTGTTTGCATCTGCATTCATGAATTGCATTAACCTGTATTTTATAGAATGTGCTTGTCAGATTTTGGTATTATGCTTATGTTGGTCCTTGAAAAATAAGTTTATGACTTTTTTCCTTTTACTTTGTGGAAGAATCAGTGTAAGTATTTGTTACATACCTTCTAGGTATATTTATATATTACATCAAAATATAAAATTTTCTAGTAAACAGTAAGGATAATGTATTATAAATAACAAAGTGAGTTAATAACTATAAGTAAACATGAATTTGTTTAAAGTGATACATTAAAAATATCCTCTATGTTAATTTCCAGCAAGTAAATCCCATGTATTTCTCTCTGTGTCATATATTTGTTTGAATTGACTTTACATGCATTTTACTCTCAATTATAGCTGTCACACTGCAACTAGCAAAATCTGGAAATACTCTATTTGCAGAATAGCTACTTGTTTTTTGCTCAGTCTGATGGAAAATATGATTGCTCTCAAAATTTACTAATAGAAAAATCTGTAAGACTAGCTTTTACCAAACCTATCTTCTAACTATTCTATGGTAGGTTAGTTCTCCTAATCAGTTAACAGAATGACTGGAGGAACATAACTGGAATTCTGCAAACTCCCTGGTGTGATTGTCTTTCAGTGAGGATATTTTTCTGTTGATCAAGAATAACAACCCCATACAACCTCAACACCAAGACTTTAGTTTAGTTACCAAAACATAATATATTGCATATTTCAGCTGTGAAATAATCACTCCAAAATTATTTACTTTTGAAACCAAGAGTGAGGAACTGATACTTAATAATCAATGCCACATAACACACTGGTTATGACAGGCTAAAGTAAGATGACACACACAAATACATATATGCAAATGAGTGCATTGTTAACTGGTGAAATCCTTTTAAGGTTGATAAATTGTATCAATGACAATGAAAGCTGTAGTTTAAAAATGACCTCTGAATCCAAGAGTTTTGACTCTATTTTGTAGTTAATATGAATAAGCATTTAGTGATATGACCCTTCAATATTCTGTTACTTTTCTCATCTTATCATTTGCAATGTTTACCTCAATTTTAAAAATATCTCAACTATCTATATGGTAATTGACATTAGCTGTTCAAAAATTTGGTAGGAAAAGCAGGAACAAAAATGTTCCTTGAGACCCCAAAATATATGACATAGAGAATATTATATATATATTGTGTGTGTGCACATGTGTGTTTAAAAATGTCTAATGTATTTTTGTTTAAGGGATGGAGTCACCACTTGAAACTTTCTCTTCTCTAGTATATTATTTTAACAAGTATAGTTTTTTTTTCAAAATTCAGAGTATAATAGAAGGAGAAAAATAAATGTCATAGAAAGAAGGTTGACAATAGTAAAATGTGAAAGCCAAGAGTGGGATAGCAAGAGCAGGGGAGGAAAAGTCAGAAAGGCAAAACTAAACAGCCTTTATTATAAAGGCAAGTAGTCATTAAAGGATGAATGAGAACATCAACACTTTACAATGTGGTAAATTTATGCCCACACGGTTGATCTTACATTATTAAAAGTTTAAATCATGATTAACAACTATGTAAGAAGACAAGTAAAATCACCTTTTTTGTGTAATACTTTTAATAGTGACAAAAGTGTACAAAATATCTCAGTAATTTTTTAGTGCTTTTTCATTTTGTGCATATTATGTACTAGGAAGTTTCCATTGTTTTGGCCATAACAACTTTTTAAGGCAGAATATGCAGATATTCTCACTCATTTTGAAGAAAAAAAAATTGAGAGAAGTTGTTCCACAAAATAACCCAGCTGAAATGTTGAAACACTTTAAATTAAATTGTTTATAGATATAAATGTGTGTCAAATTAAAATTTTTAAATAATTTTATTTTTCTTAAAGTACAATGCTTCTGCACTGCTTGAGATCTCACACCTGCTTGTTTTGGACTTGGTATTAGTGCTTAAAGCTTAAAAATTCAGTTTAGTAGAAATTTTTATTCCAGTTATTTCTTATGATTATGGTCTTTGATTTTAGTAATTCAGCTGGAAACTATGTCTCAATTCATCTTGACTTTTTGTGTGTGATGAGAGCCCCCATGCCGAGACAGTGTTTTAGAAAAAGATTACCCATGTATGTAAGATTACTACTAGATTACTGAGGAATGGGAAAACTGAAACAATTCAGTTTGAGTCTGAGGAATCATACTCAAAATTCCTGATAATCCACAGTCTCCGGTAGGTTTTACGTGGCCTAGACAATACTATATACTCCATGATACAAAGCCAGCCCAAAGACTGGAGCTTTGCCTCAAACTGTTACATTGTAAGCTTTTTGGAAAGAGAAATATCTTTCCTCCTTATTTATGGTTTCCTTTGCTGTGCAAAAGCTTTTACGTTTCATCAGGTCCCATTTGTTTATTTTTGTTTTTATTTTCATTACCCTATGAGGTGAGTCAAAAAAGATTTTGCTGTGATTTATGTCAAAGAGTGTTCTGCCTGTTTTCCTCTAAGAATTTTATAGTGTCTGGCCATACATTTAGGTCTTTAATGCATTTTTAGTTCATTTTTGTGTATGGTGTTAGGGAGCGTTCTAATTTCATTCTTTTACATAGATGTCCAGTTTTCACACTACTATGTATGAAGTAGATGGCTGGCGAGGGCCTACTGTATAGCACAGGGAAAAAAAGAAAAAAAGAAAGAGAAATATCATCTCTGGTGAGGTAAGAGAGGGATTAGTATTTCAAAAGCGAAGAGGAAAAGAGCAAAGCTTTCACCTAGTCTTGAATGAATGTAGCAAGAAAGAATTATAAGAACTGAAATGCTTCCAGATTGATAATGGCATTCCTGCTGAGAGTGTCAGTTCCTGGAGTGTGCAAAGGAACTAGCAAGAATGGTCTCTCAGACAAGAAGATTGATTCTGTAATTCTCTATGAACACTACAGGCTGTCAGCATGATTGCACTTGTTTCTCTAAAAGCATTAGCAAGGCAATTACCAATTATTTCACCACAGCATTTACATGTTTGTGTCCATCTATCCCTGGAGTCCAGGAAATTGATTATGCACTGCAGGACATTTTTGCCATCCTATGTAGGGTATCAGGTACTCCAAGTAAGATCTGATGGCACGAGGGAAAATCAAGTGCTGCAAGCTTATAAATTATGTACACGATAAAGGAGAAATCCATGAAGTATGCTTGGCAAAGTTTAAGAAATCAGAGTAGGGTTTTTTGGCTTAGAAGAGAACAGTGTTTTTGTCAAAAGGGAACAAAAGAATGTGCAGTCTCATATCTCATTCTTGTTAATGGATTAAACATTATAATAGTGTGTATTATTTTTTCTACCTAATTTTTCATGCTTTATTCTTTTTTAAACTACCAATTGATTGCCCAGCTTTTTCATACTGATTTGTTAGAAATGTGTATATGTTTAGTAGATTAACATTTTAGCTATTTTTGTTGTTTTTTGCTTTAGCTATTCATCATTAAATTTGACATTAAAATTTAATGTGTATTTGTGACATCACATCTATCAATATTTTCATTAATAATTTCTTTGATTTTATGTTTATGAAAGTATGCCCTGTGATATACATTGATAAACATTCACCTATATTTTCTTGTTGTTTTAGTTTTAACTTTATGTTCAACACCTCAACATATCTGAAACTTTAAAACTTAGCTTATGCTATGAATAATCTAATTCTTTTCATATACGTTGTTAACAATGTGACCCAGTGCCATTTACTAGGAAGTCCATCATTTCACTAATTTGTCTTGTTCACCCACATTCTTCCATTATTGCTACTATTCATCAGCTACTGAATCAAAACAGTAAAGAAGTCCCCAGAACTGCTTTCAGATGATTAACTAATGCCCAGGGCTGAGGACTCACTCAGCACAAAGACTGGCAAATGGCCTGGAGCTGTGTCAGGAAAAAAGCTGGCTTAGGCTTCCAAGGAGAAAAATAAAATAAATGTTAAAAATTAAATTACTCCTATTGCCTACAGATGGACCACAAACACTCAATTCTATATAAGATAGAGGGGACATACTTAGTTCCCACTGGCCAGTATGATGCTGAACATTGAGAAGTGACTGAATGGTGACCGTATGTTGAAAGAGAATCACCCTGTCATCCACACTGACACCCAGAGTATCATAGAAGCAACAACTTGTCTGGAAGTAACAGTGCCCAGTTTTATAATGCCACATCATATCATTACTGGTTGGGACCTTCCTACGTTACATGAGTAGATCAATGTAGATATAGATACAGAAATATGTAGATATAATTGAAACTGGCATTCCTATTTCTTATGCCTATTATTTCTAGTATAACTGTTACTTGGTTGTTACTTTTTAAAAAATTTATTCTGGAAAGGATGTCCAATTTTATCAAATTACTTTTTAGCATCAGTTACAATTGTATTTCTGAATTTATAGTAAATACTATTTAATTTACCAGCTCCTGTGTGCAATACAACTTGTACACTGAATCTTTTCTTCTTCCACGTACTGAGAACTTCACCTTTCCAAATGATCTCCCCTGACTTTATCATCTAGTTTTCTCTTAATACTGTGTGTAGAAGCTCTAGCTAACTAATACACTGTTATTTTTATCTTAACAACATCATGCTGTAATATCTTCCATCTTAAAAAAAAAATCCTTTGACACTATGTCTCTTCAGCTTCACATTTGTCTATCCTGTTTCACAAAGTTTTCAAAAAGTGTTTGTAGGGCCTCCCTGGTGGCGCAGTGGTTGGGAGTCCGCCTGCCGATGCAGGGGATACGGGTTCGTGCCCCAGTCTGGGAGGATCCCATATGCCGCGGAGCGGCTGGGCCCGTGAGCCGTGGCCGCTGGGCCTGCGCGTCCGGAGCCTGTGCTCCGCAACGGGAGAGGCCACGGCAGTGAGAGGCCCGCATACCACAAAAAGAAAAAAAAAAAAAAAAAGTGTTTGTAATCATTTTATTTCTTCATTTTCAATCTTTTTATATTTAAAAAAGAGTAACAATAAACATAGGTTAAACAGTTATGTTTTATTGCAAATCTTAAATTGAAAGCAGCTATCTCCTTGGTTATTATTCCCCACTTTCAAGTCTCATTTTCAGTAGCCACAGTCTATTTCTGCTAGTAGGTTATCTCCATAATTGTGTATTTAAATAAACAGCTAAGCTTGTTAGGTATGTTCCATATTCACACATAAACTCAAGATTACTGCTAAAATCATTATGGAAAGAGTTTGTAAAATCAAAAAAGAACCTCAGCTTTCCCTAGGCTAATTAATACAGGTAAAATATCACTAATATAAATTCGTTACAGGAAGGATTGAAGGTCCCTGGAGAGGTGGCAATGTCCTTGCTGTCTTAATATGTTCTTGTTCTCAAGATAAATATTGGTCAAACCCTCATGAAATAAATCCCAGAAGATTATTTTACATTTCATCATCTGATACTATTGATCACTATAATGAGTTAATTAGAGTCATTAAGTCTTATCATTAACAGTTGGTGTTTATTTTTTTCTTGCGCTTGCCTGAATGTTCTGCTAAAAGCTGTAGGCTAGAAATCAAGTCTTCAACAGAGTGATACAGTCTCAGAGGGACTGCATCAAGTATCCTTAACTATTGATAACTGAAGAAATAAAGTCTTGGATACAGGCCTTGGGGTTCAAAGTGGCACAGCTTAAACAACTCTCAGGCTGTACCACAATACAGACTCAGAATTTCCAGGATTTTTGTTAGTTTAGAAGTGAATAACTTCATGCAAGCAGATTGCAAGCAGAATTAGTTACACAGGACTGAAGGGACTGATAAACTGATGAGATATTGCTAGTTGTGGCTATTTGCTTTGGAATTTTTTTGTCATATTTTTAAATACTGTATTTTCTGTGTGGGGGAAGCCTGCTCTCATCCTCCTTCACCTATGTTTATACCTCAACTTGGTAGGCTATGTTTACTCAAACTACAGTGGAACTTCATTTAAATGATAAATGGTTACCACTGACCCCTTAATATTTTGGAACAAATACAGTAACCCCTCATTATCCACAATTTCGCTTTCCATGTTTTCAGTTACCCATGGTCAAGTATGGTTCAAAATATTCAATGGAAAATTCCACAAATAAACAATTCATAAATTTTAAATTGCACACTGTTCTGAGAAGCATGATGAAATATCTTGCTGTCCCACTCCATCCCCGCTGGAATGTGACTATTCCCTTTGTCCAGTGTATCCCACCCGTTAGTCACTGAGTGGCCATTTCAGTTATCTGATTGGCTGTCATGGTATGGCAGTGTTTGTGTGCAAGTAACCCTTATTTTATTTAATCATCTCAAAGTGCAAGAGTAGTGATGCTGTCAATTAGAATATGCCCAAGAGAAGCTGTATGGTGCTTCCTTTAAGTGAAAAGTTGAAAGTTCTGGACTTATATGAGGAAAGAAAAAAAAACTATATGCTGAGGTTGCTAAAATCTATGATAAGAACAAATCTGCTATCTGTGAAATTGTGAAGAAGGAAACATAAATTTGTGCTAGTTTTGCTAGCATAAAACTGTAAAAGCTACAGCCACTGTGTGTGATAAGTACATAGTTAAGATGGAAAAGGCCTTAAATTTGTGCAAGATATTTTGAGACAGAGAAAACACAATCACATAACGCTTATTAGTTGATTGGTATAATTGTTTTATTTTATTACTAAGTATGCTGTTAATCTGTTACCATACCTAATTTATAAATTAAATTTATAGGTATACGTGTAAAGGAAAAAACATAGTATATATTGGGTTTGGTACTATCTGTGGTTTCAGATGTCCACTGAGGTTCTTGGAATATATCCCCCATGGATAAGGGGGACTACTGTACTTTGAGTTCTATGTACTTTTTGCAGCAATGTGGTTTTTTGTACAAGTTCATTAAGAAACTGTCCTCCTTTAATGGGCTAAGTATATATATGCACACACTCGTACATACATGTGTAGGTATACACACACACTTGAAATTGAGAGTCTGATTTTATGTTTGTATATAAAATCAGACTCTCAGTTTCTACTTTGAACCAATTTTATTCTGCTGATTTAAGAAATCTTTGAGGGCTTCCCTGGTGGCACAGTGGTTGAGAGTCCGCCTGCCGAGGCAGGGGACACGGGCTCGTGCCCTGGTCTGGGAAGATCCCGCATGCCGCGGAGCGGCTGGGCCCGTGAGCCATGGCTGCTGAGCCTGCACATCCGGAGCCTGTGCTCCGCAATGGGAGAGGCCACAGCAGTGAGAGGCCTGCGTACTGCAAAAAAAAAAAAAAAAAAAAAAAAAAAAAGAAATCTTTGATACATACTCCTAAAATTTTTGTGTAAGATTCATTTAAAAATTTTAGAAAAATATGCATATATTCTTTCTCTATATGTTTTCAAATTTCTAAATTCTGTTGATGTTGATGAATGTGTGAAGAGTGTATGATAGATATTGGCAATGTATGATGTTGGTGAAAAAAGTATATATATATGTATGTATTTTTATTTATATATAACGTAAATAATATATATGTCATGTGAAGGGATCTATTTAATTTTTACTTGTGGACTCATTTCTCCTAGAACCTTTCTACCCTTTGTAAACTGGTTTGTCTCTGGGCCTGCGGCACAGCTGTCACTGTTCTAGGAATTTTCTTTTCCTCTCACTGGAGTTAGATCCCTTGTTTCCTACATCCTGTATATTCATCTTTCATTTTGATAGAGCAACTCTAATTAATCTTTCAGAGTTTCCTGAGAACAGGTGAATAGAAAATATTGTTTCCTTGAGAAATTAATATAAAACGTCTATCCAAATGCTTTATTTGTAGTTTGGCTTAGTATAGATCATATTCAATAATTTTTTACTCAAAATTTTAAATTACTTGTAGATATTTTAGTTATAGTGTCTAATGCTTCTGATCCTTAACCATAGAAAGTTTAATTATTTTTCTTTCGAGGAGCTTTTATGTTCTCCTCTTTATCTTTGATGTGTATTCTGAAATTTCATGATCTCTGTGCCTTGTGGTGTGTGTCTTTGTATATGTGTGTGCCTTTTTTAATTGTAAACTTGGTAGACTGTTTAAGTCTATTCTGTCATTCATACATGTAATCCTCCACACTTACCTATACTTTTTCTACAGCATTTATCACCTTAAAATATAATTTTTATTACACATATAATTTTTGTGTCTCTGTCACTCAGCGCTAGACAGTAAATGCAACAAGATGGGGATATCTGTCATTCCCTCTACTATAATATTAGTTGGAAAAATAGTGTGTACTCAATAAATGTGTATTGATTGGCTGAGTAGTTTCTCAACTTGCCTCCCTGATTTTATAATTGCTCCCTTACAATGTATTGTACTCAAATTCACAGTAAATTAACTTACCATTTAAAAATACAGAGCAAAGATAGGTCATTATTATTTCCAAACTCCAATGAATCCCATAAATCTTAACACTATCCACCAAATACTATACATAAAGTACTTTACTTGAAAGTTACCACTTGCCTTTGTTAGGATATAAGTTTCCCAAAGATAATGATGTGTTTTGATATTTTAAACTTAGATATCACAAATACTTGGAAAAAGGCCTGACATGTTGCAACTCCTCCATATTTTTTTTGAGAAAAGGAAAAGAAAGAATAATATATACAATTTAATACTTTAAGTAATTCCCTCCTTTTGATCTTGTACTGGTCATAGTAGTTTTAATTCTACAGAAGAGAATTTATTGACCTAAAAATGTTTCCTGCTATAATCCTGTAGAATTAGTGTGATTTTCTATTTATTTTAAATATCTGAATACCATTTGTAGAATATTGGATCTCAGTTATCACTTGATCAGTGAATGCAGAAAGTTACTAAGGACGTTGAATGAATAATTATGTAGATAATTTAATGGGAGTAATAACTGATACCTGATTTCTTTAAACAAACAAATGTTTTGCTTAACTAATTATGCATTTAAGTGCCTAGTTTAGGCTTTGTTACTGATCCTTATTCTTTAGGATTTGCTAAAAGACAGTTCATTGACCAGAGAAATAAAGTCCATGTCTGAGTTTTCCAGGTCTGTTCATGTGTCTCTGCCTTAGTTTGTGGACTTTGAGACAAAGACTTGAGTATAAATTGTTTGTTGGGAAGTGCTAATAGGGGATTGGGACAGTGAGAAGGAATTGCAGGAAGCCAACATAGAATGTATCATCAGGCAAGTATCCACTGTGGGCACCTGGAGACTAGTCTCTCTGTGGAACTCTGTGGGTCTATCCTCATAGCTCAATTCCCAGTTAAATCTGACCTGTGGGCCAAGAGAGAACCCTAAGGCAAAGTCCCAGATGCTGAAGTCAGAAGTGGACTGCATGTAGAGATATGATATGCTGAGCAGACTTAGGCAGGGCACCTGCTGCTGCAATCCCCTGGAGTACTATCCACAGTTTAACATAATACTTCAGAATACTTTTGTTCTAGACATGCTATCTTAATTATTATCAGCTGGGGCCATAGAGCATAAAGAAGAATCTAATCAGTGCTATACCTTAAGTGGGTTCAAGTTGCACATTGGCAGGACACACAAGATAAGGCTCTCTCCTTCATAAGTAGGGGATGTTAGATCAGTCTTTTGAGCATAATGTTTTTGACCTTAATGTATGCCAATTTTCCTGAATTCATGTCATTGGCATATAAGCACTATTAAGTTTAATAGTTTAATCTTTGCCTTTACTATACTTCAGACAGCTTTATACTTTTAAACTGCTATACTATTAAACAACATCATTCTTCCAAATTCTTTATTGTACTACTTTTGTTTCTTTTTTTTTTTGGTGTGTCACATAGTATTCAGGATCTTCCCCCACCAGAGATTGAACCTGTGCCCCCTGCATTAGGATTTCAGAGTCTTAAACACTAGACTGCCAGGGAAGTCCTATTTTACTACTTTTTGTAAGTGTAGCATAATCAGAATAATAATTGTTTGCAGAAAAACAGATGGTAAGCTCATTACAGGACTATTAATGTTAACATTTATTTGAAATATCAGATGAATGTGCCTGTATTATTTTCTTGGTTTAGGCATCCACACAGTTTGTACTAGTTCTTATTCAAAAAAAAAATTTTTTTTGAGGGGGACCTTCAAGACGGTGGAGGAGTAAGACATGGAGACCACCTTCCTTCCCACAAATACATCAAAAATACATCTACATGTGGAGCAACTCCTACAGAACAGCTACTGAATGATGGCAGAAGCCCTCAGACTTCCCAAAAGGCAAGAAACTCCTCACTTACCTGGGTAGGGCAAAAAAAAGAAAAAAAAGGAAAAAGCAGAGACAAAAGAATAGGGATGGGACCTGCTCCTCAGGGAGGGAGCTGTGATGGAGGAAAAGTTTCCACACACTAGGAAGCCCCTTCACTGGTGGAGATGGGCGGTGGCAGGGAGGGAGCTTCGGAGACACGGAGGAGAGTACAGCAACAGGGGTGCAGAGGACAAAGCAGAGAGATTCCTGCACAGAGGATCAGTGCCAAACAGCATTCACCAGCCTGAGAGGTTTGTCTGCTCACCCGCTGGGACGGGTGGGGGCTGGGAGCTGAGACTCGGGCTTTGGAGGTCAACTCCCACGGAGAGCACTGGGTTTGACTGTGTGAATACAGCGTGAAAGAGGCTAGTGCACCACAGCTAGCCAGGAGGGAGTCCAGGAAAACGTCTAGACCTGCCTACGAGGCAAGAGACCATTGTTTCGGGGTGCATGAGGAGAGGGGATTCAGAGCACCACCTAAACGAACTCCAGAGATGGGCGTGAGCCGCAACTATCAGCTCGGACCCCAGACGGGCATGAAACACTAATGCTACTGCTGCAGCCACCACTAATCCTGTGAGCAAACACAGGTCACTATCCACACCCACCCCCCACCACAGGAGCCTGTGCAACCTGCTACTGCCAGGGTGTCGTGATCTAAGGACAACTTCCCTGGGAAAACACATGGCATGCCCCAGGCTGTTGCAATGTCATGCTAGTCTTTGTCACCACAGGGTCACCCCGCATTCCAATTATAACTACCATATCCTTCTGTCACCCCGGCCTGAATGAGCAAGAACCCCCTAATCAGCTACTGCTTTAACACTGTCCTGTCTGGACAGGGAACAGATGCCTGAGGGCGACTTACATGCAGAGGTGGGGTGAAAACCAAAGCTGAACTCCAGGAGCTGTGCAAATAAAGAAGAGAAAGGGAAATTTCTCCATGCAACCTTAGAAGCAGTGGATTAAATCCCCACAATCTACTTATGTACCCTGCATCTGTGGAATACCTGAATAGATAACAAATCATACCAGTATTGTGGCAGTGGACTTTGGGAGCAACTGTAGCCTTGAGGTTTGCTGTCTGCAACTGATTTGTTTCTGATTTTTATATTTCTCTTAGTTTAGTGTTTAGCACTTGTCGTCACTGGTGGATTTGTTTATTGGTTTGGTTGCTCTCTTCTTTTTCTCTTTTTTAATCATTATATATATTTTAAAAAATTTTTTATTTTAATAATTTTTAGTTATTTCATTTATTATTATTATTTTTTCTTTCTTTTTTCTCCCTTTTGTTCTGAGCCATGTGACTGACAGGGTTTTGGTGTTCCGCACTGGTGTCAGGCCTGAGCCTTTGAGGTAGGAGAACCAAGATCCAACCATTAGACCACCAGAGACCTCCCAGAGCCATGTGATATCAACTGGCGAGAGCTTTCCCAGAGATCTCCATCTCAATGATAAGACCCATATCCATGCAACGAACAGCATACTCCAGTGCTGGACGCCGCATGCCAAACAACTAGCAAGACAGGAACACAACCCAACGCATTAGCAGAGAGGCTGCCTGAAATCATAATAAGGTCACAGACACTCCAAAACACAAGGCTAGATGCAGCCCTGCCAACCAGAAAGACAAGATCCAGCCCCACCCACAAAAATACAGGCACCAGTCCTCACCACCAGGAAGCCTACACCATCCACTGAAACAACATCACCACTCAGGAGAGACACCAAAAACAATGATAACTACAAACCTGCAGCCTGAAAAGAGGACCACAAACACAGTAAGTTAAACAAACTGAGAAGACAGAGAAATATGCAGCAGATAAATGAGCAAAGTACAAAACTCACCAGACCAAACAAATCAAGAGGAAATAAGCAGTTTACCAGAAAAAGAATTCAGAGTAAGGATAGAAAAGATGATCCAAAATCTCGGAAACACAATGGAGAAAATACAAGAGACATTTAAAAAGGACCTAAAAGAACTAAAAGAGCAAACAAACAATGATAAACAACACAATAAATGAAATTAAAAATTCTCTAGAAGGAATCAATAGCAGAATAACTGAGGTAGAAGAATGGATAAGTGACCTGGAAGATAAAATAAATGGAAATAAAGATAAAACAATGAAAAGAATTGAGGACTGTCTCAGAGACATCTTGGACAACATTAAACACACCAACATTCAAATTATAGGGGTCTCAGAAGAAGAAGAGATAAAGAAATGGTCTGAGAAAATATTTGAGGAGATTATAGTTGCAAACTTGAAAGGAAATAGTCAATCAAGTCCAGGAAGCACAGAGAGTCCCATACAGGATAAATCCAAGGAGAAACACACCAAGACACATATTAATCACACTATCAAAAATTAAATACAAAGAAAATATATTAAAAGCTGCAAGGGAAAAGCAAAAAATAGCATACAAGGGAATCCCTATAAGGTTAACAGCTGATCTTTCAGTAGAATCTCTACAAGCCAGAAGGGTGTGGCAGGACATATTTAAAGTGATGAAAGGGAAAAACCTACAACCAAAATTACTCTACACAGCAAGGATCTCATTCAGATTTGATGGAGAAATTAAAATCTTTACAGACAAGCAAAAGCTAAGAGAATTCAGCACCACCAAACCAGCTTTACAACAAATGCTAAAGGAACTTCTCTAGTCAGGAAACACAAGAGAAGGAAAAGAACTATGGTAACAAACAAAAAACAATTAAGAAAATGGTAATAGGAACATAGACATCAGTAATTATCTTAAACATAAATGGATTCAATGTTCCAACCAAAAGACATAGACCAATGAAAGGATATAAAAACAAGACCGATATATATGGTGTCCACAAGAGACCCACTTCAGACCTAGGGACACATACAGACTGAAAGTGAGAGGATGGAAAAAAGATATTTCATGCAAATGGAAATCAAAAGAAAGCTGGAGTAGCAATTCTCATAACAGACAACATAGACTTTAAAATAAAGACTATTACAAGAGACAAAGAAGGGCACTACATAATCATCAAGGGATCAATACAAGAAGAAGATATAAAAATTGTAAATATTTATGCGCCCAACATAGGAGCACCTCAATACATAAGGCAAATGTTACCAGCCATAAAAGGGGAAATCAACAGTGACACCTTAATAGTAGGGGCTTTTAACACCGCACTTTCAGCAATGGACAGATCATCCAAAATTAAAATAAATAGGGAAACACAAACTTTAAATGATACATTAAACAGAATGGACTTAATTGATATTTATAGGACATTCCATCCAAAAACAACAGAATACACTTTCTTCTCAAGTGCTTACGGAACATTCTCCAGGGTAGACCATACCTTGGGTAACAAATCAAGCCTCGGTAAATTTTAAAAAATTGGAATCATATCAAGTATCTTTTCTGACCACAATGCTATGAGACTAGATATCAATTACAGGAAATAAACTGTAAAAAACACAAACACATGGAGGCTAAACAATACACTACTAAATAAACAAGCGATCACTGAAGAAATCAAAGAGGAACTCAAAAAATCCTTGAAACAAATGACAATGAAAATACAATGACCCAAAGCCTCTGTGATGCAGCAAAAGCAGTTCTTATAGGGAAGTTTCTAGCAATATAATCCTACCTCAAGAAACAAGAAACATCTCAAATAAACAACCTAACCTTACACCTAAAGCAATTAGAGAACGAAGAAGAAAAAAACCCAAAGTTAGTAGAAGGAAAGAAATCATAAAGATCAGATAGAAATAAATGAAAAAGAAATGAAGGAAACAATATCCAAGATCAATAAAACTAAAAGCTAGTGCTTTGAGAAGATAAACAAACTTGATAAACCATTAGCCAGACTCATCAACAAAAACACAGCGAAGATTCAAATCAACAGAATTAGAAATGAAAAAGGAGAAGTAACAACTGACACTGCAGAAATACAAAGGCTCATGAGAAATTCCTACAAGCCACTCTATGCCAACAAATTGGACAACCTGGAAGAAATGGACAAATTCGTAGAAAAGCATAAACTTCTGAGTGGTACCAGGAAAAAATAGAAAATATAAACAGATAAATCACAAGCACTGAAATTGAAACTGTGATTATAAATCTTCCAATAAGCAAAAGCCCAGGACCAGAGGGCTTCACAGGCGAATTCTATCAAACATTTAGAGAAGAGCTACCACCTATCCTTCTTAAACTCTTCCAAAATATAGCAGAGGGAGGAACACTCCCAAACTCATTCTACAAGGCCACCATCACCCTGATACCAAAACAAGACAAAGATGTCACAAAGAAAGAAAACTACAGGCCAATATCACTGATGAACATTGATGCAAAAATCTTCAACAGAATACTAGCAAACAGAATCCAACAGCACATTAAAAGGATCATATACCATGATCAAGTGGGGTTTATTCCAGGAATGCAAGGGTTCTTAAATATATGCAAATCAATCAGTGTGATACACCATATTAACAAACTAAAGGATAAAAACCATATAATCATCTCAATAGATGCAGAGAAAGCTTTCAACAAAATTCAACACCCATTTATGATAAAAACCCTGCAGAAAGTAGGCATAGAGGGAACTTTCCTCAACATAAAAAAGGCCATATATGACAAACCCACAGCCAACATCGTCCTCAATGGTGAAAAACTGAAACCATTTCCACTAAGATCAGGAACAAGACAAGGTTGCCCACTCTCACCACTCTTATTCAACATAGTTTTGGAAGTTTTAACCACAGCAATCAGAGAAGAAAAGGAAATAAAAGGAATCCAAATCAGAAAAGAGGAAGTAAAGCTGTCACTGTTTGCAGATGACATGATACTATACACAGAGAAACCTAAAGCTGCTACCAGAAATCTGCTAGAGCTAATCAATGAACTTGGTAAAGTAGCAGGATACAAAATTACTGCACAGAAATCTCTTGCATTCCTATACACTAATGATGAAATATCTTAAACAGAAATTAAGGAAACACTCCCATTTACCACTGCAACACAAAGAATAAAATACCTAGGAATAAACCTACCTAAGTAGACAAAACGCCTGTATGCAGAAAACTATAAGACACTAATAAAAGAAATTAAAGATGATACAAAGAGATGGAGAGATATACCATGTTTTTGGATTGGAAGAATCAGCATTGTGAAAATGACTATACTACCCAAAGCAATCTAGAGATTCAGTGCAATCCCTATGAAACTACCAATGGCATTTTTCACAGAATTAGAACAAAAAATTTCAAAATGTGTATGGAAACACCAAAGACCCCAAATAGCCAAAGCAAACTTGAGAAACAAAAACTGAGCTGGAGGAATCAGGCTCCCTGACTTCAGATTATACTACAAAGTTACAGTAATCAAGATATTATGGTACTGGCACAGAAACAGAAATATCGATCAATGGAACAGGATAGAAACCCAGAGGTAAATCCATGCACATATGGTCACCTTATCATTGATAAAAGAGGCAAGAATATACAACTGAGAAAAGACAGCCTCTTCAATGAATGGTGCTGGGAAAATTAGACAGCTACATGTAAAGAATGAAATTAGAACACTCCCTAACACCATACACAAAAATAAACTCAAAATGGATTAAGGACCTAAATGTAAGGCCAGACACTAAAACTCTTAACGGAAAACATAGGCAGAACACTCTATGACATAAATCACATCAAGATCCTTTTTGACCCACCTCCTAGAAAAATGGAATTAAAAACAAAAATAAACAAATGGGACCTAATGAAACAAAACTTTTGCACAGCAAAGGAAACCATACACAAGACGAAAGACCACCCTCAGAATGGGAGAAAATATTTGCAAATAAACCAACTTACAAAGGATTAATCTACAAATTATATAAGCAGCTCATGAAGCTCAATATGTAAAAAACAAACAACCCAATCCAAAAATGGGCAGAAGGCCTAAACAGACATGTCTCCAAAGAAGATATACAGATTGCCAACAAACACATGAAAGGATGCTCAACATCCCTAATCATTAGAGAAATGCAAATCAAAACTACAATGAGGTATCACCTCACACTAGTCCGAATGGCCTTCATCAAAAAATCTACGAACAATAAATGCTGGAGAGGGTGTGGAGAAAAGGGAACCCTCTCGCACTGTTGGTGGGAATGTAAATTGATACAGCCACTATGGAGAACAGTATGGAGGTTCCTTAAAAAACTAAAAATAGAACTACCATATGAACCAGCAATCCCACTACTGGGCATATACCCTGAGAAAACCATAATTCATAAAGAGTCATGTACCACAATGTTCATTGGACCTCTATTTACAATTGCCAGGACATGGAAGCAAACTAAGTGTCCATCAACAGATGAATCGATAAATAGGTGGCACATATATACAATGGAATATTACTCAGCCATAAAAAGAAATGAAATTTAGTTATTTGTAGTGAGATGGATGGACCTAGAGTCTGTCATACAGAGTGAAGTAAGTCAGAAAGAGAAAAACAAATACCATATGCTAACACATATATATGGAATCTAGAAAACAAATGGTTCTGAGGAACCTAGAGGCAGGACAGGAATGAAGATACAGGCATAGAGTGTGGAGTTAAGGACACGGGGAGTGGGAAAGGTAAGCTGGGAGGACGTGAGAGAGTAGTATTCACATATATGTACTACCAAATGTGAAATAGCTAGTGCGAAGCAGCCATAGCACAGCGAGATCAGCTCCGTGCTTTGTGTTCACCTAGAGGGGTGGGATAGGGAGGGTGGGAGCAAGACACAAGAGGGAGGGTATATGGGGATATATGTATACATATAGCTGATTCACTTTGTTATACAGCAGAAACTAACACAACACTGTAAAGCAATTATACTCCAATAAAGATGATAAAAAAAGAGTTCCTATAACATTTGTGTCATTTACACTACACCAGTTTGATTACAAACTGACATAATAAGAATGTTTTATAGAAGCAGTGTTTTCAAGGCATCTTCAGTATTCTCCTCAGAGACCCTCCTAATTTTTCCCAAATTAGTGTCATGAATCCTGAGAGAACATCTCATATGTGCTCCAAAATCTCATTTTAGTCTTTTCTACATAGCACCTCTGTGTTCCTTCTCTGCAGTTCACTGGCCTATGTCTCTTCATCAACAATTCCAAGTGTCAGTTATGCTATTAATTGCCAAAGAGCGTTCCAGAACTGCCACTCTTGTCTATATTGTCTTGTACTCTTGCTGATTGCCTATGTTGTGGGCTCTGCTATCTATACCATCTCCTGTTGTTCATACTATTGACTAAAGTTTAGAACCTGTTATGTCCAATATGGTAGCTTCCAGCCAGCCCCAAGTGGATACTGAGCACTTGAAATGAGGTTACTCTGACTGAAGCTCTGATTTTTATTTTGAAATTTTAAAACTGATCTTTGAGTTATTAGAAAACTCTTAAGTATGGAATAACTTGGTTATATGAATTTATTTTTCACTTGTACATTTAAAAAATCTAAATACAATTATTTCCAAAGAAAATTTAACATTTGATTTGAGAAATGCTGTAAGTGTAAAATACAGACAAGATTTCCATTTCTTTTCTTATTTTTTTGGCTACTATAAAGTTTAAAATTATATATGTGGCTAGTGTTACAAATCTGTTGGATAGTGCTGTTTTGCACTAAGACTTTCAATATCCTTTTAGCTCACTTTAAAAATAATGTTCTGTTGGGGAAATATAATTAAAAACAGCCTCTTGCCAACCTCTCCACAAATATAGAAGAGAAAGAAAAGTTTTATTTTTAAATAAGCATGAAATCTAAATATGATGTATTAATATATCATAGGCAATTGGCTAAAGAGATTGCAAGATAAAAGTCTCATTATTTCACACAGTGGAGCATATGCAACCCATTCCACACATGTTCTCAAAGTAAATGATAACTAGTCCTTAAGTAGGGAACTTCATGGAAACATTTGTGATACACTGTCATTCTAAATTCATCTGCTAATTGGGATAGTCTCATGTATTTGCTAATTGCCTTTTTCTAAAAGAAAAACAAGTTTCTCATCTCTTAAAACAGTAGGTAGGTTTTCAACCTACAGCACAGCACAGGCTAAAGTTAGGCTCCTACTGTCCTAGGGACAATGGGAGGTATGGGTACAATCCTTTTTGATTACTTCTCAAAAAGATGTTTCCCAGTTCCTTGAGAAAAAGATTTCTGTTTATAAAGCTAGCTGGGGACCTATTTAGCCTTTAAAAATATTTATATACACCTCAAAGGGGCAGAGAAAGCATTACAGTTACAGGTTATCTAAAGTAAATGTTCAAAGAAAAAGCCCAGGGAGGGAAGCATCTTTGCTTTCTTACACCAGAGAAGCTCAATATTTTTCTGTTTTTAGATTTGTATTTACACTTACAGTTCTTATTTCATGTGAGTTATAACAGTAATAGTAGTACATATATATTGTAAAACAACTTAAAAATAGGAATATTTAATAATAATTTGCAATATTATTTTTTCCCTTATCCCTAATTCCTCACCTTCCATTATAGTTAAATCACTTGCTTTCCCAGAGATTAATAATGTATTGTTTATTTTCTCCTTTTACATATCACAGAGGATATTTCTTTCTTTTGGCCTGTCTACCCTTTTGGCATGTGCAATTCACTCACTCCATGTTTGGGTGGGCTTTGTTGTTGTTTTTTTATTGTTTTTTAAATCAGTTGGCTCCATCTTTCTTCTCCAGAGATAACACAAAACTCAAGCTGTAGTAGAGTTTGTTTGTTTGTTTCCCCTAGGATTAATATGAATTCTTAAAAGAAATTACACTTCATCTATGAGACTACAAACTCTAAGGACAAGTTAACCTATAATTGAGGGAACTGATTTTACAGCTTCTTGGAGAGTTTACCTAAGAATGAATTTAACTCAGAGAAAAGCAGAGCTGAGTTGAAGGGAGAAAAAGAGAGGTCCATGTGTTATGGCTGAGCTCTTGGATTCATCAGTGCCTGTAGTCAGACCCCATTGTGCATTTCCTAGGTAAGAACTTCACATACTTCACCTCTGCTTAAGCTGGCTGAGGTTGGATTTTTGTTTTTTCAAGCACAGATTTCCAGCCTATACACATATATGTGAGGCTTTGTCTTAATTTAAGGAGGCACACTCTTAATCAAGAATGCAATGTATTATATAAGACAAATGATCATTTTAGAGTGCTCCTTTATGTCCAGTTTACAACCACAGTTTTTTATTGGTTTGACTGTCCAGACATAAATTTCTAGACTTTCCTTTAGACAATTTCAACATTCTATATAATTGTTATGGTCAGTACAGACTCTTTAAAAGGGGATCTTAAAAATAAGCTATGGGTTTAATTGAATTAGTTTTATTATGATAATATTTAAAATATACCAAAAAATAGTATATAAACTATTATTATAGTAATAGTTTAATACTACTTATAACAGTATTAAACCAAAACAAATTCTGATGCAAATACAAATTCTAAAAAGTCCAATAATACATAAATTATTTACATATATTATGTATGTTTCTGGGGTGGGAATCCCTAATCATAAGAAAAGTCCTCTTCTTTGTTCCAGCATTTTCATAGATTTGTATCTGTGTGTTTGGGTGAATCAGTAACTTAGGTTGATTTATCTGAGTTATATAAAGTAGAGATTCTTTTTTTTAATTAGACACCCAATTGTCCCCAAGGCATTTATTTACCAGCCTACTCTTCCCATTAATTTGAAATAGGCACCTTTATAAACTTTCAAATACAGCATTTCCCCCATAGTAGTTTGAAAACATTTTGCCCTATTTTTCTTTCTAAGCCAGCAAACTTATCAAAATCTTCTTCATTATATACTTAGTACTCTTTTTACTGCTAATAAAATATTCCAGTTTTGTTTGTATAGATCAGAATCTCTTCAACATACCTACCTTCAAGCTGAATGTATTACTTACTAGTATGACAGAAGTTTACAGAGTTTGGCATATCTGTGCTATTCTCAGCCAAGTGATAACTCAATTTGTATTATTCAGATTCATCTGACAGTAACTTGGCACCTCCTGTGCCAGACTTTTCTCTTTCTCTCTTCTCTCAATGGATAGAAAGATAGACAACTTCTCTTTCTCTTTCTTGAGCTCACCTTTGAAATTTTCTCTTTATTGTTATTTGTTTTGTATTCTTCTATGAGATGTTCATTCAGGTGCAGCCACGAGACGAGACAGAGAGGCTCAGGAAAACAAGTTTAAATACTCACAGGTCCTCAAGACAGCAGGCACTGCATGCCATGCAAGGCCACATGAAACGCATCAGGGTGGTCAGGAGGCAGGATACAGAGGGAGGTGAAAGCATTAGGCCAGAGCCTTCACTGGCGTTTCCAAGGGAAAGGCCAAAAAGGGTGGGGTAACAGTTTATGATTGGCTAGTTTGAATGGTTTTGGCAGGCTCTAAGCTATGGGGGGGGGGTGCCTAGTTGCCTGGTCCCTGGCCCTGGAATGATTAAGGCAGAAGAATATTGGGTCTTGGGGTGCATGGGACAGATTGAGGAAGTATGGCTCTGGGTTGGTTAGGCTGCACATCAAAGACATACTCCAGAGGCCCTTTGCCCTTGGAAGGGCAGACTTTCCCAAACCAGAAAGGTTTTTTTTTTTTTTTTTTAAATGTCAAAACACAATAATATATACCATTAAAAAAATACATTATTACCTCCAAATTTAATGAGGATATATTTCATACTATCAATTTTATTTTTTTGCAGACTAGCTGGATGTTCTTTCTGGGAGAGTACATTTTTTGTTATTGTTACCTTAATGATGAATATGCTTCTCTGTGTGTTTATGAGTATGTTTGTGTTGGGGAAGGTGGTCATAGGGAAGGGGATTTAAGCCCAGGATAATTAAGTTAACTCTTCTACATGGGGTTTCAAATAGTCTGTATCTGTTGAGTTTTAATGGAATGTTCCTATCTGCTTTATATGTTACAGAAATTGTTCTAATATAGTTACATCACTGCTCTGAGCCATAACTACTTTCTGATACACACACATATATATGTATATGTATATATGTGTATATGTATACATACATATGTACATGGCAAAATATATGTTCTATATTTAAACATATATAAGTATACCCTAAAATTGAGCATACATATATGGAAGAAAAGTATTTGTGTGTTTAAATACTTTTTACCAGAAATTCCAACATACTATGTTTGTTGTACTTAGATTTTTCACCTCAAATTGAACCAGAAACTTTTGTAGTGTTTCTTTACTTCAGAAAGTATTTGTCTTCTAAAGAAACCCTAGTGTTTCTGCCCATCATCCTCCAGACTTGCAGGAAGGTTTGAAATCTAGCAGTTCCATATTGTGGCTCAAAGTTGGATCACTGATATCCTCTTCATTACATAGAATTTACAAAAATCGTTGAGCATTGTTTTCGATGTTTAATAATATTTTGATTGATGCTTTTATACTTCCTGTCAAAAACATTCATCTGCTCTGTCAATATTCTCAAAAAAACTCAATTATTTTATTTTCATTTATTGATGTAATTTAAACAAACATTTTAGTAGACACATATAATTCACAATAGATTTGTTTTGAACTTTCTACCTTGCTTTTGTATAGATTTTATGGAAGTGTGTATTCTAGGACACACATTCACAGGGCATTCAAGGTGGTATTTGTTAGTCCAGGAAACATGGATTTTTATAAGAAATTAATAGCCAATAAATGTAATACCATGAAAATGTGGGAAGAGGATAAAATATTTATGTAACCTTTTGTGTGCCATGGAAATAATCCATTTCCTGGTTTCATATATCATGACATGATTTTTTTCCTCAGATCTTTCCTTAAGCATAGATTTTTTTTATATGATGATTTTGCCATCAATTATGCCTATGGTCTGCAGTCATAATATAGTCAATATCATTAAGTATATAAGAACAGATAATATTTTACATAATATTTTGCACTCATTTTAATAAATAAGTTTTATTGATTTATCCTTGAGTTAACCATTTTCCATATAATTAAATATAGGATGACAGATAAGTAGTATAATGGATATGCATCACAAAAATGGATATCATACTTTAGAAGTTTATAATCTATAGGAATAGATTGAAGGATGGAAGAAAGAGTTTTTTATAATTTCTAAAGAAATCACAATAAAGCAGCCTGATTTCAGATAGCATGGAGTGCGAAAGATAGTTTCAAAATGAAAATAAAAAGTATATGCAGTGAAAGTTCTATAGAAATGTTATAGATTAGTTAGAAATGTGTGAGAAAATAACTATACTCTTCATAAGAAAACATTGCAAATAGGAGGGGGTATTAAAACACATATTTCTGATTGACTGAGCTGATTTCAGGAGTAATAACTAAACTTACATCTACTTTTTCATACCTATATTTGTTAGGTATGAACAGTATGGGCACTATGAAATTACCTTATCATGGTTTTCATATATACACTTTGCACCAGTGAATAAAGAAATCATCTTTGTATCAATCTAAGGCAGTAAGTTCTGCAAAAATGTATCTAGTAGAGTTATACTTTTCTGGGATTAATATTTTTCTTTTCAGATAATTTTTATTTTTTATTAATGTATAGTTGATTTACAACATTAATTAGTCTCAGGTCTAAAACATAACGATCAAATATTTTTATAGTTTATATTAAACTCCATTTACAGCTTTATAACATATTAACTGTACTCCCTATGCTATACAATATATACGTGTAGTTTATTTATTTTATTTATAGTAGTTTGTACCTCTTAATCCCCTACCCCTATTGTTCCCCAACCCTTCCTTCTCCCCACTTGTAACTAGTAGTTTGTTCTCTATATCTGTGAACCTGTTTTTGTTTTGTTATATTCATTCGTTTAATTTTTAGATTTCATATATATATATATATATATATGAATATATATATATATATACCACATCTTCTTTATCCAGTCATCTGTTGATGGACACTAAGGTTGCCTCCACATCTTGGCTATTGTAAATAATGCTGCTATGAACATTGGAGTGTGTGTATCTTTTCAAATTAGTACTTTTGTTTTCTTTGCATATATACACAGGAGTGGAATTGATGGCTCATATGGTAGTTCTATTTTTAGTTTTGTCAGGAATTTCCATACTGTTTTCCATAGTAGCTGCACCAATTTACATTCTCACCAACAGTGTAGGAGGGTTCCCTTTTTTTTGTTTGTTTGTTTTTTTGCGGTACGTGGGCCTCTCACTGTTGTGGCCTATCCCGTTGCAGAGCACAGGCTCCGGACGCGCAGGCTCAGCAGCCATGTCTCACGGGCCTAGCCACTCTGCGGCATGTGGGATCTTCCCGAACCGGGGCATGAACCTGTGTCCCCTGCATCGGCAGGCGGACTCTCAACCACTGCGCCACCAGGGAAGCCCAGGAGGGTTCCCTTTTCACCACATGCTCTTCAGTGTTTCTTGTTTGTGGTCTTTTTAATGATTACCATTCTGACAGATGTGAGGTGATAGCTCATTGCAGTTTTGATTTGCATTTCTCTGATGATTAGCTATGTTGAGCATCTTTTCATATGCCTGTTAGTCATCTGTATGTCCTCTTTGGCAAAATGTTTATTCAGGTTTTTTGCTCATTTAATATTGGGTTTTTGGTTTTTTGATGTTGAGTTGTATGAGCTGTTTATATATTTGGGATATTAACTCCTTAACCGTCATATCACTTGCAAATATTTTCTCTCATTCTGTGGGCTGTCTTTTTATTTTGTGGAAGGTTTCCTTTGCTATGTAAAAGCTTTTAAGTTTAATTAGGTCCCATTTGTTTATTTTTGCTTCTGCTTTCTTTTGCCTTAGGAGACAGATACAAATAATATTATTGTGGTTGATGTCAGAGTGTTCTGCCTGTGTTTTCTACCCTTTTCCCTCCAGGACCCCTATTATGTGAATGTTAGTATTCTTGATGTTGTCCCACAAGTCCTTTAAAATATTCTCATTTTTTAAAATTTGTTTTTCTTTTTGCTGTTTTGTTTGGATGATTTCTATTCTATCTTCCAGATCACTTAGGCATTCTTCTGTATCACCTAGTCTGCTGTTAATTCCTTCTGGTGTGTTTTTCATTTCAGTTATTGTATTCATCAGCTCTGGTGGTTTGTATTTTCTGGTTCTTTGTTAAAATTCTCACTGTATTCATTTATTCTTTTTCCTAGTTCAATTATCATTATTATACTAATGCTCTGAACCCTTTACCTGGTCATTTATTTATCTCTATTATATTAGTTTTATTAAAGTTTTTTTTCTTATTCTATTAATTGAAACAAATTCCCCTATCTTATGTTGTCTACCTTACACTGTCTCTATGAAATTCAGTGAAACAGTTACCTGTCCTGGTTTTGAACATATATTCTTGTGTGGGAGCTTCAATCTGCAGTGTAATTGTGCCCACTGGCTTTGGTGGGAGTGCTAGATCTGAAATGAGCATTGGTCACATCTCCCCCCAGGGTTTGCTGACAGCTGTTACCTTCGTGGGACATGGGGCTGGAGATAGAGGGGCTAGAGCTAGAACAAGGTGAGAGCCAAGGCCTCTCCTATGATCATTGGCTGACAGTGTCCTATTGGGGGTAAGAGCAGGACCCAAGGTGCTGGAGCTGAAGAGCTGAGTGTTAAGTCCGAGCTGGTTCTGTTCCCTCTAAGTGTACACTCTATTTCCTCCCAGCCTCAGCACCTTCACTCCAGAGGGGATCAGTGCTAGAGCATGAGGGGTCTGAGCCAGCACCCAATGCCTGTTGGGGCACACACTGATGCAATCCCAGCACATCAGTCAGAATTCCAGACTACTCCCTGTCTACTGTATCTGGGAGCACCAGTAATGACCACTTTTGCCCAGTTCAGGTGCAGTGCTGGGTCCAAGCCAGATTTAGCCCCCACAACTACGCACTGTCCTCAGCAATGACAGCCTTCACCCTAGTGGGGAGCTGCACCAGAGCAAGAAGGGCTGGAGTGGGCATTTGGTGTCAGTTTGTGCACAGGCTGGGATAGTCCCAGCATACCAGAGACAGAATGAGACAGCTCCGGATCCACCGCCTCTGCAAGCGCCAGCAACCACAGCCCCCACCCTATTCAGACACAGTGCCAGGTCCAAGCCTGCTCCATCACCCTCGACTGCAAACATTCCTCTGCAGTGCAGCCTTCACCCCAGTAGGAAGCCATGCCAAAGCTGGAGGAGCTGGGAAGTTGCAGGAAATTGGCCAGAGTCTTGAGCAGTCTCAATCTGCTCCCTCCACCTTGTTCCTGGGTATAAGCAAGCAGGTTCTTAATAAGCAGTCTAGGTTTCTTACAGTCCTCCTGTTAGTCCCACTGGTTTTCAAGCCAGCTAAGGGGATCCATCTTCCTGGTGTTGGATATCAGGGCTGGGGTGCCCAACATGTGGTTCAGACTACTCTCTCCCAGGGAGGATCTTTGAACCCACACAATTCCCCTTCTTTTCTGTGTTCTCTCCTAGAGGTATAGGTCCTGAATTGATTGCTTGTCTTCCCTTCCTACCTGACTCCATGTAGATCACACTTTATAACTTTGTTGTGTAAGGGTCTTTATGCCAGTCTCCAGTTTGTTTTCAGTGAGAATTGCTCCATATGTAGATGTATTTTTGTTGTGTTCATGGGGGAAGGTGAGCCCAAGGTCCTCCTGCTCTGCCATCTTGATCTCCTCCTCCCAGATTATTTTTAAATCTAACTTAGGTTTCTGCTTATAACTATATTTACACCTATTTGGAAATATGCTGAACATCATTTCCTAAATCACTTTAGGCTCCCAGGAATTGATTCAGTGCTCATAAATAAATGCTATTGTTAGAAGAATATTCCAGTTCCATATTAGTAAAAATAAATTTAATGATCACCAAGCTAGTATTTCCCATTTGATCCTGATATTTGTGTATCTTCTAGTAAGCTGTGTGGAAATTAAATTATTCTATGTGAGGCATTCCAGAAATTTAACCAGAAAAAGCATTCTTTATTTTTCTGAGTAACTAGAAAGCTATTTCAAGTATCAAATTCTCATCAATTTCAGCTTTGTTCCAAGATGAATAAAGCTAAAATATCTCAAAACTGAAATTATAGTAACCTACAATTTTATAATGAAAGTGAATTATCTAATATAAAATTCTGTATACTTCAGATTTTCAAATAATTTTCCCAAACTCCACCTTCTTCTCATAATATACTTTAAATGCATAGTTTAATTCTCCAGCATAAATTAATTAAAATATAGGTTTTGAATGTCTAGGTCATTCAGTACTTTATAAAAAGAAATGAAAGATGAGAAGAGCATGTTCAAAGACAATTAAGACATGTTGTTTGGCTTAAATGACTTTCCAAATTAATAAAAAGAAAAATAACTACACAGGTAGTAGATAAATACAAATGTAATATTGAAGGAGAATTGCCATCAGTGTATCAAGTACTTTGAGAGTACTGAGGATAGAAAGACTTCTTCTGGTTCAAGGAGAAGGTGGAGGGTTTTTTTGAGGAATAGGCATTTGATTCAGACGTCCCACTAAAGGTCCCACTAAAAATGGCATTTCTAGTGTCATTAAATAAGAGAAGGAATTGTTCACAGAAGGAATATTTTGAATCAAGAAAAGAAAAAAGGAGAGTTTAGAGGACATTGGGGCTATTATATTTTTCATTTTTGCTACATAAGTGTTTCAGTTGTCATTTTGGGTCAGACAATTCTTTGTATGCTGTTCCATGCATTGTAGGATGTTTAGCAGCTTCCAAGATCTCTACCAGTAGCACTCATCCTCCAGTCTTGTCATCCATGAATGTTTGCAGACATGCCAGGTACCTCCTAGGGAAAAATTTGTCTTCAGTTATGAACCACTGGGCCACAGTGCAAAATGCATGAGGGATTGTGCTAAAGTATAGGTTGCAATAACTTTTTTTTTTTTTTCTTTTTTTGTGGTACGTGGGCCTCTCACTGTTGTGGCCTCTCCCGTTGCGGAGCACAGGCTCCGGACGCACAGGCTCAGCGTCCATGGCTAGCTTCTCCGAGGCATGTGGAATCTTCCCGGACCAGGGCACGAACGCATGTCCCCTGCATCGGCAGGCGGACTCTCAACCACTGTGCCACCAGGGAAGCCTGGTTGCAATAACTTTTAGTGAGTACCATCACTGGAAAGTCATTGGCTAAGCATTTTGTGTTCATTATCTTATGTAATCTTCACCCTGACCTTATGCCATTATTACAGAAACTAAGAATGAGATGTCTAATGACTTTTCTAAAATCTCACATCTAATTAGTAGTAGATTTTGGCTTTAAACAGTTATTTGCCTCCATAACCTGTGCATTTGGATATAATGATATACTCTCAACAGACTGTAAACCTTGGCATTCCTCCCATCAAGAGATGGGGTTGGCTTCCCCACTCCTTGAATTTGGGAGGGCTTTATGGCTGTTTTAACCAGTATAATATGGAGTAAATGAAGTTGTGCTAGTTTCTGGGCATATGCCTTGATGGAATGGTTTTCATTTTTATTCCATAAACTCTGGATTTTTGTAAACAGTGACAATATATAAATTATGGCTTTGTTTTAGTAAGAATTTTGGGGGCAGGAGCTTATATTTGAGAATTGCATTGGAATTGAATACAAGAAAACAAAATACAGTTGTAGTTACTATGAACAAAATTGATGATTGAAATAGGAAAGAGAGAATTTGGAAAAACTGTAATAATGCCATCATATCTTTTTTTTTTTTTTTTGTGGTACGCGGATCTCTCACTGTCATGGCCTCTCCCATTGCGGAGCACAGGCTCTGGACGCGCAGGCTTAGCGGCCATGGCTCACGGGCCTGGCTTAGCTGCTCCACGGCATGTGGGATCTTCCCGGACCGGGGCACGAACCCGTGTCCCCTGCATCGGCAGGCGGACTCTCAACCACTGCGCCACCAGGGAAGCCCTGCCATCATATCTTGAATAGATATACTGTAGGATTACAGGAGGAGCAAACTGATTCAAAGCCCCTATTAATTTTGAATTCATGGAAATTGACTCTGTATGTTTCTGTTTCCATTTCCCTAGTGACACATCTCCAGCTATATCCCATAGCCATTCTGCTTCCCAGGAATACAGTCATTTGAGGAACAGAATACTAAATAACTGAGAAAGGGGAGAATATGCTTGTAACAGGTCAGGAGGCCATTAATTGTACTGGAATCTCTGCTGTCTTTGGTCTCTTGGCTTTTCTCCTCAGCCCAGCCTGATTTTCCAGTAATTTTCTCACTCGTGATGATTTTGATCAGGGGCTATCATTTGTGCTTATCATCACTAGCTGGTCAGCCTTGTCGGTACATATTTGATCCCTTCTTATGGACAGTTTAAAAATTTTCTTTTTCCCACAGAGGTTCTAGGTTCTATGCAGAACTGATGACATATCCAAACAGCTGCTTTAAGTGTTCTTGAATTTTTGGTAATGGTAGTTTCTAAAATATTATATTACAATAAGAATCTTATCTCCTCAGAGATGGAGAAAACCTTTAGATGGAAATATTACTTTATTTCACACACATTTTATCCAAGACATAACTCTGGTCTAATCAATATGTATTCTTAGATTGGAGATAATGGTATTAAAACTTAAGGGAAAAAAGATAGATATGAATTAGAAAATCTTATGAATATAAGTGATAGGAAATGTCACCATTTCCTGTGTTTTCAATGATGACCTATCCATGCATTATACAAAGTGACATAAGTTCTAGTTTTCTCTGGACAATGTCAATTTATGCCTACTTCCTGATATAATCAATAGCACCCCTCTTTAATCTCAATAGAGGACCTTATTTGGATAATAAATTATATGGAAACCATATAATAAATTATATTAACCAAAATTATATAAATGTGCAAGTGACTATGGGGTCTCATATAGCGGTTGTCATAGATTCAACCCCCCCCCCCTTCTTTCGCTGTGCAGAAGATTTTCAGTTTGATGTAATCTCATTTGTTGATTTGTGCTTTTGTTGCATGTGCTTTCTGTGTTATATCCAGAAAATCATTGCCAAGATCAGTGTCAAGGAGCTTCTTCCCTATGTTTTCTCCTAGGAGTTTTATGGTATCAGGTCTTAAACTTTAAGCCTTTTATCCAATGTTGAGTTAATTTTTGTGAGTGGTGTAAGATAAGTGTCTAATTTTATTTTTCTGCAAGTGTTTCTCTAGTGTTCCCATTACCACTTGCTGAAGAAACTATCCTTTCCTCATTGGGTTTTCTTGGCTTGCTTGTCAAATACTAGTTGACCATATATGTCAGGGGTTAATTTTGTGCTCTCTATTCTGTTCCATTGGTCTATTTTTTTATGCTAGTACCATACTATTTTAATTAATGTTTTTTTCTATTTCTGTGAAAAATGACATTGAAATTTTGATAGGAATTATGTTGGCTCTATAGATGGCTTAGAGTAGTGGAACTTTCTAACAATATTAATTCTTCTTATTCATGAACATAGGATGTCTTTCCATTTGTTTGTGTCTTCCTGAACTTTTTCCAACAAAGTCATAGAGTTTTTGTTGTACAAATCCTGCACTTCCTTAGTTAAATTTATTTCTAAGTATGTTATTGTTTTTAGTGCCATTGTGAATAGGATTGTTAACTTCTTTTTCAGATGTTTCATTATAAGTGTATAGAAATGTAATTGATTTCTCTATGTTGACTTTATATTCTGCAACTTTGGTGAATTTGTTGATTGTTTGCAACAATTTTTTGGTTGAATCTTTGGAACTTGCTTTAGACAAAATCATATCATCTGCAAATGAAGAAAATTTTACTTCTTCCCTTCTGATATGGGTGACTTTTAATCTTTGTCTTACCTAATTGCTCTAGCAAGGACTTCCAGTACTATATTGAATAGAAGTGGTGAGAGTGGGCATCCTTGTTTTGTCCCTGATCTTAGAGGAAAAACTTTCAATTATTCTTCATTAGGAATAATGTTAGCTGTGGGTTTGTGGTATGTGGCCTTTATTATGTTGAGGTTCATTCTTTCTACATCCAATATGTTGAGGGTTTTTGCTGTTTTACCATAAGAAGATGTTCTGTTAAATGCTTTTTTGCATCTATTGTGATAATCATGTCATTTTTATCTTTCATTTTACTAATGTGATGTCTTATGTATATTAATTTGTGTATGTTGAATCATCATTGTATCTCAGGCATAATTCCCGCTTGGTCATGGTGCATAATCCTTTTAATGTGTTCTTAATTCAGTTTGATAATACTTTGTAGAGAATTTTTGCATCTGTATTCCTCAGGGATATATTGGTCCATAGTTGTCATTTCTTGCAGTTTCCTTACATGGCTTTAATATTTTATCTGGCTTTAAAGTAACACTGGTTTCATAGAATGAATTTGTAATTATTCCCTCTCTTTAAATTTTGGGAAGAATTTGAGAAGAATTGTCATTAATTCCTTTTTAAATGTTTGTTGGAATTTTCCAGTGAAGCCATCTGGTCCTGGGGTTTTCTGGTCTTGGGGTGGTTTTTGATCACTGAGTAAATTTTCTGACTCATTATTTGTCTGTTCAAACTTTCTATTTCTTCCTGATTCAGTCTTGGTAGGTTGTGCTTTAAGGATTTTATCCATTTTTTCTAGGTTATCAAATTTGCTAGCATATAATTACTCATAGTATTCTCTCATGATTCAATATACTTCTGTAATATCAGTTATGATGATTTCTATTCTAATTTTTTCTGACTTTATTCTTAGTCTAATTAAAATTTTTTCAGTTTTACTTATCTTTGAAAATCCAGCTCTTAGTTTTACTTATACTTTCTATTGTTTTTCTGGTCTCTATTTAATTCATTTCCACTCTAATTTTTATTATTTCATTTTTTTTTCTGCTAACTTTGGGCTTAATTTTTTTCTTTTTCTAGTTCCTGAGGTATAAAGTTAGGTAGTTTATTTGAGGTCTTTCTAATTTCTTAATGTATGCATTTATCACTATAGGCTTTCCTTTAAAAACTGCTGTGACATCATCTTATTGTATTTGGTATGTTTTCATTTTCATTTGTTTTGGCATAATTCTTATTTCCCTTTTGACTTCTTATTTAACCCATTGGTTGTTTAGAAGTATTGCTTAGTTTCCATTCATTTGTACATTTTTGACATCACTCGTGTTGCTGATTTTTAGTTTCATACCATTATTGTCAGAAAAGATAGTTGGTACAACTTCGATCTTCTTAAATTTGCTAAGATTTTTTTTGTGTCTTACTAAATAATCTATCCTTGAGAATGTTTCATGTATGTTCGAGCAGAATATGTAGTCTTCTACTGTTGAATGAAATGTTCTATATATATGTCCATAAATTCCATTTGGTTTACAGTATGTTTTAATTCTGTTTTCTTGTTGATTATCTGTCTGGATGATCTATCTGTTGCTAAAAGTGGGGTATTAAAGCCCTCTACTAATATTGTATCATTTTCCATTACTCCCTTCAGATTTGTTGGTATTTGCTTAATGTATTTACATGCTCTGATATTGGTTATGTGTATATTTACAGTCATTATATCTTTTTGATGTACTGACACCTTCATCAATATATTATGACCTTCTTTGTCTCTTGTTGCCATTTTTGGCTTCAAGTCTATTTGTATGATATAAGGATGGCTACCCTCATTCTTTTTTTAGTCTGCACTTAATGGGATATCTTCTTCCATCTTTTTATTTTGATCTTATGTGTGTCTTTGGAGCTGAAATGAGTCTCTTGAAGGCAACATATACTTGGGTGGTGGTGGTGTTATTTTGATTCATCCAGCACTCTGTGCCTTTTGACTAGTGAATTTAATCTATTTACATTAAGAGTATTTATTGATAAGTAAAGACTTACTACTGCCATCTTATTAATTCCTTTCTAGTTCTTTTGTGCTTCTGTGTTGCTTTTTCCCTCTGTTTATGCTTACCTTTTTTTTCTTTTTTGTGGTACGCGGGCCTCTCACTGTTATGTTCTCTCCCATTGAGGAGCACAGGATCCGGACACACAGGCTTAGTGGGCATGGCTCACAGGCCTAGCCACTCTGTGGCATGTGGGATCTTCCCGGACCGGGGCATGAACCCATGTCCCCTGCATCGGCAGGTGGACTCTCAACCACTGCGCCACCAGGGAAGCCCTATGCTTACCTTTTTAAGTTGGCTAGATATTTACTTTGTGGTTACCATGGGGTTTACATAAAGCATCTCACAGATAAAACAGTCTGTTTTGTGGTGATAACAACTTATCTTTGTTTTCCTATGAGGCTCCACCCTTTACTCCTCCTCTTTTATAATTTTGACCACAATTTACATGTTTTTATGCAGTGTATCCTTTAACAAATTATAGTAGCTAAATCATTCTAAATACTCTTTTTTTGTTAACCTTCATACTATAGTTAAGTCATTAACATACCATTGTAATACAGAGTTACAGTTTTCTAATTCTGAATATCTATTCTTTACCATTGTCAGTGTGTTGTGTACTTTCATATGCTTGCATGTCACTGATTAGCATCTTTTTATTTCAGTTGAACTCCTTTAAGTATTTCTTGCAAGGCAGGTCTAGTGATGGTGAACTTCCTCAGCTTTTGTTTGGCAGGAAAAGGCTTTATTTCTCCTTTCTATCTGAATGATAACTTTGCCTGATAAATTATTCTTGGCTGGCATTTTTATCTTTTAATACTTTGAATATGTCATTCTACCCTCCCCTGACCAGTAAAGTTTCTGCTGAGAAATCTGCTGGTAGCTTAATGGGGTACCCTTGTTGGTTATTTTCTTTTTTTCCTGGACTGCCTTTAAGTTTCTTTATTTATTGTTGATTCTTGACAGTTCTTTTATAATGTGTCGTGGAGAAGGTATTTTTGCTTTGAGATCCTAGGACCTCATAGACTTTTATGTGCAAGTTCTTCCCCAGATTTGGAAAGTTCTCAGCTACTATTTCTTTAAATAAACTATCTACTCCCTTCTCCCTCTCCTCCTTTGGAATTCCCTTTATTCTAATATTTGCTTTTCTGAATAGCACTCATGGTTTTTTTTTTACTTTTTTAAAAAACCTATTTCCTTTCTTCTAACTGTTTTCCTGTATTCCTATTCTTGAAGTCATTTATTCATTCTTCTATCTGGTTTACCCTGCTACAGGTGTTCTCTACTGCATTCTTCATCTCATTCATTAAATTTTTCAACTCCAAAACTTGTTTGGTTCTTTTTTTATAATTTTTATCTCTTTGATAAATAACTCCTTCTATCCACTAGTTTTATTCTGGATTTTATTGAATTGTCTTTCTGAGATTTCTTATAGCTTGGTGAATTTCTTCATGACAGTGATTTTGAATTCTTTATCAGTCAGATTGCAATATTCTATGACTTTGTTTTTGATTGTTGGAGAATTATCTATTCTGCAATATCATATTTCCTTGACTTTTCATATTTTGAGGTGTGTACTTCTGCTTTCACATTTAAAGTAGCAGATACTTCCTTAACTAAGTTTTTATGTTTTCTTTGGTTCTTATAATTCATTAGGAGGACTATTAGAAACGTTTTTTTTGTATTCCAGAAGGTGATGATATATAACTTTCAAATATAAACAGAGGCAATTCAGGTAAGAGAAACCAAAAACTTGTGTGAAAACACCACCAACCAGAAAACCAAAAAAGGGAATCTAACTCCTTACTTGTCATTTAATATCAGATACACATGCAGAGGAACAAATACACAAACACATAAAGAACCATAGTATACTACAAAAGGATAATGACAGTTCTTCAGAAACCAAACTTAACGTCATGGGATATTGCAATCTAATGGATAGAGAATTCAAACTAGCTGCCATGAAGCAACTCATTGAGATTAAAAAAAAAAAAACTCAGAAAAGGCAGTTTATTGAGCCCAGGAATAAAATTAATAAACGTAAGGAATACTTTACCAAAGATATTGAAACTCTAATAAAGAATCAAACAAAATTTTTTGAGCTGAAGAGAACAATAAATAACATGAACATGTATGTTAGAAAGCATGGGAAATAGAGTATACCATATGGAAGAAGGAATTAATGAGCTCAAAGACAGAAATCTAGAAATGATAATATTAGAAGAGGAAAAAGAAATAAGATGTAAAAAAAAGTGAGGAAATTATATGAGTTATCTGACTCTTTTAGGAAGGGTAATGTTAGTAAAATGGGTATCCTAGAAGAAGGAAAGAGGGAAAGGGAGCAGGGAAATTATTTAAAGAAATAATAACTGAGAACTTCCAAACTCAGGAAAGTAACTAGATATATAATTCCATGAAGTTAAGAGAATACCTAATTACCTTAATTTTAAAAGTCCTTCTCTAAGATACATGATATTAAAATTGTCAAAAGGCAATGACAAACAATTTTAAAGGCAACCAGAGAAAAAAAGGATGGTAACCTACAAAGAAACCCCCATTAGTCTATAAGCATATTTCTCAGCAGAAATCATACAGGCCAGGAAGGACTGGAATGATATTCTCAAAATACTGAAAGATAAAAACTGTACACTGTCACCCAAGAATACTCTATCTAGGAAAGTTATTATTCAGATCCAAAGGAGAAATAAATATTTTCCCAGACAAACAAAAGCTGAGGGAGTTCATCAACATTAGGGCTGATTTACAAGAGATTTGAAAGGAACCCTTCTACCATTAACAAAATGGCCAAAATACACAAAACTTTGAGCAAGGTCAAAAACAGACAGAACCAGAAAATTGGAACTCTATCAGAATAAGTTTTTTAAACACTTTTATAAAGGTTAAAGGTAGGAAAAAGAAAGCAGAAAAATAAGTATAGCTATCTCAGTTTGATAAGAAATTCACAGCATAAAGAGAGATAATGTAAGACAACAAAAACTTAAAAGGGGAAGAGGAAAAGGGCAGAACTTGTATAGGTAAATGAGGATAAGATTCTATCAGCAGAAAGAGGACTACTTTATCTATGAGACATTTTATACGAACTCCAGGGTAACCACAAAACATAAACATAGAGCAGAGACAGGAAACATAAAAAAGAGGATACTGAGAAAAATATCATAGAAAAACCACCAAACCAAAATGGCAGACAGAAACACAAGGAAAAAAACCAATGGAGATATAGAAAACATAAGATAAAATGGCAGTACTAAGTCCTCATCTATCAATAATCACCCTAAATGTTAATGGATTAAATTCACCAATCAAAAGACCCAAAGTAGCTGGATGGATTAAAAAACAAAACCCAACTATATACTGCGTCCAGGTGACATACCTTAGCTCAAAAGACAACTGTAGGCTAAAAGTGAAGGGATGGTTGATGACACTACAGCAAATAGCAATCAGAAGAAAGTGGGTGTAGCCATACTCATATCAGACAAAATACACTTCAAGCTTACACAGGTAAAAAGAGACAAAAATGGACAGTATACAATAATAAACAGGACAGTTAATTCATCAAGAAGACATAACCATGACTAATTTATATGCCTAAAATAAGAGCAACAAAATATATAAAATAATTAACAACAGATCTAAAGGGAGAAATTGAAAGCAAAACAATAATAGCAGGAGACTTTAACACCCCACTTACATCAATGGATATATTATCCAGAGTCAACAAGAAAAACAAGTCTTAAATGAAACATTAGACCAGATGGATTTGATAGATTTGTACTGAACGCTCCATTCAAATGCAGCATAACACACTTTCTTCTCAAGTACACATGGAACATTCTCAGAGACCATAGGTTGGGCCACAAAACAAGTCTCAGTAAATTTACAAAGATTGAAATCATATCAAGCATTTTCTCTGATCACAATGGAATGAAACTAGAAATCAACTACAAGATGAGAGTGAGAGAACTCCCAAATATGTGGACACTGAACAATATGCAACTGAACAACTATTGAGTCAATGAAGAAATCAAAGGAGAAATCACTAATTACCTGAAGAAAAATGAAAATAAAAATATGATACAACAAAATCTATGGGATATAACAAAAGCAGTAATAAGAGCAGAAGTTTATAGCAATATAGGCTTACCTAAGTAAACAAGAAAAATCTCAAACAATCTAAAGTTACACCTAAAGGAACTAGAAAAAGAACAACAAAAAATAGTCCAAAATTAGTAGAAGGAAGAAAATAATAGAGATCAGAGCAGAAATAAATAACATAGAGGCTAAAAGGACAGTAGAAAAGATCAGTGAAATTCAGAGCTGGTTCTTTGAAAAGGTAAACAAGATTGGCAAACTATTAACTACACTAAGAGAAGGACCTGAAAAATAAAATCAGAAACAAAAGAGGAAAGATAACAACCACAGAAATACAAAAGATTGTAAGAGAATATTATGAACAGCTATACACCAACAAATTGGACAATGTAGAATAAATGGACAATTCTTAGAATCATTGAACCATCCAAGACTGAATCAGGATGAAATAGAAAATCTAAATTGACTGTTCATTAGTACAGAGATTGAGTCAGTAATCAAAAAGCTCTTCCAGAACAAAAGTCCAGTACTAGACGGCTTCACAGGCAAATTCTATCAAACGTTCAAAGATGATTTAATACTTACACTTCTCAAACTCTCCCAAAAAATTGAAGAGAAGGGAATACTTCCAAACTCATTTTATGAGGCCCACATCACCTGGATATCAATATGATGCAAAGACAACACACAAAAAAGAAAACTATAGGCCAATACCTGATGAAAATAGATGTAAAAATCCTCAACAAAATATTCGCAAACTGAATTCAACAGTACATCTAAAAGATACACCATGATCAAGTGGGATTAATTCCCAGGCCTGTAAAGATGGTTCAACATCCACAAATCAATCAACATGATATACCATATTATTAAAATAAAGGATAAAAACCATATGATCACTTCAGCAGATGCAGAAAAAGCATTTGATAAGACTCAACACCCATTTATGATAAAAGCTCTCAATAAAGCATGTATAGAAGAGATATGCCTTAACATAATAAAAGCTGTATGACAAGCTTACAGCTAACATCATAGTCAATGGTGAGCAATAGAAAGATATCCCTCTAAAATCAGAAACAAGACAGAGATGCCCACTTTGATTTAACATAGTATTAGAAGTCCTAGCCACAGCAATCAGACAAGAGAAAGAAATAAAAGGCATCCAAATTGGAAGGGAAGACGTACAAGTGTCACTATTTGCAGATGACATAATACTATACATAGAAAACCCTAGAGTCTCCATCTAAAAGCTTTTAGAAATAATAAATGAATGCAGTAAATTTGCAGGCTATAAAATCAATATACAAAAATTTGTTTGTTTATATATGCTAGCAATAAACTATCAGAAAAAAGAAATTAAGAAAACAATCCCATTAACCATTGCAAAAACAAGAATAAAATACCTAGGAATAAATTTAACCAAGAAGGTGGGAGACCTGTACACTGAAAACCATAAGATACTCTTGAAGGAAATTGAAGAAGATACAAATAAAAGGATATTCTGTGCTCATGAGTTGAAAGAATTAACAGTTAAAATGTCATTATTACCTAATGACATTCTACAGATTCAATGCAATCCTATCATGCCCTCAAGAACATTTTTCACAGAAATAGAACAAAAAATTCTAAAATTTATATGGAACCACTAAAGACCTCCAAGGGCCAAAGCAATCCTGAGAAAAAAGAACAAAGCTGGAGGTATGACACTCCCTGATTTTGAACTATACCTACAAAACCATAATAACCAAAACAGCTTGTAACTAGAAGAAAAACAGATACATAGATCAATGGAACAGAACTGAGAGCTCAGAATAAACCTACACATATATGACAATTAATTTATGACAAAGGAGAAAAGAACATACAATGGAGATAAGATAGTCTCTTCAATAAATAGTGCTGGGAAAACTGGACAGTCACATGCAAAACAAGAAACTAGACCACTGTCTCACACCATACACAAAGATGAACTCAAACTGGATTAAAGACTTGATTGTAAGACCTGAAATCATAAAATTGCTAGAAGAAAACATGGGCAGTATGCTCTTTCACCCCAGTCTTAGCAATATCTTTATAAATATGTCTCCTCAGGCAGAGGAAACAAAAGCAAAAATAAACAAATGGGATTACATCAAACTAAATTCTTCTACCCAGCAAAGGAAACATCAATAAAATGAAAAGATAACCTACTGAATGGGAGAAGATACTTGATATCTTATCCAATAAGGGATTAATATCCAAAATATATATAGAACTCACACAACTCAAAAACAACAAAAAATCAACCTGATTAAAAAATGGGAATAGGAGCTGAATAAGCATTTTTTCCAAAGAAGAAATACAGATGGCCAATAGGTACATGCAAAGATGTTCAGCATCACTAGTTATTAGGGAAATACAAATCAAAACCACAATATCACCTCCTACCTGTTAGAGTGGTATTATCAAAAACGCAAGAACAAATGTTGGTAAGGATGTGGAGGAAAGGAACACTTATACACTGTTTCTGGGAATGTAAATTGGTGCAGCCACTGTGGAAGACAGTATAAAGATTCCTCAAAAAATTATGAGTAGAACTACCATATGATCCAACTATTCCACTTCTGGGTATTTATCCAAAGAATATGAAAACACTAATCTGAAAAGATATTCACACCCCCATGTTCATTACAGCATTAATTATGTAATGGAATGCTTCCCAGCCATGAAAAAGATGAAACCTTCCCATATGCAACAACATGGGTGAACCTTGATGGCATTAGGCTAAGTGATACAGACAGAGAAAGACAGATACTATATGAATTCCCTCATATGTGGAATATTAAAAAACTATTAAAAAAAATGAACAAACCAGACACACACTTAGATATAGAGAACAGATTGATGGTTACCAGAGGGGAAGAGGCAAGGGGGAAGGTGAAATGGGTAAAGGGATAGACTGTATGGTGATGGCACTTTGTAAGGTATACAAAAGTACAAATAAAATGAAACATATGTTATAAATCAATGTTACTCAATTAAAATAAATTAAATTTTAAAAAAGCAAGGAACAAGGACCCAGTAGAGAGGAAAAAGTTAAACATAGTGAAGAGAGAAAAAGAGCCATGGTGAAAAATGGGCACCAAATGAGTAGAAGCAGAAGTGGAACTGTTGAAGTTAAAATTCACTTTATAATACCCAACTTTATAAACATATGTGTATCTTAAAGAGCACATTAGGATCTCAAGTGTCATGCAAATAAAACACCAGCAGTTATTAAAAATACTAAAAGTTACATTTATTACCCACTTATCAAGTATACATATAAATTATACATATAAATTATATGTAAACCGCTATTATTAGCAGTTTACATATAATTTCTATACAATTATGTTGTTTAATCCACACTCAACCAATGTGGCAAGCATATGATAAACTATGGTCCACAGGGATTAATTATTTGTCAATAATTATACAGCCAGAATTTGAATTCAGAGACAAAGTTCCAGCACCTGCACCCCAAACTGCTCCCTCTCTCCAGTCTCTCACAAAGGCAAGAGCTTGTGCAGAGACCAAGGGACAAGGAAACATACTGTGAAACTTACCAACTGCTTGATGTGAACTGGATCATGGAAAAAGAAATGAGAAATTGCCTAGAGGTGAGAGAGTGATCAGGAGATTAATTGTTAAATAAGGAAAGAGACAGTATTTTTAAATTTCTGATTGTGTGCCCCATATAATAGACTCCATATAGAGTGCATTAATTTTCATGTTCATAAATGTGAGGTAGTTGCTATAACTCTTATTTTAAGAATAGAAAATTGAGACTAATAAAAGAGAAACAACTTGCCCAAGTTCCCAAATTTATATACCAGAGTTGAGATTTGAACCCAGGCCTCTCTGATTTTAGTAATTACACCTTTTCCCTTTTCTTCATTTATATGATTCTGTCATGTATTTTGGTATATGCATAAGTCTAAATGGTACTGAACAATAGCAACATACCCAGACTAACTCTTAAAATAAAAATTTACCATTATTCTATCAATGGTCCCAAAAGCTTTTTCTAATTTTTATGTAATTCCATAATAATTCTCAATTTTGAATTCTTTTGTGAAATGTTTTAGTTCCTGACATATTGCATGTGTTTACTGTCTAAAATCACAGGCCAGATTTTGTTGATTATATTTCATGGATTCACTTTTGGACAATCTGGTTCCTGGAGTTACATAGCTACCTTACTGCCACTTACACTGAATAAGTGCCCTGTAATATACGTGATAGCTAAATTCTCAATGATTATTAGTATGTACAACTATAATGAAACCAAATTTTTCTTCCAAGAAGTCTCTGCTCAATTTCATTCAAGTTGAAATGGAAAGTATAAATCATTCTGTGTTGTCACTCTTGTCACTTGACCCTCATTTTTTGATAAACTCTGTAAATGTAAGTTTCTCAGAATATTTTGTGCAATTTTCTAATCTACAGTGGAAATAGCCCAGCAAATGACAAATTGGTTAAACTTCTACATTTTCTGAAAGACAGCTGAATTGGTATTTTTTCTTTTTCCTGACACTTGGATATAAGACTATCTTTTATATATATTAATTAAAAGCAACAGTTCCAAAACAATATGTCAACATGTTCTAAAAAATATGTGGAACAGTTGATAAGTGGGTTGGCCTGGCTGAGGTTTAGAAACCATTGTAGTAAACATGAAAAAGCAGAGTTTTGATATATTACAAATTTAATTTTTGCAACATCTGTAAATAATATAACACATTTATTTTGAGCTATAAATTACACACATTTATTTTGAGCTTGATACATGTTAATAATGCTTTACAATTCACACTACCATATTAGAATTCCAAATTGAAAATCTTGGTAATAGAAAGTCTTAATTACTGAACTACCTAAAAATTGTAATGGCCCAATACTAAGCTTAAAATAAATACATAAAAAATGGTCACCTTTGTAACATATACTAGGGTGCAGGATTTCATAAACAAGATAGAAATAGACATCTCATTTCATGAACGTTTTCACTTGTTGGATACCCTCCAAAATATTGTTTATTTTTTCTATTATATATATACTGGGATAAAAGTTTAATTCTAGTTGTAACATTCATAAAATTGAGTTTAAGTCATCATAAACTAGAAATGTAAGTATTTGTCTCCCAGAGAACACTATAAAACTATACCAGAGCAGCATTAAACAAAATAAATTTTTGTTTTTGTTAGTTTTTGGGAATATAACCTCTATTTTTGTACTTAATACAATGGGCATTTCATTCTAGCAGTGACTGACAAACATGGAAGTTTGAACATACCTTCTGATAGTGTTATCTAACTAAGTAGAATATTATTTAATAGACTGAGTAAAATTTTTAAAGTGTTGCATAGGATATTGGAAGATAGTGTAACATACTGATATGCCCAGTTCCAGCAATATTTTGAAAGCATCCATCTAACATCAGTAGAAAAAAATGGAGGACTTGGAAACAGATCATCATAATTAATGAAATGTAATTATGATTTTGAGCTTATTGTTAGTTGAAAATAGGCCTAAAATAAGGAATATGACTAGTGGAAACGACAGGGAAGATTTCTAAAATAATGTATCAAGTGGCATCAGAGACAAATATTAATTAATATCTACTGCTACAGAATAGATAATGATTAAAGAGAGTTATGGAAATAAGGTCACAAAGAGGAAGTGAATTTTTTACCAAATTCTTGAAGGAAGTTATGGATCTGCATTGAAGGAATATATAGAGAATCCTTTTCAAATGATATATACCATATCACCAAATTATGACCTGGCAAACATTATGACCAGATGGACAGGTTTAGCAGGTATGTAAGAGCCAGAATGAGAGCTTAGAAGAGCAATGAATGGAGATGTGGTTATGTAAATGGATCCCTCACTTGACTTCATGCTTGGAATAATAATAACAAGAACAACCATAATTTTGAAGAACAGTGATTTGGTATATAAAAGTTAATAATTTCCAGTACTCGAGAACTGATGAAATTATATCTATTAGTTTTTATATTTAATAATAAAGTAGTTCTTGCCAGTCCACTATGAATACCTGGGAAGATTCTGTTTCCCCAGTCAAAATTACCTTTTACCATTAAATACAGGATAATAATATCTTCTAAAAGATTGGTAGCACCCTTGAATGACAATTTCCTCAGAATATAAGAGCCAACTTGTCTGTAGTCTGTTGGCAAACACATCTATCATTTTTCTGTTGTGCGGCCTAATATGTACAGAACAATACATTATCCAAAGTACATTTCGATTATCCATAAAACCTAGAACAATACAGCTTTTATTACAGGAAATAATTCTCTCATCAACAATGAAATATATTAATCATTTGGACAGAAAACCGGTTTCACTTTTACTTTTTTCATGCTATTTTTCGTCTGGAGAGGTTTATTTCATCAACAGGTGAAATATGTTTGTTATCAGGAAGAAAAGTTTTATTTTTGCTTTATAAAATATCCCTGAAAAACTTTGGTAAAACATAAAAATTTATCTCTTTGACATAAAGGATATATGATAATCTTTTTTTTTTAATATGTTGACATTTTCCAATTATTTTTAAGGCAGAGTGGCTAAAACTGGCAAATTTAATAGTTGTATATCAGATTGTAAGTTTGGCCAAATCTGGATAAAAACACGTTTTTTTAAACCTGTTTATTTCAAAACCAGTTGTTCAAAGAAATATGAAAGAAAGAATCACATATATAGCAAAAGCGTCTACAAATGATTATTTAGGAAAAGATGAATGTGTTGTAGCAAAATTAATGTTTTTAAATAAAGCATTGATTAGATTGTATCTGCATGTCTGCTGTTCAGTTGTCACTTTTGATTTGAAAATATATATTCTTAGGCAAAGCATCCCAGGCCAATTACTATTCTTTTGACACGGAATGAAGATAGACTTTGTAATTTGTATTCCAGTTGTGTAAACTTTTTCAATCCTCTACTTGGTTATTAAACTTGAGGTTAATTCTCTATGTAGACTGCTATCTTCTCTTGTCAATTGTGACCATTTCTTGTTTACTAAAGTAGATAACTCTTATCTTTCTCAAGCCCATTTATTTTATCTTTATTAGTATACAGCCAGGCTCTCAGGCTTTCTTGCTTACTTTATTACAGTTTTCTTATTACTGGGTTTTTCTCACACTAGTGATGGATTGCCACTGGCCTTTTGTCTTTCAATTCTCTGTTATAATAAAAAGAAAATACCTCTAAAAGAGTCACATTGAAGAGTGTACAGTAATATTGACAGTTTATAATCTTGCACCTTTATTTCTGAGTAAAATAATACCACATAGTTTCATGTTTTGTAAAGTAAATTGGTGCAAATGGACTTCAAAAATCGTCAAATAAATTATAAAGACAAAAGACAATTATTTAACATGGTTTAAAATAAAGAGTTATTTAAAAAATTGTCACCAGTTTATATACTGATACAGTTTCTTGTGATATTTATGATGAACTCAGAAACTATTCTTCATCTTACCATCATTTTAATTTTCCTCTTACTCATATTCCTTTCTAAAATGCAAAAATGTGAAATTATTAGTTAATTGAAAGTAAGAAGTTCAAATGCTAGAGTAACACTTTCTATGAGGTAGACAGGAAAGAAATGAGATGAGGCCAAGGGCTGGAGAATTAATGATAGCTTATCTTTAACCCTAAATGTGATCAACGCTCTGTATCTGAGGAGGCTATTTCTTCCAATGTTTCTAATAAAGTTGTCTGACACTTCCACAAGTTACTACCCTCAGAGTCTACAGATATTTCACAACAGATATAGTAAAAATGCTATTCATCACATACTACTAATGAAACATTTACTAAAAATGTTCTGAAAACATTTACTATATACAAGAACATGTGAAGGTATAAGCATATATACTATACACAGAAAAGAGTGTGTGTGTATATATTTTCATTAGTTTTCTATTACTGCCATTTAAAAATTACCACAAACTTAACCACATAAAACTGCACAAATTTATTACCTCACATTTCTACAAATCTTATATAATTTTCAAAAGTCTAAAATCTAGGTGTTGGCTGGGCTGCATTCCTGTCTGGAGTCTCTAGGGGAGAATCTGTTTCCTTGCAGTTCAAGTTGTTTGCAGAAGTCAATGCTATGTGGTCTTAGGACTGAGGTCCTATTTCCTTCCTGGCTGTCAGTGTGAGGCCTGTGCTCAGCTTTCGAGACCACTCACATTCCTTGGCTCATGATTTCTTTCCTCCATCTTCAACATGAGAAGTGGTTCTAGTTCCTCTCCCACTTTGTTTCCTGCTACTTGTTCTATATTCACATATTTTCTGACTTCTGTTCTTCCATTTCTTAGAGGCCAAGTGGGTATATCGAGTTTACCTGATAATCCAGGATAATCTATTTAAAATTAAAATCATAATTATATCTGCAAAGTCCCTTTTGCCATGTAAGGTAACATATTGACTGACTCCAGGGGTTAGGGTGTACTGCCATTTTGTGGAATCATTACCCTGCTTATTGCAGTCAACCCTCTGGCCCCCAAATATTCATATTTACAGCACATGAAAAATATATTCACCCCAACCCAGAGGCCCCAAAAGTCTTACTCTATTACAGCATCAACTCAAAGTCTGAAATCTTAACTAAGTATTACCAGTTTTAAATTCCCAAGCTTTATTATCTAATCCTCTAAAGCAGGTATGAGTGAAGCTCTGGATATAATTCATTCTGATTATAATTCGATTCTATCTTTGGACCTGTGAAACTAAAGAAGCAGATTATGTGTTTCCAAAATGCAGTGGCAGAGCAAGCATACGAAAACAGTTATAGACGTTCTGGTTCAAAACGGGAGAAAGTTGAAGGAAAAATGGAGTCACTGTTCTCAAGCATTTTGAAACCCAGTCTTGAAAACCCCATTAGGTTGTGAGGCCTAGGAATAATCCTCTATGGTTCTTGGTTCCACCCTCAGAGTACTCTGTTCCATCTTCTGAGTCATCCTTCTTTTTTCATGAAGGATAGAGGGGTTTTGTAGCAGAATAGTTTTATCATCCTATTTCCTTCAAATAGAATTTCTAGAGTCCAAAGACCTTTCATTTTGTACTGTCTCTCTGTCCCTTTCAATCCAAGCCGGCAGTGTTTCTGTTGCTTTATAATTCTCAATAACTTTGTGCATCTCCTGGTATGTCATGGGGATCCATGCCATTAAACAAAAAATCTTTTATTATCTCTATTTTGGCTTTTACTGAGGTGACTGAGGGATAATGACCCAAGTTTCCTAAGATCCCTGCTTAGATTGAGGAAACAGGAAAGCCTCAAACTAAACTTCCCAACAAGCCTTTTAAATAACTATATACTCTGTACTTTTGATCTTTCTGAAGTACTTGCAAAAGGTAGTACAGCCACATCCTTGACTTTTTTCTAGAACATGCTTTTTTGACAGTGAATTTCTTAATATTAGTGTATTTTGTCATGTGGGTAGGTTGAATTTTCAAAATCATCACTTTTTACTTTTTGTTTAAATTTTTTTTCCCTTCAATGTATCACTTTCCTCTTAATAAGGCACCACTTGCTTTGTCCACAAAAGGTAAATACGAGTCTCACTTTTAGATTGATACACTTAAAAAAATCCATTAAGATTCTCCATGCTCTTTTATTTTCATTGTAAAAATTTGTGTTGAGAAGTTACTTTTACAAATGGGTGAAGCTTCCATCAACCTGGGACCCTACCAGCTTTCTGTGAGAATTAAATTATTGCTAATTTAATCTAATGAGTATTTGTGATTATTTGTTACTGCAACATAATGTTAGCCTATGCTGACTATCAGATAAGGAATTCTAGTGGATTTCTGTTGATGATTGATTGATTGCAGTGGTTAAGTGAGTGGGAAGCTAAGAAAATATTGGTAGAATAATTTTTTTTTTCATTTTTTTAGAAGCATGGCTATAAGGAAAAGAAAATAAATTGAATGGGACTGTAAATAGACCAAGCAAAGGCTACTTAAATATGGGTGATATTTGTTTTATACTAAGTATACCAGAGAAAAAGTATTCTGTAATGGGACAAAATCCCTAGAGAGTTGAAAAAGGGTGTGAGGCAAAAGAGAAGAGTGATTGCCTTAAATAGTAGAATAATCTAATTTTATAAATAGATTTTTAAAGTCTAGCTTGTGCCAATTATGTAATGGCAAAAGAGTCTAGTCTTGTTATTTTCATGGAGCCAAAGATGAGAATGGTAATATAACCACGTTTATGGTTTTCACCTTCCTGCTCTGTCTCTTCTTGATCTTTTTTCCAAATAGAAGATAAGAACAACATTGACCAGAGAAGAAAAAAGAGTAAACATGGTATTACATACTTGGTTTCCACATACAACTTTCTTCAAGTCAACATCAATTCAATATAAGTTGAAATAATATGTTTGATGGAATGAATTTGTGATACCAGATATCCTTTTCTTTAAAGGGCCTATTAAGTGTTCAATATAATAAAGACATTGTTAAAAGATATCTTTGGAAATATTGATACTTCACATTTAATATGTTGACTTTTAATTCATGAATGAAAAGTAATAATGACTATTAATTCCCAGCTCTGGAATTAGGAAAGTTTACAGAAGGTATTGCTTGGACGGCTGATACAAAGTCCATTTAAAAGTTTAGAATTGCTGATGGAAGGCTTTTCTTTTTTTTTTTTTTTTTTTTTTTTTAATTAGTTTCTGCTTTATAACAAAGTGAATCAGTCATACATATACATCTGTTCCCACATCCCTTCCCTCATGCATTTCCCTCCCTCCCACCCTCCCCATCCCACCCCTCCAGGCGGTCACAAAGCACCGAGCTGATCTCCCTGTGCTCTGCGGCTGCTTCCCACTATCTATCTACCTTACGTTTGGTAGTGTATATATGTCCATGCCTCTCTTTCGCTTTGTCACAGCTTACCCTTCCCCCTCCCCATATCCTCAAGTCCATTCTCAAGTAGGTCTTTTCTTTTGACATTCAGTGATAGAAAACAACCAAAGCAATAGTATCTGCTTAGTCTTTATTTCAAAGAAGTTCAATTTCTTCTCACCATTGAGACCTAATACATCTTTCTATTCCCACCTACTGAAAAAGAATCAGTTTTACACTTGCTTGCTAAGTTCTTTAACTCTGCAAGCCTCAGGGAAACCTAATTAAAAGTGTTGGCTGTTACAAAATAATTTTTTTTTATTTAACCTTGTAAGTTTCCCAGGAATTTGAACATGGAAGAATGTAATAAAAGAACAATTATAATTCTGCAGTTTGTTTTAGATAGAATTCCATCCTTCTTTATTGTCATACACTTAGAAATCAAGTTTCTCTTAAGATGTTTTTCCTATGTGCCTAATTGGGACCATACCAAACTATAAAATGGAATATTCTATATGAAGACATTTATATGTATATATAATTAGGTAAGAGTTAAGATTTCTGGCTATCTCAGTTATCTAGGAGTAAGCTCAAAATCTTACAGTACTAAAATTTTTCCAGTCTAGCTCTTCATTTATAGAAACTACATGGTAAAATTTAAAACAAAGAAAATTGTAGAATTTTGATAAGTATGTGTTAAAATGTACATTAAAAAGTGAGGACAAGTCTATATAAAATGACTATCAGGGAATAGAATTTTTAAAATAGTTGTATGTTATAATTTTTTTTTTAAAAAATTGCAGTCATTCATTAAACTGTTACTGTGTGAAGCACTATACTAACACATTTACATTTAATTGCTCATGTTATCCTCACAATTCTGTAAAGCTGAGTTTACATAAGAGGAATTTGGGCTTTGGGTAGGTTAGATAAATTTCCCAAGATCACATGGTTAAGAATCAGCAGGATCCACATTTAAACCTAAATGTGCCTGACCCTAAAGCCTGTGCTCTAGCAAAGGCATAAACAGTTCTGTAGAACTGTGTCCTGCTTTCGTGAACATCAGAATCACTGGGAGCTTTCCAGTCAGTAGATCTGAAGTGGGGCCTAAGATTTAGCTTTTCAAAATTTTCCCAGTTGCTGATGTTGCTGGCCTGAAGATCACACTTGAGAACCACTGCTGTGTTAAAATTGTAGAAGTTACAGTTTTTATTCATTAGTATTTGTAGCCATGAAGAAATATTTAAATTATGTTCAGTATACTCTATGTAAGAAAACAAGGAAACTTGTAATGCTTTTAAGAAAAACTTCCATCAAAATATATATTGTTCAAGAAATTAACCTCTAGTTATATGGAACAATTTTACAAGTGAAAACCTTGTTTACAAAATTTGTCCAAACTAATGTGTTTCTCAATTAAGAATTTATCTTATGACATATACAATATTATTCATTTGTGGCCAGTGTGATTATGTCAGGACATCCTTGAGCAAGGTCAGTGATGCATATAACTTCAACCACCAGTCTGAGACCCTAGAAAATAGAATCATGATTCTGTTGAATCAGTCTGTATTCTCAAGTGAATGAGAATCCATGTTTTGAACTCCTGCTACTCTCACATACACCATCATGTCACTGTTTCTTGGCCTGAGTATATTCATGCTTTTGTAATGATAAAATTATTCTTAACCAAGCAGTGAATGATAAGTGATAATTCTAATTAAGTTAGTGGTAGCTGACTACTGAAAGCACAGGTTGTTTGACCCAAAGTCTACAGTCCAATGTAGATATGTCAAGCCATTCTTTCCTTAAGAAATAAATTGGTGAGTGTGTCACCAGCCTTCTTGAAAATATCTGAAGTGAAAGTCCTGTGTAGGGTCAAAATGATGGAAATGCTGCAGTGGAGTTGGGTTTCCTTATCTCCCTGAGAATGGAATAAGGGAACAGTAGAAGCCAGGTAGACACAGTTTATATTCAGAGATAGGATGGGCACAGTTATCAAAATAGTGATGATCAGAGTTTTTATAAGCAAAAATCTGTGGTGATATTCACTTGATTAGAGATAGAATAGCTGGATTACCCTGTAAAGGTGTTTATTTGACATTTATAAGCAACATATTCCAGTTCTGATAGAAGAAACCTATCCTGAGGTAACACACTGTAGTGGAAATTCACAGTGGTCAACCCAGGACAGTTGACAGGCACTGTGCTCTTCAATAATGGGGGATGGGGCTGTGGGGCATCTACCTCTTTGAAATACAACACTGCCATTAATCCACAAGTATGTGCATGTAAATCTTCGTGTAATCCGCAGCCACTTGTTAGGATGAATGTGCCTTTAGGAAAGAAAAATTCTGACTTTTTGTGGGTAATTGACTTTGGCTTTTAATCAATAATAATCTTTAAAGACATAATTCACCATTGTGGTCCAACTTCAAAATGAAGCTTAAAGGAGTTTAGGCAATGGATTCTTGAATCTAGTTGATCTCATATTGCTCTTTTTTTTTTAAGTAGAATATAGTTGATTTACAATGTTGTGTTAGTTTCAGGTGTACAGCAAAGTGAATCAGTTATATATACATATATATCCACTTACTTTTTTTTAGATTCTCTTCCCATGTAGGTCATTACAGAGTACTGAGTAGAATTCCCTGTACTGAACTGTAGGTCTTTGTTAGTTATCTATTTAATATATAGTAATGCGTATATGTCAATCCCAATCTCCCAATTTGTCCCTCCCCCTCCCTGTCCTCCGTGGTAACCACAGGTTTATTTTATACATCTGTGACTCTATTTCTCTTTTGTAAATAAGTTCATTTGTACCGTGTTTTTAAATTCCACATATAAGTGATATTATATGATATTTGTCTTTGTCTGACTTACTTCACTCAGTATGACAATCTCTAAGTCCATTCATGCTGCTGTAAATGGCATTAATTCATTCTTTTTCATGGCTGAGTAATATTCCATTATATATATGTACCACATCTTTATCTACTCAGTGAACATGTAGGTTGCTTCCATGTCCTGGCTATTGTAAATAATGCTGCAATGAACATTGGGGTGCATGTATCTTTTCAAATTATGGTTTCCTCTGGATATATGATCAGGAGTGGGATTCCTGGGTCATATGGTAGCTCTATTTGTAGTTTTTTAAGGGACCTCCATACTGTTCTCCATAATGGTTGTACCAGTTTACATTCCCACCAACAGTGTAGGAGGGTTCCTTTTCCTCCACACTCTCTCCAGCATTTATTATTTGTAGATTTTTTATGATGGCCATTCTGACTGGTGTGAGGTGATATCTCATTGTAGTTTTGATTTGCATTTCTCTAATAATTAGTTATGTTGAGCATCTTTTCATGTGTTTTTTGTCCATCTCTATGTCTTCTTTGGAGAAATGTCTATTTAGACCTCCCACCCACTTTTTCATTGTTTTTTTTGTTTTGTTTTGTTTTTTGTTTTTACATTGAGCTGCATGAGTTGTTTGTATATCATGGAGATTAATCTCTTGTATATTATGGAGATTAATTCCTTGTTGGTTGCTTCATTTGCAAATATTTTCCCCCATTCTGAGGGTTTTCCTTTTGTTTTGTTTATGGCTTCCTTTGCTGTGCAAAAGCTTTTAAGTTTAATTAGGTCCCATTTGTTTATTTTTGTTTTTATTTTCATTACTCTAGAAGGTGGGTCAAAAAAGATCTTGTTACTATTTATGTCAGAGAGCTTTCTGCCTATGTTTTCCTCTAAGAGTTTTATAGTATCCAGCCTCTCAGAGACCTCTAGATCTCATATTGTTCTGGTGAGACTACAGCTGAATTTTTGGTTCTGTGACCAGCATCAAAATACAATGTGAAGAGAAATACTTGGTACCAAAGACAATCCCTGACCTGTAGAAGAAATTTTACAAATCTTTTTGAAAGGGCAAATAGGAGCCACTGGAACTTCCCCATTCTTCCAGTATGTAAACCAAAAGCAATTCTACATATTTGGGGGTATTGCAGAGATTTAGTGCTACCATCAAGTCTTGAAAGATGAAGGTGTGGTGACTGCTACCACAGCCCATATTACCTCACTTGTTTACCTGGGGTAACAACCAATGTAATCATAGAAAATGACAGTAGGTTATCTTAAACTTCATGAGATGCTGATGCTAATTACAGCTGTGATTCCAGATTTATATATTTAATGGTTGGCACCCAGTCTCTAGTACTGATATAAAGCTTTTGACCTAGAAAATGATTTTATATTCCCATCCTCAATCAGTAAAGAAAGTGACATAAAATCAGAAGCTTATTTATCCTTGATGTGACCACAGGGTAACTTTACTCCCTGTCATAACATAATCCAGACTCCTTGGTCAGTTCCATGTACTGTACAATACCAAGCTGACCCATTACATATGCTAGCTGGACCTGGAAAGAAGGAAGTTGCAAATATTCCATCTGCCTTATTAAGAAATGTGTGCCAGAATGTAAAAGAAATGCCTCAAGGAGGTTTGGCCAAAATCATCAATGAAGTTTTTAAGGTCTGAGATATGTTGGGATGTATCTTCTAAAATGAGACAAGTTGCTGGGTCTCTGAATATTTTTGGCTACAAGTAACATATTAGGGCAAGCTACTTCAATTATTTATCTGGCAACTTGTAAGACTACCCATTTTAAAGAAGCCCAGATCTGTGGTACATGTTGCCCAATACATTGAACCTCCTTTTCTATCAGCTGCAATGATAGTAGAAGTGTCTGGGACAGACCAAGGTGATCTGTGGAGCCTCTACAACCTCAATAGAGAAATACTGTTCAGACCTTTCAATTTTGGAATAAGGCCAAGTCCTCTGTTGTCTATTACCAATTTCTCTGTGAAAAACATCCACTGGCTTGCTCCTGGGCCCTAGTAAATCTGAATGGCTGACCATGGCTATTAAGGGACTATGCAACCCCAACTGCCATCAGGAGTGAGATTTATATAATTTATCAAACCTAAAATTAGATGTATGTAATTACATTTCATTATAAAAGGGAAAAGATACATAAATAGAAGGCTATAACTGGCTCTGAAGGCACAAATTCGTAGTTCACTTACATGGTATCTAGTTCTACTGCTTTGCTATATCTCTGTCAACTAGACTCATGGCCTCTGATCAGTTAATGGAGGAGGAAAATAACAGCCCTAGTTTAAAGAGGGATCTAGTCCATATGCCATCTATAAACGGAACTGTGTAGCTACTTCACTATGGCACCACTCATCAGTGGCCCTGAAAAATTGTGGTAAAGTGAAATTCTCCCATTGAGAAGAATTGCAGATGATACTACTAATTATTTTGTGTGAAAGGTAAAATGTGAGCAAGAATGGAAAATAGGTGACAAGTCTTTTAGAGAGTAGGCATGTGACTGGACCTCTTGTAATGAGCACATAGTGAGAAGGTATTCAATACATTTATGAGCTCCATCTATGAAATATACTGCCTAAATGAATCTCTTTCTTAAAATTTGAAAGAACTGTGTATAAATGAACATTTCTGGTTCCTCATCCTTAAATCTTAGTTATTTCTATTTTGTCCAAAATTCCCTGGAGTTCTGTCTGAAAACTATATACAGACTACAATATATAATTATGACTGATTTGTTGAAAGAATATTTGGGAATATAATCAAAAGGCTTGCATCTAAATATGTATTAACATTCAGGGATTCCCATAATTTTATACTTTTATTTAGCAAAATCATCAAGCAACAGGAGTTCAGGAAATAATAACTGTTAAATGGGGAAAGAAGCAAGGCCATTTTAGACATTTGCAAGACAGTCATGAAGAAGGACCGCCCCCCCCATATCCAGAGTGTCTCTGCCACCCAGAGAAAACCATGACACTGGCCTCTGAGTGAGCCCAAAGAAGGCTGGAGTGAAACCCTCCATAGTGGCTACATCAGGGATGATGCAACATTAGCCATACCAGAAATATTTTTCATTTCTTTAAGTGGCTTTTCAAAACAGGTAGATGTTGCCAAAGTGAATTTATTGATAGAGTGTAAAAAAATGCTTTGCACTATATAAATTATATTTTGGTTTGAGTAAAACATATCCTCTTGAAGAAAAAATTAATGAGGCTTATAATGCCTTGAGATTTAGAAACAACAAACAATCATGGATATAAGAATAAAGGCTAATTCTCATTCCTCTCTGGGGTTTAATTATAAAATTTACCATTCATTCTTATATTTAAAAATACCATTTCATTGTATCTTCTGTTTTTCAATGCATATATTTTACTACTCTTCTCACAGTGCCATTGGTTGCATGATTTTAATCCAATGATGAATGAAAGAGTGTTAGCAAGAACTGCCTTTCAATTCAAACGTATTAACATAACTTTTATTTGAGTGAATTAAGGTAGAAATAAATCAAACAGATACTTCTGGCCCCATAGATGAAGAAAGGCCAGAGTAGAAGTTATTTATTATCCATTTTAATCTTGTTTTGCACTTAATTAGGACAGCTTCATTCAAGAGCAGTGATCTTACATTAATCTTGTTTTCTGAATATAGATGAAATATGAGCTTAATAAAAATTGTAACTTATCATCTTTAATTCAAACAAGATTTCTTACCCCTTACAGTTTTAGATTTTCTCAGCAGTATGGTAATGTCAGTTATCATTTGTCTCTATAAAGAAATCTGAGAACATAAGGATCCTTTTTTTTTTTTTTTTTGGATAAAACTATATTTGAAAAATTTCATCTATTTTCTGGCTTAGCCAGAAAGCTTCCCATAAAGTGTTATATTTGAGAGGTTTAAATGTGTTATGTATGCATAAAGAAGGACATTGTGAAATTATTTTTATTTTTGCAGTAAGCAGATATACAATATGGAGAATAACGTGGTTTTGGACTTGAATTTTAGAAGTAATTTTTACTAAATTGATATTCTTAATTATTTAGATATTTCCATATTTTGTATAGCTACCCAGAGTCTGCTGTCTGTGGAATTATCTGTTCCTGAACAGATGTTGGGTATAGTAATTTTACTCCATTTGTGCAAATTCTATTTCTCAGAATAAAAATGACTAGTTAAATTAACGGAAAGATGAGAATGCACTTTTTTCATTTACTCAGACCACAAAAGATTTATTTATTCAACATGAATATTTCATTGAATTTGTTACTAAAAATTAGATCATGTTTCTGTTTCAAATTAACAGAAATTGGAATCACTTTCATGCTATCTCTGTACTGTTTCTTGTTATCTACAACCTAAAATAACCCTTCACAATCTTTTAAATAAAGTTGTGGCTTATCAGAATGTCCTGAGATTGCTTTTGGAGTGTTTATCACTAGTAAAATCACTTTCCTCCAGACTTCTACCAAAGCAAGTTTGCTACATTTTTTTTCCCCTGGAAGAAATATTATAGAATTGACAGAGACTAGTATTTGCATATTCTTCCTCTAAATAAACATATTGACTTGTTATATAAATATTCAACAGTTATGCTCAAATAAGGTCTACAATATCAGTTATAGGAATAAGATAGTGAACACTCTTCACAAAAAAGCACCCAAGTTTGTAATCAGAATTTAGCTTTTATGCTTAGTAAGCTTGAATCTTTTGTTTCATTAATGAAAAACTTCAGGTTAAAAAAAATCTGCTAGAGGTTTCATACATGATATAAACTGAAATATAATGTTTTACTAAAAGCTTCTCTAAAACTTCCTCCTTTATATCATTGTTCCTTCTCCTGAGTGGAATATTTTCTGCTACTTTCCAGCATACACAGATCTTAGACAACTTCTGTGATAATTTTAACTCTTATCTGATGTTTCTTTTATGTGCTTTGCAAGTAAACTCTGGTCCAGCTGATTCTAGTCAGCTCAGGTGCAGCCTGACCTAGTTCTATCTTTTTCAAATATATTCTGACCAAACTGGTTCCGTGCTGTCACAAATGGTGCAAATAGCTTCTGACTGATTTATAACAACCTATGATACTTATATCAATAAAAAAATCTTTCTTATTATAAAAGAATATGATTACAACTCTAAGCTTTTACCCAGAATGAAGGCCTTCTTAATTTTTTTCTGATTAAAAAATAATCCATACTTAAAATGTTCAAACAAAACCAAAACTATCAATAGGAACAAAACTGCCTCAGATACCTCATTACTCAAAATTAAATTGACCTCTTTTAACACTTTGATAAGCAACCTTTTAAACACGGTGGGTTCATACACATGACAGGTTCACACAAAGTATAGTATCATTAGTACAGTACTGATTACTATCTTGAAATATAATTTTGCTTCTCCAATACTATACCACAAACCATCTTCTGTATTTGTGATTATACATGTGCTTCATCCTTAAAGTTTTATATAAAATCTGATGTAATATACACAATATAGTTTATTTTGCCAATCTACTATTTATGGTGTTTGGTTTACAATTTTGTTCTACAGTTTGAATTTCCTGTATCATGAGAGGTAACAGCTGATGTCCTTGACATTGGACTTAACGTGTAAATAGCATACAATTCTATTCCATTGCTCTAACGTGTAAATAGCATACAATTCTGTTCCATTGCTCTATTTGTCTATCCCATGCCACTATGACACAATCTTAAACATTATAGCCTTACTATTGGTGAATATGGTATTATAAGTCCTCCGACGTTCTTAAAGTCTTTAAGATTGTTTTAGCCATTCTTCTCTATCATATTTCCATAAATATCTATGGTGAGCTTGTCAGTTTCTACATTTCTACCTGATGCTTGGTGTTTCTATGGGTTTTGCATCAAAATAAGAAATTCGCCCACTATTATGTTATGATGTGTATCTTTCAAATCTTCCTCTTTCCAACTATATGTGTATATTTGCCTGTGTACATATGTACATCTGTGTATTTGTATATATGTGTATGTGTGTGTGGTAGGCAAAATAATGCCTCCCCAAAGGTTTCTGCATCTTAACGTGGAAATAGGTGTGCATGTATAAATTTCCATTTGAATATATTTTTATTTATTTATATAAATGTGTGTATGTATATATATACACGATGTATATATGTGTTTATATACATTAGATGGATTCATTATATATACGCAAATCTATGCCTCACATTTATATTATATATATGAAAACATATGTGTACAAATAACTCATTTACCTCTTTCCTGGAATTTTTAGTCTGTGGAGAATACACTATGCATATTTAATTTGTCCTGATCAATCTGCAAATATTATATTCCTTTATGAACAATGTAAGAAACAAGTGTAATTCCTTTATCCCACACACAGTGAGATTGCTGTGGTTCCATATTTTACATATCTTATAAACACATAATAGATTGTTTTTACTGTGAACAGTCAAATGATTTTAAACAAATGATAAGATATAATTTAAAATGTTTTTATATATAATCCTTTTGGTTCTCTATTTTTCTTGCCAGTCTGGGGTACAAGCAGATAATACTTTGCTTCAGCCCCAAAACTTATTTAAGCAATTTTATATTTCTGGTCTAATGGAGATGAATCCTTTAAAAAACAAAACAAGTATTTAAGAAAAACTCAACACTTAATATTGTTTTAAATTTTAGGCTAAATCTTCTGTCTACAGACACATAAACTGTACCTACATGTTTTATAAGTTAGTTGAATCATTTTAAGTCAGATTTACTTCTGTAGTTTCCTAAAAAAAAAAAGAAAGAAAAGAAAAGAAAGGAAAAGAAAATAACGCTCAATCATCAGCCAAAAGCAAAAGAAATATATTAGATTACTAATCAGTTCTTTGGAAGTTAAACTTTGAGTCCCGAATCACTGACTGTAAACTTTGAAATGAATATCTCCTGAAGTACCAGCCAATTACAAGGTAAATGGCATGAAGTTCTGAGTGAGTGAACAATTTCCCAGTTTGCTTTCCTTGTTTAAAGAATCAAAGAAAATCACTTATTCTTTGTCTTTTTGTTCTCTGGCCCATACAGAATGGGTAATGATCCAGTCATTCTCTTAGAGACTTCGTAAGGAAAGACTATAAAATTTTAAGGTCATTAGAAAACTAAAATTTTAAATGATATTAATGAACCATTGACTAGGGTATGTGTGTGTGTATGCATGTTTGATTTTATATTAACAAATAATTGGAATCTCTTACATTTAGAATGGTAGTGGGATTATATCAAAGTAGACATAGTATTTCTATGTTTAATTGTTGAATTACTTAAGCAGAATTTGAGATGAATGGGAGTATGTAATGCTTATGAATGCCTTATGTACTTAAGAAGCTTTTATTCACACACACACACACACACAAACTGAACAATTTTTATCTCTTCAAATGCATTTTATATAGTATGGTGCTCTTGTCTAACAGAGACGTTACAAAAGTTCAATTCTGTTTTATTAGAGTGTTACAACTGTTTCATGTGGATACAGTTCAGAATTAGTATATTGTGTTCAGGTTCAGCTCTAATTTGCATAAGAGTTTCAGAGACAATTTAATAACACCATCCATAGCCTCGGCAAATCTTGCTGAGATTTAATTAGATTGTAAAATGATTTAATATTTATTTTACTGTTTTCCTACAGTGTGTTTGTTTTTAATCAAAGGAATTAATTTTGCAATCATTAGCATTCACTCTTCTAGATTCATTTTCCTTAGTATGCATTACCTGGATGATTTCAGTCATGTAACACTGTTACGTAAATGGATTTGTCAAAAGTTTGCTTTTTTTTTTGCTTAGTGGACTGTGCCTAGGAATTCTTTGCAAATTGATACCTATGGCGGTGGGGAGAGAAAAGAAAGAAGTGTGGGGGACTAATTGCCATCTTTAACCATATTAAGAATATTAAAGATTTTTGCTTCATAAAAAATGTGGCATTAACTAATGTACATTGGGGAAGACTTCCTATGGTGATATTCTTCATTTACAAATGACCTGATTTCTCAGTTTTATTACAGATCCATCTTAAATATAAACTCTTAAGAAATGAGCTTGCCCCATTTAAGGGTTACTACTACATGCTCTTAATATGCCTTAAGGATACTATTTATCATGCCTGGATATAGGGTGTGAGAGTGAGTGTTACCAGGATAAAAAGTGGTAACAATTGAGGTAGGAACTGACAGAAAGTATACTAAGAATAAAGGCATAAATATAATTCTCATGCTTTTCTGAAATGAAGTATACTTTAAAATATTAAATAATATATCCAGGCAAAAAAGCAGTTGTTCAAAGGAATCTTCTACATTGAATTAATTCACTGGCCCTGTGAGAATTAGTTTATTCATATTGCTGTAATTATATAACATATAATAAATTTCTGGAATATTCATTGCAATATATATGAAATAGCCATTTTGTTGAATACACATTGTATTATGATTTTTATATAAAGTAACATATCCAATATCTTTCAGCAAATATTATTTCTGTGATAAATGAGATGACCAGTTAAAATAGTATTTCATGGTTTAAAGGCATTTAACAAATGCTGGGTAAAAGATATTTTCAAAAATCCCCTTACTGAAAAATTTATCAGAACTTAAATTATAAAGTTTATTTTAATTATTCAAAATGTATAAATAAGATACAATATTTTCCTTACATATTTAACAAAAAAATGTTTAAAAATATACAAAAATGCATAACGAGGTTTGAATTAACTTGTCATTTATGGAAAACAATTTGTTAAATATATTTTCCTGTGTGTTTACAATAATATGCTGAAAAATAAATTACATGCCATATATTTACTTTATGAGCAGTACCCTATATTTTAAAATTTCAATCGAAAAGGCTATTTTAGTGTTATCCAGGTTAGTAAAAGAAGGCTCTCCACTGAAAAATAGAGTATTAAAATTAATATGCTGATTTTAGATATAATTTATCATATTTTGCTTTTTACTATGTTATTAAAGTGATTAGGATTAGGAACAGTGATTAGTATACACAATTTTATCAAAAGATTTCAGGACGTATATTTTTAAGTATCCACTCTGTGTAAAACTCTTTGTTGGAAATGTACATAGACAAGAATAATATGAAGACCCAGATTGTAAAAGATTACATTCTTGTAGAGAAGCAGACCTATACAGAAAAAATAAGTGAAGATAAACAAGCAAATAGAATATTAATAGAGAAAACATGAAGTGTTATCTTAGTAAAGAGGAAGTCAGTCTCAAGTTTCCGAACTTAAGAAACTTGACATTTTTTGACATACAGTAGAGTCCTTAAATAAAATGATGAAAAAAAAAGCAGTGAATTTAGTGACGTAAGGAAAAAGGTCAAGGATATAACTTAAAAAAAAAAAACATTTAGTAGGTGAAAGGGGTTAACTAAGGATATAGAAGAAACAATAAGAAAGGAATAATGATAATGCCCAAGATAAAAGATCTTCTAGAAAAGGGACTATTCAACAACAATTTCTAGGGAGATTTTCAGGAAGATGAAGCATATGGAAAAAACCTTTGCATTTTTCATTTCAAGGAATGGTGATGCTTTAAAGAAAACTCTCAGTAAGTAGCGTGATGGGGTCAGTGGATGTTTTAAGTTGTTGAGCAAAGTCTGGTGAGTGAGGAAGCTGAGTAGTGGTTACAGATTCTTTTTAGTAGAATTTTTCTGTTAAAATTTACAAAAGAATAGAAATATTGAAGGGATATTACTTTGGGAGAGCTGAGATTTTTGCCTAAGTAGAAGTTTAGAGAGAAAGGGTGAAGATATGGAAAAATCATTGATGACTTAAACTCCTGGAGAGTTTATGAAAGAATAGAGTCAATGTCCAGGTGAAAAAATTATCCTTGGAAGGGAAGAGTAGTTTTCTTCCTCTGAACAACAATGTGGCAATTGGTTAACTATGAAGAAAATGAGGTGTAGGCTATAGAGAAGTTTAGGATATTTGCAATAAATGACATTTAACTATTTTATAAAACCAAGTAACTTTTCCTGTTAAAAACCAGGAATAGACAAATTGAATTTGGTACTTGACAAGAGTATAAGAATTCTAGTAAAACATATAAAAGAAGTGAATTAAGATAGATTTAAAATTCAGTAAATCAGTTTTATGGATTGGAATTTGTCCCTTAAAAAATGTTGAACTTCTTAATTCCAGTACTTAAGAATGTGATTTACTTGGAAATAGGGTCATTGCTGATATAATTAGTTAAGATGAGGTCATATTAGAGTGAGCCTCTAATCCAATGTAACTGGTGTCCTTATAAGAAGATGTTCATGTGAAGGCAGAGATCCAGAGAACATCATGTAAAGATGAAGGATTGGTGTGATTCATCTATAAGCCAAAGAATGCCTGGAACTACCATATAAGAGAGGCACAGAAAATATTATCCCTCAAAGCCCTTAGAAGAAACTAACTTGCCAGCTCACACCTTGATTTTGGACATCTGTCCTCTAGAACTGTGAGACAATAAATTTCTACTGTTTTAAGACACCCACTTTTGAGGTACCCTGCAGCCTTAGGATTAGAAATACATAAAAGAAATGAATTTATATAGATTTAATTTTCAGTAAATCAGCATTGATGTTTTAGTATCTCTAACAGTTCTTTAGGAACAAAGCAGAGAGAGTCATTTACCCAAGGTTAGGGGTTGTAAATATGTGTATAATCTATGGTTAAAATGTCAGAATATTTGATTGACAGAAGAAAGTGCAAAGTATTAGCATCTTTTATGTTATTTGTTTTATGTTTGCTAGAACTAAATTGTATGATTATTGATTATTCTTTCAAATCTGTGTCATCATTGTCATGAAATATGTCAATATTTGACATTGGTTTGAAAAATAAAGGGAAAAGCTCTTAGTACTAGAGAAATTTGCATACCATTATGAATTACTTTGGCAATTTTAGTTAGTTTTTTGTAACCTGTTGTTAATGTCTACATCAAAAATATTTATGCAGTTAGAAAATAGAATATTTTACATTGTACAATTTTCTGAAATGGCATTTGGAGAGAAAAAAATGAACTATTATTAGATTATCTTCAACATATTATTTCTCAGTCTAGAGTATAATTGTGGATAAAACAATACATTGAGGTTGAAGAATATTTCATTTTAAGTACTTGAAAAATACGAATCTATAAATGAGAGGAAACTGAAATGCAGTTATAAGAATAATTATCAACCTTCTAACTTTGCAATGTTATTGCATTAAGATTTAGGTGAAGCTCTAGGAATCTAATCTCCATCATGTGAAAATGTTTTTAGAGAATATTAACTTAAATGATAAAGACATTAAGAAAACAACACATAGGTACTAAAAATGAGATTGCCAATATGTTGGAGATGAAGTAAGGTGGGAAAGGAGGGTGGAGATTCATAAGGAGGTCGGCATGCCTAGATGTTAACAGGAAAATTTCTGCTAGTAGTGATGGAAAGTAGTATGAAACTTGTATTTACTATAGGCAAAGAATTTGTTTGAAAATATATTGACTCCCAAAGGTAATTTGATTGTTCCCTGCCTGCAAATACTTAGAGATTATGGAAATCTAATGTATCTTGTATTTACAATACTCAAAACAAAATTTCAACTGTTACTGGATCTCAAGGAGGGAAAATAGCTGTTAGAATTTTCAGGATCATAAACAGGAAACAAATATTGTAGATTATTAAAATGGTTGTTGTCCCCAGTTTTAGTTTTTGTTGTTTATTTTTATATCACTATTGATAGTGGAGATGAGGTACCGATTAAAGAATGTAGGAGAAGAGTATTATTCTTTTCATCCCTTCTGAAAATGAATAACAACTTGAGAAAACTGAATTACCAATTAAAACTCCTAGCTACTTTTTCTTTGTCCTGAAGTTGTATAAAAGATCACAAGAAACATTCATGATAAGATGTTTTTAACTCTTTAGTTTACTTGCTGAGTTATTACCAAGACTTGAGAATATGAGTGAGATTGGGTGAAAGCAAATGTCAAGAAATATATTTAAATACTTATCTATGTAAAAATAGAAAATATTTAAAATTTATAGTTTATCTGAGATATAATTTGGTGCATTTCCAGTAGTAGCTCTGATTTTTTTTTTTTTTTAGCATGTCTCTGACTGTGGTGGAATGTTGGTTGGTGGAAAACATTTATCTCATTTAAAACCCACTAACAACATTTGGAAAACTAATAACTTAATGAGAACCCTCACTGATTTAAGTAACAGGTAGAATGTAGCTGCATTCTTAACTATTTTCTCTTAGGCATATTACTTGAAGTCTGATTCCTAGTATATTCTAGACCATCCCAATCCTCATATTTAAATTGATTGTTAAGGAAATTCAGTCTTAAAATCATCTAGCCGGATCAGCTAAAGCTAATGTGATCAAGCAAATGACTTAAGCATGCTGTATGTATGTATGTATGTGTGTGTGTGTGTATATGTTTGTGGGTGTGTGTGTATATATATATATATATATATGTTTGTGTGTGTGTGTGTGTGTGTGTGTGTATATATATATATATATATATATATAAAATATATGAAGTCCACTCAAAACCATTCTTGTTATTTCCAAGATATTCCCATAGGAAATTTTCTGGTTCTTTCAAAATCTATACACGTTCTTAGTTTTTCCCTTCTCTGTTCACATAGGCAAATGTAAGGAAAAGAACTAATAGCTGTCAACTTGATTTTTTTCATAGCATTTAGAATGTGTAATAGCAATTCAATGTATAAAAAAAATAATATTCCTGGAAGCTCTTAGTACATTTCTCCCACTCTTAACTAATTTGCTTCTGAAAATCATTCATGCATTCTTATTACCCAATGAATAATTAAAATGACCATCTAAGATTTATTACTAAATATAGAGGAATAAGAAGAGTAAAAAATATTTATGCAGGAAGATAAAGGGGAAACACATAAGAAATGTGGAATGGAAAACTTTAAAAGAATTTCTAAGATTGGTTTGTTTCCATTAGAGAAAGATACATTTCATTAAAAGGATGTTTTTTTCTAGAGAAGTGGAGAGAAAACAGGAAGAGCTTGGGATATGAAAATTAAGTTATAGTGAAACTGTAAAATAACTGGAAGCACTTATATTTTATACTTTGGATTTGACTCATATATAATACAGTGACCTCTTTCAGCTATGTGATATTTTACAAATTCATAAATATAAGGGGGTGGAATCTTTTAAGGCTATATCAGAACATTGTTTATAACATCTACTTGTTTTCAGTATTTCATTGTTATGACCTGTGGAAAAAGAAAAATTGCTTTAAAAATATAAACAAAAATATGGCCTTCAGGTGTTTTATAATCTTACCTAATCTACCTCTTTTCATTTGTTGCTCCCAAACTTCCATTACCCTGAATGTAAACTTCTCCCATTTTATTTCTTCAAAATTACACATCTTCTATGATTGTTCAGGAAATTCTCAAACTTTTTGTCCCAGCTCTAATGTCACCTTCTCCATAATCTAATAGTGTTTGGCCATTTTCTTATGATAGTATTTATAATTTTGAATTATAATTCTTCTTTACACATTTGTTTCCTTCATGAAGAGGGCAATATCACTAATCTTTGTATCGTGAGTGCTTGTGTAGTGACTGACAATACATGATCAGTAAATATCTTTTGGGTGAATAAATTAAATAACACCACAATCTTCTTCATGTATCCCTTCAATTTTTCTGTGCTGCTTTTGAGCTTCATCTCACAAATCAGAGATATAAGAAACTTCAAAAGCCCCTGTGTGTTATGGAAAATTACAAAGATCTCTGTTTTACTGCTCTACACTTTAATCTTTCTTGTCAATAAGTTCAAGCACAAACACCGACTATATTGGTGTCTGGATACTCATCACTATTTTTAAAATGTTACCTTGATGAAGTAGTGCTTGTTAAACATATAGTCTTTTTCGTCTTCCTTTTAGTTCTACAAGGTAAAGGATAATTGTATATCTCTTTTCTGCTTTTCCCTGTTCTTTTACATGAAGTAGTTGCTCATCCTCTCAGGTTTTAGGTGATTATACGCAAGATTAATTTTGTGCAAGGATTCCTACTTCCAGTTGCAGAAGTAATTGTATCTCTTTGCAGAGTACTTGACTTTTCGTTATGAGGCTATGACTGTGATATAGGTCAATCACTTGGGTTCATTACTGTTAGGAAATCATTTTGTCTTTATATAAAAAAGAAAGTTACTTAATAGCTGTGAACAGAATAATCTATGTGAGAAAAATATTCACTTAAAAATTTAAGATATAAATGCTCTTCTCAAAGAAATGAAAGCACTTATTTTTCATTTAATTCTATGAGCAACATTTTAACTATTTCCTAATTTCATTTGTCACTATCTTTCTTTGTCAAGTTATTGAGCACCTACTCCTACCAAAACTAAACAGATGAAAAAAGTTAAAAAAAAGAAAAAAACTTAGAGAAGATTTTTTTTAAGATTGAAAAGAAAACCATGTGCTGATTGAATTGGCAATACTTATTAGAGTTTCAAATTGGATGTTGATAAAGTTGAATTCCTAAATATAAACATTCATTCTTTTGACAGTAAGTGAAAATGTCCTCCTCTGTAAATTAGTAAACACTCATTCTAGTTATACATTTCAGTTTCTTTTGAGTTTGATGAATTAGTACCATAAATTAAGTCAATTTGGGAACTCACTATTATATATGTGTGTGTGTGCGTGCATGTGTGTGTATAAAAGTTTTTCCTTAATAAGATTCTGACAAGAAACAAATGTTATGTTATAGTCAGAGGAGTAATTAAAGAGAATTTTAAGAAGTGATAATGTATTGGTAGAGTTAAAAGAGCTAATAAGTTTTGATGATGCTCCCAGGATTTAGCAAGAGTAAAGCTATTACCACCACTATCCTGACAAAGCAAGGGAAGGCAGCTGTTACAGCAACCTCAGAGGGTACTGAAATCATGGGGGTATCTAAAAAGAGCTGTGGTGTTTGATACAGGTAAGACAACCACCCGTCCAATGTTTGCTGGCTGTGGCGGAGGTTTCTGAGGCAATAAATACCAAAACCTCTCTCTCCATCTTCTTCTAAAGCCTCCTACAGGCCAGAGTCTACTGACAAATAGTCTATAGAGGTCAGCCTCCTGAGACACACAGCAAGGAGGGGAAGGATAGTGAGTTGAGCTAAAATATCCCATAGAAGTTTATAGGCATACACTCTTACCTTACAACAAAGAACACATTTCTCATGTTGAAAATGTTAATGATTTTCGGATTTAATTTCCATCTACTTGACCAGTCCTTAAGTTGATAATTTTGTACACTGTAGGTCAGTGATAAAAGGTGAATAAGGACTGCTTTACCATAAATCCTGACATCAAATTTTAAATATGTCCCTTCACACTGAAGTTTGGCAAGGGTAGGAATAAGTCTGCATCAGATAATCTTTAGATACAAATGTAACAAATTTAGAAAAACATTTCTTCAGAGCTAGAATTGAATGGGGGATTTAAAAACTCCTAAAATGTGGAAGTTGTTGGTCTCACATAAGGGAGGGTGGTGAGCAAAATTTATCTATTCCTATATACTCATACTCAGAAAAGTGCCTGGCATACACTAAGCTTACAGTATCTGTTACATTTAACATAATAAAATATTGTTTTAGTCAGTGCTCTCACTAGCTTTCTCTGTAGGGTTAGGCAAGTCACCTTCTATTCAGCATCAATTTCTCCGTCTATCAAGTGGGATCAGTACCCATCATGTAAGATTATCTCGAGAATTTCTAACAATTATAACTTGAATCACATGGTACTGCCATTTTTTAAGATCACAAATATCAGTGATTTCATGTGGTTCCATGTAAAGTATCGTGAATCTCCTTTGTAAATTCTAATGTGGAAAGTTAAAACTTAATAGGAGCTTTCATTTCATTTTTAATCTTTTCAAATAATCTTAGATATCAGAATTTTAGAGGTTAAAAAGCAAATTTTATTTCCTTTTTTCATTCTTCTATTTATAAAAGCTATTAATCATTAACATTAATTGAATATTGTTTATGTACTATGCCCATTGCTAGAGATATCAGTTTTTATTTTTTCATGATACAGGAAATTGAAGTTGTAGAAGGATGTTTTCTTTATGAATCAATAGGGGATTTTACAGTTGAATAGAAAAATAAAAATCACAGTATCTGAATATTTTCTCCCTTACCTGATGCAGGAAAATGTTGCCCAGTATCCTCATTAACCATCCCCTTTCTGCTAACATTTCAGTCTCCAAACCTGGTACATTTCAATTCATTGGAATTTTACTCATTAAATGTAATTGTCATAGTCATGCTTCCTTGAGATTCAGTTTAATTGGCATTTAGGTGTTTTTGAACTATTTAGCCACAAATTTACAGAAAGATCTTAATTTACTCTCATGGAAAGAAATTTATATTAACCATACTAGACCAGTAAATTTATTTATTTATTTTAATTTATTAATTTATTTTTTGGCTGCTTTGGGTCTTAGTTGCAGCACACGGGATCTTCGTTGTGGCATGTGGGATCTTTCGTTGCAGCACACAGGTTTCTCTCTAGTTGTGGCATGCGGGTTTTCTCTTCTCTAGCTGTGGTGCATGGGCTCCAGAGTGCTTGGGCTCTCTAGTTTGCAGTACACAGGCTCTCTAGTTGAGGTGCGTGAGCTCAGTAGTTGTGGCATGCGGGCTTAGTTGCCCTGCGGCATGTGGGATCTTAGTTCCCCGACCAGGGATTGAACGTGCGTCTGGGACATTGGAAGGCAGATTCTTTACCACAGAACCACCAGGGAAGTCCCTAAACCAGTAAATTTAGCTTTGAGACAGAATCTTTAGTTTCTAATTACTTTCAGTCACCTTTTCCGTGTCATCAACCTTCTGCAAATGCCTGTGCAAAGTGCTATGAGAGCAAGATTAGTGGCAACTAATTTTTCTGGTTAAAGAAAAGATGTGATGTTACAGTGTTTCCAGAAGTTTACTTTCTGCAGAAACGAAAATGATCTCATTCTTGCTATTGAGATATTTTTAATAATATAGTTTCTAATTTGTAAAACAGAAGGACATTGTAAAGTTTTCTTCATGCTCAGTTGCTTTTGGATTACTTAAAGCCTAAGTTGTATTTCTACAGCCCATAGGCCAGATATTATCCACTGCCACTTGTTTTTGTAAACAGAATTTTACTGCAACATAGTCACATGCCTCTGTTTATTTATTATCTATAGCTGCTTTCACACGACAATGGCAGAGTTTAGTACTTGTGACAACCAGACATGGTATGGCCCACAAAGCTTAAATTAGTTACTATTTGGCTGTTTACAAAAAACGTCAAACTCTCTCTTGAAGTTGTGAGTTACAAAGATAAGAACAGGAGTAAGGCCTTTGACAGTTTAGAGCTACCTTAGGAGCTTTCGTTCACACCCAGATCATATTCAGAATTCCGATTTAAATTTTGAACCACAAAATTATTGTTGATCCACAAAAACCTGATGCATTTAGAGCTATTTTTAATTTTTATGAGTCCTATTAGGTCAAACAAAGTATCATTAAATAATTTAAGTCTAACATATATTACATATATGCCTTACATATATTTACTAATGGTTCATTCTTGAGTCTGTATTTGAGTGCTTATATGTACTAGGTACTGGGAATATATAAGGTGGAAAACACACCTCCATCCCTCAGTATTTTCACTGTCTTGGGGAGATGGACAAAAAAACAATTGAAAACTGTGATTAAATACTACACTAAAGATAATTACAAAGGGTTCTACAAGCCCATACAAAGTGAACCTAACTTGGTCTGCTTGGGGATGGTAAGGCCTGGTGGGACATGAGAGTCAGCAAAAGTGTTTGTGCCTGATCCTTCAAAGAGGATGTATCCTAAATATATGTCAGACTTTCTTCACTACATAAATAATATAATTTTTTAGACCATATATAATTTCTTAGTGTAAAGCCATTGGTGAGCTCTCATGTTGGAAAGGTCTCCTGTATCTATGGTCTGTTGAAATTCCAGTATCATGCCTTCCTTTTCCACCTTTGGCTTTTAAGCAGCATGATGGTTAATTTTATGTGTCAACTTGTCTGGGTCATGGGATGCACAGATCTTTGGTCAAAAATTATTTTTAGATTTTCTATGGGTGGTTTTTTTTGGATAAGATTAGCATTTAAATTGCTAGATTGAGCAATACTGATTGCTGTCCTTTATGTGGGTGGGCCTCATCCAATCAGTCGAAGGCCTGAAGAATAAAAACCTCCCTCCTTTGAGTATGAGAGAATACTTCTGCCTGATTGCCTTCAAATTTGGACTAAAACAAAGGTCTCTCTCCCTCCCTTTTCCTCTCTCTCTCTCTCACAGATATACAAAATACACATATAGAGTGAGATATAGCTCTATGTACCTCCTAGTGTTTCTGTTTCTCTGGAGAATCCTGACTACTACAGGCAATTATAGCTTTCTTATTTGGTATTTGAATATGTTTTGAATATGTTGTATGCCATGAATCATGTTGTTTCAATTTGTAAATGCTCTTTTTACTGAACTCAGCTTTGGCTGCTCACTGCTCAAAAGCCAATAATTTGAGAGGTAAATGTCAGTAGAAATGACAGGTGCTTTAATCAGAAAAGCTGGCAGTCTGGTGAGAGGGTAGACCAGCTCTGAAGATTCTGCTCAGCCATGACAATTTTTAAAGGGAAAAATGGAGGGAGAAGAATTTCATTTGAGAAATGGAATACTGCCTGCCATATCAGTAAACAAAGGATGTCACAGTCATCAGTGATTACAGCCACTAGCCTATGTTGAGCTGGTGAGCCCTGAGAGAACTCAGGAAGAAAAAGAATACCTACCACCTAGCAGCCTTCAGACTTCAGCCAGTCCCGACCTGAGCCCTGAAGAAAATCAGGATGTGAGAACACAGTATACTGGCCCCAGATAGCTGAAGTGCATATCAAAGGAATTATTTCAGGGAGCCCAGACCCTTGCACCTTCCCATACGTAGAAAAGCACTAAATTCCTTAACTTGAGTTATCTAGTTTTCTTTTATTAACAGTAATCTTTTTTCCTACTACCTGCCCTTTGTTGCAAAACTCCTATATATCCTGGTTCCCCACCTTGCCTCCTTGAAGCAGTTCTCTCAGGGTTACTTGAGATGCTGCCTCCCGGGCTTAAAGTCCTAAAAATTTCTGTTGATTAAAAGAAAACTCTCAACTTTTGGGTTGTGAATTTTTTTTAGTCAACACAGTGAATCATCGAGGCAGGAAGTTGGGTTCTGCATCATTCTCCATTGCAGGCAGACAGGCTGACTCTCTCTTCAGATGTTATCTTGCCCACGTGATCTGCCTGCAGTATTCTTTAGGGGGCTGTTGAGGGTAGAGTTCTTTAACTACTAAATTCTTCATTCTTGCTACTTTTTATCGAGGAAAAGAATCAGCAGGTTAGATAAGGCATGGTGTGCATTCAGGAAAGCATAAGTTAGGAGTTAGGTTAAATTGACTAGTGATCACATCCCTATAATTAGGTTTTAAAGGTTAGAGGGGGACAGAAATAAGCAAACAAGGAAGGGACAAAAGAGCTGCTTTCACTCTGAGGAGAAGAGAGGAAATTAAGACTAAAGTTTAAAGCTGTCCCTTTATAGGAAAAATATGCATTAGCAACATAGAGGTAACATTGTGGTCTCCTTGACCAATGTGAAACACAAGTAGACAAAGCAATGGCCTGGTTGTAACTGACCGTGTCCCTAGTATTAGAGAATCTGTGTGGAGTTAAGTTTGTAGGGGAGCAAAACTTGCCTCCCCAAAATGTCTCTTTAGCATGCAGATTATTTTGAGCTGAAAACAATCAAGGTCCTAAAGACTCAAGAGGAACCTTTGACCTTATCCCTAACTGCCTAAAAGAATGTAGATGGAGGGCCTGTTCCTGGAAGGGGGCTATCACCCTGGATAACTACAGTATGAACTAGGTGTGGCAGACAGGGAGGAACCTAGCAAAGCCTGTTTGTTAAACTTCCTCTCTGTGTCCCATTGTCTCTGCATGGCTCAGCAAATACTCGTTTACCAAACATTTGCTTTTCTATTTCCTTGTCAATTGCCTACCTCCCCTTTGATGTCCCAAACCACTATGGTAACATTCTCTTTTGTCTTCAGCTGAAGATGATTTTTAAGATGAGGGTTCCAGCCATTCTGGCAAGTTACTCAGTTTTCATAGGTCTCTCCTGTGTATTCATGTTATTAAAATTTTGTTTGTTTTTCCCCTGTTAATCTGCCTCATGACAATTCTTAGACTAACCAGAAGAATTTAGGAGGGTGGAGGAAAATTTCTTCCTCTCTGACAAGTTTATTCCTTAAGGATATTTAATCAAAATCATTTACATTAAAAGATACATATCATGTAGGTCTATATTGATAATGTCCACATTATATAATATTCTGAGTTTGCTAAAAACATATTTTATAGCAGAGCACATACATTGGAAAAAATAAGTGAGATAACTGAAGTAATGTTTAATGTAATTTATCATGGTGATAAATTGATCATGCTCATAAAAATGCATATCCTATACTACTAGGATAATTAGGGAAGATATTTACTGATTAAATATTCCATAACTTGTTTTAGTTCTTTTCAACATGTAAAAATAGACATATCACAAGATTATAGAAATCTAGTTTTTACAGCATGATTCCACATCTATGCAATTTCTTGACATGGTAAGACTTTGTATAGCCAATATTTATTGGCTTTTATTGTAAGCCCTAAAATTGTTGATAACCAGTTTAACACTGCAAGTGGCAAATGAGTGTGTTTGTGTGCTATTTTGTACTCTGTTTTGCTTTAGCAGATTATAACTTTGGATAACTTAATCCCTTTAAATTAAACAAATTCACTTGTTTAGATTTCTAGAACTAACGTTGTGCTGGGAAAACTTGGTTTCTTCTCTCATCTTGCTCTTTTCCAATTCCACAGCATTGCAAAAGCTGTAGACTAAAATTTCTGAGCTCAGCTTCTTCATCTGTAAAATAAGGGTGTTGGATGAGGTGATATCTAGACCCTCTTTTAATCTAAAATTCTGCTGCTTTAATTTATTTTTATGCCTAATTTGTTCAACTTTGTCCTGCATTTATCAAATTTGTCAGACAATGGTAAAATAGTATCCTTTTAAATGCATTTTTATGTACATATACTGATAATTCAGTACAGAGTGGTCTCAATCATCTGCAAGTTTCTTTGAAAATAATATATTACTTTGCTGAATTAGGGTAACAGGTGCTTCATTTCTCAATTTTACTTCAAGTAGCTACTTCTTAAAATTTATGTTCTGTTGATCTCTTATGTGCAGATTAACACACAACAAAATAAAATAATTGGTATTACCTTTGCTATACATAAGTCATCATTCTTCCCATTTTTAAGGTAACTAATTTATTTACTTGTAGTTGTACTCTTCACTGAAATATGTATGCTGTGCCTCTTCAATTGTTTTTTATCATCCTGTTATTCAGTTATTTTAAAATTTCTTAGTACAAAAAGAAACTATGTGGATTTTTAATCTTGAAATTCCAGCAAAATAACAAAAAGCAAGAAGACTAGCATGAATGAAATAAACATCAAATTATTGAGGCAGGAAAATTTAACAACATGATCTAAACTAAGAACCGATTGCAAGTGTGGTACATAAAATAGTCACTTTTATACTTTTATGAATTCTTATTTCTCAGCACGCTATGAAAATTAGTTCACTGGTAAATTCTGTCTAGCAACACCCCTCTCCACATATTCTCTATTATGCATAGATAAGGAGAATTAAAGGGAAAGCTACCTTGATTGGCAAAATGATACCCACAAATGTAATTACACATACACACATATTCATAAACTCCTTAATCCCCTTTATTCATATTGAAGTTATTTATTTCAGTAGCATGCAGATATAGACTATTTGAAGAAAATACTACAGAGATGTAATACTTCTTTTCAATACTTGCAAGAATTTCACTTTTTCAGGAAAACCTCATATTAGTCAATCTCATAGCGTCATGTATTTTGCAGTGCATTCTAAAAATTGTAACTCCATGTTCATTACTGCAATCATATCTGATTATCTGCCTTACCTCTAGCCTCTGAGTTCCACCTAAGCATGGAGTATTTCTGGTTTTGGTCATCATTGTATTCTCTTCATCAAACTTGTTGCCTGGATGATGAGCTCAATAATTATGTATCAGATGAGTAAAGGAATGTATGGTTCCAAGGACAAGGTTCAGTAAAAATGGATGGAATTAAAAGGAAATTGAATATTCTATCAGTAAAAAAATATTTTTATAACACATAAATATTAGACAAAAGGTAATTCATTATTTCATTATCCTCCTATCCATCAAACTTGAGGAATGGATTCATGCAATGGGTGGAGACTGGTCAAGATATCTTCTAAAATTGCTTCCAGATTAAGATTGTGTCCTATAAAAATGCATATTTAATAAGAGTTACTGGATCAAAATTATGTGAATGAGATATAATAATTTGTATTTCCAATATATTTTAAGTATAAAGACATTTTCATGTTTTCTCACAAATAAACTACTTTTATTTTGAATTCTTTTGGAAATATTGCAGGAAGAGTAAGCACATTTGTTTGTTTGTCTCTAATGTGAACACCTGAAACCATTTCTCCCCAGTACATGAAAAATATATTCAGAGCAACAAAACAGGATGTGAGTTCTTGTTAGACAAGGAATTCTTTCATAAGATACCCGTAATTCATTATAAAATATTACTAACTTAATATACAGAATTATTCATTAGATAATGCAGATATTTGTTACTGTTGTCTTCTTAAGAAATTAAATGAATACAAATATGGATTCAGGAAAATATTAAGAGTATAAAATTTGACAAATATTCAGTTTCTGACTGCCATTCATATGAAGCCCTGAAAAAGGCTCAGTTTGCTTATTTATGAGACAAAGTTCATAATAGAATCAACCTACTAGGTTACTGAAAAGGTTAATTAAGAATATAAGAAAATGTATGTAAAGGTTTAAGAAAATTACTCCATAAATTTTAATTTTAATAAGAGGAGCATAATTAGTATAATCAAAAAGTGCCATCTCACTAAAATATAAAACTCAAAGCACCTTAAAAGCCTTTCTCTTCTCCTGATGCAGGAGTAACACACATAGCAGTTTTCTCAGGAGAAGGAGGGGCAAGATATTGGTTTTTTCATGATTTCTTAGCTCTCCATATTGATATCTTCACATATTAGCTGAATTTCTGGCCTCTGGAAGTGGAAGGAATGGTGAGGAACTTTTACTTGGTTGGTTCAGTAATGATCCTACATTGAAGTCTATGGTTATAGTAGACATACAATTACTGGTCATTCTCTCCTGAGATAAACCCTTCCTCAGATACTCTCTGCTCTCTCCTTGAAGACATCATATGCAGTTCTCTAATTTTTAAAACATTTATGTCTTTAAAACATTTATATGTTTATGTTCCCCTCTTTTAAGCCACACTGAGATATGACTGACAGAAAAAAGCTGTGTACATTTAATGAATCCAACTTGATAAATTTGGAAATAAATATACACCTATGAAACAATCACGGTGATCAATGCTAATAAACATATCCATCGCTTCCAAAAGTTTCCTTGGGCCTTTATTTTTTTCTGTGATAAGTAGAGTTAATGTAAAATCTACACTCTTAGCAAATGCCTAAGTAAACAGCATAGTATTGTTTAACTATAGATATTATGGTAGACAGTAGATCTCTGGAAATTATTCATCTTGCCTAACTGAAACTTTGTATCCTTTGAGTAATTCCTACCTGTTTCCCCCTCCCCCTCCCCTTGCTAAGCACCATTCTACTTTGAATCCATGAGTTTGATTATTTTATATTCCTCGTATAGTTTGATTATTTTATATTCCTCATATAAGTAGGATTATGTAGTAGTTTTTCTGTGTCTGGCTAATTTTACTTAGCATAATGTCTTTCAGGTTCATCCATGTTGTCTCATATGGCAGAATTTCATTTTCTATGGCTGAATAATATTCCATTGTATGTATTTTCTTTAGCCATTCATCATCTTTCCTTGAATGTTTACATTGCTTCCATGTCTTAGCTATTGTGAATAATACTGAAATGAACACAAGAATGCAGGTGTATCTTTGAGACTCTGGTTTCAGTTCCTTTGGATAAATACCCAAAAAGTGGGATTGCTGGATCATATGGTAGGTCTATTTTTCATTTTTTGAGGAATCTCCATATTGTTTTCAACAGTGGCTACACCAAATTATATTCCACCAAGACTGTACAAGTTTTCTTTTTCTTCCATATTCTCACCAGCACTTGTTATCTTTTGTTTTTTATAACAGCCATCCTGAGAGATGTGAGGTGATAACTCATTGTGGTTTTAAGTTGCATTTACCTGTTGAGTAGTAATGTTGAAACATTTTCTTATAACTCTTGGCCATTTGTGTACCTTCCTTGGAAACATTTTCTGAGGCCCTTTGCTCATTTTTGACAGGGTTATTTGATTTTTTTGCTATTGAGTTGTATGAATTAATTATAAATTTGAGATATTAACCCTTTATTAGTTATGGTTTTCAAATATTTTCTCCCAAGCCATAGGTTACCTTTTCATTCTGTTGACTGTTTATTGCACTGTGCAGAAGCTTTTCAGTTTGATGTAATTTCACACATCTATTTGTGCTTTTGTTTGCTGGTGCTTTTGGTGTTACATCCAAAAAATCATCACCAAAGTCAAGGTCAAGAAAAATTTTTTCCTATGTTTTCTTCTTGGAGTTTTAGAGTTTCAGGTCTTATATTCAAGTGTTTAATCCATTTTGAATTGAATTTTGTGTATAGTGTAAGAAAAGGGCTCAATTTCATTCTTTTGCATGTGGATATCTAGTTTGTCAACACCATTTGAGGAAACTATCCTTTCCCCATGGTGTATTCTTGGCCACTTGTTAAATATCAGTTGACTGTATATGAATAGATTTATTTCTGGGCTCTCTATTTTCTTGCATTGGTCTATATGTCTAATTTTATGCTAGTACCAAACAGTTTTGATTATTGCAATTTGTAATATGTCTTGAAATGTGAAAGTGTGATGACTCTAGCTTTGTTCTTCTTACTCAAAATTGCTGTGACTATTTAGAGTATTTAATTTAGTGGTTCTATATGAATTTTAGGATTGTTTAACTGTGTAAAAATGCTACTATGATTTTGATAGTATTGCACTGAATCTGTAGACTGCTATGGGTACTATGAGCATTTAAAAAATATTAATTCTTCCAAACTAGGAATATGGGATGTCTTTCCATTTACTTGTGTCTTGTTAAATTTCTTTCATGAATGTTTTATGTGGTTATCAGTGTATCAGTTCTTCACCCATTTGGTTAAGCTTATTCTTAAGTATTTAATTTTTCATTGCTATTGTAAATGGAATTTGTTTTCTTGATTATTTTTTAGATAATCTATTGTTATTGTATTGAAAGAATGGTCCACCATATACAACTCAATAAATATGATATACCACATTAGCAGAATGGAGGATAAAAATCACACATTCATATCAGTACATGAAGGTAAAGCATTTGATAAAATTCCACACACATCCACGGCAGAAACTATTAACAAATCAGTGCAGAAGAAATTTGTCTCAATATAATAAAGACCATATTTGAAAATCCCACAACTCACATCATACTCAATGGTGAAAACTAAAAGATTTTCCTTTAAGATCAGAAAATAGGCAGGTATGCTCATTTTCACCAATTCTATTCAGTAGAGTACTGGAAGTCCTAGGCAGATCATTTAGGCATCCAAAAGAAAAAGAGACAAAACACATCAAAATCAAAAAGGAAAAAGTAAAATTATCTCTTTCTGAAGACATGTTTATATCATATGTCTATTCATATTTTAAAGACCCCACAAAAATACCATTAGAACTAACAAGTGAATCCAGTAAAGTTTTAGGATATAGAATCAACATACCATAGTTCTCTTTTAAAGGCTCATATTATTGGTTACTTTCTACTCCCTCATTTATCTCTTGGAATTTGTCAGGTATCCATTTGGTTGCATTAATTCATTGTTACTAGGAATCCCTTTCTGTTTTTTTAAGACTTTAATTTTTTAGAGCAATTTTAGGTTTACAGCAAATTGAGAGGAAGGTACAGAGATTTCCCATTTACACCTTTTCCCCATGTGTACATAGCCTCATCCACTATGAACGTTAATCACCAAGTGGTACAATTTTTACCAAGGATGAACCTACATTGACACATTATAATCACCCAAAGTCCATAGTTTACATTAGGGTTCACTCTTGGTATTGTACATTTTATGGGTTTGAACAAATGTATAATGGCATATATCCATCATTATAATGTCATACAGAGTATTTTCAATGCCCTAGATATCCTCTGCTCTCTGCCTATTCATCCCTCCTATACCTAGAAACTACTGAATTTTTAATGTCTTCACAGTTTTGCCTTTTCCAGAATGTCTTATCTTTGTAGTCATATAGTATGTAGCCTTCTGAGATTGGCTTCATCCATTTAGTAATATGCATTTAAGGTTCTTCCATGTCTTTTCATGGCTTGATAGTTCATTTCTTTTTAGTACTCAGTGCTATTCTGTTATCTGGATATACCATAGTTTATTTATCCATTTACTTACTGAAAGACATCTTGGTTACTTCAAAGTTTTGGCAATTATGACTAAAGTTACTATAAACATCTATGTACATGGTTTTTGTATAGAAATAAGTTTTCAGCTCCTTTGAGTAATACCAAGGAGTGTGATCACTGGATCACATGGTGAGAATATGTTTAGTTTTGTATGAACCATCAAACTGTTTTCCAAAGTGACTGTACTATTTTGCATTTCTATCTGCAGTGTATGAGAGTTCTTGTTGCCCTACATCTTCATCATTTGGTGCTGTCAGCATTCTGGATTTTGGACATTAAATAGGTATGTAGTGGTATCTCATGGTTTAAATTTGTATTTCCCTGATAACATATGATTTGGAGCATCTTTTCATGCATTAATTTATCATCTGTAATCTTCTTTGGTGAAATGTCTGTTAAGGTGTTTGGCCCATTTTTTTTAATTCAGGTATTTTTATTGTTGAGTTTTAAGTGTTCTTTGTATATTCTGGATAATAGTGTTTTATCAGAAGTGTCTTGCAAATATTTTCTTCCAGTCTGTGACTTGTCTTCTAATACCCTTAATATTATCTTTTGCAGAACACAAATTTTTAATTTTAATCAACTCCAGCTTATTAATTATTTCTTTCATGTATTGTGTCTTTACTGTTGTACCTAAAAAGTCATCCCTATTTCCAAGGTCATCAAGAACTTCTCCTATTTTATCTTCTAGGGGTTTTATAGTTTTGCATTTTACATTTAGGCTTAAGGTCCATTTTAAGTTAACTTATGTGAAGAGTGTGAGGTCTGTGTCTAGATTAATTTTTTTGGCATGTGGATGTCCAGTTGTTCTAGCACAATTTGTTGAAGAAACTGTCTTTGCCTCATTGTATTGCCTTTGCTCCTTCATCATAGGTCAGTTGGCTACATATTTTAGGTCTATTTCAGGACTCTCTATTCTCTTCCATTGATCTATGTGTCAGTTTTTTTGCTAATAGGACACTCGTGATTACTGTAGCTTTATAATAGTCTTGAAGTTAAATAGGATCAGTCCTTCAACTTTGTTATTCATTTTCAACACTGTGTTGGTCATTATAGGTCTTTTTCCTCTCTATATAAACTTTAGAATCACTCTTTCTGTATTGATAAAGTGACTTGATGGGATTTTGATCAGGATTGTATTAAATCTATAGATCAATTTGGGAAGAACTGACATCTTGACAATATTGTCTTTCTATCCATGAACACGAATGTATCTCCATTTATTAGTTCTTCTTTGATTTTATTCATCACATTTTTATAGTTTTATTCATCTAGATCTTATAATATTTTGTTATACTTAAGTATTTCATTTGGGGTATAATATAATAATAATATAACATAGTAATTTATATTATTATAATGTGATAATATAAATGGTATTTTGTGTTTACTTTCAAATTCCACCCTTTCATTGCTGGTACACAGGAAAGCAACTGATTTTTGTATATTAACCTTACATCTTGCAACCTGCTATAATTTCTTTTTAGTTTCAGGAACTTTTTGTTGATTCTTTCAGATTTTCTTTATAGACTGTCATATCATCTGAGAACAAAAACAGCTTTAGTTTCCCCTTCACAATCTGTTTACCTTTTATTTTCTTTTCCAGCTTTATTGCATTAGCAAGGACTTGTAGCACAATGTTGAATAGGAGTGATGAGAGGATATGTTCTTGTCTTGTACCTGATCTTAGTGGAAAAGCTTTGAATGTCCCACCTTTGAGTATAATGTTAGTTGTAGGCCTTTTGTAGAAAGCATTTAACATGTTGAGAAAGTTCCTCTCTATTCCTAGTTTACTAAAAGTTTGTGTCATGATTGGGTATTGTATCTTGTCAAATACTTTTTTGTCATCTATTGATATGATCATGTGATTTTTCTTTTTCACCCTGTTGATGTGATGGATTACATAAATTGATTTTCAAATATTGAATCAGCCTTGCAGTCCTGTAATAAATCCCATTTGATTGTGGTGTACAACTATTTTATACATTTTTGGATTTGAATTGCTAATATTTTGTTTCATATTTTTGCACCTATGTTCATGAGATATATTGGTCTGTAGTTTGTTTTTCTTGTAACTGTTTTTGGTACTAGGGTAATGCTGACCTCATAGAATGAATTAAAAAGTTTTCCCTCTGCTTCTATATTTTGAAAGAGACTATAGAGAATTGGTACCATTTCCTCCTTAAATGTTTAGTTGAATTCACCAGTGAACCCATTTGGACTTTGTGCTTTCTGTTTTGGAAAATAATTAATTCAATTTGTTAATTTGTTAATTCAGATCATCTATTTCTTTTTGTGTTAATTTTTTCATATCATATCTTCTAAAGAATTGGTCTATTTTATCTGTTATCAAATTATAGGCATAGAGTTTTTCATAGTATTCCTTTATTAGCTTTTTAAATTCCATGGGATCTGTAGTGATATTCCTTTTTTCATTTCTGATACTAAAATTTTTCATCCTCTTTTTTTTTTAAATTAGCTTAGCTAGATGTTTATTGTTTCTATTGATTTTTGCAAAGAGCAAGCCAGCTTTTGGTTTCACTTTTTTTTTTTTCTGCTGATTTACTCTTACCAGTTGGATGATTTCTACTGTATTATATATTTTCTTCTGCTTACTCTTTTTATATTCTTTTTGGGAGGACAGTGAATGTCCCTTATTTTTACTATTTGTAGAAAACTGGCATTCAGATTTCAAAATTTATATTACAAAGTTACCAGCAGCAGTTTTAGACATTTCAACAATGTTTTTGAACTCGACTTTTTTGACATAGCAAGGCTATTATTCCATATTCAAAAAGCAGGACTTGTCCCAGGTGGACATATTATATATCCTGTAGATACTCAGAGGCCATTTGTGACTATGTCTTCTTCCATTTCCTCTTCACCATCAATCATCAGTGAGGCCTGATTGATCTGCATTCTCTGCCAGGTATCAGAGAGAAAATAGAAAACACTTCAGGCACTCCACTTCAGCGAGGGTTGATGCATTAGCATTCTTGACTGCTTCTACATCCCCTGCAGGTGGCCCGCCTTTCTTTTTGTCACTTGGCAAACCATAACCTGGATTGAAAGTTTTGCTTCTCATGGAAATATCCTTTGCAAGTTGTGTCCCTTGTCTGCCCTTGAACGTTTTCTCTGCTTCCTGGCACTCTTTAAGTTCCAACTTCTGGAAATCCAATACTCTGACTTGTGGAACTTTATAAATTACATACAGTCTGTTATACTACTTCTTTGTTAGAAGATTTCTTAGAGTACTTAGATAAGTCAGTTATTTGAGAGATGTCAAAGAGTCCAGATCATCCAGTCCCACAAGATTATTGCTGGTGAGAATAAGTTCTGTCAGACAGTGCAGAGCCTGACCAAGTCCATCACCTATATGGCATATTCTATTGTTGTTCACTAATAATTTTTTCAGTCTTCTGACTAAAGAAAAACCACCTAGTTTCCTGATTACATTGCCAGAAAAATCAATAGCATCAAACTGGTCTAAAGTAGCACCTAGATTTTCAGTGACAGGAATTTTATATTCCTGGAGGTCCAGCTTATTGTTCTGCATGGCTTTGGTGTACTGCACTGCCTGCTAGATCACATCCCTCATCAGCTTCACTATCCTCCTCCAGTGATGTTGTGCATCCACTGTCACATACCAGATATTCTCTTTGCTTACTTTGGATTTAATATGGGTTTATTTTTTGCTAGTTTCCTAAGGTGGAAACTTAAATTATTAATATGGATCTTCTTTTCTAATATATGCATTCAATGCTATACATTTCACTCTAAGCATTGCTTTCACTGCATCCCACAAGTTTTAATTAGTTGTATTTTTTTATTTTTATTTTTTTCAAAATATTTTAAAATTTCTTTTGAGATTTCTTTTTTGTCCCATATGTTACACACAAGGTGTGGTGTTTAATCTCTACATATTTCGAGATTTTCCAGGTGTCTTTCTGTTAATGATGTTTAATTTAATTCTATCTTGCTCTAGTTGAAATCCCATGATTTATATTCTTTCAGATTTGTTAAGATGTGTTTCATGAATGTGACTTATTGTGGTGAACGCTTCATGTGAGTCTGACAAAAATGTTAATTTTGCTTTTGTTGGATAAAGAGGTTTATAGAAGTCAATTATGACCAGTTGGCTGAAAGTGCTGTTGAGTTCAACTATGTCCTTATTGATTTCAGCCTCATATATAGTAGATTAATATATTACTCCTTGCATTTCTATCAGTTTTTGACTCAAGTAGTTTGATAATCTGTTGTTAAGTGCACACACGTCAAGAAATGTCTTCTTGGAGAACTGGTCCCTTTGTCATTATGTAATGCCCTTTTTTATCCAGAAAATTTTTCTTACTTTAAAGTCTGGTCTATCTGAAATTAACATAATTAACATTCTTCTTTGTTTTGATTATTGTTAGCATAGAATATTTTTCTCCATCCACTTACATTGTCTTTATACATATATATATATATATATATATATACACACACACATATATATATACACACACATATATATATGTGTATATATATATATATATGTGTGTATATATATATATATATATATATATATATATATACACACATGTCTTTATATATAAAGTGTATTTCAACTTATATTTGGGTCATGTTTTTTGACCCACTCTAAGAATCTGTTTTTAATTTAGACCTAATTTAGACTATTGACATTCAAAGTGAATACTGATTTAGTTGGATTGATATTGATTATATCCATTATTATTGCCTGTGATCTTTGTTTCTTTTTTTGTCTTCCACTCTTTTTCTGTTTTTTTATGGTTTAAATTGGGAATTTTATATTATTTTATTTTCTCCCCTTTCTTGGCATATTAGTTACACTTTTTTTTTTACTTTTTTAAATGTTTGCACTAGAATTTTTTTAATTTAATTTAAATTTATTTTATTTTTTATTAGTTTCTGCTTTATAACAAAGTGAATCAGTCATACATATACATCTGTTCCCACATCCCTTCCCTCCTGCGTCTGCCTCCCTCCCACCCTCCCATTCCCACCCCTCCAGGCGGTCACAAAGCACCGAGCCGATCTCCCTGTGCTACGCGGCTGCTTCCCACTATCTATCTACCTTACGTTTGGTACTGTATATATGTCCATGCCTCTCTTTCGCTTTGTCACAGCTTACCCTTCCCCCTGCCCATATCTGCAGGTCCATTCGCAAGTAGGTCTGTGTCTTTATTCCTGTTTTACCCCTAGGTTCTTCATGACATTTTTTTTCTTAAATTCCATATATATATGTGTTAGCATACGGTATTTGTCTTTCTCTGTCTGACTTACTTCACTCTGTATGACAGACTCTAGGTCTATCCACCTCATTACAAATAGCTCAGTTTCGTTTCTTTTTATGGCTGAGTAATATTCCATTGTATATATGTGCCACATCTTCTTTATCCATTCATCCGATGATGGACACTTAGGTTGTTTCCATCTCTGGGCTATTGTGAATAGAGCTGCTATGAACATTTTGGTACATGTCTCTTTTTGAATTATAGTTTTCTCAGGGTATATGCCTAGTGGTGGGATTGCTGGGTCATATGGTAGCTCTATTTGTAGGTTTCAAGGAAACTCCATACTGTTCTCCATAGTGGCTGTACCAATTCACATTCCCACCAGCAGTGCAAGAGTGTTCCCTTTTCTCCACACCCTCTCCAGCATTTATTGTTTCTAGATTTCCTGATGATGGCCATTCTGACTGGTGTGAGATGGTATCTCATTGTAGTTTTGATTTACATTTCTCTAATGATTAATGATGTTGAGCATTCTTTCATGTGTTTGTTGGCAGTCTGTATATCTTCTTTGGAGAAATTCCTATTTAAGTCTTCTGCCCATTTTTGGATTGGGTTGTTTGTTTTTTTGCTATTGAGCTGTATGAGCTGCTTATAAATTTTGGAGATTAATCCTTTGTCAGTTGCTTCATTTGCAAATATTTTCTCCCATTCTGAGGGTTGTCTTTTGGTCTTGTTTATGGTTTCCTTTGCTGTGCAAAAGCTTTGAAGTTTCATTAGGTCCCATTTGTTTATCTTTGTTTTTATTTCCATTTCTCTAGGAGGTGGGTCCAAAAGGATCTTGCTGTGATTTATGTCATAGAGTGCTCTATGTCCTCCTCTAAGAGTTTGATAGTTTCTGGCCTTACATTTAGGTCTTTAATCCATTTAGAGCTTATATTTGTGTATGGTGTCAGGGAATGATCTAATCTCATACTTTTACATGTCCCTGTCCAGTTTTCCCAGCACCACTTATTGAAGAGGCTGTCCTTTCTCCACTGTACATTCCTGCCTCCTTTATCAAAGATAAGTTGACCATATGTGCGTGGGTTTATCTCTGGGCTTTCTATCCTGTTCCATTGATCTATCTTTCTGTTTTTGTGCCAGTACCATACTGTCTTGATTACTGTAGCTTTGTAGTATAGTCTGAAGTCAGGGAGCCTGATTCCTCCAGCTCCATTTCTCGTTCTCAATATTGCTTTGGCTATTTGGGGTCTTTTGTTTTTCCAAACAAATTGTGAAATTTTTTGCTCTAGTTCTGTGAAAAATGCCAGTGGTAGTTTGATAGGGATTGCATTGAATCTGTAGATTGCTTTGGGTAGTAGAGCCATTTTCACAATATAGATTCTTCCAATCCAGGAGCATGGTATATCTCTCCATCTATTCATATCATCTTTAATTTCTTTCATCAGTGTCTTATAATTTTCTGCATACAGGCCTTTTGTCTCCTTAGGTAGGTTTATTCCTAGATATTTTATTCTTTTTGTTGCAATGGTAAATGGGAGTGTTTTCTTGATTTCACTTTCAGATTTTTCATCATTAGTGTACAGGAATGCCAGAGATTTCTGTGCATTCATTTTGTATCCTGCTACTTTACCAAATTCATTGATTAGCTCTAGTAGTTTTCTGGTAGCATCTTTAGGATTCTCTATGTATAGTATCATGTCATCTGCAAACAGTGACAGCTTTACTTCTTCTTTTCTGATTTGGATTCCTTTTATTTCCTTTTCTTCTCTGATTGCTGTGGCTAAAACTTCCAAAACTAAGTTGAATAAGAGTGGTGAGAGTGGGCAGCCTTGTCTTCTTCCTGATCTTAGTGGAAATGGTTTCAGTTTTTCTCCATTGAGGACAATGCTGGCTGTGGGTTTGTCATATATGGCCTTTATTATGTTGAGGAAAGTTCCCTCTATGCCTACTTTCTGCAGGGTTTTTATCATAAATGGGTGTTGAATTTTGTTGAAAGCTTTCTCTGCATCTTTTGTGATGATCATATGGTTTTTCTTCTTCAATTTGTTAATATGGTTTATCACATTGATTGATTTGTGTATATTGAAGAATCCTTGCATTCCTGGAATAAACCCCACTTGATCATGGTGTATGATCCTTTTAATGTGCTGTTGGATTCTGTTTGCTAGTATTTTGTTGAGGATTTTTGCATCTATGTTCATCAGTGATATTGGCCTGTAGTTTTCTTTCTTTGTGACATCCTTGTGTGGTTTTGGTATCAAGGTGATGGTGTCCTCGTAGAATGAGTTTGGGAGTGTTCCTCCCTCTGTTATATTTTGGAAGAGTTTAAGAAGGATAGGTGTTAGCTCTTCTCTAAATGTTTGATAGAATTCACCTGTGAAGCCATGTGGTCCTGGGCTTTTGTTTGTTGGAAGATTTTTAATCACAGTTTCAATTTCAGTGCTTGTGATTGGTCTATTCATATTTTCTATTTCTTCCTGATTCAGTCTCGGAAGGTTGTGATTTTCTAAGAATTTGTCCATTTCTTCCAGGTTGTCCATTTTATTGGCATAGAGTTGCTTATAGTAATCTCTCATGATCTTTTGTATTTCTGCAGTGTCAGTTGTTACTTCTCCTTTTTCGTTTCTAATTCTATTGATTTGTGTCTTCTCCCTTTTTTTCTTGATGAGTCTGTCTAATGGTTTATCAATTTTGTTTATCTTCTCAAAGAACCAGCTTTTAGTTTTATTGATCTTTGCTATCATTTCCTTCATTTCTTTTTCATTTATTTCTGATCTGATGTTTATGATTTCTTTTCTTCTGCTAACCTTTGGGGTTTTTTGTTCTTCTTTCTCTAATTGCTTTAGGTGCAGGGTCAGGTTGTTTACTCGAGATGTTTCCTGTTTCTTAATTTGGGATTGTATTGCTATAAACTCCCCCCGTAGAACTGCTTTTGCTCTGTCCCATAGGTTTTGGGTCGTTGTGTCTCCATTGTCATTTGTTTCTAGGTATTTTTTTATTTCCTCTTTGATTTCTTCAGTGATAACTTCGTTTTTGAGTAGTGTATTGTTTAGCCTCCATGTGTTTGTATTTTTTACAGATGTTTCCTTGTAATTGATGTCTAGTCTTATAGCATTGTGGTCAGAAAAGGTACTTGATACAATTTCAATTTTCTTAAATTTACCAAGGCTTGATTTGTGGCCCAAGATATGATCTATCCTGGAGAATGTTCCATAAGCACTTGAGAAAAATTTGTATTCTGTTGTTTTTGGATGGAATGTCCTATAAATATCAATTAAGCCCATCTTGTTTAATGTATCATTTAAAGCTTGTGTTTCCTTATTTATTTTCATTTTGGATGATCTGTCCATTGGTGAAAGAGGGGTGTTAAAGTCCCCTAGTATGAGTGTGTTACTGTCGATTTCCCCTTTTATGGCTGTTAGTATTTGCCTTATGTATTGAGGTGCTCCTATGTTGGGTGCATAAATATTTATAATTGTTATATCTTCTTCTTGGATCGATCCCTTTATCATTATATAGTGTCCTTCTTTGTCTCTTCTAATAGTCTTTATTTTAAAGTCTATTTTGTCTGATATAAGAATTGCTACTCCAGCTTTGTTTTGATTTCCATTTGCATGGAATATCTTTTTCCATCCCCTTACTTTCAATCTGTATGTGTCTCTAGGTCTGAAGTGGGTCTCTTGTAGACAGCATATATATGGGTCTTGTTTTTGTATCCATTCAGCCACTCTGTGTCTTTTGGTGGGAGCATTTAGTCCATTTACATTTAAGGTAATTATTGATATGTATGTTCCTATTCCCATTTCTTTAATTGTTTTGGGTTCGTTATTGTAGGTATTTTCCTTCCGTTGTGTTTCTTGCCTAGAGAAGTTCCTTTAGCATTTGTTGTAAAGCTGATTTGGTGGTGCTGAACTCTCTCAGCTTTTGCTTATCTGTAAAGTTTTTAATTTCTCCATCAAATCTGAATGAGATCCTTGCTGGGTAGAGTAATCTTGGTTGCAGTTTTTTCTCCTTCATCACTTTAATTATGTTCTGCCACTCCCTTCTGGCTTGTAGAGTTTCTGCTGAGAGATCAGCTGTTAACCTGATGGGGATTCCCTTGTGTGTCATTTGTTGTTTTTCCCTTGCTGCTTTTAATATGATTTCTTTGTGTTTTATTTTTGACAGTTTGATTAATATGTGTCTTGGCGTATTTCTCCTTGGATTTATTCTGTATGGGACTCTCTGTGCCTCCTGGACTTGATTAACTATTTCCTTTCCTATATTAGAGAAGTTTTCAACTATAATCTCTTCAAATATTTTCTCAGTCCCTTTCTTTTTCTCTTCTTCTTCTGGAACCCCTATAATTCGAATGTTGGTGCGTTTAATGTTGTCCCAGAGGTCTCTGAAACTGTCCACTGTTCTTTTCATTCTTTTTTCTTTATTTTGCTCTGCTTCAATTATTTCCACTATTTTATCTTCCACCTCACTTATCCGTTCTTCTGTCTCAGTTATTCTGCTATTGATCCCATCTAGAGTATTTTTCATTTCATTTATTGTGTTTTTAATCGATGCTTGATTCATTTTTAGTTCTTGTAGGTCGTTGTTAACTGTTTCTTGCATTTTGTCTATTCTATTTCCAAGATTTTGGATCTTGGAAATAGAATCTTGGATCATCTTTACAATCATTATTCTGAATTCTTTTTCAGGTAGACTGCCTATTACCTCTTCATTTGTTAGGTCTGGTAGGTTTTTATCTTGCTCCTTCACCTGCTGTGTGTTTTTCTGTCTTCTCATTTTGCTTATCTTACTGTGTTTGGGGTCCCCTTTTTGCAGGCTGCAGATTCGTAGTTCCCATTGTTTTTGGTGTCTGTCGCCAGTGGCTAAGGTTGTTTCAGTAGGTTGTGTAGGCTTCCTGGTGAAGGGGACTAGTGCCGGTGTTCTGGTGGTTGAGGCTGGATCTTGTCTTTCTGGTGGACAGGTCCACGTCTGGTGGTGTGTTTTGGGGTCCTGTGGCCTTATTATATTTTTCGGCAGCCTCTCTGCTAATGGATGGGGTTGTGTTCCTGTCTTGCTAGTTGCTTGGCGTACGGTGACCTGCACTGTAGCTTGCTGGTCGTTGACTGAATCTGGGTGCTGTTGTTGAGATTGAGATCTCTGGGAGATTTTCGCCACTTGATATTATGTGGAGCTGGGAGGTCTCTTGTGGATCCCTGTCCTGAAGTTGGCTCTCCCACTTCAGAGGCACAGCACTGACTCCTGGCTGCAGCACCAAGAGCCTTTCATCTACCCGGCTCAGAATAAAAGGAAGAAAAAGTTGAAAGAAAGAATTAGTAGAAGAAAGAAAGAGAGAGAGAAAGAAAGGAAGAAGGAAATAAAGGACAGAAGGAAGGAAGGAAGGAAGAAAGAAAGAAAGGAGGGAGGGAGGGAGGAAGGATGGAAGAAAGAAAGAAAGGAGGGAGGGAGGGAGGAAGGAAAGAAAAAGAAAGAGTGTAAGGAAGAAGGGAGGGAGGGAGGAAGGAAAGAAAGAAAGAAAGACAGGAGGGAGGGAGGGAGGGAGGGAGCAAGGAAAGAAAAAGAGTGTAAGGAAGAAGGGAGGGAGGGAGGAAGGAAAGAAAGAAAGAAAGAGTGAAAGGAAGAAGGGAGGGTGGGAGGGAGGAAGGAAAGAAAAAGAAAGAGTGAAAGGAAGAAGGGAGGGATGGAGGGAGGAAGGAAAGAAAGAAAGAAAGACAGGAGGGAGGGAGGAAGGAAAGAAAAAGAAAGAGTGAGAGGAAGAAGGGAGGGAGGGAGGAAGGAAAGAAAGAAAGAAAGAAAGACAGGAGGGAGGGATGGAGGAAGGAAAGAAAAAGAAAGTGAAAGGAAGAAGGGAGGGAGGGAGGGAGGAAAGAAAGAAAGAGAGAAAGACAGGAGGGAGGAGGGAGGGAGGAAGGAAAGAAAAAGAAAGAGTGAAAGGAAGAAGGGAGGGTGGGAGGGAGGAAGGAAAGAAAAAGAAAGAGTGAAAGGAAGAAGGGAGGGAGGGAGGGAGGAAAGAAAGAAAGAAAGAAAGACAGGAGGGAGGGAGGGAGGAAGGAAAGAAAAAGAAAGAGTGAAAGGAAGAAGGGAGGGAGGGAGGGAGGAAGGAAAGAAAGAAAGAGAGAAAGACAGGAGGGAGGAGGGAGGGAGGAAGGAAAGAAAAAGAAAGAGTGAAAGGAAGAAGGGAAGGTGGGAGGGAGGAAGGAAAGAAAGAGAGAAAGACAGGAGGGAGGGAAGGAGGGAGGGAGGAAAGAAAAAGAAAGAGTGAAAGGAAGAAGGGAGGGAGGGAGGGAGGAAGGACGGAAAGAAAGAAAGGAAGAAGGGAGGGAGGGAGGGAGGAAGGACGGAAAGAAAGAAAGAAAGAAAGGAGGGAGGGAGGAAGGAAAGAAAAAGAAAGAGTGAAAGGAAGAAGGGGGGAGGGAGGGAGGAAGGAAAGAAAGATAGAAAGAAAGAAAGAAAGAAAGACAGGAGGGAGGGAGGGAGGGAGGATGGAAAGAAAGAAAGAAAGAAAGGAGGGAGGGAGGGAGGAAGGGAAGGTAGGAAAAATAGAAAGATAGAAGATAAAGTAAAATAGAATAAAGTATAAAATATAGTAGCGTTATTAAAAATAAAAAAGTATTTATTGAAAAAAAAAAAAACAGACCGATAGAACCCTGGGACCTATGGTGGAAGCAAAGCTATACAGAGAAAATCTCACACAGAAGCATACACATACACATTCACAAAAAGAGAACAGGGGGAAAAAATCGAAAATCTTGCTCTCAAAGTCCACCTCCTTAATTTGGGATAATTCGTTGTAAAAAGAGGAAAAGGGAAAAAATCTTAAATCTTGTCCTCAAAGTCCACCTCCTCAAATTGGGACGATTCGCTGTCCATTCATGCACTCCACAGACGCAGGGCACATCAAGCGGACCGTGGAGCTTTAATCTGCTGCCTCCGAGGCTGCACAGAGAGATTTCCCTGTCTCTTCTCTGCTCTCACAGCTCCCGGGTCTCAGCCTTGGACCGGGCCCCGCCTCTCTGCGTAGGTCGCTGGAGGGCGTCCGTTCTTCGCTCAGACAGGACGGGTTTAAAGGAGCCGCTGATTCGGGGGCTCTGGCTCACTCAGGCCGAGGGGAGAGAGGGGCGCGCAGTGTGGGGCGGGCCTGCGGCGGCAGAGGCCGGCGTGACGTTGCACCAGCCCGTGGCGCTCCGTGCGCTTTCCCGGGGAAGCCGTCCCTGGGACCCGGGACCCCAGCAGTGGCGGGCTGCACAGGCTCCCCGGAAGGGGGGGTGGACAGTGACCTGCGCTCGCACACAGTCCTTGTGGCGGCGGCAGCAGCATCCCCAGCGCCCCACGCCCGTCACTGGGCTCCGCGCTTTCAGTCGCGACTCGCGCCCGTCTGTGGAGCCCCTTTAAGCAGCGCTCTTAATGCCCTCTCCTCGCGCACCAGGAAACAAAAGGGAAGAAAAAGTCTCTTGCCTCTTCGGCAACTCCAGACTTTTTCCCCGGACTCTCTCAAGGCCAGCTGTGGCGCACTAGACCCTTCAGGCTGTGTTCACGCCGCCAACCCCAGTCCTCTCCCTGCGCTCCGACCGAAGCCCGAGCCTCAGTTCCCAGCCCCGCCCGCCCGGCGGCCGAGCAGACAAGCCTCTCGGGCTGGTGTGTGCCTGAGGGCACCGATCCTCTGTGCGGGAATCTCTCCGCTTTGCCCTCCACACCCCTGTTGCTGTGCTCTCCTCTGCTACTCCAAGGCTTCCCCCCCCACCCCCGCCACCCGCAGTCTCCGCCCGCGAAGGGGCTTCTAGTGTGTGGAAACCTTTCCTCATTCACGGCTCCCTCCCACTGGTGCAGGTCCCGTCCCTATCCTTTTGTCTCTGTTTATTCTTTTTTCTTTTGCCCTACCCAGGTGTGTGGGGAGTTCCTTGCCTTTTGGGGGGTCTGAGGTCTTCTGTCAGCGTTCAGTAGGTGTTCTGTAGGAGTTGTTCCATGTGTAGATGTATTTCTGATGTATCTGTGGGGAGGAAGGTGATCTCCGCATCTTACTCTTCCGCCATCTTCCTGCCTTCCTCGCCCTAGAAATTTCAATATACATTTATAGCTAATCCAAGTCTCCAATAATACTAAATCCCTAAATGCCTTCACAGGTAGTATGAATACCTTATAACAACCAAATAATCCTGGTTTCTACCTTCTGTCCCTTGTATCATTTCTGGCATTTATTTCACTTATATATAAGCATATATGAGCATTACACACACACACACACATATATGTAATTGAATGTGTTACTGCTGTTATTTTGGTGAACAAACTATTATGTTATATCAATTAAGAAAAAGAAGAGGTTTTATTTTACCTTCACTTTTTCCTTCATACATGCTCTTCCTTTCTTTATGTAGATTGGATTTTTTGACCTATATTATTCTCCTTCTGTTTTAAGAATTTCTTTTAACATTTCTTGCAAGGCAGGTCTAGTGGCAACACATTCTCTCAATTTTTGAGAAAGCCTTTATTTTTCCTTCAGTTTTTAAAAATGAGGTATAATTGTCATATAACATTACATTAGTTTCAGGTGTACAACATGATTTGAGATTTGTATATATTGCAAAAATAATCATCACAATAAGTCTAATTCATCCATCACAATTCATAGCTACATTTTGTTTTTCTTGTAATAAGAACTTTTAAGATCTACTTTCCTAGCAACTTTCAAATATGCAATACAGGATTATTAGTTATACTTTTCATGCTGTGCATTATATCCCCAAGACTTACTTATTTTATAATTGGAAGTTTGTACCTTTTGACCACTTTACCCATTTTTTCCATCCCCTATCCCCCACTGCTGGCAACAACTAATATGTCTTCTGTTCTATGAGCTCATTTTTTTTTTTTTAGTTTCCACATATAAGTTAGATCATACCACATTATTTGTCTTTCTCTGACCTATTTCACTTAGCATAATGCCTACAGGGTTTATTCATGTTGTCACAGATGGTAGGATTGCCTTATTTCTTTTGTATGGCTGAATTTTATATGTCACAATTTTTTATCCAATAATCCATAGGTGGACACTTAGATGGTTTCTATGTATTGGCTATTATAAATAATGCTGCTATGAATATGGGAGTGCATGTATCATTTTGAGTTAGTGTTTTCATTTACTTTGAATATATTCCCAGAAGTAAAATTGCTGGATCATATAGTAAGTAGTTCTATATTTAATTTTTTGAGGCTACTCCATGCTGTTTTCCATAGTGGCTGTACCAATTTACAATTCTACCAACAGTGTACAAGGGTTATTTCTTTCCACATCCACACTAGCATTTGCTATCTCTTGTCTTTTTAATGATGTCCATTCTAATGGGTGTGAATGATATCTCATCGTGGTTTTAGTTTGCATTTCCCTAATGATTAGTGATTGAGCATCTTTCCAGATACCTGTTAAGCTTTTGGGTATTCTTCTTTGGAGAACTGTCTATTCAGGTCCTTTGCCCAAGTTTTTTTTTAATTGGGTTACTGGTTTCTTTGTTATTGAGATGAAGGAATACTAAAGTATATATACATATAAAATATGTATATATATAAGTATTTAATAATATAAAATATTTAATAGGTATATATAAATAAATAGTATAAATATAAAGTATACATAAATATATTTTGAGTAATTAACCCCTTTTCAGATATATGGTTGGAAATATTATTTCCCACTCCGTATATTGTGTTTTTCATTTGTTGATGGTTTATTTTCTGTTCAGAAACTTTAGTTTGTAGTCCCACTTGTTTGTTTTTGATTTAGTTGCTTGTGCTTTAGGTGTCATACCCCCCCAAAAATCACTATTAAGGCCCATGTCAAGGAGTTTATTTCCATGTTTTTCTTCTAGGAGTTTCATGATTTCAGGTCTTACATTTAAGTCTTTAATATATTTTGAGTTCAATTTTGTGAGTGATATAAGTTATGAGTCTATTTCATTCTTTTTCATGTGAATATCCATTATCCCAACTCCATTTATTGAAGAGACTGTGTTTTCTCCATTGAGTATTTTTGGCTCCCTTGTCAAATATGAGTTGACTGTATATGCATGGGTTTATTTCTGGACCCTTGATTCTGTTCCATTTGTCTATTTGTCTGTTTTCATGCCAGTACCATACTGTTTTGATTACTCTACCTTTATAGCATAGCTAGAAATCAGGAAGTGTAATGACTTTGCTCTGGGGGTCTTCAGCTCTGCTTGCCCACCTCTCAGCTTGAGTGCCAGTGGAACATTTTCTAGGAGTTATCTCCAGTCCTCTGGTCAGATGAGACTGGAAGACACTATCCACAGTGGGTGGGGCTGTGATTCAGCTCTTTGATAAGACATAGGCAAACTGGGCTCTAGGGTTCACAAAATTCTTTGTTTGAGGATCTAAATCAGGCAGATCTGCACCCTGCTGAGTTCCCTGTTTGGAGTGCACCCCAATGTGGTTCTGCAGATGAGCAAAGCTGCTGGTTGAGATTACTACTTGGGCACTGCAGGTATGAACTCAATACGCCAAGATCTGGGTGCTGGTTGTTACAAGCCACTCCCCTCTGCTTTGTCACAGTCATATTCCCAGTGCTTGAGTCCCACAGATTCCCCTGCAATCCCTGCAGTGCCAGATCAGAGTAGGGATTCCCACAAAGCCATTCACAATGCTGAGTTAGGGGGCTGGTTGTCTCCCTAGGTTCTCTTTTCCCATTAGAAACTGGAGGCTCAGGGGAGACCTCTCTCTGTGGTACTGTACTTGCCTGAGGGAGGGGCAATTCAGTCAATAAGAAGCCATATCTCTTACCCTTCTAATGCACTCTGTCTTGATCTCTGAAGTGCTGGGGGTTGCATCGGACTCATCCCTGTGTTCTAGATTGTTCTCAGTTGTTTCTTGTTCTTGCATAGTTGTTAGTTGTTCTTGTGATGGGGAGGAAGTCAGGAACAACCTATGTTTTTATCTTGTTTTTATCTTTATTTCTAATGTTACCCCCTAGAAGCCCCTTTTTAAGTAAACCACAACCAACATCCTCACCTGTTGTAGGGAAAAGTGCAACTCCTTCCCAATTCAGCCCTCTCTCTCTTCTGTTAGTGCATGTAGGCAGCTTCAGCAAGCTTTAGGCATTTGGCTTCTAGTTTAAGGTGGATACTATTTCCTCTCTTCCTCACACTCCAGAAGGTCTGTGGCAAGTTTTTGAAATAAATTTTTAGTGATACCTCCCCTTCACCCAGTTTTCCATGAAGGAAAATTGTCCCTCCCTTTTATAATTCTGAAGATATTTTCATCAACCATATTTATAAATCATGGTCTGTGATTTTTTTTTAAGGTAAATCTTACTGTATGGACTTCAAGGACAATACAAAAGGAAGGGAGAAGGGGAAGTAGCTTAGAGCAACCTAGAAGATTTTTGTTACTTAAAGTGAAACTTGAGTAAAATTTGTAATTTTTCTAATACTACAAAACAAAATCTACAACTTAAATATTACATCATTCACTTGGATGCAGACATGTAACAAAAGAAAGTACACTTTATTATTGGACTCTTTCTAAGTAATTGCTTTTGGGCTAGTAGTGTTTAAGTAAATTAAATTATTGCCTAAAGTCACATGTGTCAGTTTGGTTGCATGATCTTATAGCTTTTATTCAAACTTGGACATGTTTCATGGTGAACAGAAACACAAACTGCATGTGAAGTCTAACAACAAGTGTAAAGTGGACTGTCCCTGACAAAGTAGCTATATGGTTACATTAGGAAACTTAACCACAAGGAAACTTGAATTCAAACTGACTTAAACTCTAAAGAAGTATAATATTTAATAGATATCTCAACTCCAAAAATAATTTTCCATATTCTGCTTTCTGGTGTTGGCCTAAAACTCTGAAAATCACATTTCTGATTTGCCAACTTGTTCCCTGTTAGTATCTGCTAATAGTAAGAACTAGAGGGAGACAGGAAAGCTAAAGGAAAAAGAAGGGACTTGTTCCCTCTATTCTGAAGAATGTTCTTGCTCCTTTCCTGTTTCTGTCAGTAATACTTCACTCCAGCAGTGGCAGGTCATTGTAGTAACTGTAGTTAGTTTCAGTTTGCAGTTTTTCTAACACATGCAGCACTATATTAATCCTACTCCTCCTGAGACACTAGCACAAATTGAGTAGTAGACTCTCCTTCAAATTCTGGATCTTAGTACAGAGGGACCCCTCTTTCATGCTCAAAGACACAAGCAACCGTTGTGGAGCAGCACTTTCTCAGATGTCTTGATTCCAGCTCCATGGGGCTTGTTATGGACTATGTGTCTCCTCAAAAGTCATATGTTGAATCCCTAACCCCCAGTGTGACTGTACTGGGAGCTGGAGACTCTAAAGAAACAATGAAGGATAAATGAGATGATAAAGGGGAGGGGGTCCATGATCTGATAGAATTAGAGTCCTCGTAAGAAGAGACACCAGGGAGATCAGTCCCTCTCTTTTTTCCATGAACACATTCCATGGAAAGGCAATGTGAACATACTATAGAAGGCAGACATCTGCAAGACAAGGGGAAACTCTCACCAGAACCAATTAGGTAGGCACCCTGATCTCAGACTTTTAGCTTCTAGAACTATAAGAAAACAAATTCCTGGTGTTTAAGCCATGCAGTCTGTGGCATTTTGTTATGGTAGCCCATAGCCCAGACAGACTAATACAAGGCTCTTCCCCCAGCATGCTAAATTTTAATAATTTCAACCTGTTTCCTTTTGTGGCCTCAGCTCTATATGTGGCAGCTGCCTCATCATGTATCATTTCTGTGATACCATAGAAATCTTTTTTTTTTTCCTTCTGGTTTTTCAGTGTCTAGCTAGGAGTTATTCATACTAAATTTTCTCTGATTAAGGGCTTCAGGTATGGTTTTGCCACCTGACTGGCCTCTTAGACCACTGCACTTAAAAATACATTCAGAATTTAATTATTTGGATCTGGATTTAAACAAACCAGTATAAAAAAAGAAACACTCATGAGATTATGAGAAAACTTTGAGTGCTGACAATATTTGCTGGCATTGATAAATATTAATTAGATGCGATAATGATATGTTAAAATTTAGAGGTATATTTTAAAGTATTTATGGATGAATGATACGATGTACTTTGCTTTAAAATCATCCCATGGAGGCTAGGGGTGTGGAATTGAAGAGGCAGAAATAAAACCATACATTGTTAATGATTGAAGCTGAGTGATGGGCTCATGGGAGTTCATTATTCTATTGTCCATATTCTTTTGTATTTTTCAAAATTTATATAATAAAAATTATGTTTTGTGAATGTAGTGTATATGTATGCATAATTACAATCTGAAGTACATGTATACATCCAAACTCTAATGACTTCTAGCCTGCTGACTGATCTCCCACCTTCTCTTGCCTCCATAGAGTTTCTTTTCAACATGGCAGTTAGAATGATGATTTTTAAATAGAAAGCCAAATAGTTCCCTTCTATTGAAAATCCTTTGCATTGTATTGAGAGTAGAAATAAAAGATCTTACACTGCCTCCTGGTTTTCTACATGGTCTAATCCCAATTCCTCACTTTCCTCAAGTCTTTTCCTTTATCTCCTGCCTCTCTCCTCCAATTTCCTACACTTCAGGCACATTATTCTCCTTTCTGTTTCTTGCACACACCTATACTACTCAATCTTCTTGGAAAACACTTCTCCAGATACCTGACTGGACTGCTCACCTCCTGCAGTTCTTGTGTGGTGAAGATATTTGATATTAGACAACACAACTCTCTATCTTCTTTATTGATTTCTTTTTCCATATTTTCCCATTACATTTAATAATACTATAATATGTTATAATAATGTGAATTCAAGTAACGTGACTAGAGTTTGACAACTGACTTTTGTCTGTTTTCTGTTTTTTGGGGTTTTCTTAAATTTTATTTATTTATTTATTTTTGGCTGCATTGGGTCTTCGCTGCTGTGTGCAGGCTTTCTCTAGTTGCAGCGAGTGGGGGCTACTTTGTTGCGGTGAGCGGGCTTCTCATTGCAGTGGTTTCTCTTTGTTGTGGAGCATGGGCTCTAGGCATGCAGGCTTCAGTAGTTGTGGCTTGCCGGCTCTAGAGCACAGGCTCAGTAGTTGTGGCACACAGGCTTAGTTGCTCCATGGCATGTGGAATCTTCCCAGACCAGGGCTCAAACCCATGTCCCCTGCATTGGCAGGCAGATTCTTAACCACTGTGACCACCAGGGAAGCTCCATTTTCAAAGTAGAGGACTAATGAATAAGATAAACAGACCCACCTGGAAAATGACAGGCAACCTTTCCTTGGAAATCTGTTGAGTCCCCATAGCCTCCAAACTCCTCTGGCTTAATCTCCGAGGATAGGGCTTTCTAAATAGGTTTCCCATCTTGAAGAGATTTAGAGATTTCTGGAATCACACCAGCTACTCTAGATATACTAGTCAATCTCAGGAAAGGATTAGAGTGACTGTAGATTTGTATAGAGTCCTGGATTATGTTAGTTGTCTTGGTAAAAAAATTATTAATAGTACCGCTTTTCACCCTTCCATTATAAAAATTTTTCATGTTTTAAGAATATATTATAAGGTAACCTCATACAGAGTCTTCCCAATCAGTATTTAAACTGGAATGGACAACTGCCACCTGATGATATAACACTATAGCTGGGACCCAGATATATTTGAAGGATGCTGAAAACCTGCAGGACTATGTTTGTCAGAACTGCAGGTTACCTAGGCTCAAGCATTTTATTGTGTTACAATGATTTAACCACAAATGCTATCTGATTAAATACTATGTATTGTGTCCATTGAGTAAAGAAATAGTTTATTATGCTTAATATGTTTGGGGGAGCCATATATTTTACTTAATTTTTGATTATTGTGTCTCTTCCTCCTCTATATAATAATCACTATGGAAAAAGAACTTCTGTTTTATTCACTGTTGTGTCCCCAAAACCTGATAGAGTGCCTGGCACATTGAACGTGCTGGGAATAAATATTTGTTGGAAGTAATGGAGGTTCTGGAATTCGTTCCATACTTGCCATTTCTATAATTGATCTTGTCATTCTTATGACACTGCTTACTAATACATATATTTTAAAATTTTATTCAGTTGACATAAACAATAACCAAAAACCCAGTTTGCTCATTTCTCCCACCTCCCACTCCCCACTCCCCCTCTTGCATCCACCAATCTGTATCTATGACTTTTTTTAAAAATTTAAAGAGAGATCATAAGTTATTTGTCTGTCTACCTGTCTTCTTTCACTTAGCATAATGCATAATGCTTTTTTTTCTAATATGCTTTTTTCCTCCCTGAAGACGGAAAAGTATTTTTCAGAAAGATAATGAAATTCTAGCAGAGGCTACTTCCTGTGAAATTTAATTCATTAATTCTTGTTTGTGAAGCATTTGTTTCCCGAAATCTCAATAGTGTGATAGTTTATGTCTTTATTCTATGATTGATTCACTTTTATAAGCTAAATAATAAGTACAAACTTGCAAAGAGAAACATATTAAAAGGGTACAGAGTATCAATTCGTGAAGTTTGGGAATTTTTTTGAAAGTGTATTTGGATGTTATACAAAAGCTAGAAATATTGATATAAGAACGCAAATTAAATTGTGTTTTCCAAAAATGAAATACTATCAACTGAAACACTTCAATTCTGATGTAAAACAAATGTGGATTTTTTTTTTTTTTTTTTTTTTTTTTTTTTTTTTTTTGCTGTACGCGGGCCTCTCACTGCTGTGGCCTCTCCCGTTGCGGAGCACAGGCTCCGGACACACAGGCTCTGCGGCCATGGCTCGCGGGCCCAGCCGCTGCGCGGCATGTGGGATCTTCCGGGATAGGGGCACGAACCCGTGTCCCCTGCATCGGCAGGCGGACTCTCAACCACTGCGCCACCAGGGAAGCCCAAATGTGGATATTTTAAAGGAGTTTTTCAATTATTCTTATGTAATATATCCAAATATTTAGTTGTGTAATGTAACCCCTATTTGTACAATATGTTATACTGAACTTCAAAGAGCAAAGTTAAGTAATTAGGACCAATTATGAACCTGGAGGACTTTATGCTAAGTGAAGTAAGCAAGTTACAGAGGGACAAATACTTCATAATTCCATTTATATGAGGTATCTAAAGTAGACTCAGAAGCAGAGGGGTTGAACTCAGGGGTTGGGGTAGGAGAAAACAGGGAGTCATCCTTCAATGGGTGTAAAGTTTCAGTTTCAGTTATCATGATGAATAAATTCTAGAGATCTGCTGTATAACATTTTGCATGTATTTAACAATACTGTATTATGTTCTTAAAGATCTATTAAGAGGGTTCTTACCATATACAATATAAGAGAGATACAAGGAACTTTTGGAAATGATTACTAGGTCTATTACCTTGATTGTAATGATGATATCGTAGGAGTTTGCATATATCTAAACTCATCAAATTGTACACATTAAATATATGCTGTACTTCTTTGAATATCAAGTATACCTCAATAAAAATATTTTAAAAAAGAGTTTCTCCTCTTCTGTAAGATGTACAAAACTAGAGCAGAACAAGTAAGAACCAGACCAGACCTTTTGATTCCTGGTGAAGATTGAATAAAAATGCCTTAACTCTATACACTTCCTCTCTTTCCATTTTAGAATTAAATATTGTAGTTTGGGAATGAACATGAGTGTGAGGCTCAAAAAACCTTAGACCTCAGACTTCATCTTTTACTTTTGTGCACCTGTAAAATTCACTCATCTCGACCCTTGTTTCTTCATCTGTTTAATGAGAAGGCAGACTAAATTTCCTCTCTTGCTGAACTAAAATCCAATGATTAACCCAATGATTAGGTGAAAACAATTTGGATTTAAGCTTATGAGTTATTTATGTTGAATATAGTTGTTATTTTATTTCTATCTACTTTTAAGAAGATATATGTCAATACAAATAGTGAATTGATACAACTGAACGCACATCACTGGCTGATAATGTTACCTCTATGAGGGCAGCTAGAACAAAGATATTCTTTCATGAAAGTGTTCCTGAGCTCTCTTTTGATCTAAATTCCTGTAAAAATAAACCTTCAGTCTTTTCAATAGTTTGTGCTGTGATTTTCAGAACCCCTAAACCACCTGCCTTTAGTTTATCTCAGCACTTGTAGTCTTAAAATATTCTTCAGCATTTTTAGGTGAAATATACAGAATAAAACTTGCTGATGCATCGATTTTTGTGGTATAAGGCCTTTTCCACTGCACAGCCTACCCACAACCCTAATATGAATATCACCCATCATTTTTTTCCTGCAAACTTAGAGTTACAGCTGATACTCTGAGATACATTAAGTAGTGACTGAAGTGGGAAGGGGGGGAAGCAAACAATCTGTACACTGTGGTACTTTATCAATCTGTCTTACTCTCAGCCTCACAAATCATTGAGGGGAAAAAAGCAACTAGATGGAAAATTATCTTCACACCATTAATTCCACAGTCTTAAATATATCTATTCTTATAATCTGCTTGTTTACTCTAGTTATTGAAATCTCTCTTCTGCTAACAAAGGTCAGTTCTGCTGGTTCTCCCCACTGTCCTCTCTTCTTTAAGAGCTTCACTCCTTTACTTACCTCTCTCTCAGGGATCTGCAATCTGTCTTTCATAATCTAAATCTGCCCATTTTTCAGTTTCAAGTAATTGTACCTTTCTGTATCTATTGGTTCAAAATAAGAGTTTGAATTTTTCTTTCATGATTTTTCACATTGGTGGTCTGTTTTTCCCAGCTAAACAAGTGAGACACAAAGGGAGGCTACGCCTCTGCCATTCATTTTAGGATTATCTGTAAACTGAATCCTCATAGGGATGCTGGTTTGATAGCTTTTGCAGCTGAGGTTTAGAAAATATTACAACACACTTTAGTGTTCCCTGTCTCTGGAGCTGCTATAATCTGGAGCTGCTATAAAAAGATTAAATGCCTAACCTAAGTTGTGAATGCCTTTTCTCGAGAGTCCAGGGGATATATGCCAGGTAGTTGTTGTAGCCAGTGCTAATGATATTTGAATGTATTGCTTTGAGACTTGACAAAATAGTACAGATTTTACTGCTCCCTTTAAGGTGGCTGTAGTAGTGTCTGAACCAAAGCCTACAGACTATTGACTGGCATATCAAACTTCTTCAGTACATCTGTCAGACTACCCTAACTCTATACAAATATTGAGTATATCCAAAAAATAAAAATGGAATTAAGTATGAAATATAGCCATAAGAATAAAAAGAATCCCTCAAGTGTAAATTTTCCATTTGGAAAATTCTACCTAGGAAACTTTCCTGGTAGGCACAAATTTGAGATTATAATTTTCCAAAATTTAGTTTTATTGTTGTTGATGTCAATTCTTCATATTTGTTTTGTTTGTAATTTATTATGATACATTTAAAATACATATAAAATTATAGAATGATAATGAACCTCCTTGTAAATAAGAAGTTTCATCAATTACCAACTCTTGGCCAATCTTTTGTCCTCTCTACCCCCTACCACTCCAACTCCTCAACTGAATTACTTTGGAAAATGCAAGAATCACATGATTTCAACCTGAATTATTTTAGTATGCTCTCCAAAAGTTAAAAAAAAACCCTTAAAAGTACATAGTACCCTTTTCACTCTTTAAAAATTAACATCTCTTTACTATGTTTAAATTTAGTTATTATTCTAGTTACCCTGATTATCTAATAAATGTTTAATAGCTGATTTGTTCAAATTATGACCCAAATTCCACACACTGCATTTATGTAATGTCTCTTAAGTTTTAATCTCCTTTTTCTTGATAAATGTAAATTAAATTGTTACAAAGTAAACAACTATCACCCAGCAAATAGAATATGAACTGGACACCAGAATCATCCTTTTAAGTCTTCCTCTAAAAAGTAACTGTTTTGATTTCTACCACAGTAGATAAGTTGTGCACATGTAAACAATTTCTGTAAGGTATATTTCAAAAGGAGAACTCCTGGGTAATAGCATATGTATGTATTAAAGTTTAATATACATTGCCAAGCAATTTTTCCAAAGTGGTTGTAACAAATTGCACTGCCAGCAGCAGTATACAAAAAACTGTTTCTCCATAGTCTCAACAATACTTGGTTTTTACCACTCTTTAAAATTTTTTGCCATTCTAGTGGGTAAGTAGGCGTGTCTCACTGTGGTTAAATTTATATTTCTCTAATCAATAATTATCTCTAATAAAGTTAACCATCTAGATATCCTCCTGGCCTGTTAGTCTGTTGCACATTTGTTTATGTTGAGGCTTTTGTTGGCCATGTGTATTGCAAAAGACTTATCCTGCACTGTGGCTTATCTTTTCAACCTTGTCAGGGTCTTTTTTAACTAACAGAGAACTTTATAATTCAAGTAGTCCAATTTATTGATTTTTCTTCTTATTGCAAATAAATTTTGCATCATGTTTAAATGACGTTTTCCTTCCTCAAGTTAATGAACGTATTCATCATTATCTTCTGGAAGATTTTATATTATCTTTCATAGTTAAAACATCATCTGGAATTTATTTTTAATATGGCATAGGTAAGATTCAAGCTTCATTTTTATCCAGCTGGATATCCAGTTAAATCAGAACTAATTGAAAAAAATTTTGTCCCACTGCTCTGTAGCATCAGCTTACATACAAATCAGTTGACTACATATTTGTGTGTTTATTTCAGGATTCTACATTTTGTTGCATTGATCTTTCTGTCCCTCCTTTTATTATTACAGCACTGTTTTACTTGCTGTAGTTTGATAACAGTACTAGATTTCTGATATGTGATTACTCCAACTTTGATTTTTCCATACTTGCTTGGCTCTTCTTGGCTCTTTACATTTCCATATATATGTTAGAAGTATATTGTCAATTTTCACTAAAATAACCCAGAACCTTATCAACAACATCTTAGTGGGATCACACTGAATCTGTATATTCATACAGAGAGAAGTGACAGCTTTACAATAGTGATTCTTTAAACCCATGATCATGGCATATTCCCTACTTAGATTCAGATTTTCTTTAATCTCAGCAATATCAAAAGTTTCTTTTTAGAGTTTTAGAACATGCTTCATCAATTATTATTTATTATTCTGGCAAAGTATTTCATGAAAATCATGATGTTGAGCATCCTTCTTTTATGATTTCACCAAGATAGGTTTCAAATATTTCAGAATTAAAAGATATTTGCTCTAAGGTCTTTGTAGATTTTTTAAAAGGAGACTGAATAATTTCCCTTATATTCCTGGTCAGATCAAAGATTTTAAAATCATAAATGGAAAGTGTTTATCAAATAATTCTTAAGTAATCAGAAATAAAATAATCATGGGATAATCTTGATTGTTCTCCTTTATTCTGTTAATTCTATATATTATTACAATGCATTTTAAAATATTAAATAAATTGAGCCTTCCTAGATAAAATGTAACTGAATCAAGATGTGTTATGCATTTGATGCATTGCTGGATTCAGTTTGCTTATATTGGGCTTAGATGCTTTTTATTTTTATTTATGATCAGGAGATAGAGAAACTTGTTACAGTCTTTGTTATATTGTTTTCCAATTGGCATTTTCAGGATTTAAGATCAAATTTATGCTGATCTAATAAATTAACTGGGAGTGTTCAATCATTTTCTACTCTCTATTCTTTGAAGAATTCACTAGTAAATTATGATTCACATAATAAGTCATAATAAAACCCATACTTTTCTACACACTTTTATTACATAAATGGCCCTTCAGGTTTTAAATTTGTCTCATGTCAGTTTGGCAAGTAGAATTTTACCAAAGTTGTTAAATCAGCATAAAATTGTTTAAAAGATATTCTTCTTATCAATGTAATTTCTTTGGAATCTAGAGTGATATCCCCCCTTTTTTTTTAACTCATCACATGGCCATTTGTTCCTATTTTTATTAGTGACCAGTATTCACAAAGCTTAGTATGATATTTTAAAAATACTTTTAAAGATTTAGTTGTAACTAAAATGATTTTCTCTAACAGACATTTGCTTTCAATTTTATTAATTTCTTTTATTCTTATTTTCTTTGTTCTAATTTCTATATTTATAATGAATTAAGAGTTGTTTACCAGCTTATTGAGGTGCACATTTATTCCACTGAGTTCAGCCTTCTTTTCTAATACACAGGTTTCCCTCACTATTAGAAAGTAGAGTGTTCCCTTGAAATGTTTGGTAAGCTGAAAGGGCGTAAATCGAAAAGTATTCCCTCTTTCTGAAAGTTTGCGTTATGCTCCTTGGCTATTAGGAAAGCTCCACATTAGTATCTGTTTTCGTAGAAAGAAACTCAAAAAGAGGATTGTCACTTTTATGAAAAAAGTTGTTACTAATGTAGGTATTACATAAAAGCTAAGTAGGTTAAGGCAGACTTTGGGAAAGAAAGGGATACCTCTATTTCTTTAATGTTATAAATATCCCTGTGTGTATAGCTTACCTGTACCCCATAAGTTTGAAGCAGCACATTTGATACGTCATTCACTTTAACGATTTTCTAATTTTAGTGTTGTCTTTTAATATTTAGGTTTTATAAACTATAATTCCATTTTCATTTGTATCAAAAATATTTGTGATTTCTCTTTTAATTTGTTTTTTCATCCATTGATGGTTTGGTAGAATGTTGTTTAATCTCCCCATATCTGTGAATTTTCAGTTTTCCTTCTTGTTATTAATTTCTAGTTTCATACAATTATGTTCAGAAAAGATACTTGATATGATTTAAGTATTCTTAAATTATTAAACCTTGTTTAATGGCCTAAATATGAGCCATCTTGGAGAATGATCAATTTGCCCTTGAGAAGAATGTATATTCTGCTACTGTTGGATGGAATGTACTATAATGTCTATTAAGTCCATCTGGTCTAATGTACTGTTTAAGTCCAATGTTTCCTTATTGATTTTCTGTTTGGGGACATATACAGTACTGAAAGTTTGGTATTGAAGTCTCCTACCACTACTGTATTCCTGTCTACTTCTTCCTTCAGGTTTGTTAATATTTGCTCTATATATTTGATTTTTCCTGTGTTGGGTACATACATATTTACAAATGTTATATTCTCTTGTTGGACTCACTATGTTATCATTATGTAATGCCCTTCTTTGTCTCTTATTACAGCCTCGGACTCTAAATCTATTTTGAATGATACAGGTGTAGCTATCTCAGCTTTCCTTTGGTTTCCATTTGCTTGGAATATCTTTGCCATTCCTTCACTTTTAGTCCGGTGTATCCTTAGAGCTGAAGTGAATCTTTTGTAGACAATATATAATAGGGTCTTCTTTTTATATCCATCAGCCACATTATGTATTTTTTTACCATCTTTATTGGAGTATAATTGCTTTACAATGTTGTATTAGTTTCTGCTGTTTAACAAAGTGAATCAGCTATACATATACATATATCCCCATATCTCCTCCCTCTTGTGTCTCCCTCCCACCCTCCCTATCCCACCCCTCTAGGTGGTCACAAAGCACTGAGCTCATTTCTCTGTGGTATGCGGCTGCTTCCCACTAGCTATATATTTTACATTTGGTAGTGTATATATGTCCATGACACTCTCTCACTTCGGACCAGCTTACTCTTAACCCTCCCGGTGTCCTCAAGTCCATTCTCTATGCCTGCATCTTTATTCCTGTCCTGTCCCTAGGTTCTTCAGAACCTTTCTTTTTTTTTTTTTTTTTAGATTCCATATATATGTGTCAGCATATGGTATTTGTTTTACTCTTTCTGACTTACTTTCACTCTGTATGACCAACTCTAGGTCCATCCATCTCAATACAAGTAACTCAAGTTCATTTCTTTTTATAGCTGAGTAATATTACATTGTATATATGTGCCACATCTTCTTTATCCATTCGTCTGTCGATGGACACTTAGGTTGTTTCTGTGTCCTGACTATTGTAAATAGTGCTGCAAGGAGCACTGTGGTACATGACTCTTTTTGAATTATGGTTTTCTCAGGGAATATGCCTAGTAATGGGATTGCTGGGTCGTATGGTAGTTCCATTTTTAGTTTTCTAAGTAACCTCCATACTGTTTTCCATAGTGGCTGTATCAATTTACATTCCCACCAACAATGTAAGAGGGTTCACTTTTCTCCACACCCTCTCCAACATTTATTGTTTGTACATTTCTTGATGATGGTCTCTCTGACTGGTGTGAGGTGATATCTCATTGTAGTTTTGATTTGCATTTCTCTAATGATTAGTGATGTTGGGCATCCTTTCAGTTTTTATTGGCAATCAGTATATCTTCTTTGGAGAAATGTCTATTTAGGTCTTCTGACCGTTTTTGGATTGAATTGTTTGGTTTTTGATGTTGAGCTGCCTGAGCTGCTTGTTTATTTTGGCATTAATCCTTTGGCAGTTGCTTCATTTGCAAATATTTTCTCTCATTCTGAGGGCTGTCTTCTCCTTTTGTTTTTGGTTTTCTTTGTTTTGAAAAAGCTTTTAAGTTTCATTAGGTCCCATTTGTTTATTTTTGTTTTTATTTCCATTTCTCTAGGAGGTGGGTCAAAAAGATCTTGCTGTGATTTATGTCATAGATTGTTTTGTCTATGTTTTCCTCTAAGAGTTTTATAGTGTCTGGCCTTATATTAAGGTCTTTAATCCATTTTGAATTTATTTTTTGTGTGTGCTGTTAAGAAGTGTTCTAATTTCATTCTTTTACATGTAGCTGTCCAGTTTTCTCAGCACCATTTATTGAAGAGGCTATCTTTTCTCCATTGTATATTCTTGCCTCCTTTATCAAAGATAAGGTCACCATATGTGTGTGGGTTTATCTCTGGGCTTTTTATCCTGTTCCATTGATCTATATTTCTGTTTTTGTGCCAGTACTATACTGTCTTGATTACTGTATCTTTGTAGTGTAGTCTGAAGTCAGGGAGCCTGATTCCTTCAGGTGCACTTTTCTTTCTCAAGATAACTTTGGCTATTCGAGGTCTTTTGTCTTTCCATAAAAATTATAAAATTTTTTGTCCTAGTTCTGTGAAAAATGACATTAGTAGTTTCATTGGGATTACATTGAATCTGTAGATTGCTTTGGGTAGTATAGTCATTTTCACAATGCTGATTCTGCTCATCCAAGAACATGGTATGTCTCTCCATCTGTTTGTATCATCTTTATTTCTTTCATCAGTGTCTTATAGTTTTCTGCATACATGTATTTTGTCTCCTTAGGTAGGTTTATTTCTAGGTATTTTATTCTTTTTGTTGCAGTGGTAAATGGGAGTGTTTCCTTAATTGCTCTTTCAGATTTTTCATCATTCGTGTATAGGAATGCAAGAGATTTCTGTGAATTAACTTTGTATCCTGCTACTTTACCAAATTCAGTGATTAGCTCTAGTAGTTTTCTTCTAGCATCTTTGGGATTCTCTGTGTATAGTATCATGTCATCTGCAAACAGATGAAGCTTTTCTTCTTTTCCAATTTGTGTTCCTTTTACTTTTTTTTTTCTCTGATTGTTGTGGCTAAAACTTCCAAAACTATGTTGAATAATAGTGGTGAGAGTGGGCAACCTTGTCTTGTTTCTGATCTTAGTGGTAATGGTTTCAATTTTTCACCATTGAGAATGATGTTGGTTGGGTTTGTCATATATGGCTATATATGCTAATAATACCATACCATATATGGTATTATGTTGAGGTAAGTTCCCTCTATGCCTACTTTCTGGAGAGTTTTTATCATAAATGGGTGTTGAATTTTGTTCAGAGCTTTTTCTGCACATATTGAGATGATCACATGGTTTTTACCCTTCAGTTTGTTAATATGGTGTATCACATTGATTGATGCATGTTTTGAAGACTGTTTCATTCCTGGGATAACCCCACTAGATCATGGTGTATGATTCTTTACTGTGCTGTTGGGCTCTGTTTGCTAATATTTTGTTGAAGATTTTGCATGTATGTTCATCAGTGATATTGGCCTGTAGTTTTCTTTTTTTGTGACATCTTTGTCTGGTTTTTGTATCAGGGTGATGGTGGCCTCATAGAATGAGTTTGGGAGTGTTCCCCCCTCTGCTATATTTTGGAAGAGTTTGAGAAGGATAGGTGTTAGCTCTTTTCTAAATGTTTGATAGAATTCAACTGTGAGGCCATCTGGTCTGGGGCTTTTGTTAGTTGGACGATTTTTAATCACAATCTCAATTTCAGTGCTTGTGATTGGTCTGTTTATATTTTCTATTTCTTCCTGGTTCAGTATTGGAAGGTTGTGCTTGTCTATGGATTTGTCCATTTCTTCCAGGTTGTCCATTTTATTGGCATATAGGTGCTTGTAGGAATCTCTCATGATCCTTTGTATTTCTGCCGTGTCAGTTGTTACTTCTCCTTTATCATTTCTAATTTTGTTGATTTGAGTCTTCTCCCTTTTTTTCTTGATGAGTCTGGCTAATGGTTTATCAATTTTGTTTATCTTCTCAAAGAACCAGCTTTTATTTTTATTGATATTTGCTATTGTTTCCTTCACTTCTTTTTCATTTATTTCTGATTAGTTCCTTATGATTTCTTTCCTTCTGCTAACTTTGGGATTTTTTTTTCTCTAATTGCTTTAGGTGTAAGGTTAAGTTGTTTTTTTGAGATTTTTCTTGTTTCTTGGGGTAGGATTTTATTGCTATAAACTTCCCCCTGAGAACTGCTTTTGCTGCATCCCATAGGTTTTAGGTTGTCATGTTTTCATCATCATTTTTTTCTAGGTATTTTTTGATTTCCTCTTTGATTTTTTCAATGATCTCTCGGTTATTTAGTAGTATATTATTTAGCCTCCATCTGTTTGTATTTTTTATAGATATTTTCCTGTAATTGATACTAGTCTAATAGCGTTGTGTTTGGGAAAGATACTTGTTACAACTTTAATTTTCTTAAATTTACCAAGGCTTGCTTTGTAACCGAAGATATGATCTATCCTGGAGAATGTTCCATGAGTACTTGAGAAGAAAGTGTATTCTGTTGTTTTTGGATGGATTGTCCTATAAATATCCGTTAAGTCCATCTTGTTTAATGTGTCATTTAAAGCTGGTATTTCCTTATTTATTTTCATTTTGGATGATCTGTCCATTGGTGAATATGGGGTGTTAAAGTTTCCTACCACTATTGTGGTACGGTCAGTTTCCCCTTTTATGGCTGTTAACATTTGCCTTATATACTGAGGTGAAGTGCTCCTATGTTGGGTGCATAAATATTTACAAGTGTTATATCTTCTTCTTGGATTGATCCCTTGATCATTAAGTAGTGTCCTTTTTTGTCTCTTGTAATAGTCTTTATTTTAAAGTCTATTTTGTCTGATATGAAAATTGGTACCTCAGTTTTCTTTTGTTTTCCATTTGCATAGAATATCTTTTTCCATCCCCTCACTTTCAGTCTGTATGTGTCCCTAGGTCTGAAATGAGTCTCTTGTAGACAGCATATATATGGGTCTTGTTTTCATATCCATTGAGCCTGTCTATTCTTTTGTTTGGAGCATTTAATCCATTTACATATAAGGTAATTATCAATATATATGTTCCCATTACCATTTTCTTAATTGTTTTGGGTTTGTTATAGTAGGTCTTTTCCTTCTCTTGTGTTTCCTGACTAGAGAAGTTCCTTTAGCATTTGTTGTAAAGCTGGTTTGGTGGTGCTGAATTCTCTTAGCTTTTTCTTGTCTGTAAAGTTTTTAATTTCCCCGTTGAAACTGAATGAGATCCTTGCTGGGTAGAGTAATCTTGATGGTAGGTTTTTCCCTTTCATTACTTTAAATATGTCCTGCCGCTCCCTTCTGGCTTGCAGAATTTCTGCTGAAATATCAACTGATAACCTTATGGGGATTCCCTTGTATATTATTTATTGCTTTTCCCTTGATGCTTTTGATAATTTTCTTTTTATTTAATTTTTGATAGTTTGATTAATATGTGTCTGGCAAGTGTTTCTCCTTGGATTTATCCTGTATGGGACTCTCTGTGCATCCTGGACTTGATTGAGTATTTCCTTTCCTTTATTAGGGAAGATTTCAACTATAATCTCTTCAGATATTTTCTCAGTCCCTTTCTTTTTCTCTTCTTTTTCTGGGACCCCTATAATTCAAATGTTGGTGCTTTTAATGTTGTCCCAGAGGTCTCTTAGACTGTCCTCAATTCTTTTCATTCTTTTTTCTTTATTCTGCTCTGCAGTAGTTATTTCCATTTTTTTATCTTCCAGGTCACTTATCCATTCTTATGCCTCAGTTATTCTGCTATTGATTCCTTCTAGAGAACTTTTAATTTCATTTACTGTGTTGTTCATCATTGTTTCTTTGCTCTTTAGTTCTTCCCGTTCCTTGTTAAATGTTTCTTGTATTTTCTCCATTCTATTTCCAAGATTTTGAATCATCCTTACCATCATTACCCTGAATTCTTTTTCAGGGTAGACTGCCTATTTCCTCTTCATTTGTTTGGTCTGGTGGGTTTTTACTTTGCTCATTCATCTGCTGTGTATTTCTCTGTCTTCTCGTTTTTCTTATCTTATTGTGTTTGGGGTCTCCTTTTTGCAGGCTGCATGTTCATAGTTCCTGTTGTCTTTGGTGTCTGCACGCAGTGGGTAAGGTTGCTTCAGTGGGTTGTGTAGGCTTGCTGGTGGAGGGAACTTGTGCCTGTGTTCTTGTGGATCTTGTCTTTCTGGTGAGCAGTACTTCATCTGATGGTTTGTTTTGGGGTGTCTGTGAACTGATTTTGATTTTAGCCAGCCTCTCTGCTAGTGGGTGAGGTTATGTTTCTATCTTGCTAGTTGTTTACCATTGGGTGTACAGCACTGTAGCCTTCTGGTCTTTGAGTTGAGCTGGGTCTTAGTGTTGAGATAGAGACCTCTGGGAGCGCTCTCACTGATTCATATTACATGCGGCTGGGAGGTCTCTGGTGGTCCAGTGTCCTGAACTCAGCTTTCCCACCTCAGAGTCTCGGGCCTAATACCTGGTTGGAGCACCAAGATCCTGTCTGTCCCACAGCTCAGAAGAAAAGGTAGAAAAGAAGAAAGAAGAGAAAAAAAATAAATTAATTAAATAAAGTTATTAAAATAAAAAATTATTAAAATGAAAAAAGTAATAAAAAACAGGAAGAGAGCTACTGAACCAATAACCAAATCCACAAATGATAACAAGGGTTAAAACTATACTAATATAAACATAAAAATCAGAAATTAATCAGTCGTATACAGCAAACCCCAAGTCTACAGTTGCTCCCAATGTCCACTGCCTCAATGTTGGAATGATTATTTGTCTATTCAGGTATTCCACAGGTGCAGGGTACATCAAGTTGATTGTGGAGATTTACTTCACTTCTCCTGAAGCTGCATGGAGAAATTTTCCTTTCTCTTCTTTGTTTGCACAGCTCCTGGGGTTCAGCTTTGGATTTGCCCTGACCTTGGCATGTAGGTCGCCCTCTGGCGTCTATTCTTCGCCAGACAGGAGCGGGTTAAAGGAGTAGCTGATTAGGAGTCTCTGGCTCACTCAGGCCAGGGAGAGGGAGGGGTATGGAATGTGGGGCACTCCTGTGCCAGCAGAGGCCAGCATGACTTTGCCACAGCCTGAGGTTCACCATGTGTTCTCCGGGGGAAGTTGTCCCTGGATCATGAGACCCTGGCAGTGGCGGACTGCACAGGCTCCCAGGAAGGGAGGTGTTGATAGTTACCTGTGCTTGCACACAGGCTTCTTGGTGGCTGCAGCAGCAGCATTAGCATTTCATGCCTGTCTGTGGGGTCCACACTGATAGCCGTGGCTTACGCCCGTCCCTGGAGCTTGTTTAAGCGGTGCTCTGAATCTCCTCTCCTTGCACACCTCGAAACAATGATCTGTTGACTCTTTGGCAGGTCCAGACTTTTTCCTGGACTCCCTCCAAGTTAGCTTTGCACACTAGCCCCCTTGAGTCTATGTTCACGCAGCTAACCCCAGTCCTCTCCCTGGGATCTTACCTCCGAAGCCTGAGCATCAGCTCCCAGCCCCCACCTGCCCTGGCGGGTGAGCTGGCAAGCCTCTCAGGCTAGTGAGTGCTGGTCAGCACCAATCCTCTCTGCGGGAATCTCTCCGCTTTGCCCTCTGCACCCCTGTTGCTGTGCTCTCCTCTATGGCTCTGAAGCTTCACCCCCACCCACCCCTCATTTCCACCAGTGAAGAGGCTTCCTAGTGTGTGGAAACTTTTCCTCCTTCACAGCTTTCTCCCACTGGTGCAGGTCCCGTCCCTATTCTTTTGTCTCTGTTTTTTCTTTTTTCTTTTTTCTTAATCAGGTACGTGGGGAGTTTCTTGCCTTTTGGGAAATCTGAGGTCTTCTGCCAGCGTTCAGTAGGTGTTCTGTAAGAGTTGTTCCACATGTAGTTGTATTTTTTATTTATTTGTGTGGAGGAAGGTGATCTGCACATCTTACTCCTCTGCCATCTTGAAGGACCTCTCCCCTCTGTGTATTTTGATTGGAGAATTTCATCTATTTGCATATAGTTATTGATTGATATGGACTTACTGTTACCAATTTGTAATTGTTTTCTGGGTTTTTGTTTTTGTTTTGCAGTTATGTGTCTCTTCATCTCTGTTCTCTCTGTTTTTTATTTGATTTTCTGTAGTAGTATGCTTAGATTTCTTTATCTTTTGTGTAACTACTATAGGTTTTTGGTTTTAATTATACTGGGCATACATAAAACATCTTATATTTATAATGGTCTATTTTTAACTGTTAGTGACTTAGCTTTGAACACATGCTAAAACTCTAGTTTTACTATCCTTCCCCATGTTTTATTTTTTTTAATGTCACAATTTACATTTTTACCTTGTGTATCCATTAACAAATTGTTGTAATTATAGTTATTTTAATACTTTAAGTTTTAGCCTTTATAGTTGAGTTATAAGTGTTTTACCCACCACCATTGTAGAATTGAGGTATTCTGGATTTCACTATGTATTTACTTTATTAGTGAGATTTACATTTTCATATGTTTTCTTGCTACTAATCCATGTCTTTTATTTCAGCTTCAATACCTCTCTTTAACATTTCTTGTAAGGCTGGCATCATGGCGATAACATCCTTCAACTATGATTAGGAAAATTCTTTACCTATGTTTTAATGCTGAAAGATAGGTTTGCTGGGAAGAGTATTCTTGCCTGGCAGTGGTACTTTTTGTTTGTTTGTTTGGTTGGTTGGTTGTATTTCTGTCCTTTAAATATATCATGACACTCCCTCTGGCCTGCAAAGTTTCTGTTGAAAAATTTGCTGATAGTCTTAATTGGGTTCCCTTGTATGTAACAAGTGGTTTTTCTCTTGCTGCTTTTAAGACTCTCTCTTTGTCTTTATATTTTGGCAATATCATTGTAATGTGTCTTGGTGTGTGTACCTTTAGATTCATCTTAATTGTAACTCTGGTTATCCTTGATCTGGATATCTCTTCCTCCAGGCTAGGAAAGTTTCCAGCCATTACTTATTTGAGTAATCTCTGCCCCCTTTTATCTCTTTTCTTCTCTTTTATCTGTAATGCATATATTGGCTTGTTTGTTGATATCTCAAAGTCCCTTACTTTATCTTTACTCTTTTTCATTCATTTGTTTTTCTTTTCTGAGCAGATAAGTCCACTGCCCTGTCTGTGTTTGGTGATCTTTTCTTCCACGTAATTTAGTATGTTGGACCCCTTTATTGAATTTTTTAGTTATTGTATTCTTCAACTATTAATATACTTTCTTATATTTTCTACTTCTTTGTTGAAATCTCACTTTGTTCATGCAGTGTTCTCCTGATTTCAGTGAGCATCTTTATGACCATTATTTTGAATTCTTTATCAGGTAAATTACTTATTTCTGTTTCATTGAGGTTTTTTTGCTAGAGTTTAATCTTATTTTATTTGTTAGGATCATTGTCCTCTATTTCTTCATTTTCCTTGATTCTCTATATTGGTTTCCACTCATTAGATAAAACAGCAACTCACCTTTTTTTTTTAACAAAGTGGCTTTTTGTGGGAGATGTACCTTACTGTTCAGCCTGACCTGATCTCTTGGTTGTCTCTCAAATCTATGTGATTGTCCAAGTCACTGCTTTGTTTTTAGTGACTCTGAGTAGTTGAGGGTGTGCTAAGACCTGTCAGTGTCCCAAAGGGGAGTTTCTCATCAGCCCCTTGTTACAGTTTCATTGGAAGCCAGACCCTTAAGCAGCAGCTTTTAAAGTATACAAAGAAATCTTTTAAGGGAAGACTGGGAGATGGGTGTTTCGGTCCCTTTTGTAATGAGCCCTTGCTTGTTCAGAATTTTTCTTTATTTGTTTGCTAAAGTCATGTTAGACAAGCTAATGCAGTCTCACTGCCATTAGAGCCAGGGGTTTTTCCCTTGGGTAGCAGCTGCAAATGATAAGCAACCAATGCATACACAAACTCCTGTGGAAATGTACGTGATTTGAAGAAGGCTACAAGGTGAGTGTGGAGAGAGTGTCTGCTTGCTTCCCAGGCAACCAAGGAAAATCATAGTCAGTCCCTAGATGACTACTAAATTAGAAGCCAGGCCCTCAGGCAACAGGATTCAAAGTATGCAAATAGGTCTTTTTCAGGAAAAGACTGGAAGATGGAAGTTTCTGTCTGTTCCTGTTGTGCTGAGCCATGGGGGAACAGCTAGTTAAGAACTGTTTGTTTTTACAGACTTGTGGTACCAGTGAACACAAGCCCCTCTGGCCAGCAAAGCCAGGTGATTAAGGAGTACATTCTCTAGATGGCAGTCACAAAAGCTGGGGTGCCAAAAGTGTGCACAGATTTCTTCCAGGGGGACCCTGGTAACATTTATCAGACCAGAGGGATAGATAACATGGAGACAGCACCAGCTTCCCATCTCTGGAGAGGAAGGCAGTCAGAACCTAGATGTGTGCAAAATTGGAAGCATTCCCCTCAGGCAGCTGATTTTAATGTATGCACGGAGGCCTCTTTTAGGAGGAAAAGACCAGGAGATGAGCATTTCTGACTGCTGCCTCTGCACTGAACCCTGAGGTGATAGCTGGTTTAGAACTTTCTTTGTTGCCACAGTCCCATGGGACCAGCAAATGCAAGCCCTATTGTCCACTAGAGCCAGATGATTAAGGGGTGCATCCTATAGGCAGGAGCCACAAATGTCAGGGTGCCAGACTTGGTGTGGACAGTCAACTTTCAGGGTGCTATCAGCACCTGGAGCAGGCAAGAGGAAGAATGTGAAAAGTACATCCATAGACCTTTCCAGTCTCTGAGGAGGATTGTAGTCGACCCCTAAATTTGTACAAAATAAGATGCCACACTCTCAGGTAATAGCTTTTAAAGTATAGAGATAGACCACTTTTAGGGGAAGACTGAAAGATGGTAGTTTTTTTGGTTTGTTTTCTGTTTGTTTGTTTTTTCAATTAATTAATTAATTTTTTTATTTTTGGCTGCCTTGGGTCTTTGTTGATGTGCAGGCTTTTCTCTAGTCGCAGCGAGCAGGGGCTACTCTTTGTTGCGGTGCGCGGGCTTCTCATTGCAGTGGCTTCTCTTGTTGCAGAGCATGGGCCCTAGGTGTGCAGGCTTCAGTTGTGGCACGCGGGCTCAGTAGTTGTGGCTCATGGGCTCTAGAGCTCAGGCTCAGTAGTTGTGGCACATGGGCTTAGTTGCTCTGCAGCATGTGGGATCTTCCCGGATCAGGGCTTGAACCTGTGTCCCCTGCATTGGCAGGCAGATTCTTAACCACTGTGCCACCAGGGAAGCCCAGATGGAAGTTTTTGTCTTCTCCCTCTGTGCTGAGCCCTGGCTTGATAACTACAGTAAGTCCCTGATAGCCTGTTAAGTAGTATTTCACTGTTTTCTATAGCCTTGTGGGCCTCTTGGACACAAGCCCCTTTGGTTGTCAGAGCTAGGTGTTTTAGGGGCCCATCTCTCAGGCGGAAATCTTAAAAGCTGTGGTTCTAGACTATGGGTCTAAAACCTATGCTCCTCAGGGAGAAGCTTGGAGTTTTGAGTTCTCTCACAACTAGGTTAGGCGTGGGGTTCATTGGAAGAATGTGTCTCGCCCTTCCTACCCAACTGGATGTGGTATTTCTTGTTTACCTTATGCACAGCAGTTGCTCAGGTAGTTTCTGGATTTCTTTTAGAGGTTGTTTATCCATGTGTGGCTGTATATTTGGTGTGTACATGGGACAAAGTGAGTTCAGGAGACTCCAATGTTACCATCTTGGACTGGAACTCTAGGATGTCTTTCCATTTTTTTGTATCTTCTTTAAATTCTTTCATCTATATATTGTAGTTTTCAGTGTATGTCTTTCACTTCCTTAATAAAGTTTATTCCTATTTTATTCTTTTTGTTGCTACCATAAATGGGATTATTTTCTCAATTTCTTTTTCAGATAACTCATTGTTAGTGTATAGAAATGCAACCACTTTTTGTATGTTAATTTTTTTTATCCTGCTACTTTACTGAATTTGTGTATTAGTTCTAACAGTTTTTTCTTTTGGAGGGTGCTGGGGGTTATTTAGGGTGTCTATATATAAGATCAAGTCACCTACAAACAAGGACAATTTTATACTTTCCTTTCTGATTTGGATGCCTTTTATACTTTTTTCTTACCTAATTGTCCTGGCTGGTATTTCCCGTACTAAGTTTAATAGAAGTGATGGGAGTGGGTATCTTTGTTATGTTCTATAAACTGGAAGAAATGCTTTCAGCTTTACATTGCTGAGCATGATGTTAGGTTTAGGCTTTTCATATATGGCTTTTATTATCTTAAAACAGTATTCCTTTATTCCGAGTTGTTGAGAGTTTTTATCATGAAATGTTGTTATACTTTTTCAAATGCTTTTTCTGCATCTATTGAGTTGATTATGTTATTTTTATCCTGTTTTCTATTAATGTATTACAAAATTGATTTGTGTATGTTGAATCAACATTGCATCTCAGGGATAAATTCTACTTAAAAGGTATATGACCCTTTTAATGTGCTGTTGAATTTAGTTTACTGGTATTTTGTTGAGGAACTTTTGATCCATATTCATTCAGAATATTGACCTATAGTTTTTATTTCCTTGTGGTGTCTTTATATGGCTTGATATCAGGGTCATGTTGGCCTCATGAAATGAGTTTGGAAGTATTCTTTTAAAATTTATGGAAGATTTTAAGAAAGATAGTCATTATTTCCTTTTTAAATGTTTGATAGAATTTACCCACGAAGGCATCGGATCCTGGAATATTCTTTGTTGGAGGATTTTGGATTACTTACTACTTGTAAGTCTTTCAGATTTTCTAGTTATTCATGATTTAATCTTGGTAGGTTGTATGTTTCTAAGAATTTATCTATTCTAGGAGGTTATCCAGTTTGTTGGCATAGTTGTTCAGAGTAGTCTTCTATAATCCCTTCTATTTCTATGACATCAGTTTTTAAAAAATCGGATTGTATTTATTTGAGTCTTCTCTCTCTTTTTTGTTTTTTCTTAGTTAATCTAGCTAAAGAATGCACAATGGGGAAAGAATATTCTCATCAACAAAGTGTGTTGGTAAACTGGATATTCATGTGCAAAAAAATCTTTTTTGGACACTCATCTTACACCATACACAAAATCAACACAATAGATTAAATGCTTAAACATAGGGCCTGAAACAGTAAAATTCCTAGAAGAAAACATAAAGGAAATATTTCATGGCATTGGTCTTGGCAATGATTTCATGTCTATGACACCAAAAGCACAGGCAACTGAAGCAAAATATGTGTGATTGTATCAAACTTAAAAATGCTTCTGCACAGAAAAAAAAAATCAGAATACAAAGCAAAGGGAGAAAATATTTGCAAAACATATATCTAATAAATGGTTAATTTGCAAAATATATGATGTACTTGTACAACTCAATAGCAGAAAAAAATTGAATAACCCAATTTTAAACATGGGCAAAGGAACTGAAAAGACATTTTTCCAAGGAAGATCTACAAAAGACCAATAGGTATAATAAAAGATGGTCAATACAACTATTACTCAGGGGAATGCAGTCAGAACCACAGTGTGATACCACTTCATCTGTTCATCTGTTAGGATGAATGTTGTCAAAAAAAAAAAGATAGTAAGAGTTGGTGAGGAATTGGAGATATTAGAACACTTGTAAACCTTTAATGGGAATACAAACTGATACAGCCACTGTGAAAAACACTATGTAGGTTCTCCAAAAAATTAAAAATAAAACTACCATATGAAACAGCAATCCCAATTCAGGTTCTAAAGGAATTAATCAGGATCTCTCAGAGATATTAACAGCCCCCTGTTCATTGCAGCACTACTCAAAATAGCCAAGTTGTGGAAACAGCCTATGTTTCCATCAGTGGATAAATAGATAAGGAAACTGTAAAATTATACACACACACACACACACACACACACACACACATATATACTAAAATATTTTTTACCCTTAAAAAAGGAAATCGTGGGCTTCCCTGGTGGCGCAGTGGTTGAGAGTCCGCCTGCCGATGAAGGGGACACAGGTTTGTGCGCCGGTCCGGGAAGATCCCACATGCTGCGGAGCAGCTGGGCCCGTGAGCCATGGCCACTGAGCCTGTGCGTCTGGAGACTGGGCTCCGCAACAGGAGAGGACACAACAGTGAGAGGCCCGTGTACTGCAAAAAAAAAAAAAAAAACAGGAAATCCTGCAATATATGACAATATGGTTGGACAAGGAAGATATTATGCTAAGCAAAATAAGCTAGTGTCAGAAGAACAAACACTGTATTATTCCACTTATGTGAAGTATCTAAATAGTCAAATTTATAGATACAGTGGTAATTGTCAAGGACTGGGGGAAATGGGACACGGGGTCTTGATATTCATGGGCATAAAGTTTCAGTTATGCAAGATGAATAAATTCTAGAGATCTCCTATGCAACATTTTGCATATAGTTAACAGATTTTTAAGTGCACAATACAGTATTGTTAAGATGGTACTTTCATGTTGTGTTTTTATACCACAATAAAAAATTTACATACAGAATGCATGTAGACACTGATACACATACACACATACACATGTACAACTGGTGAAATCAGACTAAGGTCATCGAATTGTATCACTGTCAATTTCAGTTTTTAACTATATAGGATAATTTTGCTCTATGGGTCTAAATACTCTAATATCAGAATGTGTTCACCATAAATTTCAAAAATATAAATATGTATATATCCACATATTCACATAAGTGTGTATGTATGTGTGTGTGTAGGTGTATATTATGAAATTGTTCCTTCATATGGGCCATTTTACATATGTCACTTATATAATAAGGTAGAAACATGGTTCTGATTATGTCACTCTTGGATTCGTAAACATTTAATCTTTTACTAGATAAAGTCCAATTTTAAAAATCTGTCTTTAGGGTAATTCTGTCTTAAGCTGACCTAACAAGACTCTTGCTGAGGGCAGGCAAGGTTGATAAGATATTGAGAGTGAGAGGATGAGGAATTTGATCATATGTATCAAGGTTGGGAGGTTTTAGCTACGTTGACCTGGCAGAATTATAGCTAAAACTAGGTTAACAGGCCAAGGACAGAAGTCAAGGGTGCGGTCTAGTCAAAAATAGGATTCAGAGGATTCTGACTAAAAGGTTAGTTAAGGAGAGAATTTTTGTCAACTCTGTGATGGATGTTTTTGTGCCAAGTTTATTAGGAAGAGCTTTTGTAATCAATCCCTGTGGATGAAGAGGAAGAAGCAGAATTGAGAAGAGAAAGAAGATACCATCACATGAAGGACTCAGCTCTTCACCTGCAAAGCTTTGAAGGCCTGCATATGATTTTAGAATTTTCCTGGATATGGAATGAGGGGGGCCAGGCCTTTACACCCTCAACTCTACTAATCTTGGATTCAGGCCGTGCCCATAATGGGTCACGATTTGAGTAAGGCAGCCCTTTTCATCAGATCCCACACAGGGCTGTCAACCAGCAGGACTCTTAGTACCTGGGGAAAACCATCCTTAGCCCAGGGAGATTAGAAGATCACAGAATAATATCCATTTCAGCTAAAGCCCAAGGTGCTCCAGTTATTTCCTTCCTTAGGACTGAGAATTAAGGACAGTACAACATAGAGAGAGCAGCCTCTGATGGCTAGGCTATTAATAGTTGAATTGAGGAGTTAGTCACATTTTCCACCTCATTGCGTAGGGGAAAAAAACTTCCATTATCCAGAATAGAGAATTAAACAAATGTGAAGAGAGAAAAGAGGCAAGAGATAAAGTGAAGGTCTTGAATTTGTTCATTTTTGGGGGGGATTAAGGGGAAAAAATATCCATTGTTTTGTGATAAATCTTTATGTCCTAATGATGAAATTTGTTTTTTATACCCTTTAGTATAAAGGAGATTACAGGAGATTCTGTTACCTTCATGTAAAAGACATCTAATTAATACAGACAATTAGCTCTGCTACTTGTTAACTGTAGAGACGTGTATATTATTTAGATATTTTAAGCTTGAGTTTTTTATTTGTAAAATAATGATAATGATAACTACTTGAAGGGCAAATAAAATTAAATATAAGAGCTAAATTCTCCCTATTGAAAATAAGGCAGGGACTCCTGTTTTCCTTTTTCTTAAAGCATTTTTAAAAGCACTTAAAACAAAACTTGTAATTTAAGGTCTTTCTCTGGCTCTTTGAAATGTATGAGAGTTCAAAAGCTTGATAAGCCTCTTGCCGGATTTAAGACTCAGGAAGGTCTTTCAGAAGGACCTTGTTCCCATCTGTTCGAAATGTAATCATCAAGAAAGACAGTGCTCAAATAAATGAAATAGAAACAAAGAAAACAATAACAAAGATCAATAAAATTAAAGCTGGTTCTTTGAGAAGATAAACAAAATTGATAAACCGTTAACCTGACTAATCAAGAAAAAGAGGGAGAGGACTCAAATCAATAAAATTAGAAATGAAAAAGGAGGTTACAACAGACATAGCAGAAATACAAAGCATCCTAAGAGACTACTACAAGCAACTCTATGCAAATAAAATGGACAGCCTTGAAGAAATGGACAAATTTGTAGAAAGGTATAATCTTCCAAGACTGAACCAGGAAGAAATAGAAAATATGAACATACCAATCACAAGTGATGAAATTGAAACTGTGATTAAAAATTTTCCAGCAAACAAAAGTCCAGGACCAGATGGATTCATAGGTGAATTCTATCAAACATCTAGAGAAGGGTTAGCACCCATCCTTCTCAAACTTTTCCAAAACATTGCAGAGGATGGAACAATCCCAAACTCATTCTATGAGGCCACTATCACCCTGATACCAAAACCAGACAAAGATATTACAAAAAAAGAAAATTACAGACCAATATCAATGATGAATATAGATGTGAAAATCCTCAACAATATACTAGCAAACAGTATCTAACAACACATTAAAAGGATCACACACCATGATCAAGTGCGATTTATACCAGGGATGCAAGGATTCTTCAATATATGCAAATCAATCAATGTGATACACCATATTAACAAACTGAAGAATAAAAATCCTATGATCCTCTCAATAGATGCAGAAAAAGCTTTTGACAAAATTCAACACCGATTTATGATAAAAACCCTCCAGAAAGTAGGCATTGAGGGAACTTACCTCAACAGAATAAAGGCCATATATGACAAACCCACAGCCACCATCGTCCTCAATGTTAAAAAACTGAAACCATTTCCTCTAAGATCAGGAACAAGAAAAGGTTGCCCACTCTCACCACTATTATTTAACATAGTTTTGGGAGTGCTGGGAAAACATAGTTTTAAATGGAGCTGGGAAAACTGGACAGCTACATGTAAAAGAATGAAATTAGAACACTCCTTAACACCATACACAGAAATAAACTCAAAATGGATTAGAGGCCTAAATGTAAGACTGGACACTATAAAACTCTTAGAGGAAAACATAGGAAGAACACTCTTTGACATAAATCACAGCAAGCTCTTTTTTGATCCACCTCCTAGAGTAATGGAAATAAAAACAAAATAAACAAATGGGACCTAATGAAACTTAAAAGCTTTTGCACAGCAAAGGAAACCATAAACAAGATGAAAAGACACCCCTCAGAATGGAAGAAAATAATTGCAAATGAATCAATGGACAAAGGATTAATCTCCAAAATATATAAACAGCTCATGCAGCTCAATTTTAAAAAAACAAACAACCCAATCCAAAAATGGTCAGAAGACCTAAATAGACATTTCTCTAAAGAAGACATACAGATGGGCAAGGAGCACATGAAAACCTGCTCAACATCACTAATTATTAGAGAAATGCAAATCAAAACTACACTGAGATATCACCTCACACCAGTTAGAATGGGCATCATAAGACAATCTACAAACGACAAATGCTGGAGAGGGTGTGGAGAAAAGGGCACCCTCTTACACTGTTGGTGGGAATGTAAATTGATACAGGCACTATGGAGAACAGTATGGAGGTTCCTTAAAAAAACTAAAAATAGAATTACCATATGACCCAGCAATCCCACTACTGGGCATATACCCAGAGAAAACCACAACGCAAAAAGACACATGCACCCCAATGTTCATTGCAGCACTGTTTACAATAGCCAGGTCATGGAAGCAACATAAATGCCTACTGACAGATGAATGGATAAAGAAGATGTGGTACATATATTCAATGGAATATTACTCAGTCATAAAATGGAACAAAATTGGGTTCTTTGTAGAGATGTGGATGGATCTAGAGAGTGTTATACAACATGAAGTAAGTAAGAGAAAAATATCATATATTAGCACATGTATGTGGAACCTAGAAAAATGGTACAGATGAACCAATTTTCAGGGCAGAAATTGAGACACAGATGTAGAGAACAAACTTATGGACACCAAGGGGGGAAAGTGGTGGGGGGTGTGGGGGGTGGTGTGATGAATTGGAAGACTGGGATTGACATGTATACACTGATGTGTATAAGATGGGTGACTAATAAGAACGTGCTGTATAAAAAAATTGTTTTAATTAAAAAAAAAAGAAAATGTTCTTATCTTAGTCTGTCTAAGAGGTTGAGATTTCATCCTATCTTTACAGTCTTTTAGCAGATTGCCTGTGATGCATATTACATTCTAGATTCATGCTTATTCAGAAATAAAATTGTTTTCCCTCCACATTTGTTGGTAGGTTTTCTGGGTTTTGAGGGTTTTTTTTAATTCTATTTCTCCAACACTATACAACTCTCAGAATATTTTTGTTTGTTGTAGATTATGTACGTAATTATATAATTATTAATATTATTTCTCCTAAATCTCATTTTTGAGAGAAATTTGAGTTTCTGACTTTTTTTTTAATTTCTAAGTATTCATTCTAGTACTTATAACTGCTGATTATGTATTTACTGAATGAATAAATACATATATTTCTTCTGAGAAGTTCAGAGCTCTAGTGGTATTGATCTTTGTTCTGTCTCTCTAGGTTAGAAAATAAGTGATAGTGAAATATCTAGTAAATTAATCACTGAAAATATAATAAAATATTGGGAATTAAAACACATTGATGCTATGCAAATAGGTATATATTTTATTCTCCCTCGTATCAGCAAATCAGAAACTTAAACTGGGTAAGTACATGTGAATTAAAGCTTATGTCAGCTCATGTGAATCTTGATATGTTCTAAGTCCCCATAGGCTAGATTTATATATTCTTCAAAATATGTGAAATGTACAAGTAAATTAATATTGCACAATCATTTAAACTAATATTTTCAAATATAGAACATTCTTTATAATTTATTTGAATGAGTCATAAGAACACAATATTTTCATATTTTTCCCCAGAGTTAGTAAATATATCAACTTCTTAATGTAGCTAAAAGCTAGAACTCACTTGGGCTTTTTTAATTTAAATTTTTAATTTAAAACTGTTGTATAATTTTTTATGCATTTGTATTATCTATTATATTTCTAAATAATGTTTTATTGAAGCATAGTAGATATTTAATAGTATATTTGTTTCAGGTATACAGCTTAGTGATTCAATATTTTTATAGATTATACTCCATTTAAAGTTATTACAAAATAATGGCTATGTTTCCCTGTGCTGCACAGTATACCCTTGATGCTTATTTATTTTCTATATAGTAGTTTGTATCTCTTAATCCCATACCCCTATGTTTCCCCTTCCCTCTTCCCTTTCCCCACTGTTAATCACTAGTTTGTTCTCTATATCTGTGACTCTGTTTTGTTATATACATTCATTTGTCTTACTTTTTAAATTCTAAATACAAGTGATAACACAGAGTTTTGTCTTTGTCTGACATTTCACTAAGCATAATATGGTGCATCCACATAGTTGCAAATGGCAGAATTTCATTCTTTATTTTGTGGCTGAGTAATATCTGATTGTGTGTGTGTGTGTGTGTGTGTGTATGTATAAAACATCATCTTTTTCCATATCTGATGATGGACACTTAAGTTGCTTCCATTACTTGGCAATTGTAAATAATGCTGCTATGAACATGGTGGTGCATGTGTCTTTTTGAATTCATGTTTTTGTTTTCTTTGGGTGTATACCCAGCAGTGAAACTGCTTGATCATATGGTAGTTCTATTTTTAGTTTTGTCAGGGACTTTTCATCATGGCTGCACCAATTTACATTCCCACCAACAGTGTATGAGGGCTCCCTTTTCTCCACATTCTTGCCAATATTTGTTATTTGTAGACTTCATGATGATAACTGTTCTGACAGGTGTGAGGTGATATCTCATTGTGGTTTTGATTTGCATTTCTCTGATAATTAGTGATGTTGAGCTTTTTTTCATGTGCCTGTTGACCATCTATATATCTTCTTTGGAAACATGTCAAGCCTTCTGCCCATTTTTAAACTGGGTTGTTTGTTCTTTCAATACTGAATTGTATGAGCTGTTTATATATTTTGGATTTTAACCCCTTATTGGTTATATCATTTTCTCCCATTCACTAGGCTGTCTTTTTATTTTGCCAATTGTTTCCTTTGTTGTGAAAAAAAAGTTTTAAGTCTCATTTGTTTGTTTTTGCTTTTGCTTATTATTTTTTTTGCCTTAGGAGACAAATCCAAAAAATACTGTTGCAATTTATGTCAAAGAGTGTTCTGCTTATGTTCTCTTCTAGTTTTATAGGTTCATGTATTATATTTAGGTCTTTAATCCATTTTGAGTTTATTTTTGTATATGATGTAAGAAATTGTTCTAGTTTCTTTTATAAGTAGCTGTCTTATAAGTAGCTGTCCAGTTTTCCCAGCACCACTTGTTGAAGAGACTGTCTTTTCTCCATTGTATATCCTTACCATCTTTGTTGTAAATTAATTGACCATAGGTATGTGGTTTCATTTGTGGACTCTCTATTCTGTTCCATTAATCTATATGTCTTGTGTGTGTGTGTGTGTGTGTGTGTGCACCAGTACCATGCTATTTTGATTATTTTAGTTTTGTGGAATAGTCTAAAGTTAGGGAGCATGATACCTCCAGCTTTGTCCTTTTTTCTCAAGACTGCTTTGGCAATTTGGGGTCTTTTGTGGTTCCATATAAATTTCAGGGTAACTTTTCTGTGAAAAGTGTAATGGGTATTTTGATAGGTATTGAATTAAATCTGTAGATTGCTTTGGGTAGTATGGACATTTTGACAATATTAATTCTTCCAAACCAAGAATTCAGGGTATCTTTCCATTTTTTATATCATCTTCAATTTCCTTTGTCAATGTTTTATAGTTTTCAGAGTATAGGACTTTGACCTTCTTGGTTAAGTTTATTTCTAGGTATTTTATTCTTTTTGATGTGATTTTAAATGGGATTGTTTGCTTTCTTTCTCTTTCTGATAGTTAATTGTTAGTGTATAGAAAAGCAACAGATTTCTGCATATTAATCCTTTATCTTGCAACTTTATTGAATTCATTTAGTGTAATAGTATCTTGGTGGAGACTTTAGGGTTTTCTATATATATAGTATCAAGTCATCTACAAACAGTGACAAGTTTACTTCTTCCCTTCCAATTTGGATTCCTTTAGCTTGTCTGAGTGATGTGGGTAGGACTTCCAATTTTATGTTAAGTGGAAGTAACAAGAGTGGACATAATTGTCTTGCTCTTGAATTAAGAGGAAATTTTTTCAGCTTTTCATCATTGAGTATAATGTTAGCTGTGGGTTTGTCATAAATGGATTTTATTATGATGAGATATTTTCCATCTATACCCACTTTAATAAGGGTTTTTATCATGAATGGATGTTGAATTTTTTTAATGCTTTTTCTGTTTCTATTGAGATGATGATGCAATTTTTATCCTCCCTTTTGTTAATGTGTTGTATTACATTGATTTGTGAGTATTGAACCATCCTTGCATCCCTGGAATCAATCCCACTTGATCATGGTGTATGATATTTTTATATGTTGTTGAATTCAGTTTGGTAATATTTTATTGAGGATTTTTGCATCTATATTCATCAGAAATATTGGCCTGTAATTTTCTTTCTTGGTGGTGTTCTTGTCTGGTTTTGGTATCAAAGTAATGGTGGCCTTATAGAATGAGTTAAGTTCCATCTTAAATTTGTTTGAATATTTTGAGAAGCATAGGTACAAGCTCTTCTTACATGTTTAGTAGAATTTCTCTGTGAAGCCATCAGGTCCTGGACTTTTGCTTACTGGGAGTTTTTTGATTACATATTCAATTTCACTACTAGTGGATTAGTCCATTCAAATTGTCTATTTCTTCCTAATTCAGTCTTGTAAGATTGTGTGTTTCTAGAATTTTTTCCTTTTCTTCTAGGTTATCCAATTTGTTGGCATATAATTATTTGTAGTATTCTCTTATGACTTTTTTTTGTTTCTCAGTGATATTTGTTGTTTCTCTTCTTTCACTTCTTATTTTGTTTATTTGGGTCCTTTCTCTTTTTATTTTGATAGCCTGGCTAAAGGCTTACTAATTTTGTTTATCTTTTCAAAAAAGCAGGTCTTGGGCCTCCCTGGTGGTGCAGTGGTTGAGAGTCCGCCTGCCGATGCAGGGGATACGGGTTCGTGCCCCGGTCTGGGAGGATCCCATATGCCGCGGAGCGGCTGGGCCCGTGAGCCATGGCCGCTGGGCCTGCGCGTCCGGAGCCTGTGCTCCGCAACGGGAGAGGCCACAACAGTGAGAGGCCCGCATACCGCAAAAAGAAAAAGAAAAAAAAAAAAAAAAAAAAAAAAGCAGGTCTTCATTTTATTGATCTTTTCTATTTTTTTTTTTTTGGTTTCCATTTTATTTATTTCCTCTCTGATCTTTATTATTTCCTTCTTTCTGCCGACTTTGGGCTTTGTTTGTTCTTCTTTTTAGAATTTATTTAGATGGTAGTTTAGGTTGTTTATTTGAGATTTTTCTTATTTCTTGGGGTAGACCTGTATTCCTATAAACTCATTCTTAGAACTGCTTTTACTATGTTCCATAGATTTTGGAAAGCTGTGTTTGCATTTTCATTTGTATCTATTTATTTTCTGGTTTCTTCATTGACCCCCTTTTTTTTTTTGTAGCATGTTATTTAGTCTCCATGTGTTTGTGTTTTTCCTATTTCTTCTCCCCATAATTGATTTCTAGTTTCACACTGTTGTGGTCAAAAAACTACTTGATGTAGTTTCTGTCCTCTTAAATTTGTTGAGACTTGTTTTGTGGCCTAACATGTAATCTGTCCTGGAGAATGATATATGTGCACTTGAAAAGAATGTTGCTGTTTTTGGATGAAAGGTCCTATAGATTTCCATTAAGGCCAACTGACCTAATGTGTCATTTAAGACCACTGTTTTCTTATTGATTTTCTGTCTGAAAAATCTGTCTATTGATGTAAGTGGGGTGTTAAAGTCCCTTAATATTATTGTATTATTATCAATTTATCATTTTATGTCTGCTAGTATTTGCTTTATATATTTAGGTGCATCCTGTATCAGGTGCATATGTGTTAATGAGTACAATATTTTTTGTATTGATTCCTTTATCATTATATAATGTCATTCTTTGTCTTTTGTTATAGACTTTGTTTTAAAGTATATTTCGTCTGATATGAGTGTTGCCATCCCCACTTTCTTGCATTTCTACCTGCATGAAATATCTTTTTCCATCACTTGGGCATTGGTTTTCAACTTTGATAGGGGAAATTGTCTTTGTAATTTTCACTGGATGCTTAGACTTGGCACTGAGAATAGCATACTGAATATATAGTAAAACTGATGCTTTTAACTAGACACACATCATCTCTGCCTTATACATTCCCAGGAAATATATTTTAAGGAGAGTGGCGAGGCACATTATTACATATTTGCTTTTACCTCATTTATTGCAGTATACAAGGTGAGGTATATTTAAGCATCTATACATATATTTCTGATAATATTCATTTACTAAGGAACTGAGAAAATTGATACAAGTGTTTTTACCTAGAGTAAAGTACTGTGGAGAGCATCAGGGCCAATTCTTTCCAAATATTATATGTTATTGGAAATCATATAACAACATTAAAATATGACCACTCTTGCTTTTCATATGTATTATTATTTTAAATCTTCTCACCTTTTACTACTTTGGAGATCTAAAACAAAAATCTTTCAAAGTAAACCAACATATCAGTCATAGTTTTCTAAAAGTCTTAGGGTTTGCACCTACATAAATTATGGGCTTGGAATGATAATAATGTATCAATGTAAGTTTATCAGTTGTAAAAAATATACAACTCTGGTAGGGGACCTTGACAATGGGGAGGCTATGCATGTGAAGGGGAATGGGTATATGGTAAGTTGCTGTACTTCACCTCAGTTTTGATGCGAACCTAACACTGATCTAAAAAAAATCTATTAAAAAATAGGAGTGGGTATTTTAGTTATCACATTTGGAATCAGTCTATTTTCAATAACAGTAATAAAACCTGAGAGCATAGCTGATTGTAAAGATAATAGGAAAAGTGCTAAAATACCTTTAAGCACCTTGATGACTTTTGAAATGCTAATGACAACCCCTTCTGTTACCTTGGAATTCATTCTTACTAAATTTTACATTCAGCTATATAAAGCAACAATCTGGGAACACAAAATATGAAACCAAAATGATGAAAACTGTGAAAACGGCTTTATTCTCTATTCTGTGCTTCAACTTTTTTCTACATAGTGGGAAAAAAGGTAGAATCTTACCCATCCTTACAAAAATATCATATTTAACATGTTAATAGACTTCACAGAAGGCTAGAGATACAATCCATTCTATTTCTTTACTATCTCTGTAAAATCTCAGAGAAGGAGTGTTATCTCTGTGGTTGCTAGTATTTTCGTGAATCGACTCCATGATATTTTTCACCTGAAGCTTTGATATTGATTTATAGTAAGTTTTAACTCTCTAAAGACCTGAAGTGATACTGACAAGTCTATAAATAGGGAAGTTAAAAAGAGTCCTGATTTTATTATCTAATTGGGAAATTTTTATGTGTTTGACCTAAAATAGAGTGCCAGGTATGTTTTCAGCAAAGATGGGTTTATTCAGGATCAGCAGAGATTTGCAATTTGGGATCTGCTACCATTATGAGCCACATGCAAATCCTTGTGAGGCAAGGGGAGGAGAACTCTTATAAAGGGGAAAGGAAGTTGTGATGGCTACAGTAAATAAAGTGTCCATGGCTTTTCATTGGCTGAGTCCTTGCCAAACAGAAGAGCCTTTCTTCTTCCTGTTGGGCTCTGCTGTTCGCAGGGTGTGAGAGCTCCCCTTCTGGTCTTCTAACTCTACTTAATTGTGTTTTTTTGCTTATTTTTTACATATCCAACATTACTGCTTTTATTATTATAAAAATTCTCTTTATTAGAAAAAAATTCTAAATAAATTTGGAAATATTGTTAAGATTTATTTTTAAGGTTCCATTTCTTACGTATATTTAAAAATTCTAGGCATTTAGGCATACCTTCAATAATATTTTGCAAGGCAGGATAGATGATATTGTAAGTTTTGAGTTGGGTCAATCTGATCTCAAATATTGTTCCAAAAATATTAGATTTTTACCCTTTTATCAGTTTTTTCAAAAATAAATTTTGGACCTTGTATTAGAGTTCTTCAGAGAACCTGAGAATCTATCTTTCTATCTATCTGTCTATCTATCTATCTATCGATCATCTATAACTCATAATGTCAAGTAGCATTATATAGAAAGATCACAATTACTAAAATAAAATAAAGTTTGAAAAATACCAGTATTCTCACAGATTCAATAAATGTTCTTGACTTTTATAATGATCTTTAGCTTTTTATATTTATATATTTATCTGTAATACAGAGACATTAATAACGGGTAGGAAATTTTGAATCCTTTAATTGTGCCAAAATTGTTTCAAAGTTGTGCAAAAAGTACACTTACTCATTTGATTCTCACAACAGCCTGAGAGGTGGGTACTATGGTTTCCAGTTTTACAAATAAAGAAATGAAACACAGAGAGATTAAATATCTTGCCCAAGGCCACACAGCTTTTAAGTGGCAAAACTAGGACTGGAACTAAAATACTCTGAATGCAGTGCCCAAATATAAATTACTAAGCTTTATTGCTTCTCTGTAATATATGCTCTAGTACTTCCTTATAATTATATGACAATATTGTATTGTGGTAACTGTACTCTTTTGTCTAGTAACATATATTATACGTTAAAAAATATAGAAAAAAAGTGAAAATGCAGTGTGTTTTTAAGGCATTTTAATACTAGTGGAAAAACACATATAAAATGTGGTAATTATTATACAGTATACAGTGAAAACACACAAAAGAGACACACTCTCTGTTTCCAGGTGTCCAGCAGTCAAGCAGTTCTTAAGCAGCAACTTTGTGGAAGCCACTGGGTTGGCTTGCCACACTTGCATAGATTTGGCTTATAAGGGACAAGATGCCCAAATGGATTTATATAGTTTATTACTTATGGAACAGCAGGCAGCATGAGGTTTTTGTTTGCACTGTTTCCCAAGGCCCCAAGTTCCAATGGGACAATGTAGAGTCAGACTGAGGTGGCTTCTGTGCACACTATAGGTCTGTGTCACAACTGAGGTTCACTGAGCTTAGGAAACCCCAAATCTCATAAGGGGTCTTCTGGGAAACTTTTGAACCCTCCCCTCTAGAAAGAAACATTATCTTCACTTTTCTAGATTATAAGCAAGCCTTCAGAGAGGGGAAGGGAGAGTTCTTTATCCTTACCAACCTTGAATATTTCTAAGAATGGAGTTGTTCTCTTTCTGGAATTTAGATAAGCCTGAGCAAATTGACTGTTAATTCCTAGTTGTACAGAAATGTGAGAGAGTTGTAGAGAATTATATCTCAAAGTAGGACAATTCTGGACAGGCTTTACAGAAGAAACAAAAGCTAAAACTTGAGGCTTGTGAAAGCAGATGAAAGGTACACACATTCCATCAAAAACATAGAGGCAGCGATGATTTTGATACGACTGGAATATAGATACAATGCCTTGGCAGATTATGTTGCAAAGACATCCAGCCATAGCATTTTAGGGCACACTAAAGAGACTAAATAGTTCAGAGTTGATCCTGAGACTGATAGAGGGCATTTGAGTGTTTTTATAATACACAAAGACATAGGTAGAATTGCTTTAAAGAATGTAACTCTTTGGAACTATGACTTGCAGGAGGAAGTTCAGACCTAATTTTGCCATTTCTACTTTGACCAGAACATAAGCAAACCTTATCCCAAAGTAAACGTTTCAGGTCACATATTCTTTACTCTCATCTTTGTTTTCCCCTATTCTTACTTTTTTTCTGATCCAAGTTACTACTTCCTTTATTCTCCTAAATTTGTATTCTATATGCTACAAGCCCTGTGTTTAATAAGAATTCAAATTTTCCATACCCCAATCACTCCCAAGGGTCCTTTTCTGCACATGGCTCTCATTTCTCCCTCAATCTTCTCAAAGGTGACTATGATTTCTCACAGAGGACCAGGAAATAGAGACAATATTCATCCAGTTCCCAGTGCTGTCTTCATATTACATATCTTATGTTCTTATAAAATGTTTTCTCATTCTTGGCATATGAAGCTTGGTTATCTACTTTGACTGTTGCAATGTGTAAATTTTTACATATTTATGAAAATTTTTGATATGTCGTAAAATTGTACTTCTCTATCTCAGGTTGTGATATTGTCCTTGTTGATTTGTGTGCCCTTACAGAAACTCCTACAGCATTGGCAAATTCAATTTTTTTACTTCTTTAAATCCAAAACATTTCAGTTATACTTCATTCCAGATACTCAAACACACATTCATATTATCCAACATAACAGTACCAGCAGTTACTTCATCTCCAGAGTAAGACTGTCTACAACCACTTTGTTAACAATCTATTTTAATTGTGCTTATTATTTCATTGTCCATCAACCACCACTTACTTGATGTCTTGATTTCCTACCAATGAAAAGTGCCCTCCTTATCTTCAACTTCTTCTCTATGTAGACTAAGCTTAAAGTACATAAATTCAATTTTGATGATGTAAATGCCCCAACTCTATTGTCCCCTTACCCTTTCTCACATCTGCTGAGAAAACACAAATATAAGTTTATCAACTGTTTGTCTTTTCCTATCCAGGTCTCTGAGTACTAAAGAAAATTATCTAAGCAAGTACATCAGGGACAACTTCAATTCATTGTGATAAATCTCATCTAGGTCCCAATCAATAATTTACAGAACCATTGATATTTAATTTAAAAGCTCCATGGGATGTTATCTCTGAGGTCTTTGAACTAAGTCTAGCAAAATATCCATGAGATTCAGCAAATATCCTTTAATCCATTGAGTATTTGCAAATTGGAATAAGAGGGATTATCCCTTATGAAAGGCACAACTCAATACAATATAGTTCTTGAATATTTGCATATTTATAGAGATAGTAAGAACTAATATTAATAATAATCATTAAAACAACTTGGGTGGTGGATGTTTAAAAGTCAAAACCAGGTATTTCACAAATTGCTACCAATACAAATTGTATTATTTCAAATAGATTTATCTTGTTCTTTAGTATCTCTGGACATGGAAATTCTCAATCCAGTATTTAATATTTATTCCTTGATGCAAAATTTACTTATTTTAGATGTATTTTCTTTGAAGTGCAATTCTCAAGTATGTTTTGTTTTCTTTCCATGCATGTGTGTTTCAGACCTGGTTTTATATTCATATACAATGGTATACAGATTTAATGTATTGTACCTATCACTAAGACCTTTAAGATTATCATCACATGCCAGAAATGTCCACATTTTTCTTTTGTTGAGTGTAAGATACTAGAGGGCAGGATATGTGTTGAAAATATTCTTTGATGGCCTTGCGTTAACAGAAGACTACTTAATGATCTTTCAAAAATGGTGATAATTTAAATATATCTAAAAAAAATTCTGACCTTGCTGTTATGCCCTTCTTACACTCCTCTCACACATGAATACAAAAACAAGCAATCGTTCTGTACAACAAAAATTCGTTAGTGTGCCAGCATAATACAATATTAGTGCTTAAACAAAACTAGGGAAAAAGAAAGTCTACTCTTTTTTTTTTTTTGAGACTAGATTATTTGTTTCTGTCTCTCTAAGTTTCTGTTCCATTCTACTTTCTCTCTTTCATTGCTCTGACTTGCCAATGGTACCAGTGTAGACCTTAATGTTACATACTCTGACAAGTCCAGTGCCTAATTATTTAGTCAATTTAGTTTCATATTTCTCCTATTTCAAATTTACAAAAAGGAAAAGTATGCTTGTTTGACTTCCTTAATCTATTGACTTTCATTAGACAAGTGTCTCCTTTCGGTCCAATAATACTCATAAATCGGTTTTCATCTTAGCATTCTATATTTTCAAACTTTTCAAAAAACCTCTATTTTTTAGCTTCTAATTAGTATGAATTAATGAGATTCTTGCTGTAAAATTCATTCCAATTTTCTCCCTAATCAGAATTCACTCTTGCCTGCTATGATGGTGTGGTTTGGTTGATTGAATATTATGTCCTCTTTGGTTTCTCCACTCACAGGTCAATTAACTCCTTTGCTTCAACTCCTCTGTTTGGAAATGGCTCTCTTATTGCTTGTAATTCAGCTTTCTCACAGGAGTGCTATGAAGTGTAATGAAGAAGGAACTAGCACCGACAAATTGAAATTGAATGAACTGAGGATTCAAGGACCTATGATTTGCACCTGGTCTTGTTAGTTAAGAAACACTGTAAATTAAACAACTTTTCTACATCTAAATTGTTCTTGCTTAAAATATTGGAAGGAATTTTTCTGTTATTGTTGGAAAGACTTAAGTACCACCTGCAAGAAAATAAGTAAAAAAGGGAAATAATAGCCAAAAGCAAAAGTAAATAATACTTAAATTGAGACACTGAAAAATGATGATTTTGGAAAGAAAAAGAAAAACAGTGAAGTGGAGAAGTTGAGAAGGAACATCAGAAAATCTTCCTGTTCAAGAGGGAGAGGACTTGGACTCAATTTTCCTGAGGTAGTTGTAGGCACATTACAGTAAAAATTCAAACTAAGAAGTAAGGTATGGAAAGAGCTGGCAGTGTGATTGTGTGAAAATGTAGAATAGAATAAGTAGAAAGTTGATTTTTCTTGCAATAGCTTTGCTACATGTGGATTTTCTTCTAACCAAAGAGGTGAAAAAGATGGGTTGAGAAAGAAAAATACCCACACAGAGAGAACATACAAGTCACCAGAACATCTAAAGGCAATCCTTTATCTGACCACATTCAGAGGGAATGGTAATGAGTGGACCTTTGGGTGATTTGAAGGATATTAATAGTGCCTCTCACAGGTGCTTAGGTATGGGAGAACATGCTGAAAATTCTAGAAATGTATGGATATGTTTAAAAAAACATATTGCAAGAAACATGATTGAATTCAAAAAATATAGGATTTTGTTTTTCTTTATATTCCAGACACTATCTGCATTGGCTTAATATCAAAATCATCAAGCAGGGCAAGTGTAAAGTGTCTTAACCTATTCAGAATTTTGTCATTTCCTCAGATGACAACTTCCTATTTAAAGAGACCAACTTCATTGCTATTCATGAGATTTCCAATGTGATTGTTGGAATATGAAATAAGGTTGAATATAATAAGAAAGGTGTTAATACCTCATATTGATTATCCTTTATTTGGAGTAAAGAAAACCTGTCACAAGTATATTTAGTAGCATGACATCAGCCATAAATACATAAAAAGTCAAATGAATGTGACTCATAGTTACCTATATACCTGTGTCCAAGGAAGACTACAGTAGAGATTTTTATATCAGCATATATTTGTAGCTTTAAAAAATAGAGAAAACTGACATGTGACCACTAAATCTTAGGTCAATTTGAAAGTCATAGATTTGTATCAGAATTCGTCAAAAGCACTACTCAAATATGAATAAATATGAAATATTTTTATTCTTAAAAATCCACTCCTTAAAAAAGCCTGAGGTTTGTTTCTGTTAAGTAGGGGGGAAATTAGCTGCAATTTAATGTTATTATTTGGTAATATTACCAGTACGGAAATTATAAACTAATGTACTTATTAAAATTTCATTTGGCAACTACTCAGTGAAATGTATCCTTCTCTTATACTCTTATCTTTCACACTTCTAAGCGTTTTCTATTTTCCTGATTCCTCCTGACCCTTAACCCCCAAATGGGTTCTTTCAATGAGGATAATAAAACAGTAAAAGGAACTTAAGTACATGATGGCTTATGAGTAGAATAAGGATCTTGCATGGCTTTTCAAGGCCATTACTTTGCTTCTCCAACTGCTGAGGTGGTTACTTACTGTTTCCATGTTGATGATAATGGCTGCAGGGATACATATCCTATCTTCTCTGTATATACTTAGTATTGCTTTCTCAGATGACTGCCTGGCAAGCCCTAAAACTCTTCCTTCTTGGCTAATGTCTTGTTCCCTGCCATTGAACTATCAGGAATTGTTTCTAATTTCTCTCTCTGAGCCATGAGGGACAAGAATGGTGGTGTTCCTTCAAACTTAGCAAGCCTCTTATATCCTGAAATATCTATAGGAAGAATGAGCAAGTGCTTGTTCATTACTCCTAAATTCCAGGGATATTTCTGTGAATCATTATTCTTATCATCAGACAGGAAAACACATTCAAGGAGAAACTATTTTAAAAAAACCAAAACTCTAATACCTAGAAATTTTCCAAATTTCACAAGAAATTTCCAAAATTTCACAAGAATTTTCATGTTCTTGTGAAATTCCCTAAACTTGAGCATCAATAGGACCTGAGAATGGCTTTTAATAGAATACAGCATGGAGAGGGGATGTATGTGATGATGTGTACTTGATTATAGTACATGAGGTTGTCACCCATCTTACAAGGAAACTCCTTCTATCTCACCAGCTTTGAAGAAGCAAACTGACCTGCTGTCAACATCCATATGGAGAGGGTCATATGGCAATGAACTGAGGGTAGCCTGTGACCAACAGCCAGGAAGAAAGAAAGATCTTTGCCGAGCAAGGAGTGGCTCTTTCCAAAATCATACCTCAGATGAGACTCTAGCCCTGGTGGACATGTTGATTGCAAGTTTGTGAGATCTTGAGGCAAAGGACTGAGGTAAGCAGTGACCAGAATCCTGAACCACAGAAACTGATATAATAAATGTGAGTGTTTTTAAGCACCTAAATTTGTGACAATATTGTTACAAAGCAATAGATAACCAATATCTTGAGGAAAGATTAATTTCTATTCTCTAGCAAGTTTACTTTTTTATTTTCTGGTGAATGAGAAATATAATTGGGGAAAAACTAGTTCTCTTGGTTTGTATTGACCTTGTTTATCTCACAGTGACAATTTCTGCCCTGAACCTTACCAAGAGTGATGGAGGTGGGTGGGGAAAAGAAGTAGAAATGAACCTGAGGGATGGAGAGAAATAAAAGGTGACTATGCTGCAGTTATATGGAAAAAAAGAGAGAGAAAGTTTCCATTTGAAACTGTAATATAGGAGGAACTGTGGGAAAAAGGAAGAGAAAAGGAAATGAAAAAATGCCTATTAACAGTGAAAGAATTAGTAAAATAAAAGTCATAAAAATAATTGTATGCTATAAAAAGTATGTCTTTTTTTGATCCATCAAAATAAATAATGAAGGAAAGAGCAAGCAAATGGGAAGCCACAAGACATCAAATAAGATTTTTTAAATAGAGTTATGAGGAACAGAGTTTAGCCTGATGTTACTAGAGAAAAATTAAGGTCAGAAATTAATCAATTTTAGTAAGAAATAAATTTCCTAAACATAGCTAATCATTGAATGAGGAAAAAATTTTTTTAAGTTTACTCTTACAGTAAAACAAACCAGATTCAAGGGAGCTTTGAAAGATAAGCATGTCAAAATCAGTCCAGAAATTGGCAAATCCAATTAAATGTGTGTTTCTTAATTCAATCAGTGAAAATGGGAGGAAGCAGAGAATTAAAGTATGGAGAATTTTGTGGACATGATATGACTTCCTCCTATATTATAACACTCACAGTTCTGAAAGCAATAATAAATCCTCAGGAAATAGAGAATGTTTTAAAAAGTTCCAAAGGAAGAGGGAACTCTTCACTAAATTTAATATTTTTCTAGCTGTTTATGGTAACCATTGGCAAGTGTTTACAGTGTAATTACATATTGGAGAAAGGGGAAATCAAAATATAGGTGGAAACATTTGACAACTCTAAGCCACATAAAAATGCTAAACATTATTTTAAAAAGAAAAAGAGAAGGTACAAAATTTGAAGTTTTAAAAAATTAAACCTGTCAATTATATCTCAATTAAAAAAACTAAACTCAAAATCTCAGATATTTGCAGGAATTTACTGGAGTTTTGCTATTTCTGACGGAGTGATATATTTGATCTAAAATGAAAAGTAAGAAAACATCACAGGATGCTTCATTAATTTATGAGAAATAACTGCGTTTGGAGACAGAAGAAAATAGAGTACTTATGTCTGATTTCAGATCAGCTATCTGACAATATATCTGGTATTATGTTTCACAAAATATCATGTTACTAGTTTTCATCAAATTTGGTATTGAGCTAGGTATTAGCAAATGGAATAGAAAAGAGAAAAAATAAATTTGTAAATACACAGGCATTTGTCTGTTACCTAAAGATTTTGATTCAGCTTTTAACCCTGAATATATACAATGTGTAAAGGAAAGGAAAGCAGCAGGTTGAACCCAGTGCTAGCCTACAAGGATATGCTTTTGTATGGTGGTAGTTGTGAAGAAAATACATTATGATTTCCAAATTTTCAGTCTGTGCATGGTCAGAGAGAGAGGATGATCAGGAAAAATAGATCATGAAGGCACTGAATATGCTGCTATCCTCTATTTTTGCGTTTTAAAAAGTATGTGAAAGGCCCAAAGATAACAGGGAAAAATTAGTGAACAGCTTCCTTTGTAAGTGGAAGGTGGAGGGAATGATGCCTGAAGTAGAATTTGGAAATAAACGAAAACCAATAGGTAGAGAAAAGAAGGGCATTCTAGAAAGCGAAACAACATATGCAAAGGAATGTTAATAGGAAATCGAAGTAGTTTCTTGTTGCTGATTTTGTCTGCTAATGAGAGGTAGGAAGAAAAATGATACAGTTTGGAGACTGAGACAAAACACAAATTTAAAAAAATGATCTGAGAGATAGTTAAGTATCAAGAGAACTTGGTGAGTAATTAAATATGGGTGTGAAAGAAAGAATGAAGTAGAGGATACTTAAACTTACAGATAAGGACAGCCAGGTAGATAATGGTGTCACCAACAGAGACAGCAGGTACAGGAAAGATCAGTTTTACAGTAGTGAGTGCAAACAGATGACAGAAATAGCAAGAGAAGTTTGAGATAACTTGACTTTGGAGGATAGAAATGGGGATGCCATTTAAGTCACTTGATATAATGGTCTGAAATTAATTTATAATGTGAGTGATTTATAAATTTAAAAATGTTTTAAAATATCTTACATTTTTTTATTGAAATAAAACTACCTGCAGAAAAGTGCACCAATCTTAAATATTTATTTAGCTCAGTGAATTATCATAAACACACACACACACACACGTGTGAACACGCACATTCTTGTTAATGCCAGACAGATTGTGAAGTGGAATAAAAAGACCACCTCAGAAGACCCCTTCATACTATTCCAAAGCACCATCCACTCTGCCTCTTCAAAGTTCACCACTATGTACATTTTCAACTATCATGGGTTTGTTTTGTCTGGTTTTGAACTTTATATAATGGAATCATGAAGCATATTATTTTGTATATGACTTATTTTCCTCAACATTATGTTTTTAAATATCTTCACCTACACCTGCTAGTGTCTATCTTTTCACTGAGAAAGAGATTTTCTTTTTTTTTTTTTTTTTTTTTTTTTTTTTGTGGTACGCGGGCCTCTCACTGCTGTAGCCTCTCCAGTTGTGGAACACCGGCTCTGGACACACATGCCCAGCGGCCATGACTCACGGTCCCAGCCACTCCACAGCATGTGGGATCCTCCTGGACCGGGGAACGAACCTGTGTCCCCGGCATCGGCAGGCAGACTCTCAACCACTGTGCCACCAGGGAAGCACAAGAGATTTTTTTAACTCTTTTTTTTTTTTTTCACTGCTTTTTCTCCTCTTGGTCACCTTCATTACTGACTTAAACGACAACCTTTTTTTTCACCCTTATAACTGTTTTATTTATCAAGATCATTCTCTCTGCCTTCATCTAAATATGCAGTCACTATTTTCAGAATTTTATCTATGCAAATTTATTTAATTCTCATGACAATCTATTAGATAGATATTATTACAATTACCTGTATTATATATAAAATACATGCATCATTATATTATTCTTATTATAACATATTTTATCATGTAATATTATACAATAAACTATGACTAATATTATAATATTATTGTACATAATAGTGGAATATGAGACACAAAACGTTTAAATGACTTTCTTATTAACTAACTAGTAAGTGGCATAGCCAGGATTTGAACTTAGAAATGACTTGAATTTTTAAATTTTATTTAACCTTAACATATTAGAAAAACCTACATGAGAGTCCTGTCCAGATACCTGAGAATCTAAAATTGTAGTCTCCAGAAAAGGAGCATCAGCATCAACTGGGAAATATTTAGGAAAGCACATTTTCAGGTTGTACCTAGATTCATTGAAGCTGTAGGCCTGGGGCTCCAATCTGTATTAACAAATGTATCCTTATGCATGCTAAAAATTTCAGAACCACTGCTCCAAAATATTCTTTGCTGTAAAGTTTGTGTGAGGCTGAACTAAAATGAACTGATTTTATTAAGGGGAGAAGCCCTTAATAAATTATTACTTTATTAATATTTGTTAATGGCTAAGTGATTAAAAAAATCTGCAGGGATATTAATGCAATGTTGTGTAAGAATAGAATATATAGAGACATGTTTAAAATATAAAAGGCTTCATTTAATTTTAGTTGGTAAGGCAGGTAGAATAAAAATGATATTTCAGGGGATAGCTTCAAGATGGTGGAGGAGTGAGATGTGGAGATCACGTTCCTCCTCAAAAATACATCTATATGTGGAACAGCTCCTACAGAACACTTACTGAACGCTGGCAGAAGACCTCAGATTTCCCAAAAGGCAAGAAACTCCCCACGTACCTGGGCAGGGCAAATGAAAAAGGAAAAAAAAAAAAAGAGACAAAAGAATAAGGATGGGACCTGTACCTCTGGGAGGGAGCTGTGAAGGAGAAAATGTTTCCACACACTAGGAAGCCCCTTCACTGGCAGAGGCGGTGGGTGGCGGGTGGGTGAAGCTTCGGAGCCACGGAGGAGAGCACAGCAACAGGGTTACAGAGGGCAAAGTGGAGAGATTCCCGCAGAGAGGATTGGTGCTGACCAGCACTCACTAGCCTGAGAGGCTTGTCAGCTCACCCACCAGGGCAGGTGGGGGCTGGTAGCTGATGCTCAGGCTTCAGAGGTAAGATCCCAGGGAGAGGACTGGGGTTGGCTGCATGAACACAGACTGAAGGGGGCTAGTGTGCCAAGCTAACTTGAAGGGAGTCCAGGAAAAAGTCTGGAACTGCTTAAGAGCCAACAGACCACTGTTTCAGGGTGCGCAAGGAGAAGAGATTCAGAGCACCACCTAAATGAGCTCCAGAGATGAGCATGTGCTGGGGCTATCAGCGTGGACACCAGAGACGAGCATGAAATGCTAAGGCTGCTGCTGCAGCCACCAAGAAGCCTGTGTGCAAGCACAGGTAACTATCAACACCTCCCTTCCTGGGAGCCTGTGCAGTCCGCCACTGCCAGGGTCTCATGATCCAGGGACAACTTCCCCGGGAGAACACATGGCAAGCCTCAGGCTGTGGCAAACTCATGCCGGCCTCTGCCACCACAGGAGCACCCCACATTCCGTACCCTTCCCCACCCCGGCCTGAGTGAGCCAGAGACTCCTAATCAGCTACTCTTTTAACCCACTCCTGTCTGGGCGAAGAACAGACGCCAGAGGACGACCTACATGCCAAGACCAGGCCAAGTCGAAAGCTGAACACCAGGAGCTGTGCAAACAAAGAAGAGAAAGGAAAATTTCTCCATGTGGCTTCAGGAGAAGTGGAGTAAATCTCCACAATCAACTTGATGTACCCTGCACCTGTGGAATACCTGAATAGACAAAGAATAATCCCAAAACTGAGGCAGTGGACTTTGGGAGCAACTGTAGACTTTGGGGTTTGCTTTCTGCATCTGATTTGTTTCTAGTTTTATGTTTATCTTAGATTAGTATTTAGAGCTTATTATTATTGTAGATTTGTTTATTGATGTGGTTGCTCTCTTTTTTAAACATGTGTATATATTTTTTTCCTTTTTCTTTTTTTGTGAGTGTGTATTTGTATGTTTCTTTGTGTGATTTTGTCTGTATAGGTTTGCTTTTGCCATTTGTCCTAGGGTTCTGTCTTTCCTTTTTTTTTCTTAGTATAGTTTTTACTGCTTGTTATCACTGGTGGATTTGTTTATTGGTTTTCTTGATCTCTTCTTTTTTTTTTGAATTACTTTATTTTTTATTTTAATAACTTTATTTTATTATTAGTTTTCTTTCTTTCTTTCTTTTTTTTTTTTTTTTTTTTGCAGTACACGGGCCTCTCACTGTCGTGGCCTCTCCTGTTGCAGAGCACAGGCTCCTGACGCACAGGCTCAGAGGCCATGGCTCACGGGCCCAGCCACTCCGCGGCATGTGGGATCTTCCCAGACCGGGGCACGAACCCGTATCCCCTGCATCGGCAGGCAGACTCTCAACCACTGTGTCACCAGGGAAGCCCTATTTTTTGTTTTTTCTCCCTCTTATTCTGAGCCATGTGGCTGACAGGGTCTTGGTGCACTGTCCAGGTGTCAGGCCTTGGCATTCTGAGGTGGCAGAGCCGAGTTCAGGACATTGGTCCACCAAAGACCTTCCGGCCCCTCATATAATCAATAGGTGAGAGCTCTCCAAGAGATCTCTGTCTCAATCCTAAAACCCAGCTCCAGTGAATGACCAGCAAGCTTGAGTCCTGGACACCTCACACCAAAAACCTAGCAAAACAGGAACACAACCCCACCCATTTGCAGAGACGCTGACTAAAATAATAGTAAGTTCACATACACCCCAAAACACACCACCAGGCCACCTACCCCCCAGCAAGACAAGATCCAGGCTCATCCACCAGAACACAGGCACCAGTCCTCTCCAACAGGGAGCCTACACAACCCACTAAACCAACCTTAACCAAGGGTGGCAGACACCAAAAACAATGGGAACTAAAACCCTGCAGCCTATGAAAAAGAGACCCCAAACACAGTTAGTTAAGCAAAATGAGAAGGCAGAAAAATACACAGCAGAAGAAAGAGCAAGGTAAAAACCCACCAAACTAAACAAATGAAGATGAAATAGGCAGTCTACATGAAAGAGAATTCAGAGTAATGATAGTAAAGATGATCCAAAATCTTGGAAATAGAATGGAGAAAATACAAGAAACATTTAACAAGGACCTAGAAGAAATAAAGAGCAAACAAACAATGAAGAACAATATAATAAATGAAGTTAAAAATTCTCTAGAAGGAATCAATAGCAGAATAACTGAGGCAGAAGAACAGATATGTGACCTGGAAGGTAAAATAGTGGAAATAACTACCACTGAGCAGAATAAAGCAAAAATAATGAAAAGAATTGAGGACAGACTCAGAGACGTCTGGGACAACATTAAACACACCAACATTCAAATAACAGTGGTCACAGAAGAAGAAGAGAAAAACGAAAGGCACTGAGAAAATATTTTAAGAGATTATAGTTGAAAACTTCCCTAATATGGGAAAGGAAATAGTCAATCAACTCCAGGAAGCACAGAGAGTCACATACAGGATAAATCCAAGGAGAAACATGCCAAGACACATATTAATCAAACTATCAAAAATTAAATACAAAGAAAATTATTAAAAGCAGCAAGGGAAAAGCAAAAAATAACATACAAGGGAATCCCCATAAGGTTAACAGCTGATCTTGCAGCAGAAACTCTGCCAGCCAGAAGGCTGTAGCAGGACATATATAAAGTGATGAAAGGGAAAATCCTTCAACCAAGATTACTCTACCCAGCCAGGATCTCTTTCTATTTGATGAAGAAATTAAAACCTTTACAGACAAGAAAAGCTAAGAAAATTCAGCATCACCAAACCAGCTTTACAACAAATGCTAAAGGAACTTCTCTACACAGGAAACACAAGAGAAGGAAAAGATCTACAAAAACAAACCCCAAAAAATAAGAAAATGGTAATAGGAACAAACATATTGATAATTACCTTAAATGTAAATGGATTAAATGCTCCAATCAAAAGACAGAGACTGGTTGAATGGATTCAAAAACAAGACCCATATATGTGCTGTCTACCAGAGAACCATTCCAAACCTAGGGACACATACAGTCTGAAAGTGAGGGGATGGAAAATGATATTCCATGCAAATGGAAATCAAAAGAAAGCTGCATATCAGACAAAATAGACTTTAAAATAAAGACCATAACAAGAGACAAACAAAGACACTACATAACGATCAATGGATCAATCCAAGAAGAAGATATAACAATTGTAAATATTTATGCACCCAACATAGGATCACCTCAATACATAAGGCAAATGCTAACAGCCGTAAAAGGGGAAATCAACAGTAACACAATCATAGTAGGGGACTTTAACCCACCACTTTCACCAATGGACAGATCATCCAAAATGAACATAAATAAGGAAACACAAGTTTTAAATGCCACATTAAACAAAATGGACTTAATTGATAATTTTAGGACATTCCATCCAAAAACAACAGAATACACTTTCTTCTCAAGTGCTCATGGAACATTCCCCAGGCTAGATCACATGTTGGGTCATAAATCAAGCCTGGTAAATTTAATAAAACTGAAATCGTATCACTTATCTTTTCCATCACAACACTATAAGATCAATTACAGGAAAACTGTAAAAAATACAAACACAAGGAGGCTAAACAATGCACTATTAAATAACCAAGAAATCACTGAAGAAGTCAAAGAGAAAATCAGATAATACCTAGAAACAAATGACAATGAAAACATGATGGCCCAAAACCTATGGGATGCAGCAAAAGCAGTTCTAAGAGGGAAGTTTATAGCAACACAATCTTACCTCCAGTAACAAGAAACATCTCAAATAAACAACCTAAACTTGCACCTAAAGCAATTAGTGAAAGAAGAGCAACAAAACCCCAAAGTTGGCAGAAGGAAAGAAATCATAAAGATCAGATTAGTAATAAATGAAAAAGAAATGAAGGAAACAATACCAATGATCAGTAAAACAGAAAGCTGGTTCTTTGAAAAGATAAACATAATTGATAAACCATTAGCCAAATTCATCAAGAAAAAAAGGGAAAAGACTCAAATCAATAGAAGTAGAAATGAAAAAGGAGAAGTAACAACAGACATTGCAGAAATACATATGATCGTGAGAGATTACTACAAGCAAGTATGCCAATAAAATGGACAACCTGGAAGAAATGGACAAATTCTTAGAAAAGCACAACCTTGCTAGACTGAGCCACGAAGAAATAGAAAATATAAACAGAGCAATCACAATCACTGAAATTGAAAGTCTGATTAAAATCTTCCAACAAAAAAAGGCTCAGGACCAGATGGCTTCACAGGCGAATTCTATCAAACACTTAGAGAAGATCTAACACCTATCCTTCTCAACTCTTCCAAAATATAGCAGAGGGAGGAACACTTCCAAACTCATTCTATGACCAAAACCAGGCAAAGATGTCACAAAAAAAGCAAACTACAGGCCAATATCACTGACGAACATAGATGCAAAAATCCTCAACAAAATACTAGCAAACGCACTCCAACAGCACATTAAAAGGATCATACCATATGGTCAAGTGGGGTTTATCCCTGGGATGTAAGGATTCTTCAATATATGCAAATCAATCAATGTGATACACTATATTAACAAATTGAAGGGTAAACACTGTATGATCATCTCAATAGATGCAGAAAAAACTTTCAACAAAATTCAATACCCATTTATGGTAAAAACTCTCCAGAAAGTAGGCATAGCGGGAACCTACCTCAATATAATAAAGGCCATATATGACAAACCCACAGCCAACATTGTTCTCAATGGTAAAAAATGGAAACCATTTCCACTAAGATCAGGAAGAAGACAAGGTTGCCCAATCTCACCACTATTATTCAACATAGTTTTGGAAGTTTTAGCCACAGCAATCAGAGAAGGAAAAGAAATAAAAGGAATCCAAATAGGAAAAGAAGAAGTAAATTTGTCACTGTTTGCAGATGACATGATACTATACATACAGAACCCAAGAGATGCTACCAGTAAAGCACTAGAGCTAATCAATGAATGTGGTAAAGTAGCAGGATACAAAATTAATGCACAGAAATCTCTTGCATTTCTGTACACTAATGATGAAAAATATGAAAGAGAAATTAAGGAAACACTCCCATTTACCACTACAAGAAAAAGAAGAAAATACCTAGGAATAAAACTACCTAAGGAGACAAAAGATCTCTATGCAGAAAATTATAAGACACTGATGAAAGAAATTAAAGTTGATACAAACAGATGGAGAGATATACCATCTTCTTTGATGGGAAGAATCAACATTGTGAAAATGACCATACTACCCAAAGCAATGTACAGATTCAATGTAATCCCTATCAAACTGCCAATGGCATTTTTCACAGAACTAGAACAAAACATTTCACAATTTGTTTGGAAACACAAAAGACCCTGAATAGCCATAGCAATCTTGAGAAAGAAAAATGGTGCTAGAGGAATCAGACTCCTGGACTTCAGACTATACTAGAAAGCTACAGTAATATAGACAGTATGGTACTGGCACAGAAACAGAAATATAGATCAATGGAACCGGATAGAAAGACCAGAGATAAACCCAAGCACATATGGTCACCTTATTTTTGATAAAGGAGGCAAGCATATACAATGGAAAAAAGACAGCCTCTTCAATAAGTTGTGCTGGGAGAAACTGGGCAGCTACATGTAGAAGAATGAAATTAGAACATTCCCTAACACCATGTGCAAAAATAATCTCAAAATGGATTAAAGACCTAAATGTAAGGCCTGACACTATAAAAGTCTTATAGGAAAACATAGGCAGAACACTCTATGACATAAATCACAGCAAGATCCTTTTTTACCTACCTCCTAGCGAAATGGAAATAAAAACAAAAATAAACAAATGGGATCTAATGAAACTTAAAAGCTTTTGCACAGCAAAGAAAACCATGAACAAGACCAAAAGAGAACTCAGAATGGGAGAAAATATTTGTAAGTGAAGCAACTGACAAAGGATTAATCTCCAATATATACAAGCAGCTCCTGCAGCTCCATATCAAAACAACAAACAAGCCATTCCAAAAATGGTCAGAAGACCTCAATAGACATTTCTCCAAAGAAGATATACAGATTGCCAACAAACACATGAAAGAATGCTCAACATCATTAATCACTAGAGAAATGCAAATCAAAACTACAATAAGGTATCAGAATGGCCATCATCAAAACATCTACAAACAATAATTGCTGGAGAGGGTGTGGAGAAAAGGGAGCCCTCTTGCACTTTGGTGGGAATGTAAATTGATACAGCCACTATGGGAGCAGTATGGAGGTTTCTTAAAAAACTAAAAATAGAACTACCATACGACCTAGCAATCCCACTACTGGGCATACACCCTGAGAAAACCAGAATTCAAAAAGAGTCATGTAACACAATGTTCATTGCAGCACTATTTACAATAGCCAGGGCATGGAAACCACCTAAGTGTCTATTGATAGATGAATGGATAAAGAAGATGTGGCACATATACACAATGGAATATTACTCAGCCATAAAAAAATGAAATTGAGTTATTTGTAGTGAGGTGGATGTGCCTAGAGTCTGTCATACAGAGTGAAGTAAGTCAGAAAGAGAAAAACTAATACCATATGCTAACACATATATATGGAATCCAGAAAAAAAAAAAAAAAAGCCGTTCTGAAGAACCTAGGGGCAGGAGAGGAATAAAGTTGCAGATGTAGAGAATGGACTTGAGGATACGGGAGAGGGAATGTTAAGCTGAAATGAAGTGAGAGAGTGGTATGGACATATATACACCACCAAATGTAAAATAGATATCTAGATCTAGTGGGAAACAGCTGCATAGCACAGGGAGATCAGCTCCGTGCACTGTGACTACCCAGAGGGGTGGGATAGGGAAGGTGGGGGGAAGATATAAGAGGGAGGGGACATGGGATATATGTTTACATATAGCTGACTCACTTTTTTATACAGCAGAAACTATCACACCAGTGTAAAGCAATTATACTCCAATAAAGATGTTAAATATATATATATATATATATATATATATATATATATATATATATCTGTCATATTTAAAATGAGTATATGGGAATTCAGTCTTGCAGTGGCCAAAGGATTTTTTTTTTATTTGGATGAATTAATGTTTTGTTGTAATATTCTTTTTTCAAAGATTTATTTATTATTTACTTATTTATTTTTGGCTGCGTCAGGTCTTATTTGCTGCATGTAGGATCATTGTTGAGGCATGTGGGATCTTTCATTGTGGTGCGTGGTCTTCTCTCTAGTTGTGGCATGCAGGTTTTCTCTTCTCTAGTTGTGGCATGCAGTCTCCAGTGTGCATGGGCTCTGTAGTTTGCAGCACTTGCGCTCTAGATGAGGCACATGATCTCGGTAATTGTGGCACTCGGGCTTAGTTGCCCCACAGCATGTGGGATCTTAATTCCCTGAACAGGGATCAAACCTGCATCCCCTGCATTGTAAGGCACATTCTTTACCACTGGACCACCAGGGAAGTCCCTCTTGGATTTCATTGGCAGTCCTCCTCTCAAGCAAATAAATTACTAGTATTTATAGAATGGATATCATTCTAAGAAAAATGATTTGGGATAGACAGGAGAAAAGATTGAGAAGAGTAGAAGAGAAATACAAGAATTCATAGCATGGTCCCTTTCACAGAACCTTCCTCCTCTTTTCTCTGCTGTCTCTGCTGTCTCTGCTTCTCCTGTATTTCTTATCCCTTCCTGCATCAGTCTGACTCCTGGGGAAGGGGAAGTGATGATCTTTTAATTGGTGGTTCCCTTCACTCATGCATTTTCACATAAAGAGGGATGAGGACACAACTTCTTTAGCTGGTAATGAATTATGTGCTCCATTTGAGGACATAGGCTTGTGTTCCTGGTGGCTTAACCCTGATTCCACTTCATATCTTAGTCTAGATTCCACTCCAAGAGTCCCTTCTCATCCACACACCAGGTAGCTAGGAAAGCAGATATGGTAAAGAGACCTGATCAGGGGCTAAGGAGAACTTAGATAAAGGACTATGCCCCTTATGAAGGCAACAGGATGGAGAGTTGAGACTCTACTTAGGCAATCAAACAAGGCATTAATCTGATAAATGTAAACACAGAGAGAACAGAGTGCCATATAATTTAATTTTTCTTATCACAGCGCAAGGAAAACCAGCCTTATTTGGATCACCAGGAAAACTATTGCCATTGAGAAGCTACCCAGGACTGAAGGTACCTCTACTTACTATCTATGTGAATTTAATTTAATTGAGCCTAATATGAAACATTGAAATAATAATATCTGTTTTAGCATTGTTGAGAGTTAATAATGTATGCAAATCTCTAGATATATTTTTGCACTTAACAGGCATTTATTTAATGATAGATCTTATTAGGGTTATCATAATCATAATCATAATTAGCCAATGAATCACTTGTAATAGGAGCATCAGGCTCAACATTTAATAAGTGAGCTGCTTTAATATTCCAAGAAACATATACATCACTGCCATAAATAATTAAGTTATCTTTTATTGTGGAAATAAAATACTAATAAATCAAGTCTAAAATCCAGCTAAAATTAAAATATACCACAATGTTTTTTTTCTTTATTTTGAGGATGCAAGTGGGGCAGGATAATTTATTGAGATATTAATTTGAGTTTTATTCTCCCTTGTACTCTCCTTCCCTCATTCAAGTTGGTAGTGAGACTGTTGGTTTCCTTGCTCCAGAAGAGATTTGTGTTGCTAGGCTAAATATGAGAAGCATGTAAACAACTGTGTTCCTGGTTTTTTAATTCCAGATACTTGATATTCCTGAGGGTATTTTGCTATTAGAGAGGAGAAATAGGTGGATGGCTTTTAAACTTGTGAGAGAGGGAGGGGGGATTCCTTAAGACTCCAAATAGATGCCAATGTGAAAAGTATACTGTGACTGGCATTCTTGAGACACACCAGGATGAAAGTGAATAAATACCTAGGGCAGTGTTTGAGGGTGGACCTTAAGGAAACTGGAGCTTGAATGCCATAGCTCCAATTCTTCGTAAAGATTTCCAGGCCCAAGTTTGACTCATGCAGAAGAACTGAAAAATTCAAGAGTCCTTATATTCTGGAAAATTAGATTACAGAAAATCATGATGAGATAAAGAAAAACTACACTTTCTGCCATTTCAAATCATTGCTTAAGACTCCTTGATTCTTCTGTAAAGAGCCTCGGTAATGATTGAGAGTGATTTTCCTAACAGGCTGTCAGCACAGATTCTGAGCCATATTTAATCCGACCATAAAAAAATAATATGGATTTTTCTGATGTGTTACCTCTTGCATGATAAGTGTTGGGTATAAAGTTCACATAAAAAGAGAATTTAATATTTTATTTTATATTTTTCTGGCAATCCACTCTTTTTATAATTTATTGACGTATAGTTGATTTACAATGTTGTATTAATATCTGCTGTACAGCAAAGTGATTCAGTTATACACACACACACACATATTTATTTATTTTTCATATTCTTTTCCATTATGGTTTATCACAAGATACTGAATATAGTTCCCTGTGCTATATAGTAGGACCTTGTTGTTTATCCATTCTCTGTATAAGAGTTTGCATCTGGCAATCCATTCTTTTTTTTTTTAACTTTTTATTTTATCTTGGGGTATAGTTGATTAACAATGTTGTATTAGTTTCAGGTGTACAGAAGAGTGATTCAGTTATACATATACATGTATCTATTCTTTTTCAAATTCTTTTCCCATTTAGGTTGTTACATAATATTGAGCAGAGTACCCTGCGCTATACAGTAGGTCCTTGTTGGTTATCCATTTTAAATAGAGCAGTGTGTACATGTCAATCCCAATTCCCTAACTATCCCTCCCCCCACCCTTCCCCCTGGTAGAGAGTTTAATATTTTAATCTAACAATCTATCATCTAAATATATCAAAGTACAAAAATAACCTAAAATGGTGCATAAAACAAATTTGACAATATTTGACATTTCTTCTTGCTACTCATGATATTTCATCTATCTTAGTTGGAAAAATCATGGCACTTCATCTTTTTTTTTTTTTTTTTTTGCGGTACGCGGGCGTCTCACTGCTGTGGCCTCTCCCGTTGCAGAGCACAGGCTCCGGACGTGCAGGCTCAGTGGCCATGGCTCACGGGCCCAGCCGCTCTGCAGCATGTGGGATCCTCCCGCACCGGGGCATGAACCCTTGTCCACTGCATCGGCAGGCGGACTCTCAACCACTGTGCCACCAGGGAAGCCCGTGGCACTTCATCTTAATCCCCTTGTTTTAACTGGACAGTAAGAATAAGGAGTCCAACAGCTCAGGCAGGTTCCATGAAGAGCCCTCACTCTGTGCTACATGAGTCATACCTTATAGAAAATTGAGGTAAAGACCATCTGGGCCTGTGATGGTAACTTTTCCTGAGTCCAAGATAGGGGATAACATGGACTTTGTCCTTTGATGCCACTCCCTTCTTTTCTACAACATCTATAAAAGCCTACTTTTAAAGTATTTGGTTTAAAAATTGATTCAATTTAATTAAACATCAAGGGGGAGAAAGAAGAAAGAAACTAGGTGAAGTATACAATCCTCAAACTAACCTGAAATGTATTCTGCAACAAAGATGTCATGGTGTAGGGCTGGTCGATTAGAGCAGACATTTTGAGTTCAGTGATCCAGCCGCCCTTAGGAGTGTTGGGAGAGAGCTGCCAATTTTGAGAAACACACTTTTCTGTTTGGCTTTACTGATTATTTGAAACAGTATTGCCAAGGCCCTAACCTCAGCCCCATCTTTATTGTTGCTTTGCCTCTATGATGCTTATAAGGTGTGGCTCTTCCTGGTCTTCCCACTGATGCTTGGTGTCGTATGAGAAAGGAGCCACAGGAGTAACAGCTTTCTACTTGGTTTAGGTATTAAGAAAATCCTGGGGCTTCCAGCACAGCTGCTTCTCAAAGCTGTTGATTTGCACTATAAAAATTGATCCAAGTGGTTTGTCCTCTATCTGTCCCATGGCTTGCTCTTGCCCCTTCAGTCAGGAGGTGTTAATGAGCTCCTGCTTGTATCTCTTCTCTGGCTGTTTCTTCAGTAAGTGGAATTGTGTGTTGAAGGTATTGCCTCCAATCAGTCTAGCCCCTCTGCACTTGACTAGGGGAAAACATCATCATCAACAACAATAATAGCATAAATTTCTCATCTATACAATGTACTTATCCTTACTCTCTTATTTTTTTTGTGCATAAGAAGGGTATGTATAGCTTTTTAGTAATTTCAGTGCACATATAGATGGAGCATAAAATGCATCCCTGAGCAATCCTTGCACAAAAGTAAATATGTATTACATCTATTCCTATTAACATATATAATTGTTTAAAACAATATTTTAACAAGATGATCCCTGATCACTTTAGTCAAGAGTATGTCATTCTTCAGATAAATATCAGCTCTGAAACAGTTTTTCAAAAAGGCTTATATTTCTGTCTGTTTTCTACAGTTCACATTCATTCCATAAACAATGAATGTTGAATTGCTGAATGAACTGATCAATTAATCAATTCACTAATAATGTATAGAGTGAGAAAATGATAAATAGGATGAAAAGATCTTGTGGAAAGGAAACCATTGCATTTTATGCCACCAGAAGGCTCATTTAAGTAATGAAGGAAATAAAATGTAGGGACAGGCAACAATAATATTTTTTAAGTACCCTTGTGGCATAAACTAATTTTTCCATATAATAAATGAACATTCCTCATATATCATTGATTTTATATTAAGTTACAGGTTTTAGGATATGAGGTGGAAAAACTGCATGAACAATATTCAAGATCAACTGTTTGCAACCCTAAAGTATTCCTGAAAGCGGCTGGAAAGGGTTAATTCTGGTGTCTATATATAACTGCATTCTAAGAAACAGTGGCTATTGTACTGTAGGTACAAACCTGAGTCAGCATCTTCCAGTTCTGACTGATAATTTTTTTTGTCCTGTCTGTGTTTATCTTCTCTCCTTGGAGCAGCCAAGGGATATATACACTTTCTATTAGGTAGAAAAGAAGTAATGGCTTTCTTAGTATCTGAGCTCAGCAGCAAAGAAGTCTGCAATCACAGCCAAAAGAAAAAAGACAGAAGAAAAAGAAAAAAAAACCCAAGAAGCTTGTCCCAGTTTTACTTAGAAGCCTGTGACTTATGTTCATTTTTCCATGAAAAGAGGCAGATGAAGTGTATACTCTACAAGCAGTCTCTTGAGAAGGAATGATAAGTCTGGCAGATAAGACAGACCAGCAGGAAAGTCAGAGTTAGAGACTGGGAATTAGGAGTACTTAGTTAATTATGAGTATCCACTAGTTATTGTCATTAAACCAGGTTTTAATTTCACAGAACCTCTTTTAAAAGAAGTAAGCTATTATAGAATTATATCTCATCCAGCTCAATTTTTGTCTATTCATGAAATTTTTTGTTCTACAGAATAGTTGAGTCAGTGATACACAAAAACAAAGATACAAACACTGATACATATATTTTTCTTCTACTTAGAATGTTTGGCTTATAAAATAATGTGGCATGGCTATTCTCAAAAGACTGGATTTTAGCACAACATTATCAGTAGAACTATGTATAGTAAACAGTGATGGTTTTACTTATTATATAACATTATTTTACTCAAATTTAGGAATGTAAAATATACAGAGCTCTGACTTATTAGATTATTTGCAAGTAATTTTTTATAATAAAATTTGGCCTTGAGATTTTGGATTCAGTGAGTTCAACCTTGAGGTTCATTCTTATAATTTCTATCCACATGGTTTCTCAGATAGTGATTTCCGTTGTCAGTCCTGGCGTGGTAGCCCAGCCTACAAGATGGCCTCTGGTAATTCTGCCTCCTGATATTCACACCCTTGTATAGTCTCTCCAAATTTGCTAGGATGTTGGACTCTGTGAATAGTAGACTATGACGGAAAGGATGGATACCACTTTAAAGAATAGGTTCTAAAAGACAGTGTGACTACTGTTTTGCTTGTTCTCTCATGCACTGTTTCTCTGAGATCACTTGCTCTGGGGAAAGCCAATCTTGCCACCTCTTCAGACAGAAATATATATGCATATATAGATATATGTATATATATATCTATCTATATATCTATATATATATCTATATATATATATATAGATATATTCAGATCCTTTTCCCTTATAGGTTATTATAAAATATTGAGTATAGGTCCCTGTGCACAGTAGGTCCTTGTTGGTTTTCTAGCCTGCTGCCTGTTTTTGTAAATAAAATTTTATTAGAAAACAGTCCCATCCATTCATTTAGATCCTATATATGGCTGTTTTGCTGTATAACAAAGACATTGGGTAATTGAGACCTCATGGTCTGCAGAGTCTAAATATTTAGAATCTAGCTCTTTTCAGAAGAACAGTTTATAGATCCTTGTTCTAAGCCAAGTCTAATAAATCTGTAATAAATTTAGTTCTCTTCGTGTTGAAATCATACAAATAAAACAATGTATAAGGAATTCCATGGAAAACTATTTTCATAAAATTAAAGCATGTGCTATGTTTATTTTTCCTCCCATCTAAAATTCATTTCAAAGAGTAATAAAAATCATCATGACTCTAGGGATTTCAAACTATTATTTTTTTGTAACTTTGGTAAAATTTTGTTCTTCGTTTTATTTTGTTTCATTTTGGAATACATGAAGGCCCAAGTTATAATAAAACTTTCTACAACACTGAAATGGCCCCAAAAGACATTATTTAAACAGTTGGCTATTTTCTCTCTGAAAAGTCATTCCTCCAAACATTTTAATGTTGCCTTCATAGGTAACTAGAATAAAGCTTGTTTAAATGTTTGATGTGTAGCATGAATAATGGATTAAAAAAATTTTTAGCAAAAAGTTAGGGTTTGAACCTTACAAATATCATCTTTCTGAGGCAAAACTCACATGTAAGTATTTCTTCTATAAGAGTTAAATGTCATTACTTCTTGGAACTCTGGAACAGGTTGGATGATGACAAAAGTTTTATGAACTTGGGGTATTTATATGGGGTAAGCATACTGCATATCTAAAGTGATTATATATATATATATATATATATATATGTCAGCTTCTAAATAAACAACATAAGTGTCTGACAAATAAGATGTTGGATTCTGAAATATTTACCTTTTTTTTAGTATTTAATGCTGTTTCATTTTAAAAGTAGAAGTTAATTACAATTATTTTAGGTTGTTTATATTTCATACTTTGTTTCAGTGTTTTAATGAATATATACCCATAATATTGGTCTAGTATACTCTCAAATATTTCAATTCTACCCAATGTTTCAAAATTAAATATATTGACAATAAGCATATAAATAAATTATTAGCACAAAGTCCTCTTGAAATATATACGCTGCATGTAAGTGCATGTGTTCTCTCAAAAGACATTATAGGCAGACATATTTTGTGTGATAAAAAAGCCAATTTTTCAATAAATATTTATAAAAATATGAATTTTTCCACTATAAGTTAATTGGAAAGTAATTTAATATTTGAAATGTTTTAGCTGCAATAGAAAACCTTGCAAATTATGGTATAAAATATGAGAGCAGTTATTATATACTCAAGAGACAGGCAATCCAGGCTATATAGCTGCTCAAATATGTTAGCAGGAGTCTCAGCTCTTTCCAGCTTTCTACTCTTCCCATCTCAGTGTTTTGGCTTTAGCCTTTATACCAGTTGCAAGATGACTATCGCATCTCTAGATGTGAACTATTATTGTTAGCCTCCCAAGTATGAAGAGGCAGAGGTCAAAGGTTTTGTTTTTGTTTTTGTTTTTTCTGTGAGACTTTATCAGGATCCTTTAAGCATTCTTCCTCTTTCTTTGACCATATCTGAGTCACATGGTAGCCCTTAGTTGGAGGAGGCTGAGCAAAGACATATCTGGCCAAAGGGAAGGCAATTGACATGACTGGCTTAGACTGATTATGGTTATTTTGGAAAGTTGGGCACATTGTTGACCTAAACATATTTGGGCTCTATTAGTAAGAAAGAAGGGGTCTGGGGTGGATGGGGAGCAGGGGGGAAGTGTAACTACAAGTTAGTATACTGTGTCTGCAACAGAAATACAGTAGAACAAGAAACATATAATTTTTATTTAATTTGGAGCTTTATTATTAAATATAATCTTCAGTGAAATATAAGATTACAAAACTGAGGCTGACATTTATAGTAATTGAGTATTCTAAAATATTTTTATTTATTCATTTACTTATTTAGTGATTTGATATTTTTATAGATTATACTCCATTTAAAGTTATTACAAAATAATGGCTCTATTTCCCTGTGCTGTACAATATATATTTGTTGCTTATCTGTTTTATACATATGTGTTGTGTCTCTTACTCTCATACCCATATCTTCCCCTCTCTTTCTTCCAACTTGTATCCACTAGTTTGTTCTCTATATCTGTAAATCTGTTTCTGTTTTGTTGTATACATTCATTTGTTTCATTTTTAGATTCCACATAGAAGTGATAATATACAGAATTTGTCTTTATCTGACTTATTTTGCTAAGCATAATATTCTCTACATCCATCCATATTGTTGCAAATGACAAAATTTAATTCTTTTTTTATGGCTGAGTAACATTCCATTGTATGTGTATGTGTGTGTGTGTATGTATGTATGTGTGTGTATATATATATATATATATATATATACCTCACATCTTCTTTATCCATTCATCAGTTCATGGACTCTTGGGTTGCTTCCATATCTTGCCTACTGTAAATAATGCTACTATGAACATTGGGGTGCATGTATCTTTTCAAGTTAGTGTTTTCATTTTTTTTGTATATACACCTGGAAGTGGAATTGCTAGATCATATGGTAGCTCTTTTTTTAGCTTTTTTGAGGAGCCTCCATACTATTTTCCAGAGTGACTGTACCAGTTTACATTCTTACCAACAGTGTACAAGGGCTCTCTTTTCTCCTTGTTCTCCTCAACATTTGTTATTTGTAGACTTTTTGATGATTGCCATCCCAACAGGTGTGAGGTGATGTCTCATTGTGGTTATGATTTGCATTTCTCTAATAATTAACGATATTGAGTATTTTTTCATGTGCCTCCTGGTTATCTGTATGTCTTCTTTGGGAAAATGTCTATTTAGGTCTCCTGCTCATTTTCTAATCAGGGTTTGTTTGTTTGTTTTTAATTGAGCTGTATGAGATGTTTATATATTTTGGATATTAATCCCTTATTGGTCATATCATTTGCAAATGTTTTTCCCATTCAGTAGGTTGTCTTTTCATTTTAAGACATTATATTTTATAGTACTCCACACACTTTCCTTCAAGTTCATTAATGGATTATAATATTGATACATAGAACACACATCATTCCTCAGTTCTTATTTTAAAAGGCAAATTTTTTTTTATTTATTTTTTTTTTTTTTGTGGTACGTGGGCCTCTCACTGCTGTGGCCTCTCCCGTTGCGGAGCACAGGCTCTGGACGCGCAGGCTCAGCGGCCATAGCTCACGGGCCCAGCCACTCCACGGTATGTGGGATCTTCCCAGACCGGGGCATGAACCCGTGTCCTCTGCATCGGCAGGCGGACTCTCAACCACTGCGCCACCAGGGAAGCCCAAAAGCAAATATCTTTTCAAACTAATACGTTTTCAAATTCTTGACTAAAAGAAAAAAGCTGGCTACATTTCTATTAAAATTTACTTAACTCTTAACTATGATTTTGTATAATAAATATGAAATTTAAAGTCAATTGAGTGAGGTTAAGTCCTGATTTATTTAAAACTATTCTTTCTGTTGATAAATGCATTTAATCAGTAATTCTGTCTGTGCTGGTAGATAAGATAATGAATCTTTCATTCAAATATAATGTTGAAATTTTCAATGGCTTTCCAATAGCACCAAATTTTGGTTTAAAGCCCAGATATTTCTTAAGATTCTAGCCAATAAAATCTGTTTGAAATTGTGAGGAAGGATGGAGGGTAATGGAGTAATCAAATGCTTTGATATTATAAACTTTGTAATTTGGCTGATAAATACATTACCTATAGTTATGTATAGTACTATAATGGCTTTCAAATTATTTAATTATGACTATGAATAATAAAAAATACATAATCTCTAAGGGAAAATAGTTTAAACCCAGGTTAGATGAAGTAGTTAAGAAAATAATTCGCTAAATCTTGAGTAAGTCCTTCATCCCAGAGTCTCATTAATAATCACAGAAAGGCCTTCGGTAAATAATAGACTCTTGAGATGATGAGGCTCTTTACTTCAGGACAATAGGGCACCATTAGGGTTACTCTTCCAAGCTTTGTTTTCTATTTGGATTTGTTTATATCTAATAATTTAGAGTCTCCATTGGGATCAGGAGCATAAGCTTAACAGACAGTGGATAAAACTCAGAGGCACAAATTATAGCTGTAGAATAGGGATAAGTGGTCCTTATAGGGATAGAACTACACAAAAGTTTTACTACACATTATACTATATATGTGGGCCCTGAAGCTTCTGCATATGGCTGAGTAATAGGACTCAATAGAAGCATTTCCTTTTGCCTTTTTATGCCCCTAAATTTCCCTACAAGTGTGTTCAAGGAAAAAGAGCATTATGTAAATAACTCTTAGGAAGTTATCATGAAATATAAAACATCATCAAAGGGTATAAAAGAAAACATAAGAAGGTTTACAAGGTGAATCAAAGCTACAAATAATAGAATCTTTCCTTCTGGTCCATCTATGTCACATTTCTCACTCTATATTCCTCTTGTCTATTTATCCTAGTAAAATAAGAGAATCTTAATATGAATTTATATGAAAATATGAGAATTAATGTTTTCTTTCAAACAAAGTTAAATAAGTCAAACTTGAGGTACAATGTCACGGAAGTGTTAAAACCCATTCCCTTCCCTGTGAGAATGAAAGCTTCCTTCAAAATGTGTGGATCAGATAAAATGAACTTCCTCCAGAAGTAATATGTGACTAATAGTTCACATAAATGAACTTTATGGATGGAATTGTCAGTTGAAAACAATTCTTTTAAATTTTTATCCAGAGTTGAAGGCTATCAGGTTTTCTTCTCCACTAGTAAAGTGTAAGTCATTCGAGTCACTGTATTGATCAGGGTCAAGTCAGGAGACAGAAACCATGTCAGTTATTTTAACAGAGAGAATTTAAGATAAAGAATTATTAACATATATGTTACAACATGGATGAACCTTGAAGACATTATGCTACATGAAATAAGCCATATACAAAAGAACAAATATTGGATGATTCCACTCATATGTTGGATCTAGAATAGGCAAATTCATAGGCACAGAAAGTAAAATGGTTGTCTTAGGCACTGGAGGAAGAGGAGGATGGAGAAGTATTGTTTTTAGGAATACAGAATTTCAGTTTGGGATGAAAAGTTTTGGAGATGGACAGTAGGCATGGTTGCACAACTGTGTATGTACTTAATGCAACTTGAACTGTACATTTAAAATGATTAAATTAGTAACTCTTATGTATCTTTTGCCACAATAAAAAAGTAAATTTAAAAATACCTGTTAACTAGGGAGTGAGGAAGGAAATAAACAGTAAGGTATCATACAGGTGATAATTGCAGGAAACACCAGTCAATCTGAGGGTGGAGGAATAAAGGAAAAAGTTTGGAAAAATTAAAACTTAGTATCTTAAAATAAGCGGCACATGGAACTGATATCAAGATCTCTGAGAAAGGATTTCATATAGCTGAGATCCAGGAATCTGGAAAGTTTATTCCATAAAGCAGGTACTAATATCTCTGAGGGTACAAGATAATGCTGATTTTAAAGTTACTGGACAAACTACAGTCTGAAACCTAATGTTGCTATTAGAACAAAATGCTATTGTTTGTATGAATGAACATTGTTGGGGTAACTCTAGTAAGAACAGTAGTAAAAGAGAAAGGATCCAGTTCCTTTCTGCTTGAGCCCAACAGGGAGCCATTTGGCCAAAGAGAAATACAGTTTGCAGAGTCTTGGACCTAGTAATCAAAAAGGAGTATAGGGCTTCCCTGGTGGCGCAGTCGTTGAGAGTCCACCTGCCGATGCAGGGGACGCGGGTTCGTGCCCCGGTCCGGGAAGATCCCACATGCCGCGGAGTGGCTGGGCCCGTGAGCCATGGCCGCGGGGCCTGCGCGTCTGGAGCCTGTGCTCCGTGACGGGAGAAGCCACAACAGTGAGAGGCCCGCGTACCGCAAAAAAAAATAAATAAATAAAGGAGTATACACAGGAATGTGCAGGGAGATGAGAGACCATACGTTAATAACTGTAGCAGTCATCTTTGAGTTACTATAGATTCTAGCACAGTATCATGGATATTAAATATTTGGTGAATAAATAAATACTTATTTTATGCTCTTACTCTTTTCATGGCCTTTTGTTAACACTATAGAAGAAACATTATGAGCCCTGAGGTCTGTGATCTTCAAGATCTTGTGATCATATGAGAAGTATAGACTTTAAAAGTTGCTTTCATTTATAAATTTTAAGTACCACATGATTTGTATAATTAAAAATATTTTCTAAAATACTGTACAAAGTCTTAGAAAGTGAGCTATTCTTTCTACTTTATTTCTGACCATAAATATTCCAGCATCTCTAATTCCTGCACAAACACTGTCACCAGCTCATTATTATGACATTAAAGATAGCTATGAGCAATTTGCAGAGTGTCTGGGCAACAAATGATCTTTTTAACTGGACACTCTTTAATGGAGAGTGTACTGATGATTAAAACTACCTTTAAAACATTCTGCAAATTATAAGAAAAATTCATGGAAATGCAATGAAGCCAAAGTTAAAAGAGAACTAAGATTCTTTTCAATTATGTCAGTTCTGTGGTTAAAATGCATAAAACTAATGAGGCATTCATGCACTATGAGTTTTTATGCTGTTCAATGATGCAGCTATTCTTAGTCTTCAATGATATGCTATATTGAAAAATAATTAAAAGATAAAAGATAGTTTTGGAGAAGAAAATAACAGCAAACAGGTAGCTTTTGTTGTGTAGCCCAGAATCATAAGTGTGAGGAAAAACAGTCTACTTAGGAACCTGGACATTTTCTTCTTTCTGGTTCCTGCTTTTATTCACCTGAACAATTATAAATACTGCTATTATTTTTCATAAAGATCATTTATTTCTACATTTACAGTTTAGACAGTAATTGCTGTGTAGTTATCAGAATTGACAAATACAAAATACCTCCAAAAGATATTAAAATACAAAAAATACATTAATACTGTTGAAAGATTCAAAACACAGACATAACTACATGTTGCAGAACACATATTACACCCCACGTCAGAGACTAAGATATATGATCTTCAAATCCCAACTAAGTCCTCTGAGTCAGTAGCACAACTTAGTCAAGGCCAGATTCCATAAGTTCCTTCAAGAACCTCTTTTAATGATCCTTACAGAGGCATTTATTTCTTCTGGGCACTCTTGTCTCCTTCCCACCAGGTTCCACTGATTGGTAACAAACTTATGCATCAGGAATTGCTGACGGCACATATGGATCAATCAAAGGTCAAACTCACAGGGCTAATTTTCTTAGTGTAATATTCCTCTAATAGCTTGGTTCCAGACTTGGATGGTTTCCATTCCTGTAACTACACCGTTAGGTCCTTTGCAGTTCACCAGAATCATGGAGGCTGGCCAGAAATATTTTATAACTTAAGTAAATTCAGGATCTGGGAGTTTGTAACTTACTTAAGTTCACTGAATTTATTGCAATAATATAAGTAATAATGATTTGCTACTTGTATAAGCAGCAGGCACTTATTGAGCCCTTAATATATCCAGGTGCTCAGATTCAATATGGAATATCTTATTTAATATTTATAATGATCCAATGATGAAACCACATTATTCCCAGTTTAGATGAAAAAACTAAAGGTTAAAGAGCCAAAGGGTGGAATATTATTCAGCTTAAAAAAGAAGAAAATTCCAGGGCTTCCCTGGTGGCGCAGTGGTTGAGAGTTCGCCTGCCGAGGCAGGGGACATGGGTTTGTGCCCCGGTCCAGGAAGATCCCACATGCCACGGAGCAGCTAGGCCCGTGAGCCATGGCCACTGAGCCTGTTCGTCCGGAGCCTGTGCTCCGCAACGGGAGAGGCCACAACAGTGAGAGGCCCGCATACCGCAAAATAAATAAATAAAAAGTAAAAGAAAAATATAAATGTATATATATAAATAAATATATTATAATGATGTAGTAATAAATGAAAATACTAAGATTAGTAAGACAGTGTATGTACATAGATAATTATAAAATAAACAAGATTGTGTTATTAAAATTTTTCTAAACACACCCATAGGATTAAGAATAGTAAACAATCTTTTCAACAAGAAAGTGAAAAAGGGGAAATAAACCTATTGATTGGATATTCTTTTTAGAGAAGTATATGACATCTGTCTTTCCACTGACTCCCTTTGTTCCATGATGAGATACTTTCATGGCCTAGGCATTTGTCTTTTTGGAATAGATGTAGGTGATGGCAACTAAATTGTCATTAGCTCCTTCTGAGTCTTAAGTCTGTTCTCTTATCTTTCCCTCAAGTGCCTGTTTGGAGTGGGAAAATGTTTCACTGAGCATTCTTAAAACACATTAACTGCAATAATTTATAGTGTTCCTAGAGCCTACTCCCTATTTTCAAGCAGGGCTGACCTGTTCAGCTATTTCCCTAAAAGAAAAGTTTCTACTCTTCAAGTAGAACCATATCTTTCAGTAATGTGTACTGAATTTCAACAGGTGCTTTTATCTGAATGTATTGAGTTCCTCACAAGGTTTTCTTCCTCTCATCTTTTAGAATTGTGAATTATTTAAATAGATATTTCTAATATTAACCAACTTTAAATTAAAAATAAATCTTTCTTGGTCATTATGATCTATTTTTACTTTTTACACACTGATGGATTCAATTTGTTAATATTAAATTAAGAATTTGCAGTATATAAAAGTGAGAATTGCCTAAATATTTCTTTCCTTGTACTGATTTTGTGTAGTTTGTTTATCAAGTTGAAACATCCTTCATTAACTGATTGAATGGGATTTCTATATTTTCTTGTTAAATTTTTATACTCTGACCTAGTCAAAATAGGGAAGAATGAGCCTCCAACGACTTTCTTACTAAAATGACAGTTTTCACTAATCAAGTGTTCTTCTGATCTGACCTCAAAGAGCTAAATACAGTTACTTTAGATTCAGACTGCATTTTAAAACAAAATATGATCAGTGTTTGAACTGCAATCTGTGCTTTTTTACCCCTCTCCTTCTCAAGGGCTGATGACATATTAACCAATCCCACTTTTCCATATACTCTAATTGTTATAATTTTTTGAAAATATGTCTTTTTAAAATAATATATGTTAATATCTGTCCTAATACTTTCTCCAAGTACTTTGCCTTTAAAAGGGTAGTATCATCAACAAAAATTTGAAAGCTATTTTATATTTTCATATTTAATTCTTCCATCTAATAACAGCTTATGTATTTTGAAAGATATGTACTTCACATTTAATAAGAGTAAACAGAGGCAGTCACATCTTAATATTATGTATTTTTCATATCACAAAATGTAATCTGCCTATTTAAATGTGCAATATTCTAGAAATCCAAATGATATAAAAATTATCTATGAGGTGATTTTAATACAAAAAAACTATAATATATTGGTATAAATATCACATGGACTGATTGTTCATTTTCTCTCTTGCCCAAAGGGATTCATGAAAATATATCGTCAAAAAGCCAAAGGATACTTAAATTTTACAATGCCTATGTGATTTTTATATTTTTGTAGCAACATGTAGAGTTGGAAAGACAACTCAAATTATTATAGAATCAAATAAAAATTATAGCATATGAAAATATTTGTTTTGCATACAATTCCTAACTGAACCTTATGCACAAATGCAGATGACAGTTACTTTTTTTGTTTGTTTTAAAGACCGAGGGATTTTAGTAGCAAGCATACCTTGATATTTATTTTCCCCAAAGGTGAAAAATCATGGAAAAAATTACCTAGCATATAATTTAAGTTTAAATCTCGTTGGTGAAATGCATTACATTGTCTCCCTCACATAAAAAGTATGTGTTTTATTTGATAAAAGCTTTCACAAATATGCTTTTAGGTGTTTTTATATAAGTTTCCAAAGTAGCTAATTTTTAAATATTCATGTCTATTTTATGTTGCTTATTGTCATATACACATTAAGTATTTGATTTATAAAATCAATTTTATTGTAATAAATGTAGAAATCATAAATAGAATCACTATTTAACTTGATTCAATAATTTTCATTTGGTCAGATATTCTAATTATATTTTGACTAATAATTTTGAATTTCTCTAAATTATAATTATCTCTGGTCTTTCTAAAGCATTATTCATTTTAAAGCTCTCTATGACTAATGAATTAAGTGGCTAATTAAGAGATAAACCCACGCACATATGGCCAACTTATCTTTGATAAAGGAGGCAGGAATGTACAGTGGAGAAAGGACAGCCTCTTCAATAAGTGGTGCTGGGAAAACTGGACAGGGACATGTAAAAGTTTGAGATTAGATCATTCCCTAACACCATACACAAAAATAAGCTCAAAATGGATTAAAGACTTAAATGTAAGGCCAGAAACTATCAAACTCTTAGAGGAAAACATAGGTAGAACACTCTATGACATAAATCACAGCAAGATCCTTTTGGACCCACCTCCTAGAGAAATGGAAATAAAAACAAAGATAAACAAATGGGACCTAATGAAACTTCAAAGCTTTTGCACAGCAAAGGAAACCATAAAGAAGACCAAAAGACAACCCTCAGAATGGGAGAAAATATTTGCAAATGAAGCAACTGACAAAGGATTAATCTCCAAAATTTATAAACAGCTCATGCAGCTCAATAGCAAAAAAACAAACAACCCAATCCAAAAATGGGCAGAAGACTTAAATAGGCATTTCTCCAAAGAAGATATACAGACTGCCAACAAACACATGAAAGAATGCTCAACATCATTAATCATTAGAGAAATGCAAATCAAAACTACAATGAGATATCATCTCACACCAGTCAGAATGGCCATCATCAAGAAATCTAGAAACAATAAATGCTGGAGAGGGTGTGGAAAAAAGGGAACACTCTTGCACTGCTGGTGGGAATGTGAATTGGTACAGCCACTATGGAGAACAGTATGGAGGTTCCTTAAAAAACTAAAAATAGAACTGCCATATGACCCAGCAATCCCACTACTAGGCATATACCCTGAGAAAACCATAATTCCAAAAGAGACATGTACCAAAATGTTCATTGCAGCTCTATTCACAATAGCCCGGAGCTGGAAACAACCTAAGTGTCCATCATCGGATGAATGGATAAAGAAGATGTGGCACATATATACAGTGGAATATTACTCAGCCATAAAAAGAAACGAAACTGAGCTATTTGTAATGAGGTGGATAGACCTAGAGTCTGTCATACAGAGTGAAGTAAGTCAGAAAGAGAAAGACAAATACCGTATGCTAACACATATATACGGAATTTAAAAAAAAAAAAAAAAGTCATGAAGGACCTAGGGGCAAAACGGGAATAAAGACACAGACCTACTTGAGAATGGACTTGAGGATATGGGGAGGGGGAAGGGTAAGCTGTGACAAAGCGAAAGAGAGGCATGGACATATATACACTACCAAACGTAAGGTAGATAGATAGTGGGAAGCAGCCACAGAGCACAGGGAGATCAGCTCGGTGCTTTGTGACCGCCTGGAGGGGTGGGATGGGGAGGGTGGGAGGGAGGGAGATGCATGAGGGAAGGGATGTGGGAACAGATGTATATGTATGACTGATTCACTTTGTTATAAAGCAGAAACTAATTAAAAAATTAAAAAAAAAAAAGAAAGAATAAAACGTTCAGTATGGAAAAAAAAAAAAAAGAAAAAAGGAAATTGAACTTAATCATACTGCTTCTGGAAAGAGTGGAAAGTTACTACATGTTTTGTTTGATAGAAATGATTTACTATTAATCTTGATTATATTTGGCCTATTATCAATGAAAGGAATGTGATAGTGTTTCTTTTTTTAGTATTTTGCTTAAGATAAATATAGAAATATTATAAATATTCAGGGGATTCATTCCTTTTTTCAAAATTATGTACTGATTACCTATACTTTGCCAGGAACTCAAAAAATATTTAAATATTTGCAAAATGTTGACACACAGGGGTGACAAAACAGACAAGAGCCCTATCAAATAAAGGGCCAATTGAGGAAAAGCTGGTGATAATAAGACAAATAAATAAATGATAAAATTGTGGGAAAATAAAACAAAATAGAGCAGGACTTGGTGGTGAAGAGAGGATAGTATTTAGATAGTATCATCTGGGAAGCTCTCTGAGGAAGTGACATGTGACCAGCAGTCCTAATTAGAAAGACAAGCCAGCCATGTGACAGTCTGGAGGAAAAGTGTTACTGGCTATCAGAAGAGGAGGTATAACAGTCTTGAGTTTGAATGATCCTGTTATTTTCTACGGACAGTCGGATTCTTTAACTGGAGTGAAGGAAGATTTGTAGAGGAAGTCCACAAGACAGGGAGGAGCCAGATGATGTGTGGCCAAATGAGCCATATTAAGTGTTTGAATATTATTATATATACAATGGAAAACCATTGGAATGATTTAAAGCAATAGAATAGTATAACCAGCATTTTTTTTTTAATGCAAGCAACCTGATTAGTATAGGAGGTATAATCCTCTTTGTCAGAGACAAAAATCAAAACAGTAAGATTCTTAAGTAAACCAGAGAGTTTGATTAGTAGATGGTGTTGGAGAAAGTGAAAAATGGATAGATTTGGTATATACTTTGGAGTCAGGACTTGCTGATGGATTGGTTGATGGAGGAAGGAAAATATTACAAAATGAGATCAAAGTTAATTATATTTGAGCTGTTATAAAGACTGTCATCAATCTTATCAGAGTAAAATATTCTACACAGAGCAAATAGCCTTATGTTGAAAACATTTCCACAAAAAGGAGCCCTGACCATTTAAGAAACTGTAAAGTGCCCACGTATGTCTGTAGTGCTGGTGGAGAAACAAAAGAGGAGAAAAATTCAGAGACAGATAAAGGCTAAATATACAGAGTTGTAATTCACGTTTATAGTGTAGACACAGCAAAAACAACAAAAATGTCTTGGTTTAAGTCTTTATTAAAATGTCCTAAGGCCAGAAGAGCTCAAGATGACTTGTTGGGGTGGGAGGGCAAGATGAAAGATTTAATGGGTGTATTGCAGGAGGCAAGTCAAAGTTCAGCTCTGCTCCAAGAATTATCTGTTCAAAATATCAGAAAGATTGAGAAAACGGAGGTTTTGTTAATCATGAGACAACCCTTTGTTTGCTCTTTATATAGCCAAATTTGCTAGAATTTTTTTTCCAGTACTTAAACATGCCAGCATGTTCCTCTTTCTTGTAAATCTTAAGACAATGCAGAATGAAAGTGAGAGTAATGTATGATGTTCTTGGTGAGAGGGAATGAGTAGCTTCTTTTTTTAATTTTTAATTTATATCATTATAGATTATTAGAACAGAAAGAAGTTTTGATAATGTCTAATAAATATCACTAATTTACAGATGAAAAATAAGGTTTGGAGAATATATTATATGTGAACTTAGTGACAAGCCAGGTGTAGAATTTAGAATTAAACATCTGAATTCTAGGTGGTGAGTGTTCTTGAAGGCTTGAAAATTTAGTGATATTCTCATTTCAATTTTTAAGAAATGGTAAGAGAAAATAATGTGATAGCTATGTTCTTTCCAACAATGATCTTTTATTTTATAAGTGACATACAAGTATTCCTAATTCCACTCATACTACACTGAGTAAGAATAATTATCCCTATTCAGAGCATCTGAGTTGGAACTCGAATAGCATTTTATTTATTTTATTTTATTTTATTTTATTTTATTTTTTTTGCGGTATGCAGGCCTCTCACTGTTGTGGCCTCTCCTGTTGCGGAGCACAGGTTCCGGACCCGCAGGCTCAGCAGCCATGGCTCACGGGCCTAGCCGCTCCGCGGCATGTGGGATCTTCCTAGACCTGGGCACGAACCCGTGTCCCCTGCATCGGCAGGCGGACTCTCAACCACTGCGTCACGAGGGAAGCCCTCGAATAGCATTTTATGACACAATCCTGTAATTAAGTCAAAACCTTTCATTATATTGTAAAATAATACACATGTGCTCTGGATCAAATAAAAATCTCTCATGGAAGTTAGCGTAAATGACAAAATATATATTTTTATAGAGAAATGATACTGAATTTTTCAAACATATTTTTAATGGAAGAAAATGGTAGCTTTTACATTAAATTCATCTATTTCCGTGGGGAATGATGTTCTAAGATGTGCAGCAGTATAAGAACCAGTACAATAGAAGGACCTAAGGGAAAATTAATGTTTTAGCAAGATAATGGTGAAGAACATGTAAAATGCATCCATTTATTTGCACATTTTTATGTTGATTCTGGTGATATAAAAATACATTAAAGTAAATTTTACATTCCTTTTAGCTATGGAACTTTAGCTATATAATTGGCAAAAGTTTAAGGAATTTTATTAACAATGATTTGGCATCTGTAAAGTAAAACATAACTTATTTTATAAAAAGTTATTAATAATTATCAAAAGCTGTGACAACGTTAATACATGTTGAATTAAATATGCATCTTATAACAGCTGAACCAAAAAAAAAAAAAATAAGTGTACACAGTTAGAGGTATGAATTCATCAATACAATAAGAAATCCCCTTTAGTCGATTAACACTTACTATGTCACTGGCATTTTCCTAAATGCATTAACATTTCTGATTATTATTTGACTGAATAAACAGATAGAATTGACCTGACTTTGTAATATTCTGTGCCATATTATAGTTTTCCTTCTCATACTACTTCACCTAATTAAAAACCTATGGCTAGGAATCTTTCCTGGGGATGATGGGTAAGTACCATTGAATGATTGAAATATACACAAAATCTGTGTGTACATGCAAATGGAATCTACTCACAGAGATTTGTGACTCCAAGATTTAAAATTCTTATGTTATTTAAATTAGCAATACTTTGTGTTAAGAGTAATCAAAAATGTAATTATTTTGTATTCCCTCCAATAGGTACTATATCGTTAAACTAATTTTTAAAACAACTGTTATCACTGGTGAAACACCTCATGAAAAATGCCAAGAATTCTCAGTAATAAGGGGGAATTTTCTGGGCAGCATTTCAGCCTCAGAGGATAGATAATAATACCTAATTTTTTCCCAATAAATAAGATTTTATTAAACATCTCTGAGGATATGCCATATAGAATTCATGGCATACATTCACAGATATTTTATTAAAAAAATATTTGCCTGATCAGTAAAGCATGGTTTCAGCATTTCACAACTATTTAAATCACAAAGAAATACAGTTGAGGGAATTTTTTATTATCATTGAATTTTGGACAATAAGGAATGAGACCCAACTACCTAGATACAATAAAGCATGGGTCTGATAGATGCCAGCAATGAATCAACTGATGAATATAAATCAAAATAGGATGCAGAATTGGATCAGAGTATGACACAATCCAAAGAGTAAAAAAGAAAAGAAAAACATGTCATGGAAAAAATGTGTGTTTTTATTCTATCCAAGAACATGGGATACCTTTCCATTTATTTTTGTCTCCTTCAGGTTCTTTCATGAATGTCATAGTTTTCAGTACAGGTCTTTCATCTCCTTAGTTAAATTTATTATTATTAAGTATTTTATTGTTTTGGATGTTATTGTAAATGGAATTGCTTTCTTAATTTTCCTTACAGAGAATATCTTGTTAGTGTATAGAAATGCAACTGATTTTTATGTGATTTTCTATCCTGCAATTTAATTAATTCATTTATTCTAACAATTTTTTTGTGAAATCTTTAGGGAGGATATGTGTGTGTGTGTGTGTGTGTTTGTGTATACATATATATGTTTGTGTGTGTGTGTGTGTATATATATATATATATATATATATATTCACAATATTTGCAAACAGAGACAAATTTACTTCTTCCTTTCCGATTTGGATGCCTTTCATTTCACTTTTTTAACTAATTGCTATGGCTAGGACTTCCATTACTATGTTGATTAGAAATTATGACAGTGGGGCTCCTTGTCTTGTTCCTGTTCATAGGGGAAAAGCTTTCAGCTTTTCACTGTTGAGTGTGATGTTAGCTTTGGGCTTCTCATACATGGCCTTTATTATGCTGAGGTAGAGTCCTATACCAAACTTGTTGAGAGTTTTTATCATGAAAGGATGTTGAAATTTTTCAAATTCTATGTCTATTGAAATGATCATGTAATTTTTGTCCTTTGTTTTGTTAATATGGTGTATCACATTTATTGATTTGGGTATGTTGAATCATCCTTGTGTCCAGAGATGAATCCCTCTTGATCGTGGTGTATGATTCTTTTAATGCACTCTTGAATTTGATTTGCTAGTATTTTGTTGGGGATTTTTGAATTGATGTTCATCTATGACATTGACCTGTAATTTTCTTTTCTTGTAGTAGTGTCCTTATCTGACAACAATATCAGAACAATGCTCAATTTACAAAATGAGTTTGATAGTGACCCTTTTTGTTCAGTTTTTTGGAAGAGTTTGAGAAGGATTGGTATTCATTCTTCTTTAAATGTTTGGTATAATTACCTGTGAAGCATCTAGTCCTGGGCTTATCTTTCTTAGGAGATTTTATATTACTGATTCAATCTCCTTGCTTTTATTGGTCTGTTCATATTTTCTGTTGGTTCATGATTTAGTCTTGGTAAGTTGTATGTTTCTAGGAATTTATGCATTTCTTCTGTCACCTAATTTTTTGACATCTAATTGTTCATAGTAGTCTCATGATCTTTTGCATTTCTGTAATATCATTTCTAATATCTCCTCTTTTATTTACAAATTTATTAATTTGAGTCATTTCTCTTTTTTAATTAGTTAGTCTAACAAAATGTTTGTCAATTTTTTTAACTTTTAGAATAACCAGCTCTTAGTTTTGGTTGCTCTTTCTATTTCCTTTCTAATCTCTGGTTTGTTTATTTTTGCTCTTATATTTATTATTTCCTTTTCTCTGTTAACTTTGGGTTTAGTTATTATTTTTCTAGTTCCTTAAGTTGTAAGGTTAGGTTGTCGTGTTATTTATTTACCTATCCACAGAATCTGAAACCAAAAAACAAATAGGAAGACCAAAATGCATCAACCATTTACAGTTCAACCTGCTACTGATTTTGTAATTGTGGATACAAATGACAAAACTTAACTGTCCACTAATCATATTACTAATATGAATTAGTAAAACTCAGTTTGGTATTTTATTGTAAATTCAATCACAATATAATTATAAATTGATATCCATGGTTCTTTAAATGCCTCTTGAAGGAGTAATCTGAGTATGAATTTATTATTTTCAAAAGAGAATTTTCTGAGAGATTTTGAAAACTTATTTTGTTCACTAAAATAATGCCACTTCTTGTGAAACTGAGTCATCAGTTGCAAAGAAAATTATGCATTTTCCCAGGTAGATGAAAATTGAAACGTGTCTTTGGATGGAAATTGAAACGTTTCTCCATTACTCAAATAATGGTGTGTATAACTTTAATATTAAATAAGAAGCTTTCGATTAATTGTTGGATACACTAAGTCAAGAAAACATTGTCTGATATTTTAACTAAAAGATTCAACATTTGGGGCTTCCCTGGTGGCACAGTGGTTGAGAATCTACCTGCCAATGCAGGGGACACAGGTTCGAGCCCTGGTCTGGGAAGATCCCACATGCCACGGAGCAACTGGGCCAGTGAGCCACAATTACTGAGCCTGCATGTCTGGAGCCTGTGCTCTGCAACAAGAGAGGCCGCGATAGTGAGAGGCACGCGCACTGTGATGAAGAGTGGCCCCAGTTGGCCACAACTAGAGAAAGCCCTCACACAGAAACGAAGACCCAACACAGCCATAAATAAATAAATAATTAAATAAAATTTTTAAAAAAAGATTCACCATTGAGTTTTATATTACTCTCCAGTATTTTGTATGTGATAGAAACATATGTCAGTACAAGGATTTTCACATATTTCCATCTATAACTGAGCCTTTCTAATGGATGTTTTGTATTTCTGAATCACATTCAAAATATTTTTGGCTCAATTTGAGCCCTATAAAATTTTTTTTAAACTAAATTCAATCAATAATTCTTTTGGATATGTTAATATTGATACTACTAAATGCCATTTCAATAGCTAATTATTTCATTTGATTTGAAAAATATATAAATTGAAAATTATCTGAGACATTCTATCCTGGATAATAACCTAAACTCTTGTAAGAAGAGTCAAAAATTTCTCCTTTTTTCCCCCATTACATAATAATTGGACCGTATGATAAAGGAGATTGTATAGAGCAGAAAAGGAGATTGTATAGAGCAGAAAGTCACATTAAATTTATTTATTAGTACCTTTTAAGCATACTATTGGAGGAAAATTACCTGCAAATATGATGGCTAACAATTCCTTTCATCCCTGTCTGGATATGCCTCTCCTCTCATCAAAAGGTGGAGGCCATTTCCTTATCTTTTGAATCTGGACTGGGTTTCTGATATGCTTTTTCCAATAGAAAGTGACAAAAGTGACTTGCCTAGATTTCTGTGCTTATCTATGTTTTAAGAAAACTTTCAGGTCACATTTTCATCCTCTTAGAACCCTGTGCCACTATGTAAAAATTCTGACCTCTCTGCTGTGTAGAGTTCCAGCTGGCTCTCAGTATTTCCAGGTATCCCAGATGAGGCTCCAGAGAGAAAAATAAAGTCATCTTGAATGTATAAGCTCCAGCCCATCTCCCAACTAAATTTAGGCACATAAATAACCTCAACTGACACCATGTAGAGCAAAATAGCTGTATACTTGAGCCTGGTCATGCAGTAAAGGATTAAGCTTACCCAAGAAAGATTTTGTATTTTCCCAGCCTCCTGAGAGGTAACCCCTAGACCTTTGGAATCTGCCTGATAATAATATTTGTTTTCCAGGGGGACTTTGATCATGCTAAATAGTCTATTTTAACAACGTGATTTATGATGGGGGCCACTCAGGCCATGGGGTACCAGGTCAGCTTCTGGAAGGTTTGGAGACTAAGGTCAGCCATGTCTACACAACACTCCCCAATAAAATCTCTAGACACCAAGGGTCAGGAAAGCTTCCCTGGTTGTCAGTGCTCTATTTAAATTGTCACACATTTTTTTCTTGGGAAAATTAGACATTGTGGAGAGCACAGCTAGAAGTTCTGTGCTTGAAAGTCTCCTAGACCCTGCCTTGTGTGCTTCTTCCCTTGGATGGCTCAAATCTGCATCCTTTCATTATAATAAATCACAACCATGAGAATAACATTTGTACTGATTTTGGTGGGTCCTTTTAATGAAACATTGAAACTGAGGATGGTCTTGCCCACTCCCCACCCCACAATTGCATTTATGTCAGAAGCAAGAGTGATATTGGAGACCCCTGAACTTGCAGTTCATGTCAAAAGTGAGGGTGGACTTGGAGACTCCTGAAATTTGCACAAGCCAACCCACAGGTTTGTGAGAAATAATAAGGTGAAGTTGCTTTAAAACATTCAGTTTTGTTGCAACATGTTATATACCAATATATAAGATGGGCATTACCAAAACAACAAACCAAAATATGATAATTATGAATTTTTAATTTCATATAATTCAAAAGGAAATGGTATCTGCTTATAGATGGCAGATAACTTATTTTGGAGACTGAGAAGGAAATTGTGTTTATCAGTAACAACATATTTAGTAAATGTACTGTCTACAATAACTTGAAAAGCAAATCAAGTGACTACTTAGCCTGTAACTCCAGGAGATAAGATTGCAAAAAGTTGGTACATTATTGAATATTGACGTTGTTTGCTGTGTTTAGCAAGATATAAGAAAGAGACTAGCTCAGGCAAAAATTACCCAGTTTTTAAGCAGACATGAAAGTAAGTTACATCTATAAATGTAAGACTTTCAGAGTGAGAGAAACAAACTTCTGGATCTAAACAACAGGAAATATAATGAAAAAGTTTATGAACAATGAAGATCCATTAGAAGTTCTCTGAAAACAAGGGGTCTTGGCCTTGAGGCAAAGCTCTGATTAAGTATGTTGACCTCCCACACAGGCTACTATTTTCACCTGGCTCAAAGTTTTCTATTAAATTAAGAAAGATGAGAATAAAGCAAAGAATAAATAAATAAATAAATAAATAAGGAAAAAAGAAAGCAAAGAACAAAAGTTGACTTGATACCCTAAGTCTCAGAAAAAAAAATGTATTTTTTTATTAACAATATATTAAATGGAAGGCAAAAACAACAAAAACATGATGTTTTTCTACTTTTAAAATATTTCACTTTGAAATAATTTAGGTTTATAGGAGAATTCTAAAGATAGTTTGGACAGCTTCTCTTTATTTTTCAAATAGCTTATCCTAATGTCAACACCTAATATAACCATAGTACATTTATCAAAAAAAGTTAATATTGGTACAACACTTTGAACTATAGATTTTATTTGACTTTATCTAGTTTTCTTTATACTAATTTCCTTTTTCCTTTTCCAAGATCCAATCAACATAATAATTTTTCAGTTTTTCCATGTCTTTCATTATTTTTACATTTGAAAACTACTGGTCAGGTATTTTTAGACTGCCTGTCCTTGTGGGATGGTCTGACATTTTCTCATGATTAGATTGGGGTTATGGCTATGAGGGAAAGTATCACACAGGTGAATACAGGTGGTGAACACAGGTGAACACAGGTATCATACAAGTGGGAACATAGTAGCAACATGAATTATCACTGGTGATATGAACCTTCACTTGGAGTGAAGGTGGCATCTGCCAAGTTTCTCTACTCTAAAGGCACTCCTCTTTTTCATACTCTAATTATCAGAAGAAAGTGATTTAGTCCAGGCTACTCTCCAGGAAAGAGAACTTAAGGTTCATCTCCTGGAGGGAAGATTATCAAATAATTTGTGGGCATATGTTAGAGCTATCATGGTAATTAATGAATATTTTGGAAGAGGAAATGTGAGGTATGCAAATATCCTGTTCCCCAAAGTCTCACAGATTAATTTTGCCATTCATCAGTGGACCTTGCCTAAGAAGAATGATTGCTCTCATGTTCTAATACCGATTTTCCATTTCCTTCATTCTTTCTTACTGATATGATTTGGACTTTTTCAAGAAGGAAGATTTGTTCCTTCCTCCCCACTTATTTTACATATCCAATCATGTATTTATACTAGTATGGATTCATATGTATATATTATTCTTTGAGTTATTGTACAATACTATAGATATTTATTTACTCAAATTGTGCCAGTTTGTCCATTGGGAGGTCTTTCACTTAGCTCCTGTGTCTTTCTCATATGTCCCATCCTTTTGTTGCTGTTGTTGTTGTTTTTAGCATTACAAGGTACTTCAGGCTTATCTTGTATATATGCTGTCCTAGCTTTAGAATCAGTCATTTCTCAAGGGAGGCCTATTTCCTTTTACAGGAGAAAAGTATTTAAAATCTAAGATGTTGGCATTTAGTATGGTTATTGCTACTGGTTGTCACCACTTTTGACCCTTTCAGTGAATGGTGTTAGAAAGTATATGCATGTAATATATGTACAGTTTCAGTCTATCTAGCTATCTAGCTATCTATCATCTATCTATCATCTATGTATCTATCTCTTAAAATGCATTCATTCTGATATCTCCAACTCTAATTCAGTTACATAGGATTCATTTTAGCCTTACCCTTTGCCTATTGTAACTTTTTTTGACATGAGAAACCTGACTCCCAATATCTATATATCTATATCATTTTAAAATTATTTGTTCAACCTAGTATACACCTAGATTCAGAATCGCTAATTGATACTATTGTGAGCAACAAGTTTAACTAGAGTACAGTTTTGATGTACAGTTCTATTTTGACTTTGTATTTAGAGTATCCATTAAAAATATGGTTCTTCAAAATTACTTATACAGCTCCTTTTTCTGTCTACCCTTTTCAGTGAGGATATAGCATACATTTGTAATATACTTAGATTCATTTCTGAAGTCTGTATCCCATCCCTGCATCCCCCCACACCCTAGTTGGTTGTTTTTTTTTTTTAAGTGCATACAGTAAAAATCTCTCTTTTTGATGTATACTTCCATGGTTTCTGACAGATGCAGAGTCGTATATGCACCAACACAATTCTGTACAGAACAATTCCACCACCCAAACAATAGGCTTGTGCTGTCCCCTTCTCATCAACCACTCTGCTCTCCTTCAAATCCTGACAAGCATTAATCCATTTTCTTTTCCTGTAGTTTTGCATTTTCCAGAATGTAATAAATGAAATTATGCAAAACATAGTCTTTTGAGTCGGACTTCTTTTACTTAACAAAATACATGTGTCATCCATAGTTTAAAAGGATCTATAGCTGATATTTTTAAATTGTTGAGCAATATTTTACCTTATATATGTACCAGAGTTTGTTTATTCATTCACCTGTTGAAATACAACTTGTTTTATTTCCAGTTTTTGGTGATTGTAATAAAAGTTGTTATAAACCTTCACAGGCAGCTTTATGTGAACATAAGTTTGTAGTGCACTTGGGAAAATACCTAGAAGAAGGCTGTCATGTGGTAAGTGTTTTTTTGTTTTGTTTTTTTTTTTTGGTACGCAGGCCTCTCACTGTTGTGGTCTCTCCCGTTGAGGAGCACAGGCTCCAGACGCGCATGCTCTGCGGCCATGGCTCACGGGCCCAGCTGCTCTGCGGTATGTGGGATCTTCCCGGACAGGGGCATGAACCGGTCTCCCCTGCATCGGCAGGCAGACTCTCAACCACTGTGCCACCCGGGAAGCCCGGTAAGTGTATTTTTAAGTTTATAAGAAGTCACCAAACTTTTCAAAAGTGTCTGTGCCATTTTACATTCCCACCAGCAATGTGTGAGTGTTCCAGTTCCTCTACATCCCAATCTTAACATAATATTGTCTGCCTATTTGATTACAGCCCTTTAGTGAGTGTGAACTGGTATCTCATGGTATTATTTGCATTTCCCTAATGACCAGTGATATTGAGTATATTTCATGTGCTTATTTGCTATCCATTTATATTCTGTGGTGAAAGTTCTGCTCAGATATTTTGCCCATTTTTCAAATATTTTTAAACTTTATTTTGAACTAATTCCAGGTAACAGGAAGTTGCAAAGATAGTACATAGAGTTCTCATGTACCCTTCATCAAATGTTACCAGTGGTTACATCTGTTATAAGTATAGTATCAAAACCAAAGAATTAACATTGGGAAAATGTGAGTGTATAATTCTATGTCATTTTATGATATGTAGATATTTGTGTAGTCCACCACTGCACTTAAGATACAGAACAATTCTATCACCACAAAGATCTCTCTCAGGCTACTCATTTATACTTTCCCCCAAACACCCTGCTCCTCACTATTTCTAGCCCCTTCTACCCACTCATCTATTCTCCTTTTTTATCATTTTGTCATTTTAAGACTTTTTTATAAATGGAATTACACAATACGTAACCTTTAGAGATTGGCGTTTTCACTTACCATAATGGACTTACGATACATCCAAGTTGTTGCATGTATCAAGAATCCATTCCTTTTCATTGTTTAATTTAATTTTAATTGTTAAGCAGTATTCTATGATATAGACATATCAGTTTGTTTAACCATTCACTCACTGAAAGGCATTTGGGTTGTTTCCAGTTGCTGACTATTAGAAACAAAGCTGCTATGAATATTTGAGTGTGAATTTGAAACCGTGGGTAATCATTAGTCAAATCCGTTTCACCTGCCTTCACTAATCAAGGTAGTTTTAAGACTTGTGTGTCCTCCAAGCAGCACATAGCTTAAACAGTAAGGTGTTTGCCAGAGTTGTTTTTCAGCACTTGGAGTCAGCTGTGTCTAGTTAGAGTTGAAGTTGGAGTCAGCTGTGTCTAGTAAGTCTGGATAGGACCAGAGACCCTCCTATTTGGCCTGATCAAGTGTCCGCCCAGTGACCTTTTGACATCAAAAGGCGCAAAACTCCACCTTCAAAACATGCTAATCACCTCCATTTTTAAATGTGCAGAGGCCTGCAGCTTAATTACACCTGAGAAGATTACTGCACCTTTTTCTAATCACCTTTCCCCACCCTTCCCAAGCTCCCCATACCTCAGAATGCCCTGCTTCTTTATTCTTTATCCCACAGACCTCCCAAGGTCCTTTCCCTCGAGGTGGAGGTTTGGAGACTTGTTCTCCTTTCTCGCTTGGTTGCATTGGGAATAAATCCTCTCTGCTGCACACCTCAGCTTCTCAGCGGTTTGGCTTGCTGTGCCTCAGGTAAAAGGAACGTGGTTTGCTAACAATTTTTTCTTCGTTTTTTGTTTGTGCCTGTATGTGCATGTTAATATAACTTTTTAATTTCTCTGGAATAAATGTCCCAAAGTACAGTTGCTGGGTTATAGGGTAAGTAAATGTTTAGTTTCGTAAAGGCTGTTGTGGTCTTTTCAGTGTGGCTGTATCATTCTAGATGCCCACCTGCAATGTATGAGTAATCTAGTTCTCTCCATCCTTGTCAGCATATAGTATTATCAATATTGTGCATTTTAGTCGTTCTGACAGAGAGAAGTGGTATCTCATTGTGGTTTTAATTTGCATTTCTCTAAAGGCTAATGATGTTGGACATGTTTTCATGCTTATTGATGGGTCCTCTTAGGTGAAATATATTTTCATGTTTTTTGCTCATTTTCCAATTGGAATTTTTTAGTTGTTGTTGTTCTGTTGTTGTTTGTTTTGTCTTACTGTTGAACCCTGAGAGTTTTTTCTTTTTTTTTGTGGTACGTGGGCCTCTCACTGTTGCGGCCTCTTCCCATTGCAGAGCACAGGCTCCGGACGCGCAGGCTCAGCGGCCATGGCTCATGGGTCTAGCCGCTCTGCGGCATGTGGGATCTTCCAGTACCGGGGCACAAACCCGTGTCCCCTGCATCGGCAGGCAGACTCTCAACCACTGTGCCACCAGGGAAGGCCCCCTGAGAGTTCCTTACGTCTTCTAGACACAAGGCTTTTGTAGGATATATAGTTTGCAAATATATTCTCCCAGTCTGCAGCTAGTTTTTTATTCTCTTTACTGAGTCATTTGCAGAGAAAAGTTTTAAATTTTAATGACATCCATTTTTTTATAAAGGTTTCCTTTTGTGGGTTTTGCTCTTGGTTTGAGTCTAAAAATTATTTGCCAACCCTTAAGTCCTGAATTTTTCTATTTTTTTCCCTAAAAGCTTAGATTTTTCTGAATTTTTTTCCTAGAAGTTCTCCAAAATGATTCATTTTAGTTAATTTTTGTATAAAGTTTGAAATTTAGTTCAAAGATCTTTTTTTTCCCTACAAATGTCCTATTTTTCCACATCGTTTGTTTAATAGGTTATTCTTCCTCCACTGAATTGCTTTTGTATTTATCAATTAGGCATATTGGTGTGGATCTATTTATGAGTTTCCATTCTATTACATTTTTCTGTGTGTCTATTCTCCACTAATACTACACTGCCTTGATTACTATGGGTATAAAGTAGATGTTAATGTCAATAGGGTGATTCCTTCTACTTTATTCTTCTTCTTTTACAAAATTGTTTTAGCTATTCTAAGTCCACTGTCATTCCATGCAAGTTTTAGTATGTCTGTCTATATATGCAAAAAAGAAAATCTTTCTGGAATTTTTGTAAGAATTGTGTTAAACTACATATATATTTGGGAAGATATATTTAGTATGTCAAGTCTTCCACTCCATGGACTCAGTATACTTTTACTTGTTTAGATATTTTTGAATATTTATCAGTAATTTTAAAAAGTACTCAGCTTAAAAGTCCAGTACAAGTTTTGTTAGATTAATGCAAAAGTGTTTCATTTTTATGAATTATTGGGAATAGTACTATTATTTTTAACTTTGGTTTCTACATGCTATTATATAGAAATGTGATTGATTTTCCTGTTGTTGACCTTGTATCCTGTGAACTTTCTGAATGAAAAAGTCTTCACAGAGACTTTTGGAGATAATTGAGATTTTCTATGTAGACCATAATGTCAACTGCAAAAAAAAAAAAAATTCTTTTCAATCTGCAGGCCTTTAATTTCTTTGTCTTGCCTTATTGTGCTGGCTAAAACATACACTATATGTTCTTGTGTCTTTTTTGTTCTAATGGCTGGAACATCACTATTGATTAGAGTGGTGACAATGGATATGCTTTCTTTGTTCTCAAAATTAGAAGGCAGACTTTCGGTCTTACATCATTAAGTACAATGTTAGTTGTAGGTTTATTTTTTTTTTACTAGGTGATCTTATCAAGTTGACAAAAATTATCCTCTACAATGTCCTGATAGTTTTTTATCATAAATTGATGTTGGATTTTGTCAGATGCTCTTTCTGAATTAACTGATGTGATCACATGATTTTTCTTCCTTAGCCTGTTGATATGGTGGATTATTTTGGTTGGTTTTCAACAATTAAATCAACCTTGTATACTTAGAATGAATTCTATTTAGTCATGGTATACAATTTTCATACAACTCTAGATTATTCAGTTTGCTAATATTTTCTTGAAGACATTTACATATAATTTTATGATAGAGAAACTTCTTTAATTGTTATGCTTTGTTCTGATTTTGCTACCAGGGTAATGCTGGCCTCAAACATTGATTTGAGAGATGTTTCGTTCTCTTCTATATGCTGGAAGAGATTTGCTAAATTAGTATTAATTCTTCTTTACATATTTGGAGGATTTCTCCAGTGAAGTTTTCTGAGATTTGTTTTACAAAAAAATTTTAATTAAAATTTTATTTAATATGATTACAGTACTATTCAGTTTATCTATTTCATTTTGATTTAGTTTTGCTAGCTTGTAGTTTTGAAGGAGTTGATCCATTTCTTCTAAATTATTGGATTTATGAGTAAATAGTTGTTCATACTATTACCTTAATGTCCTTTTTTTTAAAATTAATTTATTTATTTTTGCTGTGTTGGGTCTTCGCTTCTGTGCGAGGGCTTTCTCTAGTTTTGGCAAGTGGGGACCACTCTTCATCGCGGTGCGCGGGCCTCTCACTGTCACAGCCTCTCTCGTTGCGGAGCACAAGCTCCAGACGCGCAGGCTCAGTAGTTGTGGCTCACGGGCCTAGTCGCTCCGCGGCATGTGGGATTCTCCCAGACCAGAGCTTGAACCCGTGTCCCCTGCATTGGCAGGCAGACTCTCAACCACTGTGCCACTAGGGAAGCCCCTTAATGTCCTTTTAATAACTACAGTGTCTGTAGTTCTGTACAAATGATGCTCTGTCATTTCTAACATTCATGAGTTATTTCTTCATCTTTTTATTTTTGCTAGAGGTTTATCAATGATTTCTCTTTCACTTTTGAAACATTTTTGCAAGGTAAGAATTCTGTTTGAACATTTTTCTTTCAGCAGCTTGCAAATGTCACTTTATTTATGGGTGAGTTATTTACTTAAACCATTTATTTATGCTTTATGATGGGAAGTCTGGTATAATTCTCACCCTTTTTCTTTTAGGGGTAGTGTGCTCTTTTTCTCTATCTGCCTTCAAGATTTTGCTTTGCTCTTCATATGAATCCTGCTTGGTGCTCTCTGAGCTTGATAGGTCTGTTTTAGTGTCTGTCACTGTTTTGGAAAATTCTTATACATTATTTCTTCAAATATCTTCAACCTCTATTTTCTCATTCTAGGCTTCTAATTACATATGTTAGACCATTTGGTATTGTACCAGAGCTCTTGGATATTCTATTCTGTTTTTTATTCAATATTTGTTTCTCTTTCCATTTTAGTTGGGTAGTTCTGATTATACAAGTTTGTCTTCAAAGCTTATTGATTCTTTCCTTGGCAGTGTCTAATCTAATGATTCTGTCAAAGATAGTCAATCTCTGTCACTATAGTTTTATTTCTAGCATTTCTACTTCTTTCCTCTATGTTCTATTATCTTTGAGGGAATTATTTATCTAATACTTATGTTTTATAACTTTTCAATTATAGCCTTTATCATATTCATCATAATTATTTTAAATTTACCCTTTGATAGTTCCAACATCTGTGTCATATCTGATTCTTATCCCAATATTTGCTTTGTCTCTTTAGACTGTGCTCCTTCTTGTCTTTTGGTGTGCCACATTACTTTTTGTTAAAATATAGGTGTGCTATATAGCACAATAATATTGATATAAAAATGTTTTTCTGTTTGGAGATGAATACACCTTTTTTTCTGGCCAGACTTTTAGAGTGTTGGTTCCTGTTATTCTAATCTGACGTTGAGCCCAGTTTAAACTTTTCTCTACACATGATAAGACTTTTTAAAAAATTATTTATTTTTGCTGCTCTCCAGAAAGAATCTTTCTCTTGCAGTTCTTTTGCCTGTTCCTATTATTTTCATTTGATGCTTGTTTGCCTGGTGGTAGGGGCTGGGAAATGGGGTGTTTTCTGATTATTGTGACAAAGATTCAGTCTTAAGTAGATACTATGAACACTTTTCTTGGTGGTGTGACTTTCACAAGGGATCTTGTCTGTATGAGTCTACTATAGCAGATACAATAAGCTACAAGAGAATCAGTGGCTTAAAACACCACAAAGTAAAATCATTATCTTATCATCCTGAAGGTCAAAAATCTATAATCAAGGCATTGTCAGGGCTGTGTTCCTTCAGGAGGATTCAGGGGAGAATCCGTTTTATTGACTTTTCCAGTTTCTAGGGGAATTCTTTGGCCGAGGGCTGCTTCTTCCATCCTCAATGTCCATTGCTCTAACCTCCGGTTTTTTCATCACATCTCCTTCTAACTTTTGCAGTTGAAGAATTCAATTAAAAATGCATAGCAATAGCAGTTGTATGGTATGGCAGATTTACTAGAGGAATTGTTCACAACATTTGATTTTGGCAATAAATGGATGGTAATTCTGTATTTGTTTCCTATTGCTACTGTAACAAATTGCCATAAATTTAATGGCTTAAAACAACATAAATTTATGATGTTACAGTTTTGAGGATCATAGTTCCAAAATGGGTCTTGTGGGCTAAAAATTGCAGTGTCAGCAGAGCTGTGTTACTTTGGAAGGCTACAGGGGAGAATCTTTGCCATTAGAGGCTTCCTGCATTCCTTAGCTTGTGGACCCTTCCTCCATCTTTATAACACAGTATTTTATCCTTTCCCCTCCCTCAGGAGTGGTTTATGTTTATTTCTTTTAAAAATCATTTAAAAATTTTATATTCAAATGATGAATGCACATGATCTTATTTTATTTTATTTATTTATTTATTTTAAGATCTTTATTGGAGTATAATTGCTTTACAATGGTGTGTTAGTTTCTGATTTATAACAAAGTGAACCAACTATACATATACATATATCCCCATATCTCCTCCCTCTTGCGTCTCCCTCCCACCCCTCTAGTTGGTCACAAAGCACCAAGCTAATCTCCCTGTGCTATGCAGCTGCTTCCCACTAACTATTTCAGTAGTATATATAAGTCCATGCCACTCTCTCACTTCGTCCCTGCTTACCCTTCCTCCTCCCCGTGTCCTCAAGTCTATTCTCTCCATCTGTATCTTTATTCCTGTCCCACCCCTAGGTTCTTCATAACCCTTTTTTTCCCCTTTAGATTCCATATATATGTGTTAGCATATGGTATTTGTTTTTCTCTTTCTGACTTACTTCACTCTTTATGACAGACTATACGTCCATCCACCTCACTACAAATAACTCAATTTCATTTCTTTTTATGGCTGAGTAATATTCCTTGTATATATGTGCCACATCTTCTTTATCCATTCATCTGTCGATGGACACTTAGGTTGCTTCCCTGTCCTGGCTATTGTAAATAGAGCTGCAGTGAACATTGTGGTCCATGACTCTTTTTGAATTATGGTTTTCTCAGGGTATATGTCCAGTAGTGGGATTGCTGGGTCGTATTGTAGTTCTATTTTTAGTTTTTTAAGGAATATCCATACTGTTCCCATAGTGGCTGTATCAATTTACATTCCCACCAACAGTGCAAGAGGGTTCCCTTTTCTCCACACCCTCTCCAGCATTTATTGTTTGAAGATTTTTTGATGATGCTATTCTGACTGGTGTGAGGTGATACCTCATTGTAGTTTTGATTTGCATTTGTATAATGATTAATGATGTTGAGTAACCTTTTATGTGTTTGTTGACAATCTGTATATCTTCTTTGGAGAGATGTCTATTTAGGTCTTCTGCCCATTTTTCAATTGGGTTGTTTGTTTTTTTGATATTGAGCTGCATGAGCTGCTGGTAAATTTTGCAGATTAATCCTTTGTCAGTTGCTTCATTTGCAAATATTTTCTCCCATTCTGAGGGTTGTCTCTTCGTCCTGTTTATGTTTTCCTCTTTTATCCTTTAGTTATGTCATTACATCAGCTTTATCTGATTCTCATCCTCCTGCTTTCCTCTTAAAAGGACCCTTGTTATAACATCTGGCCCACCAGAGAGTCCAGGATAATCTCATCATTGAAAGACTCTTCATCACGTTCTCCAAGTCCCTTATACAATGTAAGCTAACAACATATCACAGGTTCTGGGACTAGGATGTGAACAGTTTTGGGGGGTTGTTATTCAGCCTACTGTGTTGCTCTTCCTCCAGATACAATGCCAGAACTAGTACACATATCTGCTCTTCCACAGGCTAAACCTGTTTTTTCCCATTCCCTTCTGACAGCTGCAATGGATTTCCAACAGTGTATTCATACTATAATTCCATTGCCCCTGACTATATATATTAAGGATTTGTTATTTAGGGGAGATAGGTGACATAAATTTGGGTGAAGTTTTGGTTGTTGTTGTGGCTCTGCCCCAAGCTGCTGTAGATAATCTCTTATACCCTCTGGAAACCATTTCCACTTCCTTTTCCCTCTGGAGACTTAAGTTTTGATTCTATAAATGGTATAGGGGGTGCTGTTTGGGATGGAACATCATCAATAGCTGCTATTCTCTTCCCTCAGCCAATATCATGGGGACTGTTTCGCAAAATTCTCCTCAACCTTCACTGTGATCACTCACTATTGTTCCTTGATGGAAAAGCCTGGAATAAGATACAAATCCCCTTATGTTCATGGTCCATAGGGGTTTCCCACTTTCACTTTAGTCCTCATCAATTTATTAAAATTGTCTAGCTGAGTCTTCTCATGGGGTTATACAGTGTCCTACAATGTTTGGCCCAGGTAAGCAAGTGATTCAATTCTATTATGTGCCTGTCTCCCTTCAGTTTTCAGTTGTTTGCCCCATGACTGCAGTTCTCCAATGGCTTCAAAAGAATCCTTAATTTGAAATTTTTCTAGGCTTTATATGTTAGTTTATTTCAAGAGTGGAAATAATGCCCTTTCAGGTCTGTACCACTCTGAGTTCAATCCAGAATAACCTATTCTGACTTACCAAGTTTTTTTTCAAAAAAAAATTTTAAAAAGGAATATAACAAAAAAAATTTCTAAAGCAACACTTGAGGCCCTCAAACTTGCCTGAGCAAAAAGTGAGCTGTGAAATCTGCTCATCTCTATAGCCCCCAGACATAAGCCCTAAAGATCATTTCCTGTCAATGAAAGTTCATGGACAAGAAAGTTCCATCCAGAAATAGATTCATTTTAAAAACAGGAGTATCTTCCACTATAATACAAGGGCTCTTCATAATTCTTTAACATTATTTCATCATTGCTGTAGATTTCTCACTCTTTACTGGATGGAATTTTTCTTGCACCTTTTCTGTCACTGTTCCTCATCATCATTTGCATGGAGGTCATATGGGTCACCGACTATGGGGATATGTGCCCTGAATTGACAGAGAAAGCATTGCATATTACTAAAGAATTTGACAGTCTTGGCTATGTATGTATTACAAACTTTTCTCTCTAGTGGGGCTGTACTCTAATATCTTGTGGCTCTGTGTAGCCTCTGAAATCTCTGTGGAGAACTCTAGGCAACAGTTTTCTGCTGAGACATCTGGGTCATACCTTGAGTATGCAGAACTTAGGAGTTTGGCCAGCAACCAAGGGAAGTTCCATGCATATTTTTAGAACCCCTTTTCTGTGCCCCCATTCTATTACCTACTCCTTCAAATACGCTTGTCAACACCAATGTTTGATTTCTGCATTTTCTCCTCCAAGTCTCATCGTCCTCTATTTGGACTCTACTTCCGTGATCTCAGGTTTTGACAGTGCCCTGCAGGAGTGAGCTGAGTTGAATGTGGAGCTCACTTCCTGAGATTATCCTTCTTTCAAAGACAATAGAATGATTTTAGTTTATGTGGAATATCTCAAAAGAGACTTTGTATATAATATTTTAGCTTTTACTGTATTGAGCTACTCTATCATGAGTGGAAAAATACATAAAACATTTTTAAAAGAAAGATAATATATTTGAATAATGCATAATTAACAGATCATTCAATAAATGAGATAACTGTGGGAATTTATGGAAACAATATGACAGATCCTCATCACCTATAAATTCTAGTTAAAGTTTATCACTAAATGTAAAAACAGAGAACAAGCAATAACCAGTGGTAAATATTTTCCTTATCTTGTCTGGGGAGTGTCTTTCTAAGCTCATAAACAAAAAAAGAAATGAAAAAAAAAATTTCACTAGACCTAAGCAAATAAGCATTTAAAATTAGTATACATCAAATTTTATATACATGCAATAACAACACCAAAGTGTGGGCAAAGGTAAAGCATGAATAATTTAAAATATTTTAACCTTCCAGAAAATTAATAAAACATGTAATATTTTCCATGATAATCTTCGTAGACAAGTCAAATATTAGGAAGTAAAATGGTGTAAAAATGATTAACAATGCTCAATAAAGAAATATGATTAAGAATAATAATTAAACATTTAGAAATAGTTTAAAAACTCTTTAATATTCAACATTTATTATGATGAGTTGAAAGAGTCACTCTAATTAAATGCTAGTGTGAGAATGAAATGACTTTTCTGGAAATAAAAATTTGTCAGTATTCTTTATGTCAACAAAATTCCAAATTCTAAATATCTAATAGCTAATATGTAAGCTAAGCAATAATTACATGTAAATAAAGTGTTCAAACATAGATAATACTTATATAACTTATCCTTACTTTACATGAGAAAATATCATTAGACAATCTTGTAAACAATTCCCATGCCATACTATAATGATAAAAAGATAGCATGATTCAATAATTTATGTAGAAAATGAATCCCACAACATAAGTGAATTTATAATGAGTTTGTACATTTAAGATGGGAGGCACAGGAAGAAAGGAAATAAAATTCTAACAAAACTTATCATTGGGCAATAGAAATACAGGCTTTGTTTTCTTTCCTGTATTTTTCTCAGTATTTTTAAAGTTTCTCAAGAAACACATTATGAAATTTGAAAAATAATTTTGACTATATGGTCCACTTTAGATGGTATTTACTATAATTGCACATTTTCAACTTTTCAATTAATAACAAAAAGTAAATATGTGAAATGAAATAGATGTAAACTGAGTCTGAGAAGAAAATTTGTCAAACTTGTTTACAACATCTTATTTACCATACATGTATATATAGAGAGAGCACAAGAGCAAGAAAGGCAGTATATAGTATATTTATTATACAATACATAGGTAAATGACTATGTACGGTATATACAGAATATATATATGCAGTATGTATAAAGTTGAGATTAAAATGTTCATTCAGAGCATAAAAGTTAGAAGGAAGGGATACTGAACAGCATGAAAAATGAAAAAAATGATAGAGCATGCAAATTGAGTTTTTTGTTCAACTAAAGTACATTAAAATCAAATCCATCTATAGAGAATGATTTTAGCACATGATATACTTTATGACAAAATAACATTCTCAGATGCTTGTACCAAATGGGTAACATCAAGCTTGGAAAAGTGGCCCAACATAATTTGAGCCTTAGCACTTGTTGCAGAATTGCTACTGGGTCCATCAACCACCTGGCCAGTGATTTCATCAACTGGTTGTGTCATAATAGAAATGCAGCTGTTTCTTTTCTTACTCCCTTAAACATTAAAACCATGTGAAAACCAAGCAGCAAAATTTCAGATTTATAATAGATCAGTCATAAAGTTTAGATATAAACTCTCATATGTTCATAATCATTTATTGAGCACCCACAATGTCTATAGCTGTATACTAAGTGTCATAAGAAAAATAAACAAAAAGGACGAATTGATTTCCTATACTTCAAAACAGAAAGTATGCACTTGAAAGTTTGAGATAATTTCTGTGAGATCACCGAGAATATGTTTTGCTAAACTATAGCTATCAGAGTGTTTTAATCATAACTCAAAGCTGCCCTTAGCATGAGGAAAACAAGTATATTCAGAGGTTAACACATATTTCAAATCTTTAAAAAATACATATTCATTGGTGAATTTTTACTGTCACAGAAATGATGAAATTTGATGACTAATTCTATGAAAGTAAACTAGATACATCTGCTCTTTGCTTCTGCCACAAAAGGGAGTGAATGTATACATAGCAGAGCCTAAGAAGGAATATGTGCCCAACCACATCCTGGCAGCTTTGGGAAGATAGGATCTGCCCAAACTCAAAGAACACTGGAATTGGGAGTAAAGAGCTATTAAAATTAATATTTTAGTAGCCTATAATCCACTATTCTTGAACTAAAGTACAAGGTCATTAACTTTTGTAAAAATCTTTGAGCTAAGGAAATTACACTCGCCTCATTCTTTGTAATTTTCTGTTTTTAACTTAATAAAAGTAGCTTTTAAAAGTCAAAAAAAAAGTTTGAGATCAGTTATATAGAGCATATATTAGTAATGAATAGTACAAATACATGAATTTGAGCTTTGTAGCTTTGTAGTTCAACAGCAAAAATTCATGAATGGAAGGAGAAACCATTTTAAATAGCTTTCATTATTCCAGTGTTTGAACTCTTCAAAAAAATAAATTTCATAAAGTAATGGAGATTGCTGTCTTTCCAGAAGTCAAATCTCAGCCCAACAAAATTCACTTCTTTGATAGGTGGATTGACAACCAGCATTTGAGGAAGTATTGAGGAAGACATGGTTTAAGTGTTAATTAATTGACTCGATAGCCCATTTTAGAAAATGCAAACTGCTAAAACAACTAATCTTCTCTACATTTTAAAATCCTTTATTTCTTTACATTTTTATCCCTCTCCTTTTAAACAACGTAAATTTGAATAAATCTACCAGTGACAGACATGAAGCACCACTGCTGAAACTAAAATAGCTGTGGCTTTGGAGTAATGGCAGTTCCCTGCAGCAACAGAGTTTTAAAATAATAAACAAAAAGAAAAACAAAAACGTTGCTTTGAAATTTAAAATATATCCGAGTTTGGGATGAGAATTATCCCTTGGGGAACCTTAACTCTTATGTCTGGGGCTTTCCCAGTTTGGCTTACCAAGTAATTACCTCATCTGGAGAGGTTTGGTGTATCCGGTGGACCTAAAGTGTTCTCTTGCCTAGTGTGCCTACATTTTGAGAAAGTCACTCAATTTCTTTCACTTGTCTTTTTTTGTTTCCTAAAAAATGATATAAGTGTGTGGTTAGTGAACCAGTAATACTGACATTACTTGGCAGCTTGTTAAAAACAAAACAACAGGCTTCACACCAGACCTACTAAATCAGAATCTCCATTTTCTTAAGGTTCCCAGATGAGTCATATGCATAATGTTTGAAAAACACTGGACTACCTAATTACATGTTCTCTATTGGCTTAATACTTTTCCTCCTTCAAATGAGAGCAGTGACTACTTTTAATGGTAGCATACAGTTGCTCTTATCATAAATTTCCCTTTTGTTTCTCAAATAGCAAAGTAGCTGTTAGGTTTGTGAACATAGGATGTTAATATTTTGGTAGAGTTTTGAAAATTTGCAAAGCCTTGATATTAAAAAGATAGGCATTGTTCTTGGTTTTGAGAAAATGATGGTATTATATACATTTAACTTCTTAACTTAGCAATTTATAATTTCTTCTGTGTCTTTAGGGCTACATTTTTTGAATAAGCAGGATTCATTTAAAAGAATGGATATTTTGGTGAAGCGTCTGAGCATGTCTAATCTTTTTTTTCAATTTACATATAAAAAACAACCTTTTTGAGTAAAATATATATAGCTTAAGAAATTGGAAAATGATCTCTAACCTAGTCCATATATTTTGTCTTTCCTCTGTGATGAGTCAAGTTCTTTCCTTTTGCTCAGTCATCATTTTTCTGAATTCCATTGCCTTAGGTTAGTTTTGGCAGATATGTTGAAGATAATAATCATGAAAAGATATTTGAGAATAGTCTTTTAAAGATACATGTAATATTCCAATTACATGTTTAAAATAAATACCATAGCTTCATTTTTGGAGATCCTTTTCAAGTGTTCTCCACGTATTATTCACACAGCAGGTATCTCTCTTGCTGATTTTCAGTTATGTATCTTAAGTAGGAAGTAGGTCAAAAAACACCATGGATGTTTTCCTTCTGCCAGCCAGCACATTTAAAGTACTCATTTGGGGATCCATGATCAAAAATATAGTTGAGAATATCAACACTAAGTATTGGTCTTAATGAATATATAATTTCCTTCAAAATTTAATAGTTCCACAGTGATGAGCAATATTGTCTCAGCTATTACTAGCAAACCAACATTGTGGATTTGCTTGTAATAAAACAAACTGAAGGTAACAGTAGGTTTGGCCATACCAAAATCTTTGCTTGTTCTCAAGTTTTCCAGACTCCAAAATATTTTTTCAAGTTATTTTCCATCAAGCAGATTGAAAATGGCATGTAACCAAAGAGCAAATTGCAAAAGAACCAGGATATGGCAGTTTCTGGATCTTCCCACACCTGTGGATACAAAACTTTCACTGAAGTACTTAAATCAATTAATTAATATAGAACTTATTCAAGTAATTAAGGTATAGAAAATGTATTTACTACAGTAAAAGGTAGTTTCATAAATTATTTTCTTATTTTCCTTATAATTTTACCACTTACATATCAATCTCTAAACCTATGGCTAAATTTTGAGTGTTTTTGCATGTATGAAATTATATCAGAGTTATGAGTCCCCCAAAATAGAGTGTGTCACTGTTACCGAGTCCAAGCTCATACTGCTTGCCTCTTGACAGGCCAACAAATCAGGAAACAAGCTATTAGGGCAAGGAATATATAATAGTGACTTCATTAGGAAAGCCAGCAGACCAAGAAAATGGTGGACTAGTGTTCCAAAGAACCATCTTACTCGAGTTAAATTTCATCTTCTTTTATACTGAAAGGAGAGAGTGTATAGCTGGTTGTTGCAAACTTCTTGTTGCTGGAATCCTTGGTTCTTGCAGCTGTCCACATAGGGTCTGGTCACAATGTTCCTATAAATCTCCAGCAAGACAAATGCTATTATCTGTTCCACACCTGTTTTCTCTATATGAATGAAAAATGATATATCTTTAAAGGTCAAGCCTGGGAGTCAGAGCCTTTGAGAATGGGCTATCATGTACATTTCAGACGATAGGCAATATTCTTTTACAAAAGTACAGAGCCAGCATAATTAAGCACATGCAACAGAGCACAAAGGTTAGATCTAAAGGAATAGATCAGATATGGAGTCAGGTTTGTTATTCTCTGTTACATCACAGCTTGCTGAACAGATTATAGCACAACCTGTTGGTTTGGGTCCCATTCACTGAATGCTGATTTGGAGTTTCACTGATATAGGGGACTAGGTAGAATATCCAAGTGAAGCATATACTGTCTCAGGTATCCTACAAGGTCCTTTTTAGGTGTGTGTGTGGGGGTCTCAACAGGCAGCAATTATTTTTTCTTCCCTAACTGCCAAAAGGATTGAGAGTGTGATCTGCCCACATAGTCCCAATAAACTTTATGTGGTGAACAATCCCTTGAATTTTGTCTGGTATTTCCAGCTATCTCTGCAGGTGGAAGTGAGATAGTGCCATCAGTGCTGTTGATATGGATGCTTCTGGCTTGCCAACCAATAAGGCATCCTTTTTTGTGAAAGTTTTTGACATATGACAGTAGAGGTACTTGCACTAAATCCTGTCCTAGGTTTGGAGGTAAAAGGCAAGGAAGTTTAAGTACTCCTGAGAGAGTTCTGCAAATGTATATTGGAGGCCTTGCCATACAAATGTAAATTGATCATGTTTTTATGTGACAGGAGGGCAGAAATGAAGGAGCTGGAAATGTCCATGATAGCATATCAAAAATCATCAGTTTTTGCAATGGATTCAGTTATCGCCATGATATCTGGAAAAACCAGGACTGCCAGATCAAAATTAAAATTAGTTGGTGATAATCCTGTGTAAACCTCCACCTCCATTTGTCTTTTCATTTTTCATGTCTCTCCATTTGTACACCATATGGGGCTTTTATATTGAGACATCATGTTACTTTACTACATCCGTAGAGTTTAAGTTCTAAATCAAGGCTGTGATTTCCATTTCCCCTCCTGAAATTCTATATTGTTTTTCTTGGACTGCCTGAGACTGAACTGGGAAACAAATTTGGAGCTATCCATGTGTCCTATTGGCACTTCTATACATGAATTCTTCCTGATCAAAATAATCCTTTCTATAATTTAATATTTTCAGAGAGCAAGCAAAACAATACCATTATGCATTCAGCAGAAGTAGCTAAAACTATAAATTGAGTTGGCACAAAGGGCACCACACACAAGGTCATGTTAACTTCCCTTCCCCATGGGAACCTCATTTACACTTTGCCAGTTAAATCTGGTTCCCCCTTCCTTCCACAAGACTGAATAGGTTGATCATTTAGACACCTGAATCCAACAGACTGATAAAAGCTTGAGTCCTTCCCCTTTCTGGAGTTTCCCACATATTCAAAGGGGTGAGTTCATAGCACTTTTGGTCCCTCTTGCCAACAGTGAAAACTTGACCACATCTCTCTCCACCCTTCTCTCCCACCTTCCCCTAAAAAATTTAAGTTCATTTGGAAGGAGGGAAAGATTAGAGGACATAGGAGAGATTGGATCGATTCCATTAAACAAGATGTATTTACATTTGGTTTCCAGTATTGTAGCAACTGCTTCTAGTTCAACCAAATGAACTTCTGTTGTTTTGTGTCTACCCAAAGCTTTGAATCATATGGTATGGTTATGATTACTAACACCATTTATTTAGCTTTGGAAACCCATTTACTAAGCAGCCATAGACACATGCTTTTGGACTAGGGCTGTGAGATTTTCACCATTTAGCTCACTTCTGCTTGACACACAGAGTGGCAACGATTTTTAAGGAGCCTTCCTTAATATGGGGCAACTGCTGCTCCATTTCCAAGAACATATCTTTCAAACTTTCACCCATTTTCTTTTTTTTTTGAATGTTTGAATTTTATTTTTTATACAGCAGGTTCTTATTAGTTATCCATTTTATACATATTAGTGTCTATATGTCAATCTCAATCTCCCAATTCATCACACCACCACCACCTTCCCCTGCCACTTTCCCCCCTCGGTGTCCATACATTTGTTCTCTACATCTATGTCTCTGTTTCTGTGCTGCAAACTGGTTCATCTATACCATTTTTCTAGGTTCCACATATATACATTAATATATGATATTTGTTTTTCTCTTTCTGACTTACTTCACTCTGTATGACAGTCTCTAGATCCATCCACATCTCAACAAATGACCCAGTTTTGTTCCTTTTTATGGCTGAATAATATTCCATTGTATATATGTACTACATCTTTATCCATTCATCTGTCGATGGGCATTTAGATTGCTTCCATGACCTGGCTATTGTAAATAGTGCTGCAGTGAACATTGGGGTACATGTGTGTTTTTGAGTTATGGTTTTCTCTGGGTATATGCCCAGTAGTGGGATTGCTGGGTCATATGGTAATTCTATTTTTAGTTTTTTAAGGAAACTCCATACTGTTCTCTATAGTGGCTGTATCAATTTACATTCCCACCAACAGTGCAAGAGGGTTCCCTTTTCTCCACACCCTCTCCAGCATTTGTTGTTTGTAGATTTTCTAGTGATGCCCATTCTAACTGGTGTGAGGTGATACCTCATTGTAGTTTTGATTTGCATTTCATCCATTTTCAATATAAGGGACAATGGAATTTAGATTTCTTTATATCACTTTCTCATTTTCCGGTAAGTCACCTTTATTAACATTGTAAACCCAATCCAGAGCAATAAGAACTTGAATTCTAGCCAGTCCTTCTATGTTTTTCTGGGCTAGTTTGTTTGTCTCAAGGGTAATTCCCATAGAGGGCAAAAGATCCCTTATGCCAACTAGGATGAGACCTTGCACTGCCATCTCCAAATTGATCAAAATTTGGCATGATAAATGCAGCATAAGTAAGGTCATAAGACAATACAGTTGTTGCCATTGTATCTTAGAAAGCATTACATATCTTTACCTCTTATCTAAGTGGACCAGCCACAGTTCTAACCATTTACCTGATGCACATCCACAATGCTTGTAAGTTTCCTTCTTTGCCTGCTCACTGATACTGTGTTTCTGTAACTGTTGTCTGAAAGGAGTCATAATGTTATGCCCATCCAAGATGTATCTTAATGCTATTTTAGTTATTATAAAGGGGCAAGCTGGAGGTTGATAGATTGGTGAGGAAGCTTTCCCACATGGAGGAGAGTCAGCAACATTCATGGTGCTTTTCAGGCAACAGTAATTTAACTTATTTCCTGGTATCCAGAAATGGGCAATAAATAGACACGATTTATTGCCTAGGTGACCTAGAGTTTGGTCAGTAGGTTGATTGCTGAATTCCATGAGCTTTCCACATTTTCTGTTAAGCAGTTGTGAGGCCTTCATTCTTCATTTTTGGATAATCATGTTTCTTTCTTTTTTTTATTGAAGTATATGCAATTTACAATATTTTCAGGTGAAGAATATGGTGATTCAATATTTTTATAAATTATAATTCATTTAAAGTTATAAAATATTGACTATATTCCCTGTGCTTTACAATATATCCTTGTTGCTTATTTATTTTATACATAATAGTGTCTCTTAATCCCACATCCTTATTTTGTACCTCCCCCCTTCCTCCTCCCCACTGGTAACCATTAGTTTGTTTTCTATATTTATGAGTCTTTTTCTATTTTGTTATAGACATTTATTTGTTTCAATTTTTAGATTCTACAAATTAGTGATGGTATAGAGTATTTGTCTTTATCTGACTTATTTCACTCTATACTCTCTAGGTCCATCCATGTTGTTGCACATGGCAGAATTTCATTTTTTTTTTTATGGCTGAGTAACATACCACTGTGTGTGTATGTGTGTGTATACCACATCTTCTTTATGCATTCATTTGTTGATGAGCACTTAGGTCACTTCCGTATCTTGGCTATTGTAAATAATGCTGCTATGAACACTGGGGTACATGTATCTTTTCAAAATAGTGTTTTTGTTTTCTTTGGATATACACTCATATGGTAGTTCTATTTTTAGTTTTCTGAGGATCCTCCATAATGTTTTCCACAGTGGCTGCACAAAAGTACAAAACACCCACAGTGTACAAGGTTTCCCTTTTCTCCACATCCTCTCCAACATTTGTTATTTGTAGACTTTTTGATGATAGCCATTTTGACAGATGTAAGATGACAGCTCATTTTGGTTTTGATTTGCATGTCTCTGATTAGTGATGCTGAGCATTTTTTCCATGTGCCTCCTGCCTATCTGTATGTCTTTTTTAGAAAAATGTCTATTAAGGTCTTCTGCCTATTTTTTAATCTTTTTTTTAAATTGAGTTGTATGAGCTGTTTATATATTTTGGATATTAGCCCCTATTTGTCATATCATTTGCAAATATTTTCTCCCATTCACTAGGTTGTCTTGTCTTTTTGTGGATGGTTTTCTTTGCTATGCAAAAGCTTATAAGTTTAAATAGGTTCCATTTGTTTATTTTTGCTTTTCTTTTGCCTTGGGAGACAGATCCAAGAATTATTGCTACAATTTTTATCAAAGGGTGTTCTGCCTATGCTCTCTTCTAGGAGTTTTATGGTTTCTGGTCTTACATTTAGGTCTTTAATACATTCTGATATTTTTATATATGGTGTAAGAAAATTTTCTCATTTTTTTTACATATAGCTCTCCAGTTTTTCCAGCACCACTGATTGAAGAGACTGTCTTTTCTCCATTGTATATTCTTGTCTCCTTTGTTGTAGATTAATTGACCATAAGAGTGTGTGTTTATTTCTGGGCTCTCTATTCTGTTCCATTGCCCTATGAGTCAGTTTTTGTTCTAGTACCATGCCGTTTTGATTACTGTAGCTTTGTATTGGGTTGGCCAAAATGTTCATTCGGGTTTTTCCGCAAGATCTTTTTTTTTTGCGGTACGCGGGCCTCTCACTGTTGTGGCCTCTCCCGTTGTGGAGCACAGGCTCCGGACGCGCAGGCTCAGCAGCCAGGGATCACGGGCCCAGCCACTCCACGGCATGTGGGATCTTCCTGGACTGGGGCATGAACCCGTGTCCCCTGCATCGGCAGGCGGACTCTCAACCACTGCGCCACCAGGGAAGCCCCACACGATCTTATGGAAAAACCTGAAGGAAGTTTTTGTCCAACCCAATAGTATAGTCTGAAGTCAGAGAGCATGATAACTCCAACTTTGTTCTTTTTTGTTAAGATTGCTTTGGCAATTATGGGTCTCTTGTGATTCCATATATATTTTAAGATTATTTGTTCTAGTTCTGTGAAAAATGTACTGGGTATTTTGATAGGGAATGCATGACATCTGTAGACTGCTTTGAAGTATAGAAACTTTAACAATATTAATTCTTCCAATTCAAGTATAAGGGATATCTTTATATTTCTTTTTATCATTTTCAAATTCTTTCATCAATATTTTATAGTTTTCAACATATAGGTCTTTAACCTCCTTGGTTAAGTTTATTCCTAGGTTTTCTTTTTGATGCCATTATAAATGGGATTTTTTTCCTTAATTTCTCTTTCTGATAGTTCATTGTTAGTACATAGAAAAGCAACAGACTTCTGTATATTAATCTTGTACTTGCAACTTTACTGAATTCATTCATTAGTTCTAATAGTTTATTGGGAGAGGCTTTAGGGTTCTCTCTATATAGCATTGTGATGTCTGCAAATAGTGACTGTTTCACTTCTTTTCCAATTTGGATCCCTTTTATTTCCTTTTCTTTTCTGACTGTTGTGGCTAGGACTTCCAATACTATATTAAATAGAAGTGGTGAGAATGGGCATCCTTGTCTTGATTCTGATTTTAGAGGAAAAACTTTCAGCTTTTCACCCTTGAGTGTGATGTTAACTGTGGGTTTGTCATAAATGGACTTTGCTATGTTGAGATGTACTCACTCTATACCAACATTGATGAGAATTTTTTGTCATGAATAGATTTCAATTTTTTTCAAAAACTTTGTGTATTTGAGGTTATCATGTGATTTTATCTTTTCTTTTGTTAATATGGTGTATCACATTTATTGATTTGAGAATACTGAACCATCCTCGCATCCCTGAAATAAATCCCACTTGATCATGGTGTATGATCCTTTTTACATATTGTTGAGTTCAATTTGATGATACTTTGAGGATTTTTACATCTATATTTATTGGAGGTATTGGCATGTAATTTTCTATTTTTTAGTGTGCTTTTCTGGTTTTGGTATCAAGGTAGTGGTAGCCTTGTAGAATGAATTTGGGTGTAGTCCATCCTTTTCAAATTTTTGAAATAGTTTGAAAAGGATAAGTATTAGCTCTTTATATGTTTGTAGAATTCCCCTGTGAAGCCACATCTGGTCATGCACTTTTGTTTGCTGGGAGTTTTTTAAAGTTACATATTCAATTTAAACTAATGATCAGTCTGAGCAGATTGTCTATTTTTTCCTGATTCAGTTTTGGAAGGTTATATATTTCTAGAAATTAGTTCATTTCTTCTAGGTTGTCCAATGTGTTAGCATATAACTCTTTACAGTACTCTATTATGATTTTTGTATCTCAGTGGTACTGATTGCTATTTCTCCTCTTTCATTTCTTATTTTGTTTATTTGGGCCCTCTATCTCTTCTTGATGAGCCTGGTTAAAGGTTTATCAATATTTATGTTTTCAAAAAAGAGATATTGGTTTTATCTTTTCTATTTTTTGTTTCTATTTTATTTCCTGTCTGATCTTTATTATTGCTTTCCTTCTCCTGACTTTGGGCTTTGTTTGTTCTTCTTTTTCTAATTCTAATAGAAGTTTAGGTTGCTTATTTAAGATTTTTCTTGTCTCTGAAGGTAGGCCTGTATTGCTATGAACTTCCCTTCTAGAACTGCTTTTGCTGCATCCCATTGATTTTGGAAAGTTGTGCTTTCATTTTCATTTGTCTTGATGTATTTTCTGATTTTGTCTTTGATTTCTTCTTGACCCATTGCTTTTTTTTTAGTAGCATGATGTTTGGTCTCCATGTGTTTGTTCTTTCCCCATTTTTCTTTCTGTAGTTATTTTCTAGTTACATACCATAGTGTTCAGAAAAGTTGCTTGATATAATTTCTATCCTCTTAAATTTGTTGAGACTTGTTTTGTGGCCTACCTAGTATGTGATCTATCCTGGAGAATGTTCCATGTACCCTTGAAAAGAATGTGTATTCTGCTGTTTGGGGATGGAATGTCCTGTAGATATCTATTAAGTCCAACTGCTCTATTTTGTCATTTAAGACCAATGTTGCTTATTGATTTTCTTTCTGGATAATCTGTCAATTGATGTAAGTGTGGTGTTAAAGTTCCCTACTGTTATTATATTGTTGTCAATTTCTCCCTTGATGTCTGTTGATATTTGCTATATATATTTAGGTGCTCCTGTATTGAGTAGATATATGTTAATGAGTGTGGTATCATCCTCTTATATTGATCCCTTTATCATTATATACTGTTCTTTTTCATCTTTTGTTACAGCATTTGATTTAAAGTCTATTTTGTCTGATATGAGTATTGCTACCCCTGCTTTCTTTTCATTTCAATTTGCATGAAATATCTTTTTCCATCCCTTCACTTTCAGTCTTCGTGTCTTTAGCTCTGAAGTGAGTCTCTTGTAAACAGCATACAGATGGGTCTTGTTTTTTCATCCAATCAGCCACCCTATGGCTTTTTATTGGAGCATTTAGTCCATTAATATTTAAAGTAATTATTAACATGTTTTTACTTATTGCCATTTTATTACTTCTTTGCTGGTTGTTTTTGTAGTTTTTCCCTGTTGTTTTCTTCTTTTAGTGTCTTTGCTTGTGGCTTGGTTTTTCTTCAGTGTGTGCTGTGTTCCTTTCTCTCTTGTTTTTGTGTATCTATTGTAGGTTTTTGATTTGTATTACCATGTGGTTCATAAATGTTGACTGATAACTATATCTATTTGTTTTAAACAGGTAGTCCTTTAAGCTCAAATACTTTATAGAAAATCTACATTTTCCAATCCCCTCTCCCATGTTTTGTGTTTTGATGGATGTCATATTTTACATCCATGTTTATCCCTTTACTGATTATTGTAGTTGTGCTTGATTTTACAATTTTTGTCTTTTAATCTTTGTACTAGCTTATTTAAGTGGCTGATTCTCAGCCTTTACTATATATTTGCCTTTACTAGTAGGATTTTTCCTTTACTATAGATGCTTACTCTTATTATAGCTTTTTCTTTTCCATTTAGAAAAGACATTTTAGCATTTCTTTTAAGGTTTGTTTAGTATTGATGAACTCTTAGTTTTTGCTTGTCTGAGAAGTTCTTTCTCTCTCTGATTCTAAATGATAATTTTGTGGGTTACAGTATCCTAGGTTGCAGGTTCTTCCCTTTCAGCACTTTAAATATGTGTCACTTCCTTCTGGCCTGCAATGTTTCTGCTGAAAAATCAGCTTTTAACCTTATGGAGGTTCCCTTGTATATGACTTTTGCTTTTCTCTAGCTGCTTTTAGAATTATCCCTTTATCTTTAACTGTTGCTGTTTTAATTATGATATGTCTTGGTGTGGATCTCTTTGGGTTCATCTTGTTTGGGACCCTTTGCTCCTCCTATACCAGGATGTCTGTTTCCTTCTTCAGGTTTGGGAAGTTTTCAGTCATAATTACATTAAATACATTTTCACCTCCCTTCTAACTCACTTCACATTTTGGGATCCATATAATGTGAATGTTTGTATGCTTCATGTTATTTCAGAGATTCCTTAAAGTGTTCTAATTTTTTTCTAATTTGCTTTTCTTTTTGCTGTTCTGATTGGGTGATTTCCATTATTCTATCTTACAGATCACTTATGTATTCCTCTGTATCACCTAATCTGCTGTTTATTCTGTCTAGTGTGTTTTTCTTTTCAGTTGTTTTCTTCAGTTTTGACTGGTTCTTTTTATATTTTCTAGGTCCTTGTTAAAATTCTCAGTGTATTCGTCTGTTCTTTTCTCTAATTCAGTTAACATTCTTATTACTAATTATTTGAATTCTTTATATGGTAAATTGTTTATTTCTCTTTCATTAGTTGTTCTTTCAGGTGTTTTTTCCTTGTTCTTTTGAGATAAATTATTCTGTCTTCTCATTGTGCTTAACTTTCTGTCTCTATGAAATTAGGTGAAATATTTGCCTGTTGTGGTCTTTAAGGGGTGTCCTTGGGTGGGAGCATCCCTATATTGTCTGTGTGTGGCCAGTGGTTTTGGTGTGAGATCTGGATTTAATGTAGACATAAGTCACGTCTTTCCTTGGGGTGAGCTGGCAGCTATTACTGGTAGGAAGTGAGGCTGGAGATGGAGGGGCTAGGGCCAGAACCAAGAATGAGCCAGATCTACTCCTATGTTCAGTGGCCATTACTGCTCCATAAGAGGCAGGGGTAGGTCCCAAGTTGCTAGAGCAGAAGCCCTGAACTTCTGGTCCAAGCTGGCTTAGTTCCCTTCAAGTGTGTGCTGTCACTCCTCCCAGCAGTGTCACCTCATTGGCATGGTACTCAGGGAGGCCTGGGGTGAAGGCTGTGGCACTCTGGCTGCCATAAGATATCTGAACTGCCTCTGATGAACCACCTGTGTAAACACTGGCAATGGCTGTCCCTGTTCTGCTCAGATACCATTTTACTGCCTCAGTGTCTCACACCAAGGTGTTTCCGTGGTCATAGCAGCTCTCATTCCAGTGTGGAGCTACAATGTGAGGCAAGCAGGGCTGGAGAATTTGCTTGGCTCATGCATGCACAGGGATGGATGTGGGAAATCAGTTAACAATGTGTGTTCTCACTCCACTCTCTCTGCCCTGCTTTGGGAGTAAGCAAACCTTTTCCTGCTTTTCACAAGTGCAGTTCAGGCTTTCCACAGCTCTCCTTTTAGTCCCAACAGCCCTCCAAACAGCCAAGAGGGCTTGTCTTCCTTTTGTCAGACCCCAAGGCTGGGGCACCCTCCACTCACTCCCCATGGAGGATCTCTGCCCCTGTAATCTCCCTTTTCTTTTGAGTCCCCTCCTAGGGGCACAGGTCCCAAACTGATTGCTTCTCTTTCCCTTCCTACTTAATTTCGTGTGGATTTTTCTTACAACGTTGGTTGTACAGGAGTCTTTCTGCCAATCTCCAGTTAGTTTTCAGTGAGAATTGTTCCACATGTATATGTATTCTGATGTGTTTGTAAGGGGAGGTGAGTTCCACATCCTCCTACTTTGCCATCTTCATCTGAGTTTTTAGGAATCTCACCATTTCTGTAAGTCAAAAGTCCAGTACCACATGACTGGGATATCTGCTCAGGGTAACACAGAGCTGACACCAAGGAATTGCCCAGGTTGAGCTCTTACTTAGAGGCTCAGGAAGAAAGTCTACTTCCAAGTTAAATTCCAGAGCAGTTAAGTTCCAAGCAAATTCAGTTTTTTGCAGTTGTAGGACTGAGGTCACTGTTTCCTTTCTGATTGACTGTCAGCTTGGCCTACTCACAGTTCCTACATTCTACCAGCATCATTTGCCCCAAGATGTCCCCTTCATTTTCAAGCCAGAAAGGGTACATAATTTGTCTGATTTCTCTTGTCACTGGCCTAGATCCACATTTAAAGATTTTTTGATTAGGTCAGGCACACCTGGAAGTCATGTTCCTTTCATTATTCTATCCTCATAACAAAAGAGTAACAAATGGTGAAGAGCATGAGATTTTAACCAACATGCAACCTAACAGATTTGTCATCCATTATTCATGATACTGTGGTAGACTAAAAGCACAGGACGGACTTCAGGGTCAAAGGACAATTTATTACTCTCAGCATTAGCAATAACCACAATATCATTATTTTGGCCTCACTTCTTGTTATATACTGAATGTTTGTGTCCCCTCAAAATTTATCTGTTAAAACTTAATCCCCACTGTGAAGGTATCTGGAGCTGGGATTTGGGGGAAGTGACTAGGTCAGGAGGATGGAGCCCTCATGAATGGGACTAGTACACTTAAAAAAAAAAAAGACTCCAGAAAGCTTCCTCCCCCTTTCTACCATGTAAAGACACAGTGACAAAAAGGCTATCTATGAACCAGGAAGTGGATCCTCACCAGCCACTAAATCTGCTGGTGCCTTCATCTTGAACTTTCCAGGCATCAGAAATGTGATACATTTCTGTTGTTTGTAAGCCACTTAGTATATGGTATTATGTTATAGCAGCCCAAACAAACTAAGACAGTTCTCCCAGGCACAGTTCCCAAAGGAAAATGGAAAGAAGACAGGTGGTACTGGCCATGCAGTAAGTTGTGGTACAAGAGAGGACACATGAGCCTATGGAATCCAAATCTTTAATACTAAACAATATGATTGTTAGACTGCAGTTCCAGAGGGAAACACTATCTTTATCTTCAAAGCAAATTTGTCCTTTTCTCTGGGAAGGAAACACTGTATCTTTCAAAGATGTTTTCTGTACAAATATTCTTGAAAATAAAGTCCAGAAAATAGTACCTTTGCTCACAAGATATTCAGAAATACAAGAGATCCATGAAGAATGGTCTTCTAAAAATATATTCTTACTGTATTTGTCTTTTTGCCCTCATATGTCCTGAGAGGTGTTTGTTGAAATCTCTCATTATATCATTGGCCATTTGCATATTTTATTTTTTAGTTCTAACAATTTATCATGACCCCACCCTAGTCCTGCAATTACAGTTTCACATTAGATAAAACAGTCCTTATATCTGTGCTACTAGCTTACTTATAACCACCTTCCCCCAAGGAAGAAACAAAGGAGGACTGAAATTTTAAAAGATTATATTTTTGTAGTATATGCTTCTAGAGTGTACTATGCTTTATGTATCCTCTATCACTCAAGTCACAGAATGATCTATATGTCAAGTTTTATTTTCCTTGGAGATGAACAGCCTGACATACAGAAAGATAAAATAATATACATATGTTATTCCACAGCACAATTTGGTTTTAATTTCAGCCTATTAATCTCAAAAATTTCTGTATAATGACATATCTTCAGGCAGAAATTCTTTGCTTGCTTTTCATTGATAACCTTGCTTTTATGGCTTATTTTTCTTTTTTTTAATATCAAAATTTATTTAGAGCTGATCTTGACTATAGCAATAAATTGTTATGGTCTTTTTATAACAAGTTTTGGAGTTAGAAAATTTTCTCATCTAATAGAATAGCTTATTAAAAAAGACAAATTATTGAACAATACTAAGCCTCAGTTTCCTTAGAAGTAATATGAGACTATATCTTAATTCCCAATATTTTTTGTAAATATTAATAAAGCAATACATAAATGACATACATGGTTCAGTATGTGGGGCATAGTATACCTTCAGCAAATAGCACTTACAAATGTCATATCAAAAAAAAATATATAGATTCCAATATCTACATTATAAAAATGCTATCTACAGCTGGTTAACTGAGAGCTTTATTATCCAGAATACCAAATAAGTTTAAGAGGATTTGTTTGAGGCTAATAATGTGTGTTAAAACTGAATTATATTTACATACCAGGATTTCTAACAAGCCTGTGTTGGTACCATTAAGTATAATGACAGAAAAATATTTTGCCTTCCTATAGTGGGGGTGTGGGTGCAAGTGATACCTTGAAATACATACTATGCAAACACTACATGTATACAAAAAACTAATGGACCCCCCAATATCATGTTATTCATTATTTTAACATAAGTATCTGTATTTTTTAAAAAAGTTATCAATTCACTTGTTTAAGAAATTTCTAAATAAATTTGTTCCATCCCACTATCTTAGTACATAGAAAAATGGCAAAATCGATTAATGTTGCCTTTATTTCCTTATTCATAATGTGCATTTTAAGTACTCAGTTGTAAAAATGCAATAAAATGTTTCCTTCCTAGTAATTTTTATAAGTGCTTCTGTTCATTTCAATTATTATCATGGGCATGCCAGTAACAATGTGTTTTAAAGTTGGCATAACATATAGAAATGAAGAATAGGGCTTACTCTGCTAGACAAGATATTTGTCTGCATTTTATTCTAAACAGATTATCATCCATAAAAGGTTCATCTGCAGCAATATCTGAAATATTCTGCATAAGTGCCAGTTAAGTGCATTTGTTTCCTAAATCTACCCAGCATAATAATATTAGACATTATATTTTTGGACCACATAAGCAAATGTTTCCACCAAGCAATTTCAATCGTAACTATTTTGCAATTTTTCCTCTAGTGCCAGTTGAAAATGCATATGCTCTATCATCTCCATTAAATTCTTATATCCATTAAAACATGAGATTAATATGGAAGCCAAGCATTTTAACAACATAATTTTCATTTGCATGAATTTTTTTGTGTTTAAAGCACATTGCAAATCTCAAATTTTTACATTATACCCTATAGCAAGGTTTTAGTAATTTTAATAATCAATCACCTAATCTTTGGAATGACAGAAAAGTAGGGTACCTATGAAAATTTTGAAATAAGAATGATACAGAAATAAAAGGTGATTGTAATGGGTCTTTGCTTAGCTCAGAATAATGGCCTATATTTGAAAATATCTGACTGCCCTAATGATATGGAAGAAAAAAAATTAGAGATTGAAGTTAATTAACAGAAATATTTTTAGTATTTTTTTCATATAACTTAATTTCCTTTATTTATTCTGAGAAATAATTGAATTAAGGCAGCTAACCCACTATGCTTTTGCTATATTTTTTATATTTAATTTAATTTTATTTATACTTTAAAAAAATCACCAACAGACTACTTTAAGGCATATGAAAGCTGGAGTTTTTATTCTGGTTGTCAAAGTATTCTAATTCAATAAAAAGTAATCAACAGAAGATTTGCTAAACAGGTTAAGACATTATAGTTCATAAATAATAGGGAATATGGAAGCATTTGGTTTACTCCAATCAACTGGAGAAACTTAAAGAGAAAATACCTGTAGATTATGAAATTTTAAAAGAAGTGGACAGTTTTCTTCATTTTGTATAGCATGTGGTATATAACATGATGCTTGGCTCATTGATTTATCATTGGATATTATAAATTCAAAATTAGACCAATAATACATTTAATTTATAAATATGCTCTATAAAATACACTGAATTTAAGTGCTTTTTGGCTGATGCATTACCCCTGGGAAGTAATGTTCATTGTTTTAAAAGACTATTAACATGCCTGGTTAGAACATATTTTTAATTTTTGTAGAGTTACAGTCCTAGGACAAACATTTAGAACTTTTTGACACTGTGATGTTTTACTGAAAATGCCTTATTGAGCTAGATAATATAATATAGTAATATGGACCTTTTGTAATCTGGATCTACAGGGTGTATTATAACTAATGATAGTACATAGAGTCAAAGTAGGCTTTTTTTTTTTTTCCCTTCCAGATGGCAGGACGAAAGGTTGGAATGTGAATCAAGGTTAAGTCTGATTACTCCTACTACATGTGTTATTTTTGGGTTTATTGTCAGTCACTGCCCACCTGAGGTCCTGAGAGTTGTTATGATTTGTCATGAACTAATTTTGTAATTAGTCAGCTGAAGGAATAAATTAGTATCGATAAGATTTAGAACCAGAAAGTGGAGAGGAAGATGAGTTTTATGTTTTAATAGATGGGAATTTACTACTGGACCAAGCTATCAGCCATCCAATTAAACAATCGGTATAGTTTATTTGGATTGTTTCTAAGCGTTCTAGTACATAGGTCACTCTCTAAACTTAAGGGTGTAACCATTTTGAGGTGATCCAGAAGAGCAGCTTGGGAGGCTACCCCCTGATATTTGCTCCAAATAACTTAGCTGAAAAATTTGATGAGCCCTGGACATTCAAAGCCTTTTAAGTTCCATTTTTTACTTTTGGGGGAAAATAATCTCTTTCAAAATATGCAAGATCCTAAATTTCTGGATCTTTTTTATCGCCTTTCATTTTTTTTAAAATTGAGGTATAATTTACATGTAACATTGGTTTCAGGTGTACAACATAATGATTCGATATTTGTATATATTGCAAAAATGATAACCACAATAAGTCCAGTTAACATCCATCACTATACAGTTATATATTTTTTTTCTTGTGATGAGAACTTTTATGATCCACTCTCTTCACAACTTTCATATATTCAGTACAATATTACTAACTATAATCACCATGCTGTACATTACAACTTCCTGATTTATTTTATAACTGTATGTTTGTACTTTTTGGTCCTATATAATATAGTAATATGGGCCTTTTGTAATCTGAATCTCCAAAGATGTATCATGTCTAATAATTGTATATAGAGTCAAAATAGACTTTTCAATATGAGTTTACATGAAAATTTTAGATGATGAATATTACCATAAAGTTACTTTAGGTACATTTTCACATATGGTCAATCAAGCTGTGTGTTTTCTATCTATTTAAATCTCAGTGCTATAGTCGGATATTTGTGTCCTCCAAATTATATGTTATAATCTTAACTCCCCAAAGTGATGGTATTAGTATGTGGGTGCATTTTAGAGGTGTTTAAGTTATGAGGGTAGAATCATGAATGGTTGGGATTGGTGCCTTATAAAAGAGATCCCATAGAGCTCCCTGGTCCCTTCTACCATGTGAAAATAGTCTAAGTATTTAAGTAAGAAGTCTATGACCCAGAAGAGGGTCCTCATCCAACTGTGTTGGCACCCTGATCTTGGGCTTTCAGCCTCCAGAACGATGAGCAATAAATTTCTGCTGTTCATGAGCCACCCAGTTGAGGCATTTTTTTTTCCTAGCAGTCAGAATAGACTAAGAGACTCAGAAAGATCAGTCAGAAGTGTCTTACTCGGTCTTCTACTCACAAAATATTCCATACCAAGCATTAAGTATTACATGTCCTGTGAGGTAAGCAGTATTATTACTATATTGAGTGACAAAAATAGGGTGAACAGGGGGAGTTTAAAGAATTATTAACTAATAATGAGAGATTAACTACTAATGGTTAAAGATAATTCTAAAGGATATAAGGAGAGCAGATATAGGGATCAGCCACTACCTCCAGGGCTGAGGCAGAGGACCCAAGGCAGAAACAAATTTGGAAGAGCTTCCTCAATTCCCACTAAGGCTGAGATTCAGACTGTAGTGAAGATAGTGTTGGCATGGCTCACTAGAGAGTGGAAAACTTCACTGAGGTGTTGTGGACAGGGACTGACTGAGGTGCCAAATAAGCTCACCTCTAGCAAGCTACTTGCTGGGGTGCTGATGATATTTGTGGGAAGTTGCCCAAACACTATGAGAAGCTGCCCTCTGGGTTACTAGTGGAATTTGCTGGAAAGCTGCCTGTAAGAATACCACTGAAAACTGTGGGAGTGCTCAAATTCACTGAGGGGTGAGTACGTTTGTGTGTTCTGCATACCGTTGGCCACTGTGTGCTGCAGAGCCAGAAACGAAACTCGTTAGGAAGAGGAACCCCTCTGCCCTGCCATGTACCTCTAGCACATTTTATCAACAAATCCGAACACTATACCATCCGGCAAAACCAGAAATGTTTACCGGGTTTATTGCCAGAAGTGCAAAGCAGGGCAAAGAAGGCTGGATTTGGAGCAGAGAGGAAATACATTTATAATTGGCATACTTTTGTATTTGTAATTCCTCTTAAATGTTAGCAACATAGTAAGCTCCTTGGGGGCAAGGGCAATGTCACCCTTCTTCCCCCACCCCCATGGGTATATGGCAAAAGCATGAGGAAAACCATGTTAAGAGAGGATATATTACATATTCAAACCATTTAGGTTCTTTCCGTGTATTGTTTCTTCAGAGGACTGTAGCCTAGTATTTCCACTTTTGAAGAAGCAAAAGTGGTGAATCAGGGATAATTAGTGAAAATCAGGATAAATAGTTTGATTAATTTCACTCAACTCTTTGAAGCATATACATTAAATAATTTTTATTTACTTATTTATTTAATGCCACCTCTATGCCCTTGCAACTTATCCCCACCCCCAATATTCCACCTGAGTCTCAGGCTCCCTCAATGATATCTCAGTAGAAATCTTTAAATTTTCAGTTGATTTTGGTTGTTAAATTCTCTTGTGGCTTTCAAAATTTAGAGTAATTCAGTTTAAAGCATATGTTTTATATTGGATTCAAAGCTGTTCTCTCACTAATGTAGACTGTATGTGTGCCTGCAGTGGTCTGAGAGGAGAGGTCAGGGGCCTGTGAAGCTCTTTCAAAGTCACCTCTCTTGCCCACCAATTTATTTTCCTTGGTGAAAAAGGCTAAGAAGAACGGGAAGATGTTCAATAAAATATATTTCTTTGAATGAGTATTTGAGTGTGTGTCAACTGGCCATCTTTTCTGTCATAACAAATCATACAAAGGTAGGAGAGATGAAGTTGCTGTCCTTTCCACTCTTCTTTTTGGTCATAACTGATCTTTCTTCTTTTGGTCATAACTGATCTTTCCACTCTTCTTTTTGGTCATAACTGATCATTGTCTTTAGTCTTACAGTGGCAATATACAGGCCACAGCAGGCTTTGATGACTCAGGCTCAAACACCTGCCTCAAACATTAGTACTATACCAGTGGACACTTAGAAGTGTCGACTTACTCAATTTGACACCTAGGAGGGAGGCCTAGTGGCATGTGCCTAATATGCCTGAAACTCTGAATCACACTCTGGCAGTCCCAGCAAAATATTGCCGGTAAATGTGTAATCTGTCCTCCAAACCTCTAATCATGAGACTGTTCTTATAGGCAAGGGTAAAGTCCATTTTCTGTACCTCTTGGGAAACGTACATTTAAGAGTTTTCCTTACCTAATCTTGGCCTGGCCACAGCATTTCTCCTCAATCCTCCTGCCTTCATCAATTCAGTATCACATGCTAAAGTCGTTAAGGCCAGTGGCTAAGCAGATATCCTATTTGGGAGGTAAATAATTAATCCTGCCTTACAAGCAATTCTCCAATGACTACTACATGCCAGGGTGGTAATGAAAATCAGTCAACATCCCCTCCTAGAGAATAACTTCTTTTCATCACCTGTCCTCCCTCAAAAGACCACCTTTGTCCCTGTATCTCAACAGTTCTCTTAAATAGGGAAAGGCAAGTGGGAGATGATCTTAATGACAGTTTTCCTGAAACTATGACTTTCTTTGGGCTCTGGTCTCACAGCTTGCTGTTCTCTAGACTCAGAATGTAGGATACTGATAGGTTGGTTTTTCTCAGTTGTTGGCTATACTAGTCAATTCTATGAAAACCAGTCAGTTTCTCCAGCTTGACAATTTAATCTACGATGTTCCAAAAACAATGCATTCTGTCATTAGAATTATAAGGAATTGTAAAGATAAACATTTCATCTGCTTCATGAATCAGAATTAGACTAGAAGGGCCTGAGAATTAAATAAGAAATATACTTGACCTTTTTATTTTTGCACATTCTTTGAAGTTCGTGTAGTAATAATCTCTCTCACCATATTTTAAACTTTGTTTTATGTTTTCTACAGAGCAATCTATCTTGTGAAGAATTAAGTTATTTTAAGGAAATCTGAGAAGGAATTTTCAGAGTTTTCTTAAGCTTTAGTGTTTAAAGAGTACTCCCTTATGCTGTAATGCTTGTTAAAAAGGGATACAAGAGTGCCATGCAGTGATCTGATACAGAGAGACTAAGGGAATACAGGGAGACCAAGGGGGGAGAATAAGGTGGGAACAAGGATCCATTTTTTAAAAGCAACTTATACATTTCTAATGAAGAGTAATAGACTATAATGTAAGAAACAAGGGTTTGATGTGTTTTTAATAAATTTTAGCATATTTTATAGGATATTGAAACTTTCACTCTCAGTAAATTTAATGATCTCTCTAGAATGATATTCACAATATTCCTGCTGTTTTATCTTATGTACGCATTGTAGAAAAAACTTGAAAAGTGTTAATGAAAAAAAATTATAAACACTTCCATAAGGATAAAACATAACTCCATGTAAATAAAAATAGCAATTAAAAATGTTGCTTTCCCTAAAAAGTACTGGTAAATTGTAATACTGAAAATACTATAATTCGAGAATTAAAAGTAATAAATTTAAGGGCACGAAAAATGATATTCAATATGAGTCAGTGACTTCATGATATGAAATCTGAAAATTTCCCAAAGTCGAGAAGAGCTTCTTGGCATAAATGATACCTATTACAATATTTTAAGTAACATTCATGCGTGTTGTACCCTTTAGGAAACAGTGCAGTAGAGGGCATTTGTTCTTGGTTTTTCCCCTGGGAGTAGTTCTCTACATGAGTTTTGAAACATTCATAGGTAATAAAGTTAATGGTCTATGAAATAAATAATTTTCAGTAGTTTGAAACATTTTAAAATTAATTAGATTTTAATTAGTTTCAAAAAACTGATGTATAGTTGTATAATATTAGTTTCAGGTATACAATACTGTGATTCAAAATTTTCATAGATTATACTCCATTTAAAGTTATTATAAAATATTGGCTATATTCCATGTGCTGTACAATATATCCTGTAGCTTATTTATTTTATACACAGTCATTTGTACCTCTTAATCCTCTACCCCTATCTTGCCCCTTCACTTGGCTCTCTCCCCACTGGTAACCACTAGTTTGTGTTCTTCATCTGTGAGTCTGTGTTTTGTTATATTCACTACTTTGTTTTATTTTTATATGTTATAAGTGATATGTTATAAGTGATAACATAGAGTATTTGTCCTTCTCTGTCTGACTTATTTCACTAAGCATAATGCCCTCTAGTTCCATGCACCTTGTTACAAATGGCAGAATTGTGTTCATTTTCATGGCTGAATAAAATTCCATTGTAATGTATATACGACATCTTTATCCATTCACTGTTCATGGGCACTTAGGTGGCTTCCATATCTTGGCTATTGTAAATAATGCTGCTATGAACATGTTTAAGTAGTTTGAAACAGCATTTTTCTTTTCAACATTTTGACTATTAAAAATTTTTTTATTCTATATTTCCTTATTACTCACTCGATCTAAGTTTCTGTAGAACCAGTTCTAGTTTTATTTATTTATTTTTTTCTGTTGTTGTTGTTGGTGTTTGGTTTTGTTTTTATGTGTAGAATAGATTGAGATATCATCATAGATTAAAGAGAGAGAATTAGGAAGTATAAGAACTAATTTCTGGACCTGCTTTTTCAGGCTTATACTATATAATGCTGTGTAATAAATTTAAAAAAAATACTTGTTTATCTAATTTTTCAGTTTATAAATCTACTTTACATACATTGTCTAATTTTATCATCACAGCACACCATCAGAGATAAGGCAGGTATAACTGGTGTTATTTTCCTGAAAAGAAAAATGAAGCTGGAGAGAGAGATTGGTTTTTGTTTCCTGGTCAAAAATATGAGCATTGTTTTATTAATATTACCTCTTATGTCTCTATCTTTTTGATTCCACATATTTATAGGTCAGAAATGATTTTTTTCCTCAATTTTTCTGATATATTACTCTGCACAACAGAACATTTAAATGTTTAACAGCATGTAATCAATAAATTTATCATAATAGTCCTTAATGGGCAGTAAACTGGAGACCATCCACAAAGTGCAACTGTTATAATAATCTGACTAGAATTTCCAGAATAGATAAAAAGATACAGACCTCTAATTGAAATAAAATTGCAGCTACTTTTTAGTTTTCAGTGAGTATTAAATTGTGGAGCCAAGCTCCACGTTCTAGGAACCACAAAAGGTGGGATAGCAATTTCAGTAAAATGTTTCTCTCCTTGAAGGTTGTTATTCATTTTGTTTATTTTCTCTAAGATAATTCACATGGAGATGGGGAACAGAAAATAAGCCTCACTTTGCTCTTTAGGTCACAGGAAATTGCACAAGTCAGAATAATCAAGCTAGAGGCAAGATATTAAATCAGGAAGATGGAATATTTAGTTAGGAAAATGGCATAATATTCCAACTACATCACAACGGTGGTACCTGTGTATTTCTCAAAACCTTATCTTTATAGAGATTTTCTTAAATATGTGAATTATTTGTAATAGCTCCTATCAGGACTTACTGAAAGGATAATTCTCTATGATCTTTTCTTTTGTCCTTCTAGTTGGATAAATCAAATATCTTTCTGAACACGTTCCAACCATTCTACTCTAGTATACAAAATGTGAAACCTCCGTTTTTGACCTTTTGATCCCCCAATTCTGGAAGGATGGATATTGTTATTTCTTCATCTGATGAGGCATTTAGTTTAAGGGAAAGATTTTGATCTTGCCTTATTTCTCACTAAGGATTTATTGGGTTTAAATCAGTGACAGCTGTAAAGTTCACCTTTGCCCAGTGCAAGCTGGAGAGTCAAGTGATTCTTATCTGAGACCAATTAGCTTTCAAAAAATACAAATTGACAGGCCATTCCATGTACAAGTGAGTACAGAAAGAAAAATTACATGAGATAGTGAAAAACATTTTATTTTTAATTTTTTAGGAACTGACAAAAGAAATCTCCAACATAATACTATCAATGAGTTCCATAGGTAAATTGAGCAAAACTCTCACAAAACACTACTGTCAGAAAATTAGGATAAATAAATTCACAATATGCAGTTGTCACATCTTGGTGAAAGAAATGAGCTCTAAAGCACTGCTGTTCAAAATGTGATTCATGGATCTGAAGCACTGGTATCACTCAGGAGCATGGTAGAAATGCAGATTCTATGCCCCACTCCAAACTTACAGAATCAGAATCTTCATTTTATGAATACAGATTCACAGGAGACTCCTCGATTAAGTCTCCTAGAGAGACACACTGTTCTGAAAAACACTTGTTCTAGGATACGTAATCTGATGCACAGTTTATAACATGGCATAATTGATTAGCAAGAGATTTTTTGCAGGAATTGTGAAATGAATATGTTTTTGAATCTCCTATCAAAAGCCAAATCCGTATAACATCATTTTTTAAAGTGATGTCTCGATAATCAAATTTCTGTTTAAATATTTGTAGTGGCTTCATAAAATACATATGTGTACATGATTACATTCAGTTTATGATACATATTTCAAAAGTAACAATAAATATGACATTTTTAAGTGTATATGCATTTATGCACTGTATTTTGACTAACAGAAAAAATTGAATAAAATACATTGATGAAAGTCAGACTTGGTCTGTATATGATGAGTCACTACAGTAAAGTTTTTCAAGGACAAAAAAATGAAATTAACAATAGTCAATACAAAAGTAAGAAAATATTCCTAAAATGTCTAGAGACCTTGAACAGTTTTTCTCATAGGTTTCAGAACCAATGCATTGCAATTACCTTAGTTGCCTGCTATAAATTCAAAGGTTTGATCACCACAAGCCTACTGAAGCAGTCTTTGGATGTGGGATCCCTGAACTCTATTTTAACTTCCTGCCAATTCCTACGAATAATAAATTTGACAATCATTGACTTAAAACATTTTATTGCTGTGTTATAAAAAATGAATCTATGTTCTAGTTATTAACATTTGATTGAAAAAATTAATTTTCTCAACCAAAAGATGTTCCATATATCTCTTTTTATTGAACTATAGCCATTATCTATATGTGTATTCTATTTCCTAATCTGTCCATTCACTGAAAGGTCTCAGAAACAACCATGTCCTTATAATAATAAACATAAATAGAGGCCAGATCTTGATGTAAAGATCATTAAAAGGAACTGGTTTATGAGAAATGTCTCATCCTAGGGCAGGGGAAGTGTAGGTACTAGATAAACAAGAAGTATCTTGTTATATCAGACAATAAGGCCACACTTAAAAAGTGATAAGAACATGTCCAAAAGATGCAGAGACCAAATTGAAGAACCCCCCAATACCAACTCTTGGACAATATGATCTTAAAAATAATTAAGGAGCATAACGAAATATATATAATTAAAACTGGGAACAATGAATGGTAATAAAAATGAATGAATGAAGACGCTCTTTACAGAAGAATGCTGAATGCCAACTGGTAAATGTGAAATGAGTACTGGAGTTGAAAAATCATTTTGCATCCATCAAAATTATAAAAATTAGTGTAGGCAACATTAATAGATGTTAACTCTGAAAAAAACTTGATGAGGTCAGGATATCTTCATACTCTTAATGTGTGTTTCGCAGGTTGCTTTGTATTTACATGAGAAAATATACGAACTATATAATGGAGAAATTGAAGAACATCATTACTGATATGAAAATTTACATCACCATGAGAGAGGCAAATAGGCCTTATATGTCTACAGATGTGATATTCTAAGAAGGATCTACAATTCACTTTTGCAATATCCACCCTGAAAATACATAACCTGCATCTAAACATAAAGCAACATTAGACAATAAAAATTCTAAGTGGACAATGTTCTATTGAAAAAATTAAGAAGGAGTCTTCAAGTTACCAATATCATAAAAGACAAGTGAAATGGAAATCGTTCAGATTAAAAAAGACTAAAAATATATGATAATGATATGGTAGTTCTATTTTTAGTTTTTTGAGGAACATCCATCTTGTTTCCCATAGTGGCTGCACCAGTTTACCTTTCCAGCAACAGTAAATTAGGTACGGGTCCCCTTTCTCCATATCCTCACCAACATTTGTTACTTGTAGATGTTTTGATGATAGCCATTCTGAGAGGTGTGTGGTGGATACCTCATTGTGGTCTTGATTTGCATTTCCCTGATGATTAGTGATGTTGATCATCTTTTCATGTGCCTGTTGACCATCTATATGTCATCTTCGGAAAAATGTCTATTCAAGTCTCTGCCCATTTTTTAATTGGATAGTGTTTTCTTTTGATATTGAGTTATATGAGCTGTTTATATATTTTGGATATCAACCCTTTATCAGTTATATCATTAGCAAATATTTTCTTCCATTCAGTAGGTTGTCTTTTCATCTTGTGACTGTTTCCTTTGCTATGCAAAAACTTTTAAGTTTAATTAGGTCCCATTTGTTTAGTTTTGTTTTTGTTTCTTTTGTCTTAGGAGACAGTTCCAAAAAATATTGCTATGATTTAAGTCAAAGAGTGTTCTGCCTATTTTTTTCTAGGAGTTTCATGGTTTCAGGTCTTATATTTAGGTCTTTAACCCATTTTGAGTTGATTTTGTATATGGTGTGAGAAAATGTTTTAATTTCATTCTTTTACATGGAGCTGTCCAGTTTTCCTAGTACTACTTATTGAACAGAGTGTCTTTTTTCCATTGTATATTCTTGCTTCTTTTGTCATTGATTTATTGACCATAAGTGTATGGTTTTATTTCTGGGCTCTCTATCTAGCCATTTCATTCCTGGGTATATATCCAAAGAAAAAGGAAAAACACTGATTTGAAAAGGTACATGCACCCCAATGTTCATAGCAGCATTATTTACAATAACCAAGCAACCTAAGTGCCCATCAATAATGTATGGATAAAGAATATATGGCATATGTTTTACAATAGAATATTACTCAGGCATAGAAAAAAGAATGAAATTCTGACATTTGTAACAAGGTGGGTGGAGCTAGAGGGTATTATGCTAAATGAAAGAAGTCAGAGAAACAAACATTGTATGTTATCACTTCTATGTCGAATCTAAAAAATAAAACAAATGAGTGAATATGACAAAACAGAAACAGACTCACAGATGTAGAGTACAAACTAGTGCTAACCCTTGGGAGAAGGAAGGAAGGAGGGACAAGATCAGGATAGAGAATTAAGAGATAAAAACTACTATATATCAATATAAAATAAGCAACAATGATATATTGTACAGCAAAGGAAAATATATCCATTATTTTGTAATTACTTTAAATGGAGTATAATGTATAAAAATAGTGAATCACTACGTGGTACATCTGAAACTAATACAATATTATAAATCAACTATACTTCAATTAAAAAAATGAATTTAGATAATTAATATCCCCAAACAAAATGTCTATTTCACAGTATTTAAAAATCTTGCAGCCAATAAAAAATATAACTTTTACTTAAAAGAAGATATAATGAAATATCTAATTCTAGTGTGTATTTTGACTGGAGAAGAGAGAAAAAAAGCTATGAAGGAAATTAATTTCCAAATTGAAATACTGGATGCAGTTTAGAGGTCAGTAGACATTTGTTAACATCCAAAACACTCATAAAACATTTAGTTGATAAGACATTTGGTCTACACCAAAAGATCCTAGATATTTGCAGGACCATTTTGTCCTGTCCAAAATGTGCCTAAGTCATTTGGTCCATGCCAAAAGGTCCTTGATATTTGGTCCTGTCCAAAACCATTTCGCATGGACCAAATAGGCTCGTGGGTGTTTCATACAGGAGCAAATATCCTGCAAGAAGTTTAAATCATAGTATTTATAATAGTTAAATGTATACAACATCTTTAATCTTAGAAACTAAACACTAAAATATTTAGAAGTAGAGGGTCATGATGTATGTAACTTATGAAATTGTTCAGAAAAATGTAGTGTATCTTACATAGAACATCAGCATGTAAATAATGTGTGGATGTATCATATTTACTCAACCAATCTCCTAAATTTGGAAATTTACATAGATTCCAATAGTTTGCATGTTACAAATAGTATTGCAATGAAAAATCTTTTGCATATATATTTTCATATTTTTAGAAGCATATCTTTAAAGTAATGTCTTTAAAGATATATTGCTGAGTTAAAGGGAAAATGGATATATAATTTTGTTAGTTATTGACAAAATTTTCTTCCATAGGGCTAGAACAACTTTGCACTTCCCTGCAGCAAAGTCTGAGAGTGACTATTTTTTGATAGTCTCACTAGTAATCTACCTTGAATTTTTGCTAATCCAATATTTCAAAAATTGTATCAAATTATAATTTTAATGCAGTTATATTCTGAGTGATATTGAACATATTTTATATGTTTAATCGCCATTTTTATATCTCTGAGTTATCTCCATATGAATTTTGTCCATGTTTTTATAGAACTATAGTCTTTTACCTAGATTTTTAAGTTCCTCATATATTAGTGATATTAGACTTTTACTTGTTTATGCTTTTTTTTCTTGTTTTTGTTTTATTTTTATTTTTGGCTGCATTGGGTCTTCGTTGCTGCTCACAGGCCCTCTCTAGTTGAGTTGAGCGGGGTCTACTCTCTGTTGCGGTGCGCAGGCCTCTCACCACAGTGGCCTCTCCCATTGCAGAGCACTGGCTCCAGGAGCGTGGGCTTCAGTAGTTGTGGCACGTGAGCTCAGTAGTTGTGGCTCACGGGCTATAGAACGCAGGTTCAGTAGCCGTGGCACATGGGCTTAGTTGCTCCATGGCATGCGTGATCCTCCCTGACCAGGGATTGAACCCGTGCCCCCTGCACTGTCAGGCGGTCTCCCAACCACTGCGCCACCAGGGAAGTCCCTATACTGTTTTTTCATTCAGATTTTTATGTAGTCTGTTCTGTCATTTGTTTTTCTTTTACTATGACTGAACTTTTAAAAATCATAGTTAGGAAGCTTTCCCTCACACTGCAATTATGGAAGAATCTGCCCATATTTTCCTCTAGTATTTCCTTTGTTTCCTCTTTTGTATTTATACAGACCTCTAATACATTTAGAGTTAATACTTTATATAGAATGATGAATGAATCTATTGTATATTTTTTCCAAAGGGCCACCCAATTGTCCCAACACAATTATTAATAACAGCATATTTTTCTCAGTGTTCTGAGATTTCCATATGCAGATGAAACTATTTTTCTGAACTTACCCCTCTATTCCATTGGTGTTTTTGTCTATTCACGTGACAGCACCATATTGATTTAATTATAGTTTATATATTTTAATATCTACTAGTGATCATTTCCCTTCATTCTTTTTCAGAGTTTGCCTACATATTCTTACGTTTATAAATTCATATGAATTTTATTACAAAATTGTGCAACACCATTAAAAAAAAGGATACTGGTGTTTTTGTGGTGATTATATTAATTTTATAAATTGACTCAGGGAGACACTTCATGTTGATGACACTGAGACCTCCTATCTGTGAATTTTTCAAGGGTTTTTTATTTTAGTTTTCTTTAAAAAATATTTTGAATATTTCTTAATTTCATAGTCTCTTTAGAGAAATAAAACTTCTTAATTTTGAAACAGTTCAACATCTCTCTTTTAATGATTAGTGTCTTTTTCATCCTGCTTAGGAACATTTACTTACTCCAACATCACAAAGTTAGGCCTCTATGTTTTTCTTTAAAATCTTTACCATTTTAATTTTTACATTGATATCCACAAACCTGGATTGATTTTTCTTCACATATGAGGTAAAGTCCCATATACATTTTTTTCCATATAGTAATCAACTTGATCCCATATAACTTATGAAAGTAAATTTTTGCCATTGTATTGCAGTGCCATATTAGATAAACATATATGTATTGATCTGTTTCTGGATACTCATACATACATTCCATTTGCCAACTTTATTCTTGCATTAATACCACACTATCTTATATATTGTAGCATTGTAGTGATTTGCACAATCTTGTTGACTAAAGAGTTTTTTGTTTTCTGTTGTTTTGAACTTAAGGTAAACCTATGGATTGGTTTGGGAAGAAATAATATTTCAGAAGTGTTGAATCTTTAAATTAATAAACTTGCTAAGGCTCTCACCAATTTAAATCTTTAATTTCTCTCAGAAGTATTTATAGTTTTCAGTGTAACAATCTAGCAATCTACTTCATTAGAATTATTCTAATATTTGATTTTTTAATTGAAATATAGTTGATTTACAATGTATTAGTTTCAGGTGTGCAGCATAGTGATTTTTTTTTGCAGGTTATATGTCATTATAGAGTATTACAAGATATTGTATATAATTTCTTGTGCTATACAGTAAATCTCTGTTGGTTATCTATTTTATGTATAGTAGTTTGTATCTGTTACTCCCATAGTCCTAATTTGTCCCTCACCCTTCCATCTCCCCTTTGGTAACCATAAGTTTGTTTTCTATATCTGTGAGTCCGTTTCTATTTTGTATATACATTCATTTGCTTTTTTTTTTTTTAGGTTCCATATATAAGGATATCATATAGTATTTGTCTTTCTCTGACTGATTTATTTCACTAAGCATAATATTCTCTAGGTCCATCCATGTTGCTGTAAATGACAATATTTCATTCTTTTACATGGCTGAGTAATATTCCTCTGTGTGTGTGTGTGTGTGTGTGTGTGTGTGTGTGTATCACAAATTCTTAAGCTAATCATCTGTTGATGGGTTCTTGGGTTGTTTCCATATTTTGGCTGCTGCAACTAGTGTTTCTATGAACACTGGTGTATATGTATCTTTTCGAATTAGAGTTTTCTTTTTTTCTGGATATATTCAGGAGTGGAATTGGTGGATTTTTGGTGGAATTGGTAGTCATATTTTTAGGTTTTTAAGGAACCTCCACACTATCCATACAGGTTTTTATAGTGGCTGCACCAATTTACATTCCTATCAACAGTGTACTAGGGTCTTCTTTTTTCCACATCCTCTCCAACATTTATTATTTGTAGACATTTTGATGATAGACATTCTAAATGGTGTAAGGTGATACCTAATTGTGGTGTTGATTTGAATTTCTCTAATAATTAGCAATGTTGAACATCTTTTCTTGTGCCCATTTGTATGTCTTCGAGAAAATGTCTCTTCAATTCTTCTGCCCATATTTTGATTGGATTGTTTGGGAGGTTTTTGGTGTTGATTTGTATAAGCTATTTGTATAGTTTAGATATTAATGCCTTTGTCAGTCACATTATTTGCAAATATTTTTTTGCATTCCACAGGTTACCTTTTCATTTTATTGATGGTTTCCTTTGTTATGCAAAAGCTTGAGGTTGGATTGGGCTTTATATGTTTATTTTTGCTTATATTTCTTTTGCCTTGGAAGACTGATCTAAGAAAATATTGCTATGATTTATGTCAAAGAATATTTTGCCTACATTCTCTCCTAGGAGTTTTATGTTGTCATGTCTTACACTTAGGCCTTTAAACCATTTTGAATTTAATTTTGTATATGGTGTTACGGAATGTTCTAATTTCATTGTTTTACATGTAGCTGCTCAGCTTTTCCAATACCAGTTATTGAAGAGACTGTCTTTTCTCCACTGTATATTCTTGTCTACTTTGTCATAGATTATACAACTCTAGGTGTGTGGGTTTATTTCTGGGCTCTCTGTTCCACTGATCTGTTTATACGTTTTTGTGTTAATATCATCCTGTTTTGATTACTGTAGCTTTGTAATATAGTCTGAGGTCTGGAAGTGTTATACTCTGAGCTGTGTTCTTTTTCCTCATGATTGTTTTTGCAATTCTGGGTCTTTTGTGGTTTTATATAAATTTTAGGATGATTTGTTCTAGTTCTATGAAAAATGTCATGGATATTTTGATAGGGATTGCATTAAATCTGTAGATTGCTTTTAGCCACTTTAACAATATTCTTCCGATCCAAGAGCACAGGATATCTTTCCATTTCTTTGAATCATCTTCAATTTCCCTTTTCAATGTCTTATAGTTTTCATCATACTGGTCTTTTATTTTTTATAAGTTTATTCTTAAGTATTTTATTTCATTTTTGATGCAATTTTAAATGGGATTATTTACTTTCTCTTTCTGATATTTCATTATTAGTGTATAGAAATGCAAAAGACTTCTATATATTCATCTCATATCCTGCAACCTTGCTGAATTCAGTTATTAGTTCTAATAGTTTTGTGTGAAGATCTTAGGATTCTCTATATAGAGTATCATATCATCTGCAAATAGTGACAGTTTTACCTCTTCCCTTCTGATTTGATATATTTTATTTCTTTTTCTTGTCTGATTGCTGTGGCTAGGACTTCCAATATTATGTTAAATAGATGTGGTGAGAGTGGGCATCCTTGTCTTGCTCTTAAATTTAACAGGAAGGCTTTCAGTTTTTCAGTGTTGAGTATTATGTTGCCTGTGGATTTAACATAAATGTTGAGAGAAGTTCTTTCTGTACCCACTTGGCTGAAAGTTTTATCATGAAAAGATGTTGAAATTTGTCAAATGATTTTTCTGCAGTTTTTTTTTTTTTTTTTTTTTTTGTGGTACGCGGGCCTCTCACTGTTGTGGCCTCTCCTGTTGCAGAGCACAGGCTCCAGACACACAGTCTCAGCAGCCATGGCTCACAGGCCCAGCTGCTCTGTGGCATGCGGGATCTTCCCAGACCGGGGCACGAACCCTTGTCCCCTGCATCGGCAGGTGGACTCTCAACCACTGCGCCACCAGGGAAGTCTCTTTTCTGCAGTTTTTGTGATGACCATCATTTGGTCTTTGGTTTTTCTTTTGTTAATGTGGTGTGTCACACTGATTGATTTGTGTATGTTGAACCATCCTTGTGACAGAGGAAAAAATCCCACTTGATCATGGTGTATGATCCTTTTTATATATTGTTGAATTTGGTTTGATAATAGTTTCTTGAGGATTTTTGTATCTATATTTATCAGATATATTGGCCTGTAATTTTCTTTTTTTTCTGTGTCCTTGTTGGGTTTTGGTATCAGGGTAACGATGGCCTCAAAGAATGAAATGGGGAGCATTCCCTCCTCTTCAATTTTTGGAGGAGTTTGAGAAGGATAGGTATAATTTCTTTATATATTTGGTAGAATTTCTCTGTGAAGCCATCCAGTTCTAGACTTTAGTTTGTAGGGTTTTAAATTTTTATTATAGATTCTGTTTCACTTCTAGTGATGGTCTGCTCATATTGTCTGTTTCTTCTTGACTCAGTCTTGGCAAGTTGTATGTTTCTAGAAATTTGTCCATTTAAATTGTCCAATTTGTTGGCATATAACTGCATCTTGCATTCCATTGACATTTAAGGTAATTATTGATAGTTATATACTTATTGCCATTTTATTCCTTGTTTTCTAGTTGTTTTTATAGTTCTTTGTTGATTTCTTCTTTTTGTTTTACTTTTTGTTTGGTTTTCTTTTGTAGTATACTTGAGTTCCTTTGTTTTTGGTTTTTGTATATCTATTGTATTTTTTTGATTTGCAGTTACCATGGAGTTGATGTGTGTTGACCCATAACTATACCTACTTGCTTTAAACTGTGATAGTCATTTAAGTTCAAACACATTCTAAAAGATCTATGTCCCTCCCACCCCCACCACATTTTGTGATTTTGATATCCTATTGTACTTTACATCTTCAAGCTTATCCTTTTACTGTTTATTTTGGTTATATATTTTTTTGATTTTTTAAATCTATGAACTGGTTTAAGTGATCTTCAGTCATTTTTTACACTTGCCTTTCCTATTGCCATTTTTCCATTTCCTGTAGACTGTAGATTCTTTTCCACTTAGAGAAGACCTTTAAATATTTCTTCTAGGGTAGGTTTAGTATTGCTGAATTCTTTTAGTGTTTTTATTTATTTATTTGTTGTCTGAGAAATCCTTTATTTCTCCTTCTATTCTAAATGATATTCTTGTTGGGTAGGGTAGCCTAGATTGCAGGTTTTTCCTTTTCAGGACTTTGAATATATCATGTCACTCCCTTCTGGCCTGCAAAGTTTCTGCAGAGAAACCAGTTAGTCTTACTGGTGTTCCCTTGTAACTGACTCTATTTTTCTCTTGCTGCCTTTAGGATTCTCTATTTAACTTTTGCCATTTTAATTATGATATGTCTTGGTGTGGGTCTGTTTGAATTCATCTTGTTTGGGACCCCCTGTGCTTCCTATACCTGGATGTCTGTTTACTTCAAGTCTGGGAAATTTTCAGCTCCAATTGCCTCATATATATTTTTGTTCCCCTTCTCTCTCTCTCTCCTTCTGGAACCCTTATGCATAGGTTTGCATGTTTTATAATATTCCATACATCTTGTATGTTGCCCTTTTTTTTGTCTTTTTGTCTGCTGTTCTGATTGAGTGCTTTCCATTATTCTATCATTTGGATCACTTATTTGTTCTTCTGTGTCATTTAGTCAGTTAGTCATTGCTTCTAGATTGCTTTTTATCTCAGAAATTGAATTATCTATTTTTGATTGGGTCTTCTTTATAATTGTTAGTTCCTCGTTACAGTGATCTGTGTTTATATCAATAATCTTTTTAAATTCAGTTAGAATTTTTATTACTATCTTTTTGAACTCAGGGGCTGGTTGACTGGTGATCTATGTTTCACTGTTTATTCTTTCAGGTTATTTCTCTTGCTCTTTTAACTGGGAATCATTCCTCTTTTCATTTTACTTACTTTCTCTGGTTCTATGAATCCAGGAGTAATAGCTAGCTATGGTGGTTTGAAGGTTTTTTGTTTTTTTGTTTTTTTTTTAGTGGGAGCATCTCTGTGTAGACTGTGTTTGTCCATTGTCTTTGGTGCTTGGGCTGGTTTTGATGGGGATGCCAGCCATGTCTTCTCTCAGGGTGTTCTGGCCCCTATCACTTTCATAGGAGGTGTAGTTAGTGTTGGAGGAGCTAAAATCTGTCCAGGGTGTGAGGCGGGACATCCTCTCTGCTCTGTGGCTGTTCCCACCCTGTTAGGGTCCGTGTCTGCTCCTCAGTTGTTGGAGTAGAGGCCCTGAGGATTGGATTCAATCAGGCTCCATTTCCTTTGAGTGCATGTCCTATCCAAAGGAAGGGGAGTCCTGTATCAAGTGAGGCCTGCCTGTTCACAGAGGTCCAACTTGCTATCTGTGTAGCCATCCACAACTCAGCTCAGATGCAACACAAGGTTGTGTCCCTTTCCCTGTTGTGGTCATCCTAGATCTAGGGAAAGGTTATGACATGGAATGAGCTGGGCTGGAGCCTTTGCTAGGATGGACCTGTGGATTGGATCACTGTGGTTGCAGAAATTGATGCAGCTACACTGACACCAGAGATCTGGACTGCCTCTATGGTATTCTTCTCTCAGAACCTGTCTGCTCCAGATCCAGCACAAAGCTGTGGTATGGAGTGGGCCAGTGCACTTGCTCAGCTGGGAGATGGACTGCCACCTGCTGATCATGGTGTTTCCCAAGGGGCTGCCTGAATAAGTGCTGAGATGGCTACTGCCCCGCCCAGACCACATCACAGGCCCCTGGGCCACCTCTGCATCTCTAGATCAGTCTTTCCTCCAGGTCTGTACGCTTCAGATCTAGCCCCAAGCTGTGATGTGGAGTGAGTGGTGCAAGGGTGTTTCCCCACTTGGATTGGGGAGTGCAGTGAGGTGGTATCTACCAGTGCAGAGCTCTCTCAGCCCTGCCTGTTGCAAGCCAGCACTTGTGTAATCATCATGAGTAGAATGTAAGCTTCTCTAGCCCTTCTGTCTATCCCAGAAGTTCTCCCAGCAGCCAGGGAGGCTTGTCTTCTTTGCATAGGATCCCAGGACTGTGTTGACCAGTCTGTGGCTCAACCCACTCCCTCCTCAGGACAAGAGTCTGCTTGTGTGGACATTCTCTTCCTTTTGGATCCCTCCCAGGGGTGGACATTCCAACCCTATGCCTTTTTCCTTCCTATTCTGTTACATGGAAATCTTTCATGTAGCTTTTGTTATATAGGTGTTCTGACAGTTTCCAGTTAGTTTTCCATGAGAATTATTCCACATATAGATGTATTATGGATGTGTTTGTTGGAGGGGGTGGGGAGGTGAGCTCCATGTCTTCTTACTCTGACATCTTAATCTGATCCATAGATATTTGAGGTTATTGACATCATTTATCATTTGTTTAATTTTTATTGGCAGTCTCAAATTACAATTATTGTTTTATCAATATATTTCTTTAGTAACAATGCTAAATTTGATAATCTTAATATTTTTTCAATAAATTTGCTTGAATTTTCTATACATATAATCATATCACCTATAAATAATAAAAATGTTTTCTATTCTTTACTAATTCAATTATTTTGCTAAATAGATGAGGGAGATTGGGCTATAATTTCTTTGTCTTATGAAAAGAACTTTTACTACCATTGCAATTCTGGTACCAAAATACAATTTGGGAAATATATACTTGTTTTTCACTTCTGTAAGAGATAATTATAAGAATGATATTTTTGTTTAATCTTTTAAAGAGTTGACTTTGAAGATATTTAGAGATTTCTGACACAAGGACTTTAATAATGATTTACTTTATTTAAATATATGACCATTCAAATTTCTTATTTCTTCTTGCAGAAATTTTGGTTTTATATAATGGATTATGTATGTATATCATATATATTTCATTATATAAAATATATATATTTAGTAAATATACTATATGTGATATATGTATCCATTTAGTTAACATGATTAACCAACTATAATAAAAATGTTATCTACTCTTGGGACCTCTACAAATTTGCTTAAAAATGGAAAACTATGGGACTTTGGACTAGACTTAGTGTGTACAGATGAAATAGAAATATGGAGTTTTCTATACAGCAGCTGTATTTGTGTAAGAGTCTCAGTTTCAACTTTTTGCCTTCTGAGGATAATGTATTCATCTCCTATCCTTGCATCTGCTTTAAAAATTTTGGATTAACTCCTCCTCTCACATCCTCAGAGTTGCTGCAGCATTAGCTTACATGCTCAGGATTCTGGTATTCAATTCTTTCTTTATTACTGACACTAAGTCTTCTGTTTTTCTTGTAAGCCCAGAACATTATTTTCTAAAATTTTTTTATTGAAATAGAGTCTTTTACAATGTTGTGTTAGTTTCAGATGTACAGCAAAGTGATTGCTATACATATATATATATATATATATATATATATATATTATATTCTCTTCCATTATGGGTTATTACAAGATATTGAATATAGTTCCCTGTGCTATACAGTAGGTCCTTGTTGGTCATCTATTGTATATATAGCAGTGTGTATATTTTAATTCCAAATTCTTAATTTATGCCCCCCCCACCTTTCAACTTTGCTAACCATAAGTTTGTTTTCTATGTCTATGAGTCTGTTTCTGTTTTGTAAATAGTTCATTTGTATCTTTTTTTTAGATTCTGCATATAAGTGATATCATATGATATTTATCTTTCTCTGTCTACCTTACCACATTTAGTATGATCATCTCTAGGTCCATCCATGCGGCTGCAAATAGCATTATTTCATTCTTTTCTGGCTGAGTAGTATTCCACTGTGTACACATACCACATGTTCTTTATCCATTCATCTCTTGATAGACACGTAGGTTGCTTTCATGTCTTTGCTATTGTAAAAAGTGCTACTATAAACACTGGAGTGCATGTATCTTTTCAAATTATGGTTTTCTCCAGGTATGTGCTCAGGATGGGGATTGCAGGATCATATAGTAGCTCTATTTTTATTTTTTTAAAGAAACTCCATAGTGGCTTTACCAATTTACATTCCCACCTACAGTGTAGGAGGGTTCCCTTTTCTCCACACCCTCTCCAACATTGATTATTTGCAGAATTTTTGATGTAAACTACCTCACTTTAGTAATGATTTGCATTTCTCTAATAATTAGCAGTGTTGAGCCTCTTTTAATGTGCCTTTGTGCCATCTGTATCTCTTCTTTGAAGAAATGTCTATTTAGATTTTCTGCCCATTTTTTAATTAGGATTTTTGGGTTTTTTTGACATTGAGTTGCATGAGCTTTTGGTATATTTTGGAGTTTAATCCCTTGTCAGTTGCATCATTTGCAAATATTTTCTCCCATTCTGTAAGTTGTCTTTCTATTTTGTTTATGATTTCCTTTGCTGTGCAAAAGCTTTTAAGTTTAGTTAGGTCACATTTGTTCATTTTTGTTTTTATTTCCATTACTCTATGGGACAGATACAAAAAAATTATTGCTACTATTTATGTCAAAGAGTGTTCTGCCTATGTTTTCCTATAAGACTTTTATAGTATCTGGTTTTATATTTAGGTCTTTAATCCATTTTGAGTTTATTTTTGTGTCTGGTGTTAGAGAATGTTCTAATTTCATTCTTTTACACGTAGCTTTGCAGTTTTCCTAGCATCACTTTTTGAAGAGACTGTCTTTTCTCCATTGTATAGACTTGCCTCCTTTGTCATAGATTAATCGACCATAGGTGCATGGGTTTATTTCTGGCCTTTCTATCCTGTTCCATTGATCTATTGTTCTGTTTTTGTGCCAGTACCATACTGTTTTAATTACTGTAGCTTTGTAGTATAGCTTGAAGCCAGGTAGCCTGATTCATCCCGCTCCATTTTCCTTTTTCAAGATTATTTTGGCTGTATGGGGTCTTTTGTTTTTCCATACAAGTTAAAAATTTTTTTATTCTGTTTAAAATGCCATTAGTAACTTGATAGGAATTGCAATGAATATGTAGCTTGCCTTGGGTGGTGTGGTCATTTTAACAATACTGAATCTTCCAATCTAAGAATATAGTATATCCTTCCACCTGTTTGTGTCAACAGCGATTTCTTTCATCAGTGTCTCATAGTTTTCTGAGTCCAGGTCTTTTGCCTCCTTACGTAGGTTTATTCCTAGTTATTTTACTGTTTTTGATGCAATGGTAAATAGAAATATTTCCTTAATTTCTCTTTCTGATAGTTTGTTGTTAGTGTCTAGAAATCCAACAGATTTCTGTATATTAATTTTGTGTCCTGCGACTTTACCAGACTCATTGATGAGCTCTAGTCATTTTCTGGTAGCATCTTTAGGATTTTCTATGTACAGTATCATGTCACCTACAGACAGTAATGGTTTTACTTCTCCATTTCCAATTCTATTCCTTTTATTTATGTTTCTTCTCTGATTGCCATGGCTAGGAATTCCAATACTATGTTGAATAAAAGTGGCAAGAGTGGACATCCTTCTCTTGTTCCTGATCCTAGGGGAAATGCTTTCAGTTTTCCACCACTGAGTGTAATGTTAGCTGTGGGTTTGTCATATATGGCCTTTATTGTGTTGAGGTAGTTTCCCTCTATGCCCACTTTCTGGAGAGTTTTTATCATGAATGGATGTTGAATTTTATCAAAAGATTTTTCTGCATCAACTGAGATGATTATATCGTTTTTATTCTTCAATTTGTTAATGTGTTGTATCACACTGATTGATTCGTGGATATACAAAAATCCTTGCATCCCTGGGGTAAATCTCAGTTGATCATGGTGTATGATCCTTTTAATGTATTCTTGGATATGGTTTGCTAGTGTTTTATTGAGGGTTTCTACATCTATGTTCATAAGTGATATTGGCCTGTAATTTTCTTTTTTTGTGGTATCTTTTTCTAGTTTTGGCATCAGGGTGATGGTGGTCTCATAGAATGAGTTTGGGAGTGTTTCTACCTCTGCAAACTTTTGGAATAGTTTCAAAAGGATAAGTGTTAACTTTTCTCTAAATGTTTGATAGAATTCTCCTGTTAAGCCATTTGGTCCTGCATTTTTGTTTGTTGGGACTTTTTAAATCACAGATTCAATTTCAGTACTTGTAATTAGTCTGTTCATTTTTTCTATTTCTCCCTGGTTCAGTCTTGGGAGACTGTACCTTTCTAAGAATTTGTCTATTTCTTCTAGGTTGTCCATTTTACTGGTGTACAGTTGCTTTTTGTATTCTCTTATGATCCTTTGTATTTCTATGGTGTTGGTTGTAACTTCTCCTTTTTCATTTTTAACGTTATTGATTTGGGCCCTCTCCCTTTTTTTCTTGATAAGCCTGGCTAAAAGTTTATCAATTTTATTCACTTTATCTTTTTGAAGAAAGCTTTTAGTTTTGTTTTTTAATCTTTTCTATTGTTTTTTAGTCTCTATTTCATCTATTTCTGCTCTCATCTTTATGATTTCTTTCCTTCTACTAATTTTTGGCTTTGTTTTTTCTTCTTTCTTTAGGTATAATGTTAGGTTGTTTGTTTGAGATTTTTCTGGTTTCCTGAGGTAAGCATATATCATTATAAACTTCTCTCTTAGAGCTCTTTTCTGCATCTCATAGGCTTTAGATCATCATATTTTCATTTGTCTCTAGGTATTTTTGATTTCCTCTTTGATTTCATCAGTGATCTATTGGTTGTTTAGTAGCATATTGTTTAGCCTCCGTGTGTTTGTGTTTTTTGCCATTTGTTTCTTGTAGTTGATTTCTAATCTCATAACGTTGTGGGCAGAAAAGATGTTTTATATGATTTAATTTTCTTAAATTTACAGAGGCTTGCTTTGTGGCCCAGCATGTGATCTATCCTGGAGAATGTTCCATGTGCACTTGAAAAGAATGTGTATTCTGCTGCTTTCAGGTGGACTGCTCTATAAATATCAATTATGTCCATCTGGTCTTATTGTCATTTAAGGCCTGTGTTTACTTATTGATTTTCTGTCTGAATAATCTGTTCATTGGTGTAAGTGGGGTGCTAAAGTCCCCCACTATTATTGTGTTACTCTCAATTTCTCCCTTTATGGCTGTTAGTATTTGCCTTATATATTGAGGTGCTCCTATGTTGGGTACATATATATTACAACTTTTATATATTCTTCTTGCATTGATCCATTGATCATTATGCAATGTCCTTCTTTCTCTCTCTTAACATTATTTATAGTCTATTTTGTCTGATATGAGTATTGTTACTCAAGCTTTCTTTTGATGTTCATTTGCATGGAATAACTTTTTTCCATCCCCTCAGTTCAGTTTGTATGTGTCTCTAGATCTGTTGTGGATCTCATGTAGACAACATAGATACAGGTCTTGTTTTTGTATCCATTCAGTCAGTCTATGTCTTTTGGTTGGAGCATTTAACCTGTTTACACATAAGGTAATTATTGATATGTAATTTTTTACTGCAACTTTGTCAATTGTTTTGGATTTGGTTTTTTTGGTCTTTTTTCTTCCTTTCATTGTTTGTTCTCTTTTTTTGTGATTTGTTGACTTTTATTACTGTTGTGTTTGGATACCTTTTACTTTTTTGTGTGTATGTCTCTTACAGATTTTTGGTTTGCAGTTACCATGATGTTTTGATATAGCAGTCTATATATATACATGGTTATTTTGAGTTGCTGATCTCTTAATTTCAAATGCATTCCACTTATCCTGCGTTTGTACCTGCCTCCTCTCATGATTACTGCTTTAGATACATTTGTGTGTGCCTGCCTCCCTTCCTTTACTGTATGTTTACCTTTAACAGTGTGCTTTCCCATTTCATAATTTTCTTGTTTCATTTGTAATTTTTTATTTTCCACCCAGAGAAGTCCCTTTAGCATTTGTTGTAAAGCTGGTTTAGTGGTGCTAAATTCTTTTAGCCTTTGCTTGTCTGTAAAGCTTTTGATTTTTCCTTCGAATCTGAACAAGAACCTTGCTGGTTAGAGTATTCTTGTCTGTAGGTTTTTCCTTTTCATCACTTTAAATATATCATGCCACTCCCTCTGGCCTGTAGAGTTTCTGCTGAAAAATCAGCTGATAACTTTATGTGGGTTCCCTTGTATGTTTGTTATTTGTTGCTTTTCCTTCATTTTTTAATATTTTCTTTTTATCTTTAATTTTTTTCAATTTGATTACTATGTGTCTTGGCATGTTTCTCCTTGGGTTAATCCTGTATGGGACTTTCTGCTCTTCCTGGACTTGGCTGTTTCCTTTCCCATGTTAAGGGAAGTTTTCAGCTATTATCTCTTCAAACATTTTCTCAGGCCCTTTCTCTCTCTCTTTTCCTTCTGGGACCCCTATAATGTGAATGTTGCTGTGTTTGACATTGTCCTAAAAGTCCCTTAATTGCATTTCAGTTAGTGTATTTTTCAACTCTGTTTGGTTGTTCTTTATATTTCCTAACAAACACTTCATTAAAAACTTCTTTTAACTTTTTGTTCTGTTCATCCATTCTTTTCCCAAGTTCTTGGATCATCTTTCAATCATTACTCTAAACTCTTGGGTAGACTACCTATCTCCACATCACTTAGTTGTTCTTCTGGTCTCTTATCTTATTCCTTAATCTGGAACATATTCCTCTGCTGTTTGATTTTGTCTAAATTTCTATTTGTATTTTTATGTACATGGAAGGTTAGTTATACTTCTTGACCTTGGAGAAGTGGCCCTCTGTAGGGATATCCTATGTGTCCCAGCACTATACTCTCCTCTCATCACCTAAGGGCCAGGGACCAGCTGGCCCTAGGGTAGGTTCTGACTCAGTTCTACAGGCTGTGGGATTTTAGTTTTCTTTGCTTCTGCTGCCCCCTGGTGGATGAGGCTGTTCTAGAATCTTGTGCAGGCTTCCTAGTGGGAGGGGCTGTTGCCTGTCCACTGGTGAGTAGAGCTGGGTCTTGGCCCCTCTGGTGAGCCAGGGCCATGTCTAGGGGCATGTCTAGAGGTGACTGTGGGTTCAGGAAGCTTTTAGGTAGCATGTCCAATGATGGGTGGGGCTGTCTTCAGCCCATTTGTTGTTTGGCCTCAGGTATCCTAGCACCGGAGCCTACAGGCTATTGCGTGGGGCCAGGTCTTGGTGATAATGACCCAAGCAAGATGTCAGCCTTCAGATGAGTACTCCTGTATATGTTCACCACCAGCTTTTATGTCCCCAGACAGCTACACAACCCCCTGCCTGCACTGGAGACACTCCAAGACAAGCAGGTAGGTCTGGCCCAGGATCTTTTGTTGTGGCTACTTTTGTCCTGAGTCCTGGTGCATAGGAGACCTTGTGTGTACTATCCAAGAGTGGAGTCTCTGTTTCCCCCAGTCCTTTGGAGCTCCTGTGATCAAGTCCTGCTTGCTTTCAAAGCCAAATGCTCTGGGGGCTCCTCCTCTTGATGCCAGACCCCCAGGCTAGGGACCCTGATGTGGGGCTCAGAACTCTCACTCCCAATGGAGAACTTATGTGCTATAATTATTCTCCTGTTTGTTTGTAGGTCGGCCACCCAGGGGTATGGAGTCTGATAATTTCACAAGCGAACCCATCCTACTGTCTTATTGTGGTTTCTTCTTTGTCTTTGGATGTAGAATATCTTTTTTGGTAGATATCAGTCTTTCTTTTTATCAATGGTTGTTCAGCAGTTGGTTAGTTAGTTGTGATTTTGGTGTTCTCGTGGGAGGAGGTGAGTTCAAGGTCCTTCGACTCCACCATCTTGTCTCCCCAGAACATTGTTTCACATTACCCTATATTTTGAAAGAGAGGCATTTTGCTTTATCTTTATATAAAGTATACATTTAAAACTTTACACATATTTATACACATTATACATTTATAATATTAAAATAGAGAAAGATATATGCAAAACTGTAACAGTATGAATTCCTGAGGAGAAAATAAATATGAAGAGCAGCATGGGATGGTGACTCTCTATTTGATGTTACACTTCTACATTATTTAAACTGTTTATAGATGAAAATAATTAAAATTTTAATAATAGAATTTAAATATAATCAGTACAGAAGTTATAATCAGTACAGAAATACAAGTTTATAAAACTGAATTATAAATACTTTGAAGACAAAATGTGTGAATGCCCCCATTTAAAGACAGTATTTTAATTATGTTTCATAAAATAGTCATACTTGGAAAGGTATATAGATATCATCAAATACATACGTTCAAATCTGTGATTTACAGTCTCAAGAATTCTCCTGGATATTAGATATTTGTCCCATTCCCTTTCAATTAGCACAGCCCCACTTAATCTCCCCACACCCCCAAGTCTTCTTTTATATACTACTTGAAGAGCAAGATTATGGCTAAACTGGAGTTTGCAAATCATTTACTTAGACCAATGTAAGACTGCCTTCCTTTCCTCTTTGGATTGATATTTCTACTTTTACAATGCAAGTTTTGGTTTAGTGTGATGTATATTTCTTAAAGTCTGACTATGTCCTCTTATTTCTCTACAACAGAAACATGCATATGCATTAACATCTTCTGTACTTATATTGTGCTCTTAAGTCTAATTTTTAAAAATTTTTCTGACTTTAGTAATCTTTATAAATAGCAAGCAATTGACCAACACATTATAAATAGAACACATTTAGATAATTTGCAAATATATAAAGTTTATGTTTATTGGAATGCCCAACTTAATGAAATGGATGTTTTGTATTATTTTCATCAGTTTATGTATTTGGATGATAAGTTCTGAATGCTGCAATGAGTAATCACTGAAAAACTTTTTCATAATAATAATTACATGGAGGGACTTCCCTGGTGGTCCAGTGGTTGAGACTCTGTGCTTCCACTGCAGGGGCACAGGTTCAATCCCTGGTCAGGGAACTAAGATCCCACAAGGTGTGCAGCCAAAAAAAAAAAAAAAAAAAAATTACATGGAAATAATTTTTCTATAGCAAAGTCACTGAATACTTTAATCTTCTTCTGATTTATATGCCAAAAAACAAACCAAACAACTCACAAGGTAATTTATCATCAGAATTTGTTGTAACAATATCTCCATGGATAACTAGATTAAGTCATCTTCAATTTTATTGAAAACAATGCACTGGTAACTACCTGACCTGTACACAAGTTTTCAAGTAAAATTAGACACCAATATTTGTATTTGCTTTTTTCTTCCTTTTTCATCCCAATGGTATTTAAAGTGAGAGAAAAATGATAAAAAAGATCTTGAATTCTGTATTAAGGGAATTCCTTCTTTTAATGACACTAATTAAGTGATTCCTCTTACTACCAAGAAAGGCTTTTGTTTTCTGATAAATATATATTTTTCTTCCATGTTTCTAATTTTGTTTTGGAGTTTTTGTGTATGAACTCCCCTTCCTGCATGTGCTTACACATATACACCTAGTTCAGGACTATATAATTCATAACTCTTTTTGTTCTGTGATTTTTATAATCAGCCATTTCTGCTTGTGGGTAGTCACTTTGTTCCTAGGTATTACTCTTCATATCTACTCTTAATTCTTGAAAATCTTTAGGAAATTTTTCAGTTCAAATTCCTAAGTAAGTGGGTACACTAAAGACAAAAGTATTTTTGTAATTAAGGATGATTGATTTTTAGTATCAAAGGTGCAGATAAAATAGTTTATTTTTTCTTTAAATGCATATGCCTTAAAGAGACACAAATTCAATTTCTTGGAATATGAATAAAATCTTAACCAATTTTACTGCTGCTAATCATCTTCCAAATACCTAGTAGAGAGGAAGGGAGAGTGCAGCCCAGTGTAGTGGGGAGAGGTGAGGGAACAAGGGTAGTCAAAAGTAATTGTTGGATAATATGGTTTCTTGATGTCCCAGGAAGGATTTAATAATGCAGATGTAGGAACAGTTATTTCTACTATCTATGTGTAATCAAAAAATAATGGTTTGTGATGGTTAATTTTATGTGTCAACTTGACTGTGCCACAGGGTATCCAGATATTTGGTTAAAAATTATTCTGGATGTATCTGTGAAGGTATTTCTGCATAAATTAACATTGGAGTCAGTAGAGCATAAGAGATTGCCCTCCCCAACGTGGACAGGCCTCATCTAATCATTGGAGACCTGAGTAGAATAAAAAGCTGAGTAAGGGAGAGTTTACTTTCTCTTCCTAACTGTCTTTGAGGTGGGACATTGGTCTTCTCCTGCCTTTGGACTCAGACTCATATTGGAACTTCTGCTGTTGACACATACTTTGGACTTAGACTGGAACTTACACCATTAGTTCTTCTGGGTCTTCACCTTGCCAACTGCATACCTTGGGACATCTCAGCTTTTCAGCCTCCATAACCACTTGAGAAAATTCCTTACAATAGAAAAAAGGTATATTTTACATATATATATGTTCTGTTTCTCTTAAGAATTCTAATATATGGTTACTATCCGGTTGCTTAGAAAAGAAAAAAGTGCTCCTACATTATATGGAACAACCAAATGTGAATTCTACTGGCCTCCTTTTGGGGACCAGCTGGGTACAGTCTTACATATACCAGGAGGGAGACAAGGTATTTAGTTGCTACACAATTAATCCAAGTAAAGTGACATAGGCATTCAGGTGTTGAACTGTCCAAGACCTAGTAATGTAGTAATGAATTTCAAACATGGCAAAACACACACCAACAGTTACATATCAAACAAGTAGTAGTGTTTAAATGAAAACCTGCAAATTATTATCAATTTCATCTAATTATTTGGTAATTAAACTCTATGTGATTCAAATACTTTAGGTTATATATGAGGAAACAAGAAAAACAAAACAAAAAACCTCATTGCAAAATGAGATTTAACATGACTCCTCAGGAGTGAGAGAGTGTAATAGGTAATTTGTAAAAAATAATCTTTGTATCCATGTACCTTCATGTGTAGTTCCTCCCATGAAAAGTTGTCTATTTCCCAGCCCCTTGAAACAGAGCTTCAGCCTTCTCACTTAGAACACTGTGACTACCATCTGAATAAGTTCAGCCTAGCTTACTGGATCAAGAGGAAAATCTTGGTTATGCAGTACTATTAATGGCAATAGATGATATAGAGGGAATTGTTCTACTCACCTGGTACCAATACATAGGACTTATTAAACAGAGGTCAGAGGGAAGAATATGGCCCACACACTATTAGTACGCATTTAGAAGGACTAGGTATACCTTTTTTCAAAGAATACTTCAATACAATAAATAATTTGATCTTAATCAATAATTCAAAGAATAAACTTAATTACAAATTAAATAAGGAATTAAATTGATATAATGAACAAATTGTTTAAAGGTATGAAAACTATGCAAAAACATTACCGTAAAATCATGAGAGAGATAGAAAATAGATATAGATGCCAAGGTGGATAAAAATATCATAGTTAGGAAACAGCAATTTTATATTTCAAATAGAAAGCCTTCTAACATAATCATTATAATAAATATTGTTCTGGAAATTCTAATTAACTCCATTAGATAACAAAGATAATAGTATAAATATCAGAAAGGAATATAAAACATCATTTTCAGATAATATGATTAAATATCTACAAACATTACATTTAAGCTATTGTAAGCAGTACAAAATTTTAAGACAATGATATGCAAATTAATATGCCAAAATTTGTAACATTTATACATATAAACTTATAAAATAAATTGAAAATCTTATAATATTTGGTGACGTTAGACAGTATCTGTTCTAGGTGCTGAGTATAACTCATAAGTCTTACAATAGGTATTCTTATTATCCTCAAGTTAAGGGTGAAACTGAGACTCAGGGAAGTTAAATGGGCCATCATCACATAGCTATAGAGGTGACAAGATTCCTGTCCCAAGCATACTGATTCTAGAATCTATTCTCTAAACTTCTTATATTGTCCCTTGATCTAAACCATAGAACAAACACAAAATATAAAGAACTTTGCAGGATTCATGAAGGAAACAAATAAAATTGACATAAAAACATAACTGGAAACATGAAGGAAACAAATAAAATTGACATAAAAACATAACTGGAAACATGGAAGGCAGAAGCCTTATTATTTTCCTGTTCTTACAATTAGTACAATGCTGGGCACATTTATTAAGAACTTAATAAGTGTTAGTGAATACATAAACTAGTAACACTTAATATCGTAGAGATGTAGGATAACAGGCATTTTTATTTGCTGTTTGTGGAGTGTAAATTTGAATAATTTTTAAAGGAAAATTTGATATTGTTTATAATTGAAATTCTGTATACCATTTATTCTACATAAATATTCTATACTGTGTACAGGTGCTTCTGACACAAAGAACTGAAAACTTGATAAATCATGCCTTTAAAAATAGTATTTTGTTTTCCACATATAATTGGACATAGACAATATTTGATGTTGGCAAAGAAGTTCAACAATCTAACCCGTTTGGGGACTCTCTTATCCTTCCCTGACATCCTTAAAGCATCTTGTGTTTTTCTCCCTGTACTTGTTTCATTATGGTTTCAATATGTCAAACTCATCATCAGAAACCAAGTCTGTATTCCAGGAGAAAGGGACAGAAGCAATGCACACTCTCTTCACACCTGTCACTTATCAGAAAATAAGGTATCCTTGAGAAGCACCCCCCAGATTTTATATTGTCTATTTATTTACAAATGAGTTACTCTAAATATAAGTGACTAGAGGAAAGAATCTGGCTTCCAATACTCAATCGACACTTTCACAATCATTGCTGAAATACATATGTAAAATAAGTAGGCATGTAAGACCTATATGATAAGGAAAAAAAGGTTACAAAAACCCTCAGTAACTATCAGTAGGAGATTAATTATCACAGCCATGTAAGGAATAAAGGAGGAGAATGAAGAAGTAGGAAATGCCCCTCATCATACACCTTAGCTTTGGGTGAAGTGTTGAAATAGCTAGTCATTCCTCTAATTGTTATGGTGTTAGGAAAAGTCTAAACTTAGGAGAATACTGAAATGCATAAACGATGTTCTCATCTTAGTTAAATTTTAAAATGTACTCTTCTGCTAAACTGAAGACATTCACATTTTAGATCTCAAGACTGCAAGCATCAAAATGATCTCCTAACAATCTGGGAACTACTTGGTCTAGCCTTCAGTATACGACCCAATGACCCAGTATCACAAGCTTCTGCAAATAGGGGACTGATACCATTAATAAAACATTAATTCCCATACTTCTTTTTCTCTCCTCGTCTTCCTTGTCCCCAAAATTGTTTTGTTGTTGCTGTTGTTTAGACAGGTTTTCTAGGTTGACATGCTTGCCTGTCTTTATATTTTCATTTCCTAGTTTTAATCAACAATATTTATGACTTCAATATTTATAAACCAAATAAAACAAAAACATGCAATGTTCCATTGCTGCAGTTTTTAAAAAAAATTAAAGCTATTCTCCTCATCCATAAATATTTCAACACAAATTGAACTAGTCATAGAAAGATAGATTCCTAAGTCCATATTTTAGCATCATAAATTGGTGGTAATCTGAATCATGGTCCATTAGGTGTGATTTATGCTTTTCATTAAATATAGCTATAGCAATTTTTTTTGGCAAAGGACAGTTAATAGTAAACAAGTTCACATGGAAGAAATTTAGATTCTCCATAAATAACACTTCTATGGCCCTTCATCACTTCTGTTTCTATAAAGCTAATTAGTAGACCAAATCATGGTATATGTTGAAATCTCTAACAAACTTGTTTAATATTCTTTGTCACAAACTAAAGCAATGCAAAGAAATTATAAAAAGCTGTTCAAAATCTTATTAAAATACTGAAATCAAAAGAGCCTAAGTTTGGGGAAAACAGAAACAAATATTTCTGAAATATAATATTTCCTAATTCTTTTTTATGTATAACAAGAACTGAACATTGTAGGTATTTTTTTGTAAGGAAAATTTAGCCATCTTTGGAGTTGTTCTTACATAATATGGTATATTTTGTTATTATTCAGAAAATATTAATATTTCTTACCCACTTCTAGGGGAGTATTTTTGTTTCCCACCCTGTGAGTGTTGCATTTGACAATGTGATTCCCTTTGGCCAAAACAATGTTAGAGGGTATGACATATGAGCATATCCAAAGAGAGGCTTTATCTGTGCTTGCATGGATTGGTTAGTTCTCTCTCGTGCTCCTGTCCACAGGTGTGAGAATTTCATATCCCAGATAGGGTATGCCCTTTCAGCTTGGATCTAAACACATTTAGAGCCAACCTGCATCTTGGAGGTGAATCTTACTGAACCTGGTACAGCCTAGCAGAGTCAAGCAGAGATGCAGCTGATTCATATGCCCAAGAACACAAAATAAGTGGTTTTGCCTTTAAGCCACTTATTCCCCATGCTGTTTGCTATGAAACATTGCTACAGCAAAAAGATAAGTTTATACAAATGGTTAACATTCCAGGTTGGTGAATAAGGGATACTCAAAATCACTCTTGAAAATTCTTTGGTCACTAATAAAACACACTGTAGTTACTTTTGTGTAAACATCTCTGTGATATGTCCAAATAAATGTATATTCCAAATATATAAAATGTATATGTAAACAATTTTATAATACTACATTTTAAATATTAAAGACGTTCAACCTATGGAAGAAGCTTAAAATACTAACTATTGAGGAATAACATGACTTCTGTCACATGAACACTCCTGGGCATGTGTTCATTTAATAGGATTGCCTCCCTAATAAAATGGCTATTTTCCTTTCTCCTATTTCTTTTTCCTGGGTAGGCATTATATTAGAACTCCTCTATATAACTCTGCAACCAACATGAGATCAGTATATATATATTTTCATCATGTTTTATAATTTTTAAATAAAAACACTGAATTATGCAAATTTTTATTAATTGATATAACTGCCAACATTATAATCCAATCACAGTACTATTTTAGTTTTTATTCCCCAAAACATTTGTATTTGGATATTTTTCCAATTAACATGGCCTATTCTCTAGTAATTGCCCCTCCCTTATCATAGAATTCAAATGGCTGGTTCCATTCATGTATTCATTCATTTACTCATTTGACTACAAAATGGAGCATTTGTATGATCTGGGGATAGAATCTCTATAGTTAAGCAATATCAGGATATCTGATATTTGTAAATTTTATATATAATTTTATTTAGAAAAATCCAATAGCCTATTGGGTTATATTTTTTGGGTTATATCAGTTAATAAAACTATATTTAGTTGAGTATACATATATTTAATTAAAAACAAAATATGAAAAGAGAAGTGCATATATATTAAGTCATCAAGACGTACTTATCAAGTGGTGATATGTGCTGCAGAACTTACAGCAAAGAAAATAACATCTTCATGTAACTTTGATCCAAATGATATAGACAGAACATGTTATATATGTTTTATATACATATACACATATATACACATATATGCATATAAAACATATACATGTATATGTATGCATCTATGTTCATGTATACATATATGTACAAACACATTGTTGTATACTATTAAAATAGATAATAAGTACTATAACAAAGCAAAGCCTGGCAAAGACTATATAGCTGATGAAAAATTAGTGACCAGGAAAATATATGTGAAAATATGAAAATATGAAATAGTGATTGAGATGGAGGATTAAATCTTATAACAACTATCAATTAAAGTTTAGATGTAGAGAAGGCCAAAAATGAAGAAAACATAATATTTAAAGAAATAATGATTAGAACTTATGAAAGATATAAATCCAAATAAATTATTTGTAAAAAAATTCTAGCAGGATAAATGAATATAAATTCATATGCATATTATCAAATGTCAGAGAAAGATAAAGGTCTTAAAACAGGCAGAACGACAACAAAAGCAGGTTACTTAATAACAATGGAAAAATAGAAATAACAGAATTTTCAACAATAAAAATATAATTTAAATGAAGTGAAATAATATCTAGCTGTCAACCTAGAATGCTGAACTCAGAAAATAAAATAAATATTACAAATGAGAGTAAAATAAAAATATTCTTAGTTAACTAAAATGGGAGAGCTGCTTATCTGGATCTCAAATGTATCTACATATAGAGAGCACACTGAAAGAAGAAAGGAAAAAGATAAATGTAAGCTGACACAATGAAATAAGAAATACATTTTATAAAACAGTTTTGGTAAAAAGGAGCAGAAAGCATATTTTATTATCAAACAATAGGTGAGAAAGATGTTTAGGAAAGAAAAATTAAAATTCTAAATACATTAAAAAGAATTAAATGCATTGAGTGATATTCCCTATTTATTATAAATATATGCAGTCTCCCCAAACTGATCCACAGACACAATATAATATGAATCAAAATCATATTGTGATATTTCATGGAACTAACAACTTGACTCATATATATATAAGGATCAAGAGTAGGAAGAAAACAAAACAGAATTATATAATCATTCAAAATGAGCAAGTTTCTGGTAGAGGAACTCTTTTTAGGATATAATGATATTATAAAGTTCTGGTAACTAAGGAAAGGTGGTATTGGCACAGAGCATTAAACATTAAGCAGTCTAAACCAGACCTTTTCATATATGTAAATTTGATGTGACAGAGAATCCATTGTAGATTGGGAGGAAGGGATGGACTATTCAATAAATTTGCAGAGTAAATTGGTTATCCATAAAGAAATAAAATGAATTTTAATCTTTATATATTTTATCATACAGTTTAAGATGGGTATAAGAAGTGAATATGGAAGGCATAATTTTTTTAATATTTAGAAGAAAATATAATAATGACACAAAATCATTAACCAAAAATATCAATGTGGGAGATGTAAACTAAAAAAATTTCTAGAGCTCAAACAGGGCATGGAGATATTATAAGCTCTAGACAGCCAAAGTTAGTTAGGAGTGGAAATTCTTACTGATCACCTGAAGCATTCAATAGGGAGAGCACACACACAGATCACACCTTAGTAGCAGAGCTAAACTATCCCTAGATTAAAGCTAGGGCAGGCATAGAACTCAAGTAGCTTTATTAAAGGGTTAATTTTTTGCCATGTATCATGGAGCTATGCATCCATTGTTTATTATTCTGCAAATACTAAAAGGAATTGCTATGCAGATTTCTGGTGCTCTTTCCTGTATAGCTTCCTGTTTGGGGGAACATTGTTTGACAATATCCAGCCCCCTCAGCCAACTTCAGCTCTGATCTGTTTCCTCATCTCAACAGCACCACCATACTGGAATTCTCATCCTTGCATTGTAGTCCAGAATGTGTTTATAAGAGAAAAAAGCAGGGCAGTCACTAAGCTCATCTCAATTGTCATCTTTCTCCCAGAGTTCACAGTTCTGCAAGGACTGCTATCCAGCGTGCAAAAACCATTGTTCCATATATTTCATCCAACTTTCTAATTGTTTTTGGTGGGAGAGTGAACAAAGTTTCTACAGTAATGATCACCTCTGAAGGAAAAGTCAGGTGAGTTTTACACAATAGATATAATAGTAATTTGATGATGGGTTTATTAATGTATTTTTATTTTCAAAACTCCTATGTCATACACATAAACACACACTATCTTTTATCAAATATTCAAAAAACTAAAAGAACAGAAACAGGATAACAAGTTAGATGATTACTACAATATTAATTTGGACAGCCTAAAGAAGGTGGAGATGGTACATGGTTATTAGTTTCACTGCCTACTTTGAAAGCAGAGTTTCAGGATTGGCTAATGGGTTAGTCCTAGGATATGGAGAAATAATTTAGAGAAGGATAACTGCAAGTCTTCTACCCCCAACAGACTGGGTTAATGTTTGTGCTCTGGCAAAGATGTGAAAAAACTGAGTCATGAGCAAATTTGAAAAGGGAATTAATAAATACTTAAGTTTGACATTGTGAGTTTGAGATGCCCATGAGACTTCAAAGTAGAGATATAATAGGTATTTCATGAGAGAGTTCAGGGTAAAACATGAATTTGGACATATCTGTGCATATATGAGATTTATATCTATACACTTAGATAAGATCATCTAAGGAATAAGAATAATTAGAGCAGAAAATGTCTGTAGCCAGAGCTCTTGTGCACTAAACCATACAGAGAGAGTTTCTGTAGGGTAAGGAGTTAGGAAAGGAGGCTGAGAAAGAACAGAGGGTCATATAAAAGAAAAACTAGGAGAAGGCAGTGTATTGGATGTTTGAAGAGAAAAGAAGTTGTTAGTCATTTCAGAAAATGGATAGTAAGGAGAGATTAGGAAACTAAGTAAACTAGTCCCCACTCTATGTCAGTCAATTTGGCCTATGTGGAAAAAAAGAGAAAAAAAGAGAGAGAGAGAGAGAAAGGAAAAGAAGAGGAGGAAGAAGAAAGAGGAAAAAAGCCTGAATAACATTTGACTAAAGTGTCAAACCTGTTTACATGAGGTGATAAGACAGGACAAAAATTAAGTGTTTTGGAAACCATGTAATTTATTATGTCTATTAGTTTAATTTTGTAAACATAATAATTTATTGCTGATGGTGCTTAAATGTATTTATTTATCATTTGGAACTTTGTAAAAGAAGCCAGTTATTCACAGAGACATGTTCAGTGTTTTATTATATAACTTGTCCCTTGTAATGTAACTTTGTAAAATGGAGCTGATGATTCAGGTTGCCAACTTATGCACCAGCACAAATTTTGTTTCCCTTGGTAGTGCTAATAATAACACAACAACTTTCCTAGGGACCCAAACAGATTGTGCAAAGTTGTTTACTTCTGCTGCTGTTAAAGGATGTTACAAAAACGATTATCCCCTACCTGAAATATCCTAAAGGAAAAATCACCTGGTGATAAATATTTTAATTTTTGAGTCTAAAGCAACATTCCATTCTCTTTTATCTACATGCATATATGGTTCCCTCTACCAAAAGCCTCTTTATTTTAGGGGGAAAAATGACTAAAATTTATTAATCTACAGATAAATTTCAATCCTTTTAGTGGTCACCTTCATGCCTACTTGCAATGTTCATCACAAAGAACAATAAAAGGGCTTTGACTTGAGCAAGTAGAAAGTTACTTTCATTCATAATAGAATTCACTCATTGTGACTAAAGGTCAGCTTTACAGCATTTGTAATTAGATTTTTCTGTTTTAAAAGATGCTTAAAGATATTACCTTACAAAGAGTTAAAAATCAAAAGGGAAGCGTAATATATACCAATAAATTTGTTAAACAAAATGGACAATTTTTGAAAGACAAAAAACGAAAGAAGAAATGAAAAATTCAAATAGTGCCTTATCCATGAAAGAAACTGAAATCATAATCAAAACCTTTTCATAATGAAAATTCCTTCCTAGAGTGTTTTGTAAAACATTTAAGGAAGAAACTATACAGATCCCACACAAAAACCTTTCTAAAAAAGAGGAGCGTACAGTTTGTTCTATGATAGCAGCATAACCCTGACTCCTGAAACTGACAAATAAAATAAGAAAAATACAAATAAATTTCCTCATAACTGTAGACACAAACATCCTTAATATAATATTAGCAAGTTGAGTCCACTCATATATAAAATAATAATATATTGTGTAAAAGAATAGTTTTGCCATGATTATAGTATTATTAACATTCAAAATTTCTTCAGTTAAATAATATACATTATTACAGAATAAAGAAGGAAAAATAAGTGATTATATCAAGATGTAGAATAAGAATTTAATAAAATTTAACATCCACTCATAATCAAACTGATAATAAGTTTCTTAAAAATTAAATAGTGTCATACATATTGGTGAAATATGAGGATATCTCTGGTGAATTTCACAAAGCACTTAAAGAAGAATTAATACTAACTTTTCACTAACTCTTCCAGAAAATAAGGGAGGCAAGAACACTTCCATACTCATTCTATAAAGTCAGTATTACCCTTATACTAAACCCAGACAAAGATCTCACAGGAAAAGTAAACTATATAATAACATCTGCTATGAATATAGACATAAAATTTCTCAACAAAATACTAGCAACCCAAACCAGCAATGTTAAAAAGGTTTATATATCAGGACTAATTAGGTATTATCTCAAGATGGCAAGATTTTTTTTAACATTCTAAAATCAGTTAATGTAATTCATCATATCAATAGAATAAAGGGCAGAAAACACCTGCTGCTCATAGAAAGAGCATCATACAAATTACAACACCGATTCATGATAAAAACACTTAATACACTAGGAATAGAAGAGAATTTCCTCAACTGATAAAGAGCATCACCAAAAACAAAAAATATCCTACAAATAACATCATATTTAATGGTGAAAAACCAAGTGTTTCCTCCCAGCCAAGACTGAAAGCAAGACAAGGATATCTACTCTGACTACTTTTATTCAAGGCTGTACCAGAGCTTTTACCAAGGAAAATTATGCAAGAAAAAAATTTTTTAATTCAGGTTGGGAAGAAAGAAGTAAAACTATGCTTATTCAAAGATGACATGATCTTGTACATAGAATACCCTAGGATATCCACTAAAAATCTACTAGAACTAACAAATAAATTAAGCAAGGATAAAGGATCCAAGAACAATATACAAAAATCATTTGCTACACTAGCAGTGAACAATAAAAACATTTAAAAAACAATCCCACTCATATAAATATCAAACATATGTAGGGATGTGATTAATAAAAGTATAATATTTATACTTAAAACTATAAGAATTTGTTGAAAATAAAGGTATAAATAAATGGAAGGCATTTCAGGTTCATAGATTAGAAAATTTAGCATTTTTGAGATGGCAATATTCCCCAAATTGGTTACCTGATTCAATACACTCTCAAATAAAACTCTCATCTGACTTTTTTGTAGAAACTTAAGAACTGATTCTAAAATTTATATGGACATGAAAAACCTAATGACCAAAACAATCATGGAAAAGAACAAAGTTGGAAGGCTCACACCTGTGAATTTCAAAACTTACTATGACACTATAGTATTCAAAACCATGTAGCACTTGCATGAGAATAGATATAAAGATAAATGTAATAGAATAATATTTATGATCAATTGATTTTCAACAAAGCTGTCAAGACAGTTTAGTTGGGAAAAGCATCGTCTATTTGAACTGATAGATATCCACATTCAAATGGATGAATTTGCACCCCTACCTCACACCATATTTAAAAAAAAACTCAAAATGAATCCATAGATCTAAATATATGAGCTAAAACTATTAAACTCTTAGAAGGGAATGTTTGAGTAAATCTATGTAATCTTGGGTTAGGAAGTTATTTTTTAGATATGAAAGTAAAGGTATAAGTAACAAAAGCCAAAATAGGTAAAGTGTACTACATGAAAAAAAAAGTGCTGCAAGAAAGTAAGAAGAAAACCCACAGAAAGAGAGAAAATATTTGCAAATATAGATCTGATAGTGGGCTTGTATACAGAATATATAAAGAACTCTTACAATGCAACAATTAAAAGCCAAATATTCCAATTTATTAAAAGGGTATAGAGAATAAGAAGAAGTGATATCATTAATGTGGCAAAATAAGAAGTCCATAAGTGTAAGAAGAGAGAAGATCTGTTGCCTCATACACACACCTAATTAACAACAATATAAGGACAAAAAATACATTTATGAATCCAGTTAAGAAGATATAGTACCCATTAGAGCACAAAACCAAGAACAGCTGCACCATAACGAGTAATAAGAACAATTTCATCCTTCCAGAATCAGCTCCTCCCCCAAGCAGGTACGGCCCAGTGCCTAGAGAGATCTCCTCAACCTGAAGCTTCCCCTAGGGGAGAGAGGGAGAAGGTGGGGTGAATGTCCAACATCCCTGCCCTTTCATTGCACTTCCCGAGATACCAGTTTGTCTTGCCTCACACTGAGCACTGAAAAAACCAGCAGAGTCTGGACACCTGTTTCAGCAAGGTACAAAGGAAAAGGGGCTGGCAGCTTCCTGTGACTGCCATGACTGTGAGATTTGGAGAAGGCATAGAGCTGAGGCTTCTCCTCCAGTGGGGATGGAGGGAAGAGTGGAGCGTGACTTCGTCATACAGGTCTTTCAGTGCACTGCCTGAAAAGCTGGTTTCCAGTTCACCTCACACTGACAGAAGTCACAGTAAGACACAAGAGGGAGTAGGAGATTATGAGCTGGAAAAAAAAAAAAAAGGAAAGGAAAAAAGACTAGACATCTGGGGGAACTAGGGACAAAGGCACAGAATCTCTAGACTGGTGAAGGTCTTTCCCAGTCAAAGCCAGTCCATAAATACTGGGAGAGGTGACTGTTTTTTCAAATGTGTAAACACCAACACAAAGCTATAGGGAACATGAAAATTCAAGAAAATATGATACAATCAAAAGAACAAAATAAATCTTTAATAATCAGTCCTAAGGAATAGAGATTTATAAATTATAGACAAAGAATTCAAAATAATTATTTTTTTACAAGTTCAGTTATTTATAAGAGAACACAGAAAACTAAATGAAATCATGAAAATGATACATCAGCAGAATGAGAATATCAACAAAGAAAGAAACAATTAAAAAAAAATAGAATTTCTGTTTTATATTCTATAAAATGGTAACCAAAAGAGATCAAGAGTGACTATACTGAGACAAAATAGACTTTAAGTCAAAAATTGTCACAAAAGACAAAGGTCATTATATAATGATAAAAAGGCCAATTCATTGCATAAATATATACATCACCCACATTCAAGTACCTAAATATATAAAACAAATATTCACAGCTCTGAAGGGAGGAATACACAGCAGTAATAGTACAGTAGGAGACTATTGCCCTACTTCCAACGAAGACAGCACATCCAGATAGAAAATCAATAAGGAAATAGAGGACTTAAATGACACTGTAGTCCAAATAGACCTAACAGACATACACAGAACATTCTACCCAACAGCAGCAGAATACATTCTTCTTCAAGTACACATGGAACATTCTCTGATAGATCATACGTCAGGTTAAAAAACAAGTCTTATCAAATTTGAAATAATACCAAGTATCTTTTTTTACCACAATGGAATTAAACTGGCATCAGTTAAAAAAGAAAGAAAAAAGAAAAATTGGAAAATTCACAAATATGTGAAAATTAAACAACACACTTTTCAACAACAGTTGCATCAGTGTAGCTATGCCAACATCTTGATTTTAGTCCCCTAAAACCATACCAGTATTTTGACTTCTAGAACTGTAAGATAATACATTTTTTAAGCCACCAAATCTGTGGCAATTTGTTACAGCAGTAATAGGAAACTAATACAGAGTTACTAACCATTTATTGTCATGTTCCTGTGTTATGGAAACTTTCTCTAGTGAACCTGGCACACTATCACACTGCAATCAGAAATCTCTACCATATAAAAACTAAGAAAGCTCACATGATGTGTTAGCTCCCATCATGGAAGGATGGGATATTCTATTTAAAAATTTTATTGGAAGATTGTTATGTTTTTAAAAGAGCTTTAAGGGGCTTCCCCGGTGGCTCAGTGGTTAAGAATCTGCCTGCTCTTGGAAGGGACATGGGTTCGAGCAGTGGTCTGGGAAGTGGTCTGGCATGACCCCACATGCCATGGAGAAACTAAGCCTGTGAGCCACAACTACTGAGCCTGTGCTCTAGAGCCCGCAAGCCACAACTACTGAAGCCCGCATGTCTAGAGCCCGTGCTCTGCAACGAGAAGCCACCGCAATGAGAAGCCCGTGCACTGCAATGAAGAGTAGCCCCCACTCGCTGCAACTAGAGAAAGCCCACACACAGCAATGAAGACCCAACGCAGCCAAAAATAAATAAATAAGATAAATAAATTAAAAAAATAGTTTGATAAAAGAAAATATGAAAATAAAGAGCTTTAATTTCATAAATCTCCAATGTATTAGGAAATAAAAATAAAAGTAAGATTCATTATTCCAAATGCAATGTACCAGAGAGTAGAGAACATAATTCTATTTTGGCAAGTCTTCTAGTCAAAGTACTTTGGGCCATCGTGTTAATTAACAAATTAGGCAGGTGGCTATTTTGCATATTCTTACACATATCATACCTATATGATATACTGAGAACCTCAGAAGTAGCATTTGAAGCCATTCCATATAAAAATAGATGGTTGTATATCCCATACTTAAGGTTCCTACCCAAGAACTTCACTCATATCTTTATTTAATCATTACTGGAGATTGCAGCTGGTAAAAAAAAAAAAAAATGGAATTTGTCTTGAAGGTTTATAATTGTCCAGTGTCTTGCATGACAATCTCTTTCATGGGCCCATACCAAAACATAGGAATGCTGCAAAATAATGTGTGGCATAAGATGGTTTAGAAAAATATGAGGAAGTTTACAAGAATGAGATAGACTGAAAAACCAGTACAAGACTCCTACTGTGTGGGAGATTTTCCATTGCCAGACTCCTGCAATTTGGACAGTGGCTTGCTGGCTCCTTTGACACATGGCATCCAGCAGCATCTACTATCATCTTTCACCAGCAACTCTCTCGGTGCCTCTGGTAAAATATATCCATTTGAGCTGTTTCTGTAGCAATATAGAGTGTGACTTTGCATCAGTTTCCACTGGTGTGGCACCACGGTGACGTCTCTGCCTTTCAGTGAGTCATGGTTATGCCTTCACCATCACTATCTAGATCTCAGCCTGGAGTAGAGAGCTCTTCCTCAGGCATCCTCTAAGCCCTAGTGTAGCAGATGTTCTTTATATCTGCTGTTCCCACGTTCTCTAGATCTCTCTTTACTTCTTACTAGTCAATTAATTATTACTCCAATTCCATATTAATGTTAACAGTTCTTTAAATTAAACTTTCTCTGTTAAAATCACTGTGTAGTTTGTTTCAACTGGACCATAACTAATAAACTGCTTGAGTGCTTTTAATCCCATAGAAGCTCAACTGACATTAGATGAACAAGCAAATGGATGAATGAGGAATGTACACTAACTTTCAAAACCACCAGTGGAGGGGAGGGGGGGAAACAACAAAAATCTCTTGGGCATAATTAGAAATGGCTCACGAACAGTTTGGCCAGTGTGGCATATTGCACAAGTTTAAGTAGCTATGTCTGAACAGAATCAGGGAAAGCGGAGACTGATAACATCATTGCTTCATAATGCTTCTTTTTAGCCAGACTTGGCAATAATATCAGTCAATTTGTGAGCAGAACTGCTACCAGTTGAAAACCTGGCATGAAAAGTTATACCTTAGGAAGGGTCATCTGTAGTTCTGGAATAAAACCATTATTACAATGCAATCACTGAAACTGATCTGGGGGAAAAATGCTTACTTGACTACACCCAACAAATTATGTTTGAATAAGTTGTTAATGATTTAGTTGTTTTTCCAATTCTGTGCTATTTGAAGTGCAATCTCAACAGCTGTTCATAATTTTGAAGGATCCAGTTAGTTGGCTTTAACCACAAAAGAGTTATCTGGGCATCTAGAGGCCCCCTGATATTTCCAGAGGTATTGAGCATGTTGCATAATCGTTGGTCTCAGGCTTACCAAGAGGGAGATCTCCCTAACCTCTTGCAGTGCCAATGCTTTGCTCTTCGGTGTCATTTTGCAGCATAATATAATTTGAAAGCTCTGCCTGTAGCCGTATTGAACACTGGTTGATCAAGGTACATCCCCCCAGTTAGCTTTTTTTTTTTTTTGTATTTTATTTTTTTATTGGAGTATAATTGCTTTACAATGTTGTGTTAGTTTCTGCTTTACAGTGAAATGAATCAGCTATGTGAATACATATATCTCCTCCCTTTTGGACTTCCTTCCCCCTACCCATCCCACACTTCTAGGTCATCACAGAGCACACTGTGCTATATAGCAGGTTCCCACTAGCTATCTATTTTACACATGGTAGTAAATTTATGTCAAACCTAATCTCCCAATTCATCCCACCCTCCTCTTCCCCCCCTTGTCCACATGTCCATTCTCTACATCTGCATTTCTATTCCTGCCCTGCAAATAAGTTCATCTGTACCATTTTTCTAGATTCCACATATATAGGTTAATATACGATATTTGTTTTTCTCTTTCTGACTTACTTCACTCTTTATGACAGACTCTAGGGTCCATCCACATCTCTACAAATGACCCAATTTCATTTCTTTTTTATGGCTGAGTAATATTCCATTATATATATGTACCACATCTTCTTTAACCATTCATCTGTTGATGGACATTTACATTGTTTCCATGTCCTGGCTATTGTAAATAGTGCTACAATGAACAATGGGGTGAATGTGACTTTTTGAATTATAGTGGTACATGACCATTTTTGAAGTACAGTTTTCTCAGGGTATATGCCCAGTAGTGGGATTGCTGGGTCATATGGTAGTTCTACTTTTAGTTTTTTAAGGAACCTCCATACTGTTCTCCACAGTGGCTGTATCAATTTACATTCCCACCAACAGTGCAAGAGGGTTCCCTTTTCTCTGCACCCTCTTCAGCATGTATTGTTTGTAGATTTTTTGATGATGGCTATTCTGACTGGTATGAGGTGATACCTCATTGTAGTTTTGATTTGCATTTCTCTAATAATTAGTGATGTTGAGCATCTCTTCATGTGCCTCTTAGCCATCTGTATGTCTTCTTTAGTGAAAAGTCTGTTTAGGTCTTCCACCAATTTTTCGATTGGGTTGTTTGTTTTTTTGATATTGAGCTGCATGAGTTGTTTGTATATTTTGGAGATTAATCCTTTGTCCGTTGCTTTGTTTGCAAATATTTTATCCCATTCTGAGAGTTGTCTTGCACAGAAAAGGAAGCCATAAACAAAAAGACAACCCCCAGTTTGTTTCTCAATACTTAGGGGTAAAATTTCTCAAATAAAGTCAAGCAACAAAAAACAAGAGAAAAAAATAGACTGATGTGCTGTGTACTTTTTAAAAAAGTAGATGAAGTCTCTTCAACATATTAAAAATTAATGTCATATTATATATTATATATGTGTATATATATTATATATGTATATATAACATTATATATGTATATATATATATCTGAATCATTTTGCTGTATACCAGAAACTAACACAACATTGTAAATCAACTATACTTCAACTTAAAAGAAAGAAACCAAATGACTATGGGTTTCTAATTGAGAGCCGACATCAAGCTGACACCATGGGGTACGCATTGACAGTTAAAAATTATCTAAAATCTATGCATGCTTTTTTTTTTTAAGTTATATATCTTAGACACATAGAGAATCACCTGATATACTCTTAAAGACTCTGTAGTAAACTCTTCATTGTTATGTATTGATTCACTGATTCCTTCTTCCGATTAAGGTAGATTATCTGAAATAAATATTTTCTCTTAACTAGGAAAAACTTTTTTCCTGGGGTCAACCAGAATTTGTATAAATTCAGAGGGGAGGGAATTTATCATTAGATGTACATTTATATTAATATTTCAGGAGAACACTCAAGTTGCTATCAACACAGATATCCTTTGAAGGGCTAAGGGACATAATTTTGATGTTTACTCTTACATCTACATTATAAAAAGGAAGAAAACAAGAAGGAATTATTAGGAAAAAGTGTTATTACTCAAGATGGCAGAAATTTATATCTATATCTATTATATTTATACCTATATCTATTATATTTATACCAATATATGTGGTTTACAGAGGTATGACATAAGGAGCCTGTTAAAAGCTATTATCTTTTTCTCTAATCATTACTTTCAACTATGATCATTAGGTTTCTATTTCCTGATCAACAAGAATATTTCAGGAAGATCCCATAGGTTATTGATCACTCTCTCACATTAAATGTTAAAAACAGTTATTTAAAAAGCCAATCTTATTGCTAATTAAATCCTATGTAATCCTTCAGACACACCCAGGGTTATTTCTTACAGTAGTCAGAGTGGAACTTCTTATAGTAGCTGGAGTGGCATTTGCCACTCTTATTTCTTCTCCTACCCCAGCACCTTGCACAGGAAGAAGAAGGGTATTATGGTCTGATTCTTAGACAGTCTTCCTCTCTGTTTTGAAGATTCTTATTCTGAGACTGAGAGATTGAGGCTAAGAAGAACAATGGAATAGGCAGGTAACTTCATTTATAGTCTGTTCATCTTTGATAAGAATCTACATTTTCATTTTGGCTTGCTTTGTTTATGTCTCCTCCTAGTGGCTTCAGACGACAATGTTCATAAATTTCTGGGAGCCATGTTCAGCTTTACCCTATTTCCTGCTTTCTGTGATTAGCTCTCTGCAAAGGAGAAGCTTTGTCTCAAATGGCTCCAGCAGTGGTCCATTATAAACTATCTTTGAGTAGTATGACCTTTTACAGGTGCAGCAGATGCTTGGGCAGTTCCATGTCCATCTCTAACTTCCATGTCCAAATATGGAGCCAAAGGAACCACTGAGTGCCCCTCACTGTCTTCTTCCCAGGCATAGATGCCATAGATTCTTGTTGTTCCTCTCCTTAAGCTTCTGTCAAGTTACACCACCTCAAAAAAAGCACTAAACACCAAATCTAGGAACATGTATCAAATTGTGCAAAGAGCAAAGAGCTCATTATGTTATTATAATAACATAAGGGAGATTCTGAAATTCAATGGCCCAGTAAGCTTCTAGTAGGAAAATGAGATACCAGTCCCCTACCCTGCAGGAAGCTCCAGTGTCTGTCTCTAAGAGTAAACCTCTACCTGTAAATTCTCACTCTGCTTGGGGAGGAAAGAATCCTACTTTTTTCCCAAATAGGCAGGGAAGTAAAATCATTTTATTTCTCACATCAATTTCCTCATCAGTGGTAACCCAGATTTTTCTTCTTTTCTCCTTCTCTTTAGTTTTTTGCATTATATACCCTAGTGGGGAGTGGAATGAAGTAGGAGCAAGGGAGTAGGAAAAAGGGAGTTCACTGAGGAAGAGAAGGTTTGGTCTAGTTTTGTAAGCCCTGGAAGATAGTGTCTGACTCTATTTATGAATTAACTTTTTAAAAATATGGAGCATCTAGTATCCATTGTTTATTACTGTGGATTCTAGCACTGTTTTGCAGGGTCATCAGTAAAATTCTTCAGTCAATAGCCAGTCAAAAACATATCACTTCAACTCATGCTACATTCCATGCTTTCAGGTGTCTTCTACTGTCACTGCTCCCTACATTGCCTTCCCTATCTTGGTGAATAGCAACTTCACTTTACGTTTTTTCCAGCCAGCTTAGAATTATTATTGATCCTCCCAATTTTTTTATAGTTCACATCAAAATTAATGAGCAAATATTCTCAGCTGTACCTTCAAAAATGTCCAGAAATTGAATATTTCTGACCTGGCACATCACTGCTATACTGGTTTAAACTATTTTTAACTGTCTTCTGAATTATTTCAATAGCTTCCTAACCAGCCAGGGTGCTGATGCTTTAGCCTTCCATCCTTCATGCCAATTCTCAACAAAGCAGACAGGGTAATTATTTTAAAAGATAAATCTCGTATTTCATTCCACAAATACTTTAAAAAATCCTCCAGTGATTTCCCATGTAATTTACAGTGACCCTAAGGCCTTTAGATCTGTCTCCCTGCCCTACTTACCTCTGTGCTATTCTTTAAAAAAGGTTGGCACATTCTGGTTTCAGGATTTTTGCTCTTACCAGTCTGCTGGCTTGAAATTCTGTCCCCACAGATATGTACATGGCTCATTTCCTCAACAACTTGCAATATCATCATTATTATGAAACCATTTCCGACTTCCTTATTTAAACATTTAATTCTATGTTATCATCCTCATTTCTATGCCTTATCACTAACTTATTTTTCTCTATAGAATTGATTATCTCAAGGTTCTCTACTTAGCAAAAGGAATATTATCTATTAATGGTTGCTTAATAAACAATCATCAAATCTCAGTGGCATCTAACAATTAGATTTTCTTTTTCATGTATCTATGGGTCAGCTGCAAGTTAGCTCTGGCCTACTTTTGGTTGCAGCTTGTAGTCTAGTCTACTCTGATTTTAATTCTGAGGCCCATGTTAGACAGGCAACAGCTACCTGGGGGAAACTTTTCTCTGTAATGGCAGTGACCAAAGGGGGCATACTGACTGCACACACACATTTTGAGCACCTATTTTCATCTTGCCTACTAACATTGCATTGCCTAAAATAACTCATGTGGTTAAGTCCAAAGTCAAGGAATGGATGTGTATACAGTCTGCCCATGGAGATAGAAGGGTATGAAATTTTTTTTTAAGTATTGAGTGTATCATATATGTGGTAATAGAATTTAACCAGCTGTAACAGGTGAAAAAATTTAGATTGGACAATTATAGAAGTATTCTAACTTCTAATATATACATCAAATTGTATTCAATTAAATTAGACAAATATAATGATTTTCAAGTGGAAAATTAGACTGCACTTTGATGTTGGCTTTGACACGTAGTGTCAAAGTATGTGTGTGATTCAGATAAGTGAAAGAGAAGACAGAGGAAAGTCTTCAGCAAGAAAGCTAGTTAAGCAAAGGTTCAGAGGAAGGAAAAAACAAAGTTTTCAAGTAGTGTCTAAGTTCTCCTTTACTCTCACTTCCCAAACAACTCAATCCAAAACCATTAAGTGAGACTGGGTGGCCCAAGTCTTGCAGAAGCCCCAGTAGGGAGCGAAGAAAGACCATATGTTAAGATTACTTTTGTGGTGTAAAATAGATAGCTAGTGGGAAGCAGCAGCATAGTCCAGGGAGGTCAACTCGGTGCTTTGTGACCACCTAGAGGGGTGGGATAGGGAGGGTGGAGGGAGACGCAACAGGGAGGGGATATGGGGATATATGTATACATATAGCTGATTTACTTTGTTATACAGCAGAAATTAACACAACATTGTAAAGCAATTATCCTCCAATAAAGATGTTAAAAAAATTACTTTTGTGAATATTCCATATTCCATCCTGGGTTCTTAATTTTAGTTTCCTTACTGCCTCTTCTTTCTTGTCCCTATTATTTGACTCACTTCAATATACTTCCTGATAAATTCTATCTGTTGCACTTTTTATTTCATACATTTTCCGATTCATAGTTTTCCTTTAACCTCCTTTGGAATACAAGAAGTTTTACTCTTTTTGTTGTGTTTAGCTAGTCTATATGAGAGCCTAGGTGAAGCAACCAACTGCAGGGCTTCTCTTGACATTCTGAATATTCACAGAGATGTCATTTTATCCATTCTCAGTGCACTGATTATAAATAGCCAACCTCATGATGTGAGAAACTTATAATGTGAGACTATATTGTAAGACATCACAGGTTTTAAGGAAGAATGAATAAATCCTCCATTATTAGGTCCTTTCTCCATCTGCTACTTATTCTAACTCCATGGTGGATTAACTAACCCTTTCTTCTCTACTCATATTTAAATTCTGTAACCAAAACATGTCATTAACTTAGCTAGTAACTATCCTCCAAGGCAACTCAATTGCAGGACCATTGTGCAGGCTGTTGGTCAGAGTAGATGTGGCTGTTTTGAGATCCAACCACATTTCCTAGTCTAATCATTACACTGTGGTAAAATAATTTGGTACAAATTGCATTATTCATTCATAAGGAATCCCTCATGAGAGAGTTACATCCATGCCACGCAGTCTGAGGCTTCTAAATAAGGAGGGTACCTGCCTGGTAAATTTCCACTTCAGAACATCAGCAAACAGACTCTCCATTTTCACATTCTACAATTCTGAACTATCCCCTCCTTCTGCTGTTCCTCTCATGACTCACCACACAAATATTTCATCGTTGTTGTTGTTTCTTAACAATAACATGGCTACATTTCTCCTGAATGTATGAGTTTAAAGTTTTCCTTTATCTTTTAGTTTGTTTGTAGTTTATGTCCTAAATATACTTCAACCACTAAAAATAAAGATCCACTAATTAATGTATTATCATAACAAAATCGTTACCTTTGACCATAGATCATACAAAGAGATCAGAAGTACATTATTTAGAGGTATTTAACAGATAATGTAACTCGATTATATTCTAATTTTACAGGTGATTAATGAAGAATATTGAAGAGGATTCAGGAGATGTTATTTCAAGTTGATCTCTGTCTCCAAAGTGTCAATATTTTAGGGGGGGTGGCACATTTTAAGATTTCTCATCCAATTTTGTACATTTTATAATAAGGATCACAGAGGATAAGTTACTTGCCCTAGAGCTTTGACTCTCAGACTTTCTACTATAGTACTTATGTCATTAAATAATTGTTTTCTCATAAAAGTCATAACATCTGATCTGTAGGTTATAAGGAAAAGTCTAATTTGATTTTTATTGTCCCTTCTTAAATTATATGATTCTATGAACTAAATTTGCTTATTTAATCCTCTCCTAGACCTCAACTGGATATATCTGTATTTAGCATATTCTTTAATCCCTTTCCTCTCATATGGAGAATAAGGAAACTTTAATCCTTTTCCTCTCATATGGAAAACAGATGCACTGAAAACACCCTAGAATCCATCTCAGCATAGTTGCTCCTGCTCTACTGCCAGTTTCCTTGGTTAATGCTTACGGAGATTTGCTATACTTGACATTTTTCGAGAGTGTATAGAGTAAGTATATCACTGCCTATAGTTTTATATTAATGAATCATTATTTATATTTCTATGTGATGTGGTATCATATTTGGTCAACTTTCTTAGGTTGCTTTATCTATTTCCTTTTCTCTTTGTCAATTTTCCATATTAGACAGAAAACCATTTCTCATCTAGGTTGGAAAACCTCTATAATTACATGTCTAACCCCTATCACTTTTCTTTACATCTATTACAATATTCTTTCATTTGTCTTGCCAAACATCACTCACAGCATTTGGGGTATAGTGACAGAGTAGCCAGTGAATAAATACATGTTTCAGAGGGTTTGTTTGTTTGTTTGTTTGTTTTTAATCTTAATAGGTAGAAGTGAAGCAAGTAGAAGTCTCAACTCTCCCACACATTTATCATCATTTTCATATTGAACAAATGAGAACAGACATTTAAATTGTAATAAAGTTTTATAGAACAGCAAAGTAAAACATTCATCTAAACTAAATGTTATTTCCTGATCAAATGTTAATCAATGGGATTTCATAAATTTAAATTTTATTCTGGTAAGATATTTGTAAAACTACAGCTTACGTTTTCCTTGCAATGCATGAGAATATTTAGCAGTAAGGAAAAGTGACTTCTGCTGCTAGTCAGAAAAAGACCCAGAGGACTTCCCTGGTGGTGCAGTGGTTAAGAATCTGCCTGCCAATGCAGGGGACACAGGTTCGAGCCCTGGTCCGGGAAGATCCCACATGCCACAGAGCAACTAAGCCCATGTGCCACAACTATTGAGCCTGCGCTCTAGAGCCCGCAAGACACAGCTACTGAGCCAACATGCCACAACTACTGAAGCCTGCATGCCTAGAGCCTGTGCTTCACAACAAGAGGAGCCACCACAATGAGAAGCCCACGTACCGCAACAAAGAGTAGCCCCAGTTTGCCGCAACTAGAGAAAACCTGCACGGAGCAACGAAGACCCAACACAGCCAAAAATAAATAAATAAATTTATTTTTAAAAACCCATATATTAAAAAAAAAAGATGCATTTATTTTAAAAAAATAGAAAGAAAAAGACCCGGAGACTTATCTCTCACTGACCCACTGATAATAAGCCAACATTTATATAACTCATAGAACAATAGAATTTCAAGACAACAGATAATGTTAGAGATTAATAAGTACAAACCCTCATGTTACTGGTAAAGAATATGAAAACTACAAAAGTGAAATAATAATAATATTAACAGTAAAATAATTTTGAAAACTAGCATTTGTTGAACATATAACACAATTATGCACTTAGTTTGCATTATACCATTTTATACACAGAACAATCCTTGAGGTAAGTGCCATTATTAAAAAAGAATTACACATTAACAAATAGGAAGAGTTAGAAACTATGTTTTCAAATCTCAGTGCAGGGTTATTTTTAACTCACTAGTCTACATCTTAATTGTAAATATTTTTTAATTATTAAAATATTTTCCAGTTTCTGTGGATTGCATGAGGCATTTTATGCTGAATAAAAATAGCATATATCATATTAAAACTAAAACATAAACATGATTTACTATGGGATTGATTGTCAAATCCAAAACCATAAAGACTAAATATTTTTCTAATGAATTTAGTAGAGGAAAACGATTCCAAAAATTCCCATTCAAACTTACCAAAAAATCCATCCTACACTTAGATCAGGCATAGCCACTCACATTTCTGTTAACTATAATAAAGTTTGTCACTCATCAGTAAGAAAAGTCTATGAAAAATGCTTCAGTATATTCATGACAGCTTCATAAACTTCATACCAATGATATTTTAATTAACCATGGAATAATTTAGCAACTGGTAATTTGGGGAGCATACAATACAGATAATTTTTGTTCAGCCCAATTTATTATAATAACTGATTCATCCAAGAGGTACTACATTTTAAAACCCATAGTTAAATTTAATTTAGGGTTCTGTAATGTGTTAGAAAGAAGAAAGAGAGCAGGTATATGTATAAAATAACATTTCTAAAAATCCAAAGCAGAGCTTTTAGATTTCGTTTACTTCCATTGAACTTATTCAAAGAAAGACTTATTCTTGTAGTTTTATATCTACTAAATCAAGTTAACAACAAATCCTCATTTTTAAAGATAAATCTAAAAGATAAAAATGACATGAAATATGATATACTTTGGATAGTAAATACCATGGAAATAATTTATACCTCTATCTATTTGTTCAACATTGTTTGATGAAATTTCTTATAAATACTAGAGCATGATATTCATAGAGTATGTGCACTATGGGGAAACGGGTGTTGAAAGGAAATGGGTGTATGTGGGGCAGTGTACATAGGTGAGATATAGTTTATGCCCTCAAGAAGCTTACATGAAAGAGAATGGATTATGTATTCCAAAATCCAGGAGTCCAAACAAAAGAAAGCCCTACTCCCATGCAAAATCTCTACATAAATAAAAGAAGTAAGAGTTCTGCATTTCAGGGTCAGCTTGTTGAACCAGCAAAGACACTTTACTATATACTTCCAAGATTGGAAGTGTTTTTCTTTACTGTACTATCAGTTGTGTTCTCTCCAATAAATCTCTTACAGAAGTCTCTACATCAGGCACTAAGTGTTAGATATGGTTAGCATATTGATACCAAAAAAACTTAGCTAGGACTTCCAACTTTTTAAGATAATTTAAATGTAAAATTCAACTGTTAACCAGCAATTTAATGTCATGTGATGTGCAGTTTGGATATTGTATGAACAGCTAAGGAGTTACCCATTCTAGTGCCAAAGATCACTCTGCTAATTTTGTTGTGTACAGTTGATGTAAAACTTTATGTTGGGGACAGGCTCTGCTCAGGGTCTTGTCTCTAGGAAGATTTTGTCAGCTCCAAATACAGTTTAGAAGATTCAGAAAAAAAAAAAAAAAAGAGAATGGGTTAAAATAACTATGCAGATAACAATTATACAAGTTTAAGAGCAATACCTGGACTAAGAGAGCTATAGTATAATACAAAAAAATGTAGAGAAAAAAAGTCTGCCTCCATCAGTAGCAGCTCCAGAAATTCTATATAAGAAGAATTTAGTGGTGGAACTCTGTGCTTAAGGAAGATGATGAGGCAAAGGTAGGTTGGAGGCTGATCTTAGAGCTCTGTTTTCTACCGCCAACAGTGACAACTATCTGAGGGAATGGTAGCTATCTGAGGTACTGACTGGAAAGAATATGGTGGTGAGAAACAAAAGGCAATACTTTAGGAGAAATAAATAATTTCACAGAGGGATACAGATACAAGAAATGCTCTTTCAACAAAAGAAATTAAGTTTCTTCCATCGTGAAAAAAAAAATAAGAGGCAGGTCTAATCCTAACGTTTGCAGGGACTAGGACAAGACCACAGAAATAGATTCACATATCATAGCCAAATATATAAATGTTATAAGTATAGCAAATACATTGTTAAATAAAATATGTTCTATTTTTGTACCTTGATAAATGTACCTCATATTTTATTTAACAGTTTGTTAGATTTATTTATTTATTAGACTCCTTTTTTTTCATAGAAGCAGGGAAGGAAGAACCATTTCCTAACCCTGGCCCATACTGAGTCTCTGCTTTGCCTCATATGGATCTCATAAATGTCTGTAGACATCCCAGCCCACAGGGGTAAACTCCTTCCAAATCCCCACTGCTTGAGCTAAGGAGTGCCCATACCAAGACTAATTATGGTCTTTGGGAAGATAGATCTGTGGGAAAGAACTGAGCAGATGCTAGACATTGAACTGAAATAAAATGAGAATATTGGGACTATTTTCTTGCCCATATCCAAAAGTGAGTGTATACACTGGATGAGGGCTAGAAATTATACAGGTGTAAGATTAGATATTCTGGTAAAGATATAACCAATGTGACTCAGGGTGGGAAGTGTTCAAATGTCAGCACATACAGTGGAGTTTTGGCAAAATCAAGTGTTGTGACTTTAATATAAAATTAAGTTTATACCACCTATGAGGGGTCACTAATCATAAGCCATATTTTTTCTCATATTTTTACTAGTCAGCCATTATCCCTCTCCCATCAAACTCATTGAAGCTGTCTTGAATTAAATATGAGTATTAAAATAAAGCTAATTATTATTTGAAACAGTGTATCTCAACTGTTGAAATAAAATTATCACTATTGCTGATAAATTTCCAGTTAACATATTTTGTTTTATTAAAGTACCTTAAAATATGGTTAACCAAAAGGCCATGGATGTCTCAAATGTCTGATTAAAATGTTTCCATCTTTATGGGAACATAATTAACTTCTAAATCCTATAAATACATACTAACTTAAAAACTTTGATAGAAAAGACACTGGTTGGAGGTGCACCAACGAGAAGACACACTGTGACAAGTAATAATTCATACAAAATTTCTTCCTTTATTTTTCATCCATTTGTATAATGAAGATCACAGGATCAAGAGTCAAGTAGAATTGAATTCCTATGTACAACTGGACACATTCTATGTGAAGTAATTGAGACTCTTAGCTATTCTTCACAGCCTATACTATTCTTCTCCAATAATGTGTATGTAGAAAAGGCTGTGGCTAAACTCTATTTAAAATTCTTCCCTGTAGTTGTTATATAGGTATAGCCATGCAACTAGTTCTTGCCAAACAATTGTGAAAGAGAGAGGTGGTGCTATTTATTTTTGCAATACATTTAAAAGAGCAAGTTTGAGAGGACCTTCAAGTTGGTGGAGGAGTAAGACATGGAGATCACCTTCCTCTCCACAAATACATCAAAAATACATCTACATGTGGAACAGCTCCTACAGAACACCTACTGAATGCTGGCAGAAGACCTAAGACTCCCCAAAAAGCAAGAAACTCCCCACATACCTGGGTAGAGCAAAAGAAAAAACAGAGACAAAAGAATAGGGAAGGGATCTGCACCTCTGGAAGGGAGCTGTGAGGGAGGAAAAGTTTCCACACACTAGAGTGGGCAGGGGGGGAAGTTTTGGAGCCATGGAGGAGAGTGCAGCAACAGGGTGCAGAGGGTAAAGCAGAGAGATTTCCACACAGAGGATCGGTGCCAACCAGCACTCACCAGCCTCAGAGGATTGTCTGATCACCCGGTGGGGAGGGTGGGGGCTGGGAGCTGAGGCTCAGGCTTCCGAGGTCAGATCCGAGGTAGAGGACTGGGGTTGGTTGCATGAATACAGCCTGAAGGGGGCTATTGCACCACAGCTAGCAAGGAAAGATTCTGGGAAAAAGTCTGGAACTGTCTAAGAGTCAAGAGACCATTGTTTTGGGGTGCATGAGGAGAGAAGATTCAGAACACTGCCTAAATGAGCTTCAGAGATGAGCATGAGCCGCGGCTATCAGCGTGGACACCAGAGATGGCATGAAATGCTAATGCTGCTGCTGCAGCCACCAAGAAGCCTATGTGCAAACACAGGTCACTATCCACACCTCCCCTTCCAGGAGCCTGTGCAGCCTGCCAGAGCCAGGGTCCTGTGATCCAGGGACAACTTCCCCAGGAGAACACACGGCGCACCTCAGGCTATTGAAATGTCATAATGGCCTCTGCCACTGCAGGCTTGCCCAGCATTCAGCTCCCTCCCCTCAGCCTGAGTGAGCCACACAATATTGTAAAGCAATTATACTCCAATAAAGATGTTAAAAAAAAATTGGTGCTGGATCTAAAGGTTCATATATGGATAAATATGGGTACATGAGAAAGAAAATACCAATCTTATCTTTTTTTTATTCTATAAATATAAATCAATTGAGGATGTAATTGAAAAATAAGACAATAAACATATGTAAGATAACTAGAGATTATTATTCAACCTTGAAAATAATTTTTTTAAAAAAGAACAGAGAATTCAAATAAGAAATTGATAACTTGGACTGACTACATCAAAATTGGGAAGGTCTATTCATTGACACATATCTCAAGAGAGTGAAGAGGCAAGGACAGAGTGGTAAAGGACTTTTTCCATATAATACATTCAACAGTGGACTCTTATCCTGAATATATACAAAGAAATTCTAAAGAAATAAAAGGAATCCAAATTGGAAAAGGAGAAGTAAAACTGTCACTGTTTACATATGGCATGACACTATACATAGAAAACCCTAAAGGTGCTACCAGAAAACTACTAGTGCTCATGATGAATTTGGTAGAGTTGCAGTATACAAAATTAATACGCAGAAATCTCTTTCATTCCTATACACCAATAATGAAAGATCAGAGAAGAAATTAAGGAAACAATCTCATTTACCATTACCAACAAAAAGAATAAAATACCTAGGAATAACCTACCTAAGGAGGCAAAAATCCTATACTCAAAAAACTATAAGATACTGATGAAAGATGGTTAGAAATCCACCTGCCAATTCAGGGGACATTCTTTCAAGCCCTGGTCTGTGAAGATCCCACATGCTGCAGAGCAACTAAGCCCATGAACCACAACCACTGAAACTGTGCTCTAGAGCCTGCAAGCTACAACTACTGAGCCAGTGTGCCACAACTACTGAAGCCCGTGCCCCTAGAGCCCGTGCTCTGCAATAAGAGAAGCCACTGCAGTGAGAAGCTGGAGCACTGCAATGAAGAGTAACCCCTGCTCGCTGCAACTAGGGAAAGCCTGCAGGCAGCATTGTAAACCCAATGCAGGCTAAATGAATAAATATTATAAAAAAGAAAAGTTTGAGACCTTACTAAATAAGTAAAAGAAAAAAAAACATACTGATGAAAGAAATCAAAGACAACACAAACAGATGGAAAGATATACCACGTTCTTGGATTGGAAGAATCAGTATTGTCAAAATGGCTATACTACTGAAAGCAATCTATAGATTCAGTGCAATCTCTATCAGCCTACCAATGGCATTCTTTACAGAAATAGTACAAAAAATTTCACAATTTGTATGGAAACACAAAAGACCCTAAATAACCAAAGGAAACTTGAGAATGAAAAACAGAGTTGGAGGAATCAGGCTCCTTGACTTCAGACTATACTACAAAGCTACACTCATCAAAACAATATGGTACCGGCACAAAAACAGTAATATAGATCAATGGAACAGGATAGAAAGCCCAGAGATAAATCTCCATATCTATGGTAACCTAATCTATGACAAAGGAGGCAAGAACATACAATGGAAAAAAGACAGTCTCTTCGATAAATTGTGCTGAGAAAACTAGACAGCTACATGTAAAAGAATGAAATTAGAACACTCCCTAACACTATACATGAAAATAAACTCAAAATGAATTAAAGACCTAACTGTAAGGCCAGACACTATAAAATTCTTAGAGGAAAACATAGGCAGAACACTGTTTGACATAAATGGCAGCAAGATCTTTATGATCCACCTCCTAGAGTAATGAAAATAAGAACAAAAATAAACAAATGGGACCTAATTAAACTTAAAAGTTTCTGAACAGCAAAGGAAACCATAAACAAGATGAAAAGACAACCCTCAGAATGAGAGAAAATATTTGCAAACGAAGCAACTGACAAGGGAGTAATCTCCAAAATATACAAACAGCTCATACAGCTCAATATAAAAAAAAAAAATAACAAAAACAACCCAATCAAAAAATGGGTGGAAGATCTAAATAGACATTTCTCCAAAGAAGACATACAGATGGTCAAAAAGCACATGAAAAGATGCTCACTATCACTAATTATTAGAGAAATGCAAATCAAAACTACAATGAGATATCACCTCACACTGATCAGAATGGCCATCATCAAAAAATCTACAAACAGTACAGGCTGGAGGGGGTGTGGAGTAAATGGAACTCTCTTGCACTGTTGGTGGGAATGTAAAGTGATACACCCACTATGGAGAACAGTATGGAGGAGGCTTAAAAAACTAAAAATAGAACTACCATATGATCCAGCAATCCCACTCCTGACATATATCCGGAGACAACCATAAATGGAAAAGATACATGCACCCCAGTATTCACTGCCGCAGTATTTACAATAGCTGAGACATGGAAGCAACCTAAATGTTCATCAACAGAGGAATGGTTAAAGAAGATGTGGTACATATACACAATGGAATATAACTCAGCCATAAAAAAGAACAAAATGATGCCACTTACAGTAACATGGATGCACTTACAGATTATTATACTGAGTGAAGCATGTCAGACACAGGAAGACAAATATCATATGATTTCACTTATATGCAGAATCTAAAAAAAAAGGGTACAAATGAACTTATTTACAAAACAGATGTAGAGTCACAGATATATAAAACAAACTTATGGTTACCAGGGGATGGGATAGGAGGAATAAATTGGGAGATTGGGACTGACATATACACACTACTATATCTAAATTAGGTAACTAATAAGAACCTGCTGTGTAGCACAGGGAACTCTACTCATACTCTGTAATGGCCTATTTGAGAAAAGAATAAAAAAAAAATTGTGTATATGTATGTGTATAACTGATTCACTTTGTTGTACACCTGATACTAACATAACATTGTAAATCAACTTTGCTCCAATAAAAATTTAAAAATTAAATAAGAAATAAAAAAGAAAAAAAAAACTATACTCCAATAAAAATTTTAAAAAGAAAAAGAAAAAAAGTTGGAAAAATGAAATTAAAAGATTGGTTACCAATTTTTTAAAACTGTCAAAAGATTCTGAATTCTCCCCAAAAGTGGATGCTCAAGGTTTGAAAGCACTAACCAAGTATTCAACCTTATTAGTTATCAGGAAAAAGAAATAAGTAATTTAAAACCACCATGAAATGACATTACACACTCACCAGATAGTTCATATAAAATACAGACAATACTAATTATTGATGAGAATTTGGAACAATAGGAAGGTCTATAAATTAGTACACCAATTTGTAAAATGTTTGGTGTTACTAAATCTGATCATATCCATATACAGAAATTGACCCAGTAATCCCAATAAATATGTGCATTTCTGTGAAAAAAAAAATTGTATTAAAATATATGTAGCTGTTATATTTGTACTAACAAAACTTGGAAACAACATAAATGCACATTAATAAAATGGATAAATCCATTATGGTATATTTACATAAAAGAATATTATTTGGAAGAAAAATGAAAGAACTGCTGTTATATGTAGTTTTAGTGTATAATATTAAAAACACACACATAAGAATATTGGAGCAAAAAGACAAACACAAAAACATACATATCCTATGGTTCCATTCATATTCAAATACAGGCAAAATTATATCGATATTATTGGCAAGCAAAATATATATCCATATATCCATAACCTTTGAAGAAGTTGGGAGTAGTGATTAGAAGGGACATACATTGGGAGTGCTAGATATATTTTATTCTTAATATAGGACACAGTTACACGTCTGTTCAATTTGTTATAATTATTTGAAAACTAATGATTTTTATACTTCAATATACTTCCCTCAAATATATTTAAATAAGTATATTTATTATCTATTTCAGTAAGGTTTTATATTAAACTGTTAATGTGTAGTTATATTTTTCTAGTAAGGGGATCTTGCAACATCTGGTTCTAAATAGACCCTATGCTGTATGTGACAAAGTTAAATTTTTTCATATTTTTTTAATATAAATATAACAATATTAATTAGGGTGCAGTTGCCAGTGAGGTACCGGGAAACAGCGGTGTTCTCCTTTTTGGTAAACCACCATATAACTATGAAAATTTTAACTTTGAGAGTGGGTTTGGCCTTTGGAACTTCTAGATGGATCCTTGCCCAGTCCTCTATTCTCTTCTTGTATTTAAAAAAGTATTTCAATATTTTATCTCATGAAGAGAATCTTGAAATAATGATTTATACCTTACAATCACTTCATACCATGACTTCACTTTTGTTCTCTCCAACATTTTATTACTTTACTTTTACTCTTTTCTTATTCTTCACCTTTCACTTTTTAGAAAATAATTTACTATTTATCTGCTTTTCTGCCTTATAAACCATCTATTCTTCTGATTGCCAGTAATCCTATTGTACCAGGCTTTAATATCTCAATTGGAATTCCTAGAACTAAAGAAAAGGCAGACAGGCACAGAGGGTGTTTTATTTTAACCTAGGTTTTAGTGTGTGAGAGAAACACCAATTCATTAAAGCCTTAAAAAAATGGGAATACTAGAAAGTCTTTACAAATAAGGAAATGAATAATTTCATTTTACAATTGTGAAAGCTAAGAGGAATGTGACAGGCTCTGTCCATAAACTATAGACAAAGCTGTCTGATCTTTGCTCGTTATGTAGTTTATACTTTGACTCTCGTTATAAAAATCATTTGTAGAGACAGAAACACAGTCAGAGACAGAGAAATAGAGAAAATGAGAGAGAGAGAAAAAGAGAGAGAAAGAGAAGGAGAGAAAGAGAGAGAGGGAGACACCCAAGGGGAATAGTAAACTTGGCTGGCAATCTGCTCTATGTTGCCTGAAATAGTCCTTTTCACCATTAGGCAAATCCCTGCATAGTTGCATTAGTACATAGGTATAGCATCAAGCCTGCTTAAATTGTATTAATCAAACACTGGCTTGTTCTCCAATTTAATGTTCACAGTCATTATTCAAATATTGAAAGTACTTTCCAAATCTGAAATAGTCCCACTCAAACGTGATCTTTTGTTAAAAACTATTAACCTTCAAGCATACTTGATGCCAAGCAGGGCCCTCTGGGGCTCCTGGGCACAGAGGCCGTTTTGTCGCCTGTTTCTTTAGGCAAGACTCCAGCCTCCATGACCTTCCTTGAGTTACAAAGGGCAGATTCAAATGGTTGCTAATCAAGGGAGGAGCAGCCATGAAACCACCTGAGGCAAGATTAAAGTGACCAGAGAAGCTGATCAGGATTAGGAGACCCAACAACCTGAAACCCTGCACACACCCTAATCTTGTCAGCAAATCCACCCTTTTGAAACTTTGCAAAAGAAAGAAGAATGCAAGACTGTTACTGCCTTGATCCTATCACATACCTCTGACCAAAAGTCCTGACTATATAACCTCTCCCTATCCCCCAGGGAGGAGGCACAGTTCTTGAGGCACTAGCCAACTGTATTCCCTCTTTGCCTTGCAAAGAAATAAAGCTACTCTTTCTCTCTCCTGCATAACTTTGTCTCCGTATTTCTGTTCGGCATCGGTACACAAAGGCCAAGATTTTGGCAACATACTTTAGTCAAATAAACCAGTTTCACAAATCTCAAAGAAATTTTGGTAATAGAATGATGTTTCCTGCTGAATTCAATAATCATCAATGCACCTTTATTTCACCTGTAGCATTTTTTCCATTTGAGTAATGCTTAGAATTTACTATTGTTCCTGATTGCACTATTTCCATTTTAAAAAAGGTATCCTTAAGTATAAGCAGAAGAGGCAATTATCATGTAAGAGTATATAAAAAGTAAACAACAAAAAAAGAAAAGAAAAAGGTAAGACACACTCACTTCTATAAAAATTATTATAGACAACTCTATAAACAACACTGCCCCAAATAGATTCTCCAATAGTGTGCAACAGTGCCTGATATTAAAGACACATTTTTGGAGATTCATTTGTTTCCAAGAGACCATATTGAGATAACACTTGAAAAATCCAAGCTGATATTTTAAAACTTAGTTTAGCCTAGTTCTCTCTGACATGGAACATGCCAGGTACCAAGGTCAAGACACAATTTACATTTTTAAAAGTCCTGCATCCCCAAAGATAAGCAGGAATTACAATTAAAAGCTTAATATCAAGAAATAGGACACTGCAGTTTGTTTCTCTTTGTTTGTTTGTTTTAATATAATCAATCCCAAACTTTATCTGGACAGAACTTATGAATGTCATGTAATAATATGGATTATAAATAAAGCCTTTTCTCTTTTATCTGAAATCCTGTGTGTCCCAGAAGCTGGATCTCCTTGCATTATGCCAATAAATTCTTTCATGAGATTTTATTGTATACCTATACATATAACACTCAGTCTCTGTGTGTCCACATATAATTTTGTTCTAGTTTTTTTATTCTATTCTTTCTTTTTTGCTTTTGGCTACACAAGTATAAAATTTCCAGTAACTGATAGCATCTATTGTTAAAATTTGAAAACATAAAATGTACAGAGAAAATATTATGGACACTGCTAAGATAGATATTAACTTGGAGGTATGTCCTTTCCATGCAGAAAAAATATATATAATGGCACTGGTTGTTGATGGTCTAATATTAAGAAAAACCATTTTAAAAATAAGGCAAATACATGTCTTTATGGTTTTATTAGAGTGTTGTATAACAAGTTTGCCAAAGAGTTACATTTTTCTCCAAGGGAGTATAACATTGTCTAATTTATTATTTACTACTGATTTAGGTCCACTCATTAAAGTTAGATGTTAAATTGTTGAAAACTGACAAGATACAAATAATTTTTGTTGAATGAGGTTTCAAGGATTTTTGTCAAGTGGAACTGATAATCCGACAATTATGTCTTTATTATCCTTTAGAACATTAATTTTTTTCTCTCATTTAACAATCATATTCCAGCATACTTTTTTAATTGAAAATACATGAATTTCTCATATCTTCCTTTGGACTAGTTTTGCCATCATGTTGACTTCCTCACAGAGTTAATTTTTTTTAACCTGTGCTCAGTGTAAAGCAATTATATTCCAACATGTTAAAAATTATACTTTTACATTGAGATTATATTAGATAAAAGTAGAATTCTGAAAGAGGACATTAAGAGTCAAACAAAATTTTGTATTGTGATGTATGAATAAATAAATATATATATAAATCAACATTTATCCATGTTTGGTTCTCCCATATATTGTATATCATGAATATATCTACCACTGAAAATATTATTTGATCATTCAAGCCAGTAGTAGTAATTTTTTAGTTGATTTCACATAATAATTTCACTACAGATTTTTGTTTGTTTTTGCTTTGTTTTGTTTTTCTCTACATATAGACATTCAGTGGGAACAGAGGGCCAAAACAAAACAAGTAAATGATAAGGAATTAGGCACTGTGACAGAAGCACATCAATCATAATTCAGTAAAGATAATCTGACACAGTTGAATGAAGCAAATTGTGCTAATAAGTGGCATTCTTCTAACTCAATAATTTATCCTAGGTATTCATTACAGTATATAGTTTGAAGATCACCAGTACTTGACTCCATAATGTTTAAGATTCACTTAAGGTGAGAAGAAATTCCAGCCTGAAAATTATAAGTTCATCCCATGTCTGTGGGGTTCCAGCTTGTCCTGATCTTCCATTCCTTACAGCTTTCTGTACAGATTTCAGATTTGCTGAGCCAAACTTCACAACTGTGTAAACCAATTCATTCTAATAAATGTCTCATATAGGTAGATAATATGATAGATAATAGAGAGAAGGAGATATATGTGTACATATACATTCACATATATATACATATATAGATTAGATATCGGTATAAAATTGATATAGGTATAGATATATCCTACTGGTCCTGTTTCTCTGAACCCTCTCATAAGAATTTTGTACTAGAATTGGTTCTATAGGAACAGAATATTAAGTGGGAGTTTTCTAAATCAAATCTGGGTTTTCTGGAATCTAATCTGATTAAATTTAAAGGCACTAATTACTCTCTTTCCAATAATAAATAAGACTAATATTTCATGGCATAATGCAGCAAAGAATTACTAATCAAACTTTGATACCTGTCATTGAGTATCAGTAGAAGGCAAGGCCACACTCACCAATATTTGCTCACTTAGACTATTTGTCAAAATAAAGAGTATAATGGGGTTGGTTGGTTGTTTTTAACTGCATGGGAGAAAGTGAGGAAAGAATATCACAACATTAAATTTACCATATTTCTTTGCTTTGTAAGGTAAAATTCTGCAGTAGTACTACAAAATGTGTGTATCTGTGAAGTAGGATGTTTATGGATACAAACTATAGACAATATTTTTTTGAATCAAGAATGCTAGTGGTACCCCAGTCAGAATGGCCATCATCAAAAAAGTCTACAAACAATAAATGCTGGAGAGGGTGTGGAGAAAAGGTAACCCTCTTGCACTGTTGGTGGGAATGTAAATTGATACAGCCACTATGGTGAACAGTATGGAGGTTCCTCAAAAAACTGAAAATAGAACTACCATATGACCCAGCAATCCCACTACTGGGCATATACCCTAAGAAAACCAGAATTCAAAAAGAGTCATGTACCAAAATGTTCATTTCAGCTCTATTTACAATAGCCAGGATATGGAAGCAACCTAAGTGTCCATCAACTGATGAATGGATAAAGAAGATGTGACACATATATACCATGGAATATTACTCAGCCATAAAAAGAAAATGAAATTGAGTTATTTGTAGTGAGGTGGATGGACCTAGAGTCTGTCATACAGAGTGAAGTAAGTCAGAAAGAGAAAAACAAATACCATATGCTAACACATATATATGGAATCTAAAAAAAAAAAGAAAACCCAAAATCGACAGGAGGAACCTAGGGGCAAGACGGGAATAAAGATGCAGACCTACTAGAGAAGGGACTTGAGGATATGGGGAGGGCGAAGGGTAAGCTGGGATGAAGTGAGAAAGTGGCATGGACATATATACACTACCAAATGTAAAATAGATAGCTAGTGGGAAGCAGCTGCAGAGCACAGGGAGATCAGCTTGATGCTCTGTGACCACCTAGAGGGGTGGGATAGGGAGGGTGGGAGGGAGGGAGACGCAAGAAGGAAGAGATATGGGGATATATGTATATGTATTATTGATTCACTTTTTTATAAAGCAGAAACTAACACACAACTGTAAAGCAATTATACTCCAATAAAGATGTTAAAAAAAATGCTAGTGGTAGTACTGAATTACCTTCCTAGTATCTATATAGAAAAGATATTATGAAATCTTTATCCTATAAAGAGGTGATCAAAAATAGTGAAGTTATACATCTTAGGTGGCTATTAGGCAGTTAATTAGTAAACAGATTGTTCTGTTATTCTGAATTTTGTGATGTTTTTGGCATTTTCAGCTTTATTTGCTGTGATTTCTTTTGTCATTTTAAATATATATTCATTTTCATAACTAATATGATATTTACAATTTTGTATTCATTTTCTTAAGGTTGACCCACCAAAATTGTATCATTTTCAGGCCTCCACAAAATCTGGATTTACTCCTTTCTATACTTGTGTGTGGAAAAATGGGAACTAAAGAAACAGTGTGTGGTAAAGTATAACAACATGGCCTAGACTGCCTGAGTTTGAAACTTGTTTCTGTCATTTATTGGCTGTTTGTTGCTGACAAGTGATCTAACCTCTCTGTACCTGAATTCCCTTATCTTCAAACTCAGGATAATAACAAAACTTACCTTGTCAAGCTGTTGCAAGGATTATATAGAGCACTTAGGACAGAAGTGCATGGCATATAGAACATATTCACAGGAATTTATGATTAGCCAGGGTTCAATTAAGACATAACCTATGACCGGAAATAAATTGAGAAAATATGGATCTTATTCTTATTCTGAAATTCTGAGAAATCTAAAAAGAACTATTATGGATTATTTTCTACATTTGCTTACATGTTCTTACAGTCTATAGAAATACAAGGTAGGATTGAATTTCAAATATTTTAATGCAACAAATGTAAAAATCTCACTTCAAATGATAAAATAGTGTACTAACACAATACCACTCTCTATTCTGTGCAGCACAGTTATTGCTATATATTTTTCACTTTAATTGTCTGCTGTGAACGAGACTAACTTTCATGTCCATGCCTCTGTTCTAGTAGAACATAGTTGTTTGCTATCTCATGTCGATATGACATGAAATCAAAGCTCTATACTGAAACTACTGTGACAACATTGGGATGTAGGCAATATATTAAGATAGAGGACATCTCATTTTAAATAATTACAAACAAATTGCATGTTGTTTGGTAGTGTAGAGAAAGTTGGACTTTAGAGGAAAAACATTAAAACTACACAAATGAATAATTCAACTGAACTTTATGCTTCTAATTTATGAATATGTTATTCTTAAAAGTTTACTTCAAATAAATTGAAAGCTATATAAAACTATATTACAATTCCATTAATTTAGCAAATTAGAGCAATTGGAAAATGTCAATTAATATAAAAATACTAGATTTCCAATTCAGAAAAGTGCTATCTGCAAAGCTATATTTCTATCCTAGATGCTTTTGTAAGTAGTATGAATTGATATTACAAGAGTAATTCTTTTTTTTTTTTTTTTTTCCTGTACGCGGGCCTCTCACCGTTGTGGCCTCTCCCGCCGCAGAGCACAGGCTCCGGACGCACAGGCTCAGCAGCCATGGCTCACGGGTCCAGCCGCTCCACGGCATGCGGGATCCTCCCGGACCGGGGCACGAACCCGTGTCCCCTGCACCGGCAGGCGGACTCTCAACCACTGTGCCACCAGGGAAGCCCTACAAGAGTAATTCTAATTATAGATAGAAAAAAATTAGCTAAGGTATAAACCCTAAGGTCAATTGATATTTTGATTAGATATGTGTCTTGCTTTTTGTAGAAACCTGTTTCTGGGGAGTAGAACTCCTAAAATTGCAGGATCATTAAATCTGATATGACACAGTATACCTTCAGGATTGGAACTGTACTCATCTTTTATACTGGCTCTCTTCCCATCACCCGTTCCCTCTCTTCAACTAGAAAATAATTACAGGCATATTTCATTTTATTGTGCTTCACTTTATTGTGCTTCAAAAAGATTGTGATTTTTTACAAATTAAATGTGTGTGGCAACCCTGTGTTAAGCAAGTCTATCAGCATCATTTTTCTAACAGCATTTGCTCACTTCCTGACTCAGTGTCACATTTTGGAAATTCTCGCAATATTTCAGATTTTTTCATTATTATTATATTTGTTATGGTGATCTGTGATCAGTTGTCTTTGATGTTACTACCATTACACATTGAAGGCTCAGATGATGGTTAGCTTTTTTTTTTGCAATAAAGTTTTTAAATTAAGTTATGCACATTTTTAGACATAATGCTACTGCACACTTAATACACTAGAGTATAATGCAAACATAACTTTTACATTCACTAGGAAACCAAAAAAATCACGATTCTCTTTATTGCAATATTTGCTTTATCATGGTGGTCTGGAAACAAACCTGCAATATTTCCAAGGTATATCTCCTTGAGAAATATGCCAATATTGATAAAACCTAATTGTATAGTGTACAATTAATTATGACATTTTACCCTGAACTATATTCATTTATAATATAATGATTTTCAAAATGTGTCCCCCATCAAAATTCCTTAGATATAAATATATAATAATTCCATATACATATGATTCTGCAAACTTATATTTGAATAACATTGTTTAAATTCCTAGAATATCATAGTGAAAACCTTACAATGAATGTAACTCGAACTATTTTTCCTTATTTTTCTTAGTGGGAAGATAAGAAGCACTGAAGACTAAATTATTTTTTCTCTGATATCTGACACATGAGAAAAATGGAAATATATTGCTGGCTTTAAGATACTTGGAAAGTATTAAATGCTCTTTAGAAAGCACTGATAGTTTCTTACATTCAGTGTTTTTGTGTAAAATTAAAATTATCATCAAGTTTACAAACCTCATTGTCATTTCATTAATTACACTTTCACCTTTGGATTAAAACTGTGCATTTGGTGTCAGGTGTGAGGCTTTAAGACGGTTTTGCAGAAGTGTCTTTCGTTTGTTAATTACCATAAATTCTCAAATAATGATCTTATAAACTTAATTACTTTATAATTAAAATCCTTAACATAACTATGTTGTAGTGTAGTTTAAAAAAGTAATTCCACAAAAATTCTAATTTATGGTTTTCCTTTTCATACTTTAGCTTCCAGTGTTAGAGATGCCAAAACTGACAATGTGTGTATTCTGTATTCTTTCTGAAATTATTTATCACACACTACCTCAATTATTTGTTATAATTACACATATTCTAAATGTTCTATAGTTCATAAAAATAAAAATAAATATCTTTGAAAGTTATTAACAGTCTAGGAAAGCAATTCTTTTGTTTGGAAATACTGTTATTTTTCATTTAGAATTCCTTTTAACCATCAAACCTTAAATGTTTACATTTTATTTCATTTTTCTTTCCCTTAACTTTTTCTTCCTTTCATCAGATCTATTTTTACCATTCCTACTATGTGACCAACACTATGATAGGCATTCTCTGCCCTTGATCTGCTCACAGTAGTGGTTGGATGCATGTATAAAATAATCAGGATGCACACACAATTCCATTAAAGCATAATTACAACTTGATTAAATTATAAACCTGAAAAATATGTATCCTCTCTTTTTAGATATAAAGGCTTAAGGGGCACAAATAATATTGCAGTGGAATTAGAAAGTCAAGCAATATTTTATGCATGGGGAATGGTATCTAGAACTATGTACATATGCAAAAGTCACAACTTTCTGCATGAAAATTATAAAGATCAGATGGTTAAGTGACTACAAACTATTACATTCCTATTCATTATGATATGATCAGGAGAAATGAGGAAGATTATTGATAATTATTCCTGAATTCACCCTCTAATCTTCCTCTTCCCATTTTGCCCATTACACATATGTCTCAGTCATAACTAAGCCTCATCACTTCCCAAGACCCTGGCACCTTTTTTTTTTTTTTTTGCGGTTCGTGGGCCTCTCATTGTTGTGGCCTCTCCTGTTGCGGAGTACAGGCTCCGGACACGCAGGCCCAGCGTCCATGGCTCACGGGCCCAGCCGCTCCACGGCATGTGGGATGTTCCCATACCGGGGCACAAACCCATGTCCCCTGCATCGGCAGGCAGACTCCCAACCACTGCACCACCAGGGAAGCCCCCTGGCACCTTTTGACTAACCTCATGGTATGACTGCACAATAATAGAGTCACTAAATAAAAGGAGATACATTCAGTATATGTCATAGAGCATTTAAATATTTGGTCATATCTAATAAAGTAGATTATTAATCTCTTTCTGTGCATTGAACTTCAATTGGAGAAGAGTTTTATTAAAAGGAGGCCTCCAAGCTTTAGCATCAGAGAGTCATGAGTTTTTATCTAGGCTTTTTCCTAGATACTTTCTACTTTTGCCACTTTGGGTATGTTTTTAAAGGGAAGGATTCTGATTTTTCTTTATAGAATTAAGAATGCAACTCACATTTGTTGAGAGTATTATATAAGATACATGCATAATATCTAACACTGATGTGAGAAATCAATGATTTAGTGTCTAGTGCTGAATACAATACATGACACATTCTAAGCAACCAATAGCGTTTTCAACTTCCTTTATCTCCTAATATGTAGTAGAAAAAACACTAAGTATATTAATTATTTTTTTTTAATGAATGAAATATGGAGTTTATTGGTTTTGTGGGCAAAATAGTGTACTTAACTGGTTTACTATTCATTCAGATATTTTGGTTTCTCTAGGCCATTCTTTGGTTTAAACTTTTGTATTGTATATCATTGTTGCCCTTTGTAGCTGTTTCTGCTTGGACATTAGATGAACAGGGAAGTATATGTCTAATGCCTGCCTGTAATCTTTGGTATTGTTTGTGTTTATACCTATTTAAATCAAAATAGATATTTAAATATATTGAAAATATTTAAGAATCTTAATATCTTTTCTTGGTTTTGGTCCTAAAGCTTAATGTGGCTACATGATCTGTGGAAATGAAAAATTTGCCACAAAAATATTCCCATACTACATATCAACATCTTAAATAACATATAGCAAGCCTAGAAGAAAAGTAATATAATCTGCCTTATTTTTAAGGCTTAATTAAATATAATGTTAATACAGACATTCCAGAAGCTTTGAATCATCTCTTAAAGAGTAGTCCAAGTAGAGAAGGAAAATTTATTTGATTTTTTAAAATAATTGTATAAGTGTACTCTCTTACAAATGTATCCACTATCACTAACAAGGATAGAAGGCAATTTGGACCATCATTTTTGTATTTCTTACACATTTCAATTTTTAGCAAGAAATAGGAGTTTATAAAATAAGGTGATTAGAAATGTCTAGTGCTTTCAAAAATAATCATGATAATGATAGTTAACACTTACTGGTCATTTTCAATGTATCTAACTCTAAGCAATACAGTTTACATGGCTTATCTCAGTTAATCCCCCCAACACCCTGGGAAGATAAATCTCTAGTATTATGCAGATTTTAAACATTAGGAAACTAAGAATTAATTTTCCAAACTGCCATGGCTAATAAGTTGAGGAGCTGCAACTCAGACAAAGGCAGTAAAGAAGAGTTTAATTGGAAAATATTTATGGGTTTGCTTTATATTGACAAGTACATTATATTCTGATCTTGTATATAGAAAGAAAACAAAATAACCAGATTTGTAGAGAAATATGTGAATGTGGTTCTGTTTACATTGTGTTTATTTATCCTACAATATCCCAAGCTTGTTTTCTTGACCTATCACTATTTTTGTAAAACCAACTAGGAAATAAGCATAGTCTCTGTTCATTTTATGTATTAACTGATTTGCAATGCAGAGTCATTAAATCATTTAGAAGGATTTACTGTATATTTTAAATGAAATACTGACAGAAAATTCCTTCCTCTATGAGAGTATTATGCTATTTGAAGTAGGCTAGGTGAGTGGTGTTAATTAAACAGCTGGTATTCAACCTCACTTTACTGTTTTCCCTTATCCAAACAACATTCTGCAGAGGGAACTGAGTACTTTAAATGCTTGATGAGTAAAAATAGCATCCAAAAACATGAGCATTTCATTATAATAAAATTTTACAATAAGTTTTAGGTTACCATCATTTTTAATCAGATTAATTTGCAAGATTTTGCCCTTTCTTATGCAAAAACATAAATATGCTTCAAATAGAGCAATGCATAATTAAGTTGATACTATTACTTTTCTAAGGAGAGGCAAAAGTTATTTATAAAACAATAGACCAGTCTTCCTTCTAGGACTGTATAACATTAAAAATAGAACACGTGTGATTGTATACATAAACAAAGATCTGTCTAGCATATGCATATGACTAGCATAGAGATCCTAAAACTTTTTCATCACTAAGTAGTATAGCCAAATTTGCATGCCTAAGATTAAACATGAGAAAAGATATTTATAGACTGTGACACAATTATTTTAGATAAAAAAAATATCTCAGATAATGACATGGTACTGAAAATTAAGTTTCCCTTAGCTTTACTGCCTGGTGTGTGATTTAAAATTAACTAATTAATGACATCTTTTAACCATTGGTTTTGAACCAAATGCAAATAGACAAAGGAATCCAGAATGGTACATTTGATACAGGAATGCACATGATGTATATTCCTATGAATGAACATAAGGCATCCCTCTGGCCTTTGCCCTGCAGGCCATAGGTTTTGGAAAGTCAAGCTTGGGCTATATTTCAGCCTTTAGTGGCCCCTATGACAGATACCTTTGTGTGGGGCAAAATAGCACAAAAATATGTGACTGTTCTGCTTTGCCTTAAGGCCAACATAGGCTTTCTACTACTCCTTACCCTTTGGTAAATGAACTTCTAGTGCTACAATTGTCACAAATAGAGAAGTTGAGAAAATGCAAGCTTTCCTAGTAGTCTGGAGAAGCCAGTATCATTGACAGTGATAGTAAATAACAACAAATATTGTTTTAAGAAGGCAGGTCCTAGTGAATGAAGTGGAGGAAAAGTCTGAACCTAAGAGGTCAATGGGGACTTCCCTGGTGGCACAGTGGATACGACTCCATGTTCCCAATGCAGGGGGCTCAGGTTCGATCCCTGGTCGGGGAACTGGATCCCACATCCATGCTGTAACTAAGAGTTTGCATGCCACAACTGAGGAACCGGCAAACCACAACTAAAGAGCCTGCATGCTGCAACTAAGGAGCTGATGAGCCGCAACTAAGGAGCCCGCCTGCTGCAACTAACACCCAGTGCAACCAAATAAACAAATAAATAAATATAAAAAAAAAGAGTTCAATGGAATTCAGGCTCACTACAGTTATCAATATTTCTCCAATTTGGGGTGGAGCATGTTGTGGATGTAGAGAAAAATTAAGGCAGGTAATAATCTTTCAATATTGTTCCCTAAGGGGGAGTACAATTAATCATCCATCTATGAAAAAAATTAGACATAAATATCCATCTAGTAGGAACAAGCACATGCAAATATGGGAGTGAAAAGATTTATCTTTTAAAAAGTTCACAGTTTCAAGGAAATAATGTTTTTTAATTAAATAGGAAAAATTATCATCATTGTCAACTATAGACAATTAGCTTAAAACGAGCTATCTGAAAAAAAGGATAATTTGCTAGACTATAGTAAAAAAAAAAACGCTTTAGATTAATCTTTATTGACAAAATAATTTTACAGAAAGGATAGTGACATTTCATTGATATACTTGTTAGTCAATAAATTATTCCCAAGAATTCATTGCAAACTACACACCCATCATTCTGGCATGCATTCAATAAATATTTGATGTGCATAAATGCTGTGCTGTGTTTTGTGCTGGGCCTAAGCAATTCACAGATCTGATTTATAGTCTTTGTCTTCAAAGAGCTTATATTCAAAGATGGGGAGACAGACAAGTTGATAATTACCAGAGGATGCCTTAAGTGTTCTGACGGATATAAATCAGTGTATGGGAGGAAATAAGTGGTGCACTCAACAGAGACTTAGTAATTCAGCTAGGTTTCTAGAACAGATGTTAGGTATGGTGAGCTGTGAAGAGTTAGTAGAAATTAGCCAGGTAAAATAAGAAAGGCTAGAAAAAGAGCCATCATGGATGTATGTACGTTGAGACAGTAAAGAGCCTGGAAATATGGGATCAAAATATTTCAGAATACTTCAAGGTAAAGTGAGGAAAAGGCAGTGATAAGGGATAAAGTTTGAGAGAGTGAAGTCAAGATTATGAACGTGTACTAATTTTCTATTTCTGCTGTAATAACATCACAAATTTAGCAACATAAACAACACAAATTTATTATTTAACAGTTCTATAGGTCAGAAATTATGGTCGGCTTGATTGGTTTCTCTCCTCTGAGTTTTTACAAAGTCCATACCAAGGTGTAAGCCTTCTGGGCTCTTATCAAGGAAAGATAAGAAGATCTGGAAAGGATCTTCTAAGTTCATTCTGGTTGGCAGAATCCAGTTTTTCGTGGTTATAGGACTGAAGTCCAATTTCTTTGCTGTCTGTCACACTTTGTTCCTACATACCGCCCGCATTCCTTTTCATGTTTTCCATATCACCCCCTTCAGCAATAGAAGGTTCAGCTCATCTCAAGATTTGAATCTCTCTGACTTTCCCTTCTAACTGTCGACTTAAAAAAATATTCGCAACCTAAAAGTTGAGAGTTGTTTTATTTGATGGGAATTTTTAGGACTTCAAGACCGGGAGGCAGCATCTCAAGTAACCCTGAGAAAACTGCTCCGAGGAGGTGAGGTGGGGAGACAGGTTATACAGAAGTTTTGCAACAAAGTGCAGGTAGTTGAAACATCAAAAGATTATTGTAAATTAAAGAAAACCAGAAATCCCAAGTTAAGGAATTTAGTGCTTTTCTATTTGTGGGAAGATGCAACAGTCTGGGCTCACTGCAGTCATTCCTTTGATATGTACCTCAGCTATCTGGGGCCAGTATCCTGTGTTTTTACATCCTGAGTTACCTCTGTGCTCACTGTAGAGAGTGGCTGCAGTCTGATGGCTGCTAAATGGCAGGTATTCTTTCCCTTCCTGAGTTCTCTTAGGGCTCACCAGCTCACCATTGTGGTGGCTGCAATTGCTGATGACTGTGACATCCTTTGTTTACTGATATGACGGACAATATTCCATTTCGCATACTCTTTCTCTATGACTTCCTCCTGCCTGCCTTCCTCTTTAAAAGCTCATGTGATTAGACTGAGCCCACCATTATAATCCAGGGTAATCTCCCTATTTTAAGGTCAGCTGAAAGGTAACCTACTCCCTTTACAAAAGTACCTAGGTTAATGTTTGATTGAATAGTCAGAGGATAATCTTGGAGGAATAGCTTTATAATTCTGACTGCCACAGAAGGCTATTTTTTCATGTTAAATTAAAAACATCAACTTTATCTTGAAGAAAATAATTCTAAGAAATGATTCTGTGCATAGAAGTAACAGAATCAATGTCACATTTTAGAAAGATCATGGTGTACATCTTGAAATATTAGAGTGGAGGAGACTGGATGGCTTCAGAGAGACCAATTAAAATGCTCACTTTGCAATTAAGTTTAGAGCTAAGTGAACAGGAAAATAAAACAATAAGAGCAAGGAGATTTCAGAGGGGATAGATTTGGATGGCAGTTAGGAAGTAAAATCTGCTGTACTTTGTTCCTGATTGACTATAAGAGAAGAGATTCAAGGATGACTTTCCTTTTTGGCTTAGGTAACTAGATCAATAATGTAACCTTTACCAAAGCATGAATATTAAACTGAAGAAGAACAGGATTGAGTAAGAAGGAAATATTAGATACAGCTTTAGAGAAAAAGGATTCATTCTCATTTAGAAATGTTGATTTTCATATGCCCATAGGATTAGACAATTTCTAATCAGTTATCATAAAATTTGAAGGCAAAAAGTGGATTGAATTGTCTATAGATATTTGTGAGTAATCACTGATTGGTACTGCAGAAATTTTATACCCATTTAGAATAAACATCAATATTATAATTTTAAGAAACATTAGCAGAAGTAAGAGAATGAGTAAAAGAAATAATGGGGGCTTCCCTGGTGGCGCAGTGGTTGAGAGTCCGCCTGCTGATGCAGAGGACACGGGTTCGTGCCCCAGTCTGGGAAGATCCCACATGCCGCAGAGCGGCTGGGCCCGTGAACCATGGCCGCTGAGCCTGCGCATCCAGAGCCTGTGCTCCACAACGGGAGAGGCCTCAACAGTGAGAGGCCCACGTACCAAAAAAAAAAAAAGAAAGAAAGAAAGAAAGAAAGAAAGAAAGAATGGGCATAGTAGAAGATGGGAAGTGAAAAATCGGCAAGTAGTTAATAAAGTATAGTTTGGGAATATTATACAGACGTTAGGAAATATTAATCACTTTGTACATGTAAAACATGTAATGTAAAATTATCAAGAGAAATCATTTAATTGAAAACAGTAATGTTCATCACAGGGCATATATTTCTCTATTTGTGTTGATAAGAAGGGGATTATATCAACTCATACACATATGTATTCACAAGATACTTAACTCTGTAGAGTGGGAAGAACAGTCACTTTTCATTATACTTGTGTCTATTTAAAGCAAAAATAAAAGCACTTGCATTATTTTCAAAATGTTATAAAACGAAAAGGGATATATAGTCATCCATAAACTAATTCTCTATAGAAGTGCTTATGTATTAAAAGGATATTTATGACCTAAATTCATACTCTATACTGATAAAACCTGTGTATACAACATTATTTAGAGTATGATATGAACTTTGTAAGATGTTATACTCACATATAACAAACATGTTTTCCTTTCCTCTATTTTATTCTTAAAATATATTACTTTTAAAAATAGGGAAAAATCACCAACCTTATTACTAAAACATGAGGCAGAATATATTGAATAGAAGATAATAAATGAAAAAATTAAATTAATGGTATAAAGTGTCTGAAAAAATGGGAAAAGATGGGACTCAGATGACACTTGTAGTTGTTGCTATAAATGACAGTAACATCTCCTCTACTAAAACTGGAAGAAAGGTTATAAGGATGATTGATGATGCTGATAACTTTGGAGGTGGAAGACCTGGAAGCCATTATGTTCTCGATTAAGTAGGATTCAAGGTATTCTGCTGAATGTAGTGGGGAAAGTGGCCAGGCAAGGGCTTTAAGAATGTATAGTAATGATTAGAAATAACTATTGTAGGGGCTGGGAGAGAAAGGTGATTAGGGGAAAAGGACTAATTGTTTTCTGAGAGCTTTATATGGTTTCAAGGACCATTACAGAGTTATAGTAATTGAGACAGTTTGAAAATGATGCAAGAATAGACAGATAAAACATTTCTACATGATAGAAAGCCCAGAAACGGACTCATAAATAAACACCATGCATGAAAGAGGTGCCACTGGACAATGGGTAAGGTTAGGCTTTTTGATAAATGATATTGGGACAAGTAGTGATCCACAGTTTAAAAAATGAAATCATATCAATTTCAGGATATCAAAGATTTAATTTGAGAAGAAAGCTGTAAAGAATTTAGAAGCTATTATGGAAGAATTTCTACCTGACTAAATTCTACGAGTCTCTATCCTATGTGTAACATAACAGGAGGAAGGGCAAATAATATTCACTGGGGGGGGGGTCACTCATGTGTGAGGCATGCATAGTTAAATGTCTCTTGATATTCCCTCATTTTGTCCTTGCAAAAAATATTAGGTATGTTTTAAAATCATTTACTATACACAAAGATAAAAAGTAAATAATATTAAATAAATTCTGTTAAATTACATAATTGTTTGGCAAGAGCTAAGAATAAGGTGGGTAGCTAATAATTTAGGATGCTTCTTGGCCTGACTGCAACAAGCTGACTTGAAGCCATTGTTGTCAATGTGATACTTAAAAGAATAATGCATCTAGAATCTTTCTGGAAGATCAAAAGTAGTAGACATTGAAATCCAATATGGTATTTTCCATATGTGTACTAGAAGTCTGAACTCTCCCTTTCTCACATATGATCTGGTAATTGTAGTCCCGATAGGATAGAAGAGATGTTTTCACTTTTCCCACATCTGTTAGTTTTTCCATTTTAAAGTTGGGAAGAGCCAGAGATGAGGGTCTAGAATTACTTCAACCTCTTCTTCTCCAGTTCTTGTGGAAAGAATCAAACAGCTTCTTATCAAGAAATGTTTGCAAATTATTTTTCCCTACATTCTTTGGAAAAAAGAAAAGTAATGATGTTGTTAGATACTGCCAACAAAAGTGATGCACCTTTTAATCTTTACAATATTTTCCAGATCAGTTTATTCAAGTTCAAGATATTCATTAGAAATTCAAAATTAAAAAATCATATCTAGACTATTAATATTTAATCTACTGAGATAGTTTGATAATGTATAAATGCTATCTAGAGATTAATCCATTAGAATGAATGCAAAAAGTATTGATAACTGTTAAAGCTGAATAAGGGACCTTTAGGGGATTGAGCATGCTTTTCTCTTTATCTGAAAAATTTCACTATAAAAATTTAATGAAGGGATTTTGCCTCTGAATATAATATGTGAGTATTCATATTTACATCTGAATTTAAGCATCTCTCTTTCTTTAAACTTGTGTCCACAGCCGTGTAAGTATGATGTATAACCTAAATGTATCTAGATGTATAATCTAAATGGTAATACAATCCACCCACATGAGGCCTGATAAGGCTATTCAGGATATACTACACAAAAATGCTTAAAAAGGAAATCTAAGTGTGTAAATAACACCTGACTAAATGACTGGTTCTCTGGAACATCCATCATGGAATGGTACATGTATATCTTGAATGTTACTGCTATTTTAAAATATCAAGTATGACAAGCTAAATAAGAAACTTTTAAAATATTGTGATTGTTTCATATTCTTGATGTTTACTAATTTAAACCACTTGTTTCTTCTTATCAAAAATAATTCAGATTTATAAGAAGTATCAGTCTTATTTTATTTCATTTTTAGGCATTCCCTAGAAACTGTCACTAACATAATGCTTCTAAATGTTTACATAATTAAAGGCCTCTCACAAGTGGTCTTGTTTAAATTCCTCTAAATTATGCTAGATTGCACACTTTAGTTATTAAAGTGTGATCTTTTGGGAAAAATTTATAATTGATGATAATTACTGCACTAAAAAACTTAAAATGGAAACTATACAAGTTTTTAAAAATATATGCACCTTGAACTGATTAGTATATCAGAACTTTCCAACTTTTCAGTGGTATGATAAAATTTATGTGCACTCTTTGTGCTGGGAACTCTCTCTCCTGGCACTTCTTTTCATTTTTAAAGACATTTTCAATGAGTCTCTATATTCTTTACAAGTTCTCTTTTAAAACTTGAGATCCCCAAGAAGGACATTACAGCATAACCAGTTATTGCAAAAAGAGGAGGTCTGTTTCTTTTTCTCCCCCTCCCTCCTAGCTCTCCTGAACAGAGGAGATAATCCTAATATCATGCCCCCTTAAACATGTAGTGGGCCAGTACATGTTAAAAGTTTACATATTTTTGTCTCTGTTGTTTCTTCATTTAAGAGGTTCCTTATCCTGTCTCCCTTTGGCTTCCCCTCATCCTCCTTCTCTACCCACTTATGAGTTGCTCATCAATGTTTAAAGTTTCTATTCTAGCTAATGGCATGAATTAAATCTGGCAACGGGGAGTGTATGGTCTCACTTAGACTGTGAGCCCAAGTTGTTTGGTCCAACTCAACACTGAGCACTGGTGTATCTGTCATTGTAGCAATTGGTGTTCCTTTAGTTCTTATTCCTTGTGTGTAAAGATCTCTTAGAAAACTAATTGGCCAGGGTGGTTTTTTTTTTGGTAGAAAACAACTACTGTGAAATGTTTCACTTTTTTTTTCCTCAGGTCCTCTTGTGGTGCCACTATTGGCAGAACCTACACATATGCTTGCTCTTCTGGAGAGCCTAAGAAATGTACTTTTTTCTTTATTCCACATTGTATTGTATGACAAGATAGTTAGGATTAAAATTGGCAATGAATATGCCAATGTGCAGGAAGTTTTGTTGTAGGCAGGGCAAGATACAGACACCCCTGTGTTCCTTTACTACATATGATTAAAAATTCCACTAACAGCCATATCATATTATCTCACAATATATGGATAGAGCATAGCACTTGGAAGAAAACTGAATTTTTATTTATCTCATTGTGAAATGCATTCTTGGTCATGTAGTGAAGCATGATGGAAATAATCCTTAGAGTCATGTTTTGGGTTTCAGTGTATTCAATTGCAATGGGTATTGTAATAAGTAGCTGAAGGAAAATTAGCTTTCTTGTATATAGACCTATATCATTTTCTCTGAAAAATATGGAAAGTAAAAGTCTTAATGAACATTTAATTCCTAAAGCAAGAATTAAACAGGAAAATTAGAAAATAATGTTCCTAAAATATTCTAGCTCTAAGAATAGAGCCATAGGACTTCTCTGGTGACACAGTGGTTAAGAATCTCCCTGCCAGTGCAGGGGACACAGGTTCAAGCCCTGGTCTGGGAAGATCCCACATGCCATGGAGCAACTAAGCCTGGGTGCCAGAACTACTGAGCCAGCGCTCTAGAGCTCGCGAGCCACAACTACTGAGCCCATGTGCCACAGCTACTGAAGCCTCCGTGCCTAGAGCCCATGCTCTTCAATGAAAGAAGCCACCACAATGAGAAGCCCATGCACCGCAATGAGTAGCCCCCACTCGCTGCAACTAGAGAAAGCCTGCGCAGAAACAAAGACCCAATGCAGCCAAATATAAAAAATAAATTCATATATATATAAAGAAAGAATAGAGCTATGATAACATCTTAAAGGAAAACGAATGTTTTGTGGTTAAAATTGCAAGATTTGCTATATAAATGGAAAATTAAGAATGACTCCAAGATAGAAGTCAAAGTTGGGAACAATTTCTTTTGTAGAAATATCCGAGTTTTCAGGCTAGTTGTTTTGATTTCACATCTCTCTTTTTAATCCAGTAACACCTGAAATACTTTTCTACACTATGTCCATAGGTAAACAGAGCTAGCAATGAGATGAATATACCTCTTGTCTTCATATTAACCTATACTTAACTGATTTTAAAGATTTGGATAGGAAAGAGGGGTATTTTCCCATTCATTTTAGGTCATGGAGGGGTACAGGAACTAGAACTAAAGGAGAAGAAAGATACATTGAGTGAAAATTTTGAATAAACCCCATAAGGGGATATGAATTAAAAAATCAGTGAGTGGCAACCCCTAAAATGTGCAGGAGGGAAACCAATAATAAGAGCAATTAAGGAAAGTCCCTTATATTGCAACAACTAATCGTGTGGATAAATTAAAATTTAAACATATTTGAAATAAACACATAAGGAACATATTTAAAATAAACATATATTTTACCATAAAAGTCTTCATTAACATGCTGGCCATTATTTGATTTCTTATGTCATGCAGGTGGCTGAAAATTGGTGAGATTTACAATCAGGCATAGGCAGTCATTTGTTCTAGCACTGGCACTGACCCAGGTTTAAAAGAGAAATACTATTTTTCTTTCCTCTTACTATTACACTTTTATTCTGTAACTTCTATCAAAATTGTATTGGGCATGATGGGGATGAGGTGTGGGAAGGGTCAGTGGAAGATTATGACACATATTTTATTTTTGGTTTCTTGAGCCAAATTCCATTAGAACTGCTACAATTGCCACCTTAATCAGTGTCTTTCTGGGTCAATCAGAATTCTCAAAATGGACTGAAAAGTAAACAGTTTACTTTTCCCATAATTACTGCTCAGTCAGACTATAACCAGATCAATAAGCGGACTGGCTTTGGACCGACTTACTTTCCTATATCTGAAAGGGATCTAAAAAGAGGAATGAGACTACTCCGATTGGATGCAGGGGTGAGATCAATCCTAGCATCGTGGGACAGCAATCAAAATGTCACTTGTAATAAAGAGAGAGACTCCATTACTGACGTTTGGCCTCTGAGAGTTTTCAAGTCCTCAAATTTCCCCTTGTTCTTTGCCCCACGTCTGTCTGTGCAATCTGAAAGAAAGCCCATCTTTCTCTCTCCCCTCGGCAATCCTTGAAATTTCAAATCTCATGAGACCCAGGTTACAGGAGGTCACCCCAAACCATGCTCTACCCTTAAACACAATTAAAAATTCAAAACCACTTGCCTCCTTATGACTCTACCACCCTGCTCACTCTGCACTCCTCATCTTGTTTCACTCCTGACTGAATCTGAGCCCCTCTCCCTGGGGAATCCTTTTGCTATTTACTATGTGAGCAATAGCTTTATTTTACATCTCTTGGTGACTGTGTATCATTCATACACATCTATGAATCCCTGGAATGAGAGGAGAGGAATTGCCCAGCAGTTAGCAGAGAATGACCAATAAAACACTGCTGCACAAAACAACTGTAACAGATGGACGGATGGACGGATGGATGGATGAGTGGATGGTTGGATGAGATAGAAGATATACCTCTGAATACAAAGAAAAGAAGGAATATAGGTGTGTTAGTAGAAAGTAGACAGCAGAAACTAGAAACCTGACAATTATACAAGCCTAAATTATGATAGTGTTCTTAATTCATAGTTTTAAAGTCACCTTGGCTCACCCCTCTTAAAACCATACCACAAATATACAACTCCTATGGGGAACAATATTGTTGCAAAGTTTATTTTACACAACTTATGTTTAAAAGGCTGTTTATTAGTTCATCTTTTTTGCACAGACACCATTTGGGCAAACTGAGCTTTGCTGTCCTGGCAAAATGCCTATTTACAGGTGAAGAAATCCATTTTAAGTTACAATAATTGACTTTTATGTTAAGAGTCCCTTACCAGGTCACTTAGAGGAGAGATTTAATGGAATACATAACATATACACACATATACTACACACATATATACATATATATAATCTAAGATGCTTATGTATATGAGTATATAAATATATAAATATCTGATATTATAAGATGTGCATTTAGTTGCCTCTTCACAAAGCAACCACATTGAAAACAAATAGAAAGCAGAAAAACCATTCTGTCAAAACTGATGAATAAAAGTTAGATTTTAAAATGATTAGACCTTTCATTGTTTTTAATTTTCTTTGTGCATATTTTGCTTATTTTTTCACCTAGATATCTTCCAGAACTTTAAGCACTTACTTCTTAAAATATTGTTTAAAGCAACAGTAAATCTGCAAAAATGCTTCTGGGAAACCTAAGACTTCACCCTTCTGTGCTTTGTACTGGGAAAGAGAAATGCTCAGCAGGATAATTTTTGAGAGCAATCTAAAATCTTTGTTCTCTGCCATTTTCTTCCATTACTTGTCCATAGATACAAGTAAACGTACAGCACACAAAACCAATGGCCTTAACCACCTCCCTCACCCCCAGCCCCACCCCACACAAAACTATTAAGACTGAGAGGGTACTATGTACTCAGCGTTTGAAAACTGTTAAAACCTAAGAAGAAAAAAACAGCAAAAACATGTTTCTGAACCTTACAAGTGTTTGGATGTGACAGTACTGACTTTTTTGACATCAAACAAACTGTAATGTCTGAATTCAGTTTGACAATTGACTTTTCCCAGGCATTCCACTTTTGCATTCAGCATAGAGTGCTGTGCAGCAAAAATAAACCCCAGCATTCAGAAACAAGTCAACAGAAAAAGCCGGCCTTGTAATAAATTTTAAACAGAAACTATCAATCAATTAATTGCAGACGCATTTGTCCCCCGATTTGACATGGACTGAAGTATAAAAATATTTTGCCCATTAATTTTGACTGAATATTTGCCACAACTGCAGTCTGACTTTGGTTTCCTTTTTTCAAATTTAAACAGATATGGACTCAGATACAGGTACAGATAGATATAGATAGATACAAATTTGTACATATAGACAGATATAGACGTAATTGTGGAGGTAGAGGTAGAGATAGTAGAGATAGAGAGAGATTGATATAGATTATTGCCCTCTTGTTAGAGGATATTTGTTTACGGACTCACATCAATGATTGATGTTAACATAACTCATCAGATAATCCAGGAAAGAACAAATTTCTGGGACTGATTTTTGAATTCTATCTTTTCATTTTCTATAAACAATAAGACATATGTAAAGTTTAAACTGGAAAAGGTTGCTATTGCTCTATGACTCTGAAGGTGTTAAAACTGTTTTTTATTAGTACTAGAGTTTTCTAATCAGCCCATGTCAAATAATACATGTCATATTGCACATTATTTACCTAGCTGTGGAAAATGTAAGTGCTAAGACCAATCAAATCAACGAATCATGTAATATTAAATAGTGAAAATAAACCAATTTACATGAAAAATTATTTTTTTCAGATTTTACATTTATGTGATGTTGATGTCAGGAACATCTTAAATATTTAAAAATGGCTAACACAACTTGGAATTACTACATATATATTTTTTATAATCATTTTTAAAAATATCAATTTTATTGGAATTAAAACATAGATATAGAGATGTTCAAATATATTTTGCATTGCTTTCTTTGGACTATAGTAAAATTCCTTTACAACTGTATTTTATATTTTTTCCTATATATGTAATTTTCTAACAGTAAGCAGAAAATGCCCATGTGCTCATTTGAGCATAAAACTACTCACACTTAATAGGTCACGACATATTTTATTGAACAACTGAGAGAGAAAACACTAAATTATCTTGAGAGAAATCTAGGAGGGATAGAATGAAAAGAGCATTTGGATGGAAAGAGAAAGAGAAAGAATCCAATAAGAGGAGGAGCATCTGATAATGGGGTAAATCAACTATACTCCAACATATAATAAAATTTAAAAAAAAAATTAAATCAAAATGAAACCAATCCCAATCAAATGAGATCCCTGGACAGAAAAAGGACATTCGGTAAAAATGAAGGCAATCTCAACAGAGCATTGACTTTAGTTAATAATAATGATGTACCAATATTGGTTTTTTAATTGTGACAAATGTACTCTGGTGAGGTAAGATGTTAACATTAGGGAAGATAAGTGGTGAAATGGGAACTCTCTGTACTATCCTTGCAGCTTCTATAGAAATCTAAAATTATCCCCAAATAACATATTTAAAAGAAAAACAATGTCGAATAGCATATACACAGTTAAATTATTTGCATGCTGAGACAGACGCTCCCTAGCTCCCTATCTTAGGTGAAGTGTGGATTACCTGTTCTCAATTATTCTGTGCCCTTCCATAAGGAGGATCATATTTTCCAACACTGTCGAACTCAGGTATGGACATGTGACAGGGCTTATGTTCAACAATGCAATATGAGCAAAATACTGAATCATTTCTGACTAGAAGTTACACAAACCAAGATGTGCTTCACTCAGCTCTTTTTCTTCTGCCTTTTGGAATGTTCTTGGTAGGAGGTATGCTAGCAGCATGTGTCTGGGAAAAAAAGAGGGTGTGGAATAGAGCTGCAGCTAACCTGAGATGTGCATTCATCATGAATTAGAAATAACTTTAGTTTTATAAACCACTGAAATTGAAGGATCACTGTTCACGACAGCAAAACATGTGATGTAGAACCAAAGACTTGGTGTATATTTTGTTATTTGTTTGTTTGCTTCTTAACAGTTGAAATTTACTAAACAGTCTGAGTATCACTTTTTGGCAAAAGTGGTAGGCAAGAAATGAATAGCATTAGCAGGATGATGAGATGATCCATAAACTAGAGTAAACACATGGAAGTAAGAGCACAGAATCCAAGATAATCATGAGAGCACAAGACACACACCCCAGTATCTTAGATAATTATTCAGAAAGGAATTGGAAGTTTCATAACTTATGGAAATGGAGTCAGTCTTACTACTATTAAAATTATACACTAAGATATAAAGATTATTGACTACTTAATTATTTTAGCTTGATTTGAATGAAACTATTTCTTTTCTTTTCTTTTCTTTTTTTTTTATTTTGGCCACACCGCATGTCATGTGGGATCTTAGTTCCCCTACCAGGGATCAAACCCATGCCCCTGAAATGGAAGCATAGCATCTTAACCACTGGACTGTGAGGGAAGTCCCTGAATGAAACTACTTTTGATTTATCTCTAAAAAAATCCTCGCAATTGCAATATTGTATCTATTTTTTTTTCTTCTGGTATGGTTATCTTATCATCTTAATATCCATGGGTAAATCAACCTTCCTTATAAATAAAATTAGTGGTTTAGAGTATTTGTGAGTTCCTTCTGGTAGAATAGTTATGACATATTTTCTGGGCATCACGCCATAAACCATGTGAGGTTTAAGATGTTCTTTCAGGATTACGGGTAAGTTTATTAAAAAGTTTTTTGGTAAAAAAAAAAAAAAAAAAAAAAAAAAAAGTTTTCTGGTGTATTAATGTTATAATCATTAGAAAAGATGCAAAATGTTTTTTAAAAAGCAAAATTTTAACCTCCTTAGAAATAAATTCTATAATTTTTTGATTAATTCTTTACCTTGCAAAAAGGTTTTATAAAAATGTAAGAATGATAAAAGTGGGATATAAATTCAGAGAAATTTAAATAAGCTATTAGCAGAAGAGCTTACAGTTACCATTATTTATTTTTATTTGAATATTCATTGATCTCACATATAAAATGAAATTATATTTTAAATATTCTATCAAATTATAGCAAATACATTCCCTATAGTGATCTTTAAAGCAACAGCAAGGACAATTAAAAAAAAAAACCAAGGGCTTCCCTGGTGGCGCAGTGGTTGAGAGTCCGCCTGCCGATGCAGGGGACACGGGTTCGTGCCCCGGTCTGGGAAGATCCCACATGCCGCGGAGCGGCTGGGCCCGTGAGCCATGGCTGCTGAGCCTGCGCATCCGGAGCCTGTGCTCTGCAAGGGGAGAGGCCACAACAGTGAGAGGCCCGCCTACCACAAAAAAAAAAAAAAAAAAAAAAAAAAAAAAAAAACCAAGAATATTTATAGCCAAATATGATGTTTAACTGAAATCAGATAAAGCTAGTGATAGGATTAATTCCTCTACATAACTTGTTTACAGCACGTTGTAACTATCAAGCATATTCTATGCTACAACATGCTCTGGTTACAATTTCACCAAATGAATGTAGCATTAGAAGAGATCTCATAGATAAAGGGGAAAAGTTAAAACAAGAGTTGTCTTATGTCTTCTTTTCCAATTTGAATTGCTTTTATTTCTTTTTCTTCTCTGACTGCCATGGCTAGGACTTCCAAAACTATGTTGAAAAAAGTGGTGAGAGTGGAAAAGGAAATAAAAGGAATCTAAATTGGAAATAAAGAAGTAAAACTGTCACTGTTTGCAGATGACATGATATTATACATAGAAAATCCTAAAAATGCTACCAGAAAAGTGCTAGAGCTCATCAATGAGTTTGGTAAAGTTGCAGGATACAAAATTAATACACAGAAATCTCTTGCATTCCTATACGCTAACAATGAAAAATCAGAGCAAGAAATTAAGGAAACAATCCTATTTACCACTGCCAACAAAAAGAAAAATACCTAGGAATAAACCTACTGAAGGAGGCAAAAGACCTGTACTTAGAAAACTATAAGATGCTGATGAAAGAAATCAAAGACAACAGAAGCAGATGGAGAGCTATACCATGTTCTTGGATCGGAAGTATCAATATGGTCAAAATGACTATGCTACCCAAAGCAATCAACAGATTCAATGCAACCCCTATCAAATTACCAATGGCATTTTTCACAGAACAAGAACAAAAAATTTTACAATTTGTATAGAAACAAAAAGAACCCCAAATAGCCAAAACAATCTTGAAAAAGAAAAATTGAGTTGGAGGAAGCAGATTTCCTGACTTCAGGCTATACTACAAAGCTACAGTCATCAAAACAGTATGGCACAGGAACCAAAACAGAAATATAGATCAATGGAACAAGATAGAAAGGCCAGAGATAAATCCACACATCTATGGTCAATTAATCTATGACAAAGGAGACAAGAATATACAATGGACAGTCTCTTCAATAAACGGTGCTGGGAAAACTGGATGGCTACATGTAAAAGAACAAACTTAGAACATCCTCTAACACCATACACAAAAATAAACTCAAAATGAATTAAAGATCTAAATGTAAGGATGGATACTTTAAAACTGTTAGTGATAAATATAGGCAGAACACTCTCTGACATAAATCACAGAACTATTTTTTTGGATCTACCTCCTAGAGTAATGAAAATAAAAACAAATATAAACAAATGGGACCTAATTAAACTTAAAAGCTTTTACACAGAAAAGGAAATCATAAGCAAAACAAAAAGACAACCCACAGAATGGGAGAAAATATTTGCAAACAATGCAACTGACAAGGGATTAATCTCCAAAATATACAAAAAGCTAATGCAGCTCAATATCCAAAAAACAAACACTATCAAAATGGGTGGAAGATCTAAATAGACCTTTCTCCAAAGAAGACATACAGATGGTCAAAAAGTACATGAAAAGATGGTCAACATCACTAATTATTAGAGAAATGCAAATCAAAACTACAATGAGGTATCACCTCACACCCATCAGAATGGCCATCATCAAAAAATCTACAAACAGGGCTTCCCTGGTGGCGCAGTGGTTGGGAGTCTGCCTGCCGATGCAGGGGACACGGGTTCGTGCCCCAGTCCAGGAAGATCCCACATGCCGCGGAGCGGCTGGGCCCGTGAGCCATGGCCGCTGAGCCTGTGTGTCCAGAGCATGTGCTCCACAACAGTGCGAGGCCCGCGTACCGCAAAAAAAAAAAAAAAAAAAATCTACAAACAATACAGGCTGGAGAGGGTGTGGAGTAAATGGAACTCTCTTGCACTGTTGGTGGGAATGTAAGTTGATTCAGCCACTATGAAGCACAGAATGGAGGTTCCTTAAAAAACTAAAAATAGAACTACCATATGATCCAGCAATCCCACTCCTGGCATACATCCGGAAAAAATCATAATTCAAAAAGATACGTGTACCCCAGTGTTCACTGCAGGACTATTTACAATAGCCAAGACATGGAAGCAACTTAAATGTCCATCTACAGACCAGTGGATGATGATGTGGTACATATATACAATGGAATTTTACTCAGCCATAAAAAAGAATGAAATAATGTCATTTGCAGCAACATGGATGGACCTAGAAATTATCATACTAAGTGAAGTAAGTCAGACAAAGACAAATGTCATATCATCTCACTTACATGTGGAATCTAATAAAAAATAATACATATGAACTTATTTACAAAACAGAAACTGACTCACAGATCTCAAAGTCACACTTATGGTTACCAGTGGGGAAACGTGGAGGGAAGTGACAAATTAGGAGACTGGGATTAACATATACACACTACTATATATAAAATAAATAACTAAAATGACCTACTTTATAGTACAGGGAACTCTACTCAACATTCTGTAATATTCTATATGGGAAAAGAATCTAAAAAGAATGGAGGTATATATGTAACTGATTGGCTTGCCGTATACCTGAAACTAACAACATTGTCAGTCAACTATACCCAATAAAAATTTAAAAAAAAATTGTAGTCTTGTTGACCATCAGAGTTTTCCATTTTACAATGACTGAATGCATCTTGTTTTAGAATTGAATGCTATCTAGAAATATTAGAAAAAGAAAGCTTCATGGCGAAGTAGATATAAATATTCTAGAAAACAGAAGTGTTATAAGTTTCAGATTTACATGTAACTATATTCAGGCATAGATGAAGATAATATAAGCAGAGCCTTTAAAGAATGCAAGGGGAGTTAAGAGCTAGAGTTAAAATAATGGAAACCCTTGGGAACAGATGAACTTCTTGATTGCAGTAAAATTTAACTTGATCATCATAAAACGATCTCTTTGGGGGATCTGTGGAGAGCTAAATAAATATAGCTGTTGTTTAATGTGTCTGTTAAGTAGTAATTTTTCAACTGACTATTTTTTAACACATTTCTGTTTAATTATCCAACACTTCCTTATAGTTCTGATCTTGTCTGAACACTGCACCAAAGCCATTTCCATAGCTTCTCTAATTCTAAAACTGTACCTTTCCAAATAGAATGGTATTTTCAGTAGCACATTGGTTTCAAGTTTTCGTATAAAATGGGGCTCCACAAGAATTTCACACTGGCTGATTTTAAAATAGACCATATATTTATTTGCTCTGTGTGCTATACAGAACAATTAATTTTGATTCTAGAAAAGATTAACCTCCATTCACCTGAAAAACATGTAAATTTAAATGGGTGAATATATTAAAATGTAAATTAATCATATCAAAATACTTTTAGCAATATTGCCTCTTAAAATTATTATGTTATTTTACAATTTAAGTAACTGCTGTAAGAATTTGGATGATTTTCTATTCCTTATTCAATCTGTTATAAATGTTAGATATCAATGAAAAGTCACAGTGGAGACCTTAATACAGAAGACAGTTAAAATTTCAAGTGCTTTAAAATCTCTAGTATGATACAAAGTATACAATGTAGTTCTTAACTGAAGATTATTTTTATACTAACATCTCACATGTTTTCTATATAATATGTTTTTTAACAACAGAAAAACACCAAATCATGCTATAAATATTTGGTAAAATATTCCTTCTGGGGCTTCCCTGGTGGCACAGTGGTTGGGAGTCCACCTGTCGATGCAGGGGACGTAGGTTCGTGCCCTGGTCCAGGAAGATCCCACATGGCGCAGAGCGGCTGGGCCCATGAGCCATGGCCGCTGAGCCTGCGCGTCTGGAGCCTGTGCTCTGCAATGGGAGAGGCCACAACAGTGAGAGGCCCGCGTACCACAAAAAAATAAAAATAAAAATAAATATAAAAAAATCCATCTGTCCATGTCAAATATATACCTTTTATGGTTCTAACCAGTTCTCTTTTGGAAAGTGAAGTTCAATGTTTAGGTTGATAGTGAATTTATGAGTGTAACCCAGGTTTTGTTATTATTGGGATATGCCAAGATTTTACTCTGCACTAAGCACCAAGCTCACAAATTTTCATACTTTCTCACATATCTGATCTAAAATTGGATTTCCTATGAATTTTCTTACAGTCTAATCACTGATGAGAAAACTTATCTAACCAGAACATCTGCAAGTTTCCAAAAGTATAAATGTAAGTGTAACTCAAGTTATACAATGTTTCTTAACCTCATGAAGCATTTTGGAAATAAATTAAGAAAAAAATTCTCCTTTCTCAGCATTTTCCCTCTATATTCACTTTAATTTACATTCTGTTTTGTCTCTTTGTTTTCTTTCTCCTTCTCTTTTCATATCCTCCTCCTTTTAAATTTCCATTCATAATCCTAAAGTTCTGCCTTAAGACCAGGATAAAAAAATCTGTTGAATCATATAATTGTGTTATCTTATTTGACTATTTGTCTAGCTCTCCTTAGCTAGGAACAGCTGAAAAGAAATGGAGGAGGCTATAGTGAACACATTTTACTACTGTTAAAAATCACATAATCCAAGGTGAGTTTGACCTTACTCTGTTTCTATTATTGCAATGGATATTTTGGGGCAACACTAAGAGAATTGTTTTGTGTTTTCCAACTGTTAAGCACATTGTTGGTGCCATCAGGCTCTGGCAAAGTCTCCAGATCCTCAATAACTGTTTCCTCTACTCTGTCTCAAGTTCAGAACAGCTAATGGCAGAACCTTGTCCTTTTGTGTACACATGAATAAAGTGAGTGTCAAAAAGCAGGTAACTCATAATGGAAAATCTTACATATCTGAGTTCTGCTAGAAACATTAATTTTGTTTCCTTCTACTTTAGAAATATTTTATCAGATCCAGTAGAATACACTGGGGCCAGAGGGTGAGTTAGGGCTCTGGGTAATAATGACCAGAATTTTGTGGGACAAAGTCTCTTTCTTGAGACCTTTAATACTTATATATGTCAATGTTTTTCTTTGAAATATCTATAACTGATTCTTCTTCTTTATCTCAGAGCTAAGGTGCTTGTTAAGGCCCTAATCTTCTCCTGTATACATTTGCACTAACTAATCTGCCTTCTTGTCCTAAATACCTCCTCTTCAATAGTTGTAAAGAATTCTGTCTTAAACATAGGTAAAGCAGGTGAATTATTTATTCATAAGTTCAATACAATGAATACTGGTAAAGCTGTAACAGAAAAATTTGTGCCAGTTAGACAATGTAGATATTGTAAAATAATGATATAGCATAGTACATTTGTTATATAATCTAAATATATAAATATAAATTCACAAGTATAAATATAACTTTATGTATATAACAGAACTATATAATACATCCATGTAACTATATAAGTATAGAGACATATATATATAAAACAATAATATGAAGTAAGGAAAAAATTGTGTAACCTTTTATTATAATTTTGATATTTTATTTTCACTCACTTTATCAATTACACTTTTTATCATAGGAAATGGTTGTTTTTCCTGAAGACTAATGTGCTATTCTATTTGAAACTAAATCCAACTTGGCATTTCTATGTACAAACCTTTTCAGGTGTTTATGGGTGCACTGATCACATTATGTCCAGGTAGCTATCACCAAACAGTATCAGGAGCAAAAGTATATGGAGCAGTGAATGCTAAGTACAGGACTCTGCCGATCTAAATGTACTGTACCTGATGTACAGAAGCCACCATCAGGGCAGAAAGGGCATGCTTCCTGATTCTTAGTTTTACCAATATTAACAGCCTCTTGAACTATAAGCTGACTAGGCAGCAGGAAAATTAGCCCCTGGGAATAGGGACAGGTGGTAACCATTTCCACCAAAGCATGTTGACGGAAGAAGTGCCTACGTTAAAATAATTTCTGAATCTGAGCCAAGAACTGCCTGCTCCTCTTGCCAGCTAATCGTTCACTATTCAGCCTCCTCACCTGCTTCATTCTCTTGGGAGCTATACAAGCAGTACCCACCAGCTGCCCTGATGGAGAAGGCTCTGCTGTGACACTAGAGAAAAGCTGGGCTGAGAAAGCAGTGAGTACAAACAACCAGGTAAATCAGTGTAAAGGTAAACAAAGTCTTCTTTGTTCTTTGTTTATTTTTTACACTTTTCTAGAAAGAAACCAATGTATGTAATGGATGTGAGCAAAAGTCCTTTAAAACAGAATCTATTTTTCATGAGCTTTATTGTACACATTTAAAAATATAGTGAAGGCTAATTAGGGTAACAATTAATCTCCATATCCAGTAGACATTCATTAAATAAAGTTGGTAAATTCAAATACTAACACTGATCAATTTTCTTTAAAGATTGTTCCTGTCTCTGCTAGCTCCTGCTTCCTTTTCCTTGCTTTTTCCTTCTTCCTTTTTTTCCTGATTACATAGAGATAAGGAGCTACCCTCTTTCTCAGCAACCATCTCTACCCTGTTTCCTTGTTACATGAAGTATGGTTCCTGGACCAGCAGGAACATCATCACACGGGAAATGATTAGAAAATACAAAATCTCACACCCAACCCTAGACCTACTGAATCAAAATCTGCACTTTTATTTATTTATTTTTTTTAACTGTACGTGGGCCTCTCACTGTTGTGGCCTCTCCCGTCATGGAGCACAGGCTCTGGACGTGCAGGCTCAGCAGCCATGGCTCACGGGCCCAGCCACTCCGTGGCATGTGGGATCCTCCCGGACCGGGGCACGAACCCGTGTCCCCTGCATGAGCAGGCGGACTCTCAACCACTGCGCCACCAGGGAAGCCCCAAAATCTGAACTTTTATCAAGGCATCTATGTTTTCCCAATGTATGTTAATATTGGTTAATACAGTTTAGTGTTAGTGATTATCAATACTGGGATCACATTAAAACTACCTGAGGAGTTTAAAAACTACTAATGCCTGGGACACATTACCCGACTGTGATTTGATTGATCTGGGAAAGTGCCTCAGAATCAGTGTTTTTCAAATGTCCCTGAAGTCGTTCTAAATCACATTTGAGAAACAAAGCTATACATGTACTCCTAAAATATATTTTGAAAAGCTTAAATTTAAACATACATTAGGGAATTCAGTTCATACAGAGTTGTGAAAATAATGTCTGGACCTAGAATAGAATTATAGGAAAGAGGAACTGATTTTAATAGAGGAAAATACCTTTGGTAGATAACAGAAGAATTGTACGACAAAGGGGGGCTTTAACTGTAAATAATATAAATAATGATATATTATTTATATGACTATAAATAATGATATATGTTAAAATCAATTGTGCTATAAGACTTGGATTTTGAAAGGACATATTGAATTGATAATATTTTCTATAACTTATTAATAACTATACATAATAAATTGATTTTTTTTTTTTTTTTTTTTTTTTTTGCGGTACTTGGGCCTCTCACTGTTATGGCCTCTCCCATTGTGGAGCACAGGCTCTGGACGTGCAGGCTCAGCGGCCATGGCTCACGGGCCTAGCCACTCTGTGCCATGTGGGATCTTCCCGGACAGGGGCACAATCCCATGTCCCCTGCATCAGCAGGCGGACTCTCAACCACTGTGCACCAGGGAAGCCCACAAAAATATATTATTTAAATTCATGTAACATAGAAAGTATTTGTCTAAGGTAGCACTACAGTTGTCAAAATTGCATCCTTTTCTGAATTACCAATGAAGAAGGATAAAGACAACAGGAAAAACATAATATTAGCATACAGGCTGTTAGATATATTTATTTCTTAAAGAAATTTTAAAGCATGTATTAGGCTCTATCAAAAAGTTTACATGTTTATGGGTATTGTTGACAGAAGATTAAAATGAAATTTCAAAATAAAATTCCATACACCACTGTTGGTTTACATAATGAGGTATTATATCAAGAAAATTATGAAATCAACATGCTAATTAACTTATATCTAATATGTTATTTAAATTTACACTAGAACACCTTTTATATTTTTTGAACTCAAAATTTTGTCAATTGACATTTTAAGATTAAAAAATAATTATAATTTCCAAATTGCATATAGACCAAGTTAGCCACAAAATGCATAGTTCATTTTTATAGCCCCATTTGTAAATATCATTTTCCTTACAAATGCTGTGTTTTTAATACATATAGTGCTCAAAAACATGTATTTAAGCTATAGCTAATTCCTGTCAAGAAACAGATTTCTTGCCATATAATTTGCTACATTTATTATACTTTTTTCATTATATATTCAGTCTTGAACAGAACATAGTTTTCTTAAAAACCTTAGCTTTTGGCAGTTACTAATATAATAATGGGTGGAAAAATGAGAAGAGAATATTAATGAAGGTAATGCTTAGAAGAGTCAACTTTTAGCAAATCTCATAATGAAGCTTTGTTAAGGCATTGAATCTATCTTGAGATTAATTCACCTGAAAATAATTGAAAAAATATCCTTTCCAGGAAATGTAGCTGCTTAGATAATAATTCTATTCCATTACAAGAAAAACAACAAAATAATCATCAAACAAAATTATAGCTATGAAGCATTTGTACATATACTCAAAAAATAATTTTTGCAAAACTACTATGTGCCAAGTACTGTTCTAGGCACTTGATGAGTAAAAATGAAATGAGGTATAAATTCTAAGGAGCCAACAGTCTCCCAGGAAACTCAGAAAATTACAAAATAAGTTAATTTCAGAGAGTGATAAGTGCTATGAAGAAAATAAGACAGGTGATAATGCTAATGTGCAACCCATGGATTTCTACAGATTTGATTTGTGATAAAACCTTCATCATTTGATGAAGATTTCAGTTGATTCCAGTATTGGACTATTATAAAAATATATAGCTGCTAATATTTGTGTACATGTCTTTATGTGGACATGTTTTTATTTCTTTTGGCTAAAAACCTAGGAGTGGATTGCTGAGTCTTATAATGGGAGTAACTAATATAATTTTTGCCTTAAGGATTACACTCTTAAAAGATATATAAGCAAAGTCTGAATACAGACTTCAAATAAGTCTTGAATGATTTGGTATAAATATATATCAAAAATATTAATGATAGTAGATCATATTACATGTTGGTTTTAAAGAGAAGGTACAGTTCTTTCAGAAAAGGAATATAGACATGATTTGTCATTCCCACATGTTAGAGAACCAAAGCATCTTTTAACCTACAGAGTCATCTCAAGGTGACTAATGGTAAATTACCTCTATAATTATAATTAATTACAACATATATAGCAAATATTATGTTAAATTCAGTCTTATTTTTGCATCATTTTATTTTAGTGATAGACAACATATAAATAATTTAATATTTACTTAAATATTTTAAACCTTCAACTCTGACTTTTCCTTGTTAAGGAAGTTGTTAAACTATACATTATTACTCTAATTCTTATTATATTATTAGTATTTTCACATATCAGATACTAATCTTCTAAAGGGAAATATCAAAATTCCCAAGAATTGAACAGAAGAGTAATATTGGAGAAAAGAGAAGCTCATGATAATAGGAATAGATACAGAATGGAACAAAGGTACCAGTATTTAAAACTTTCTACAGTATTTTGTGGAAAATGTCTAGACTATTTATAGGCTATGTTGAAGATTTAAAAAATATTTTACAGGAAGAATTAATAAAAAGTCTGGAGACCTCTTCTTGATGGAAGGTTTGCTGTCGAGAGTAGACTGTGGAGCCTGCTTTACAACAAAAGAGAAAAAAGACTGGACCTTCAGGGCACTCTTTTTTCCTTTTTCTTTTCTTTTTTTTAATTTAACCAGTATTGGAGCATTCTGAGAAGTTATCTCATTAGGTAGTCTAATATTTTCTTTTACCTTCAACTTGATTTATTGAGTTTCTTGCATTCTAAGGAGTGCTTAGTTTCCTTATGGGGGGAAAAAAGGCTTTCACGTTGATTTGTGGCTTTCACGTTGATTTGTTTCAGTTCTCCCTTTTTCTCTCTGTAGGACAAGTTCTTTAGTCAATTAGGCCTGCTTAGATTACTGAGAAATACAACATATGTGGTTCTGCAATAGCCCTTGAGAATCAAGTCAATGCTACACTTTGATATGCATGTGAAATCATAACTTTTTTGCAGATTTAAAGTTTGCTTCACTTTCTTACCTCATTGACATTTGCCCAATTACAAGGAGTTCATTCTACCAGCAGCGGGGAGCCTTGAGAAAACTGTGTCTGAATTTTTTAACAGACTTTTATTCCAAGCTGTTTTATAACACAATATTAGTTCAGATCTCTCTCTTCTTTTTAAATTAGGAAACAACAATACAAATACCTTAAAATATGATTTATTATTGATGTATATAACTTAAAAGAAGTTTCATTAATATTATGTGCAGAGAAAATACTTAAATCTTTGTTAACCTATTGCAAAGTATAAGTTAAAAATTTCTTTGATAATTTAATTTTCGTATAAGATAAAACACACAAACATAGATTTCCAAAAATCAAACTGGGTAAACTTAATAACAAACAGGGTTATAGAGATCACATTGAAAATAGAGATGATTTTAGAATTATTTTAAAGTAAAAATCAACAGAAATTAGTGACTAATGAATCATAATGTTTAAAAGAAAATGAGGGGCTTCCCTGGTGGTGCAGCAGTTAAGAATCCGCCTACCAATGCAGGGGACACGGGTTCGAGCCCTAGCCCAGGAAGATCCCACATGCCATGGAGTAACTAAACATGTGCACCACAACTACTGAGCCTGTGCTCTAGGGCCCATGAGCCACAACTACTGAGCCCGTGAGTCACAACTACTGAAGCCTGTGTGCCCTAGAGCCTGTGCTCCACAACAAGACAAGCCACTGCAATGAGAAGCCCGTGCATCTCAACCAAGATTAGACCCTGCTCGCCACAACTAGAGAAAGCCCACGCGCAGCAACCAAGACCCAATGCAGCCAAAAATAAATAAATTAAAGATTTTTTTTAAAAAATTAGAAAAAAGAAAATGAATACTTAATATCTTGAAGTATAAATGACTGAGATATCAGTGAAACTTCTAATAAAAATTATGATTCTCAGAGGTAGCCCATATTTGTAGAATGAGATTAAGAAGTTCATATTGTTGTGATAAATTAGCAATAAGTAAACTGTTCCTTAAGTGGTGACTTTCTGTGTTTATGTGTGTGTGTGTGTGTGTGTGTGTGTGTGTGTGTTCCAATATAGAATTAGAAATTAAATGCTAGGTAAATGCTAGAAATAGGGCATGTTTTTGTATTCATGTTAACTATTCAATAAAAAAAGCATAGATATATGACATTATTTTTGAAATTATGTTTAGTTGCAAGGCCAATAGTTCCTACAGCAAGAATGCATGGTTAGGAAGTGAGCCACAATACTCTCCTTGTAAATAAAACTATTCTAGGTCACAGAATTCATATCTCAACATAGTTTTGTTATTCTTTACCCTGTTATTACTAAACAGAGCCTCTTGTGAATGAATAAAAATGGTATTTCTCTCTGGCAGACAGTCCAAGAGATAAAGTAAAAACTAATAACAAAAAAAAAATCACCTATCAGGATATAAGAGTAGGAAATATTGCTAAGAAAATATTGGTTCTTAGCCAGATAATGGTTTTATATGCATTGAAGGTGGAATGTCCTTAGTGTATCTAAAGTTATTCTACAATGATGACTTGATAAGTAGAGAATATGTTATTATTTTAAAATAATGAAAATTATAAAGTGACCTACCAAGTGTAAAAATTACTCACTGAGTAACAGATGAGAGTTTAGTAAAGGCTAAAAAAGCATTAATCATGTATGAGTATATGCACACATGGAAACTTGAATCAATATGACTGACTCTGGGAAAAAATACAAATCTTAGACACCTTCATGAAGTTTCAGGCAGAGATGAGGCCACTGAAGTGAACAGTACTTTGAGTAAATCTTGATTTGAATATGTTACAAAAGATATTTCTTCCAATAAACTAAAATATAAGGGAAATGGTATTAACTGACTATGTGTCACAAAATTATTTCCAACAGATCTAAGCATGCCCATAGGTGAAAAGGATTATTGGCTGGAATAAATGTTCAAATCAATGAAAATAGCCTTATGGAATATAATAGTTCCTTGAACATATATTAATACAAGGAGGGGAGGGAATGCCATAATTTAATTTGGCAAATGACATTTTCATAAGTTACAATCTACTAATTAAATGGAACATGCATGAAATAATATTGGCCTTGGATTTCTACATGGTAATTTTGTAGAGACTATTATATTTGTAAAAGACAACTACAAGTCATTGTGCCTTAAGAAAGAACCTATGATATGCATAAATCATCCCTTACAGGTACGTCTGATGAGCCAGAAAGTCAAGTGAAGGAAGACTATGCCACCTGGGTGAAATCACCTGTGTTCTATGGCTGGTAAGTTTTATTATGACACTCACTTAAACTACTGATTGTTCTATATTTTTTATTTTCAGGTTTCTAGATACAACATTTAATATTAATGTTAATATTAGCTACAGTCAATATTACTACAGTCATTCTACAATGCCCACTGATGAGCACATTTAGAATCTTTCAACCTCTGAAAGTTTTATCTTAATTTTTATGTACAGTCTAATTAAGTGTAAGGTGTGTTTTATTGTTTAATGGGGGAAATATAAATATGTGATTTGGAGTATTTGTGGTTTTTGGAAATGTTCATGGAGTCAAACATATCCTGATAAAAAGACCTTTAACCAAATGCGTTCAGTGGGTTGAGGGGTGCAGAGAAAGAGTAAAAAAATCTGTGGAATCCTCAGAATTGGGGGGTTAGATTAACAGAATCATGACAAGTAGTTGAGGAAAAGCAAGATAGATAGATAACAGATAACAAGTCACCCAGCCTGCCAAGGTCAATACAACTGTCAGCTAAATAGCATAAAAGTTAATAATGGATAGTGAGGTCATAAAAGTATCTTATATAACATTTTTATGTGAAAGCAAAACCTTAAAATTTAGATTTTGATTTGAAATCATCTCTGTATCTAAGGGATCCATGCAGAACACTTATTATGATAATTTAAGTGTTTATTCTGAGAAGCTGTGAGCAAAATAAAAATCATTAACTGAAACTATAAAATATATATGCACCTGAAACTACAAAGAACAAAGTGTTGGTCTGAAAATGAAAACGTGGCACTACTGTCAGCAGTTAGTTTTAATTTTGATACCAGTTTTTCATTTGAGTTTACATAAATTTTTTTCAAATGGCATATTCTGCCAAGTCGAACATTCTTGCTTGCAGCTATATGTATCAAATATTACTAAGTGCAAGCTAGAGAAAAAATAAAAATAAAAAAATGGAACTATCCCGTGACTCAAGATGTCATGAACAAGGTTCTTGACATCACAGAGAGATGACTCAAAAGATTTCAACTCAATGCCCCACTTCTGTACACCAATTTACTCTGAAAGATCAGACACCTCCTATTTTTGCATAAAGCGAGCAATTTTAAGAAAAGTGCTTTCTTAAGTGTTCTGGTAATTTTGAGCATAATTTTCCTAGAATTTCTAACATATACAATTATAAAGTAATTATGACATAACTATATGAAGTCTACTTATGGTTGCGATTAAAAGATTTGTTAATTTTGGTTACAAATAAAATAATGTAGGCCAAGCTGCTGTAATGAATTTATAAGCATAACTAAGTCAGGGAGAGATCAAGTAAAATACTATGGACACTTTCTGTCAATGTTCATTCTCATTGGTAACAATATGCAGGACCAAAATAAGAACCACTGTCTCTTAACTAACTATACAGCTATTCATGTAAATATCCTCAATAAGCCAATTTTATTTTTTCTAAATATCTATAATGGAAAATATATGTATATTTCTATAATTGTGCTGCTATCCCTCTAGATAGATAGACAAACAGATAGATGTATTCCCCCAAATTATTAGTTTTGTGACTCTAGCAAGTTATATCCCTTCCTTAGGAATTCTGAGGTCTCATCACTGGCTAACTGAAGTTATAATTATATTGTGCCTGTAGTCTTGCTGGGAAAATCTTTGAAGGGTGCTTTGGGATTGACAGCACTCAGAGCAAAGAGATTAAAACTCTGGAGGAATTAAGGGTCAGAGAAAAATAATGGGTGCTGAAAAAATTGCCCTTACAGACATGTTAGTAAAGGAAAATTTCAGTTGCACTTAGTACCAGTTATTCAAATTTCTTGTTCTGCAAAATAAAATGGGAAATATTGAAGTTTTCTGGAAATAGCCCAGATAATGAAAAACCAAAGACTAGGGGAAATGAGGGAGAAGGGTCCTGTAGTCTTAGTGGAAAAAGAAAACTCATAATTATGGTAACAAATTGGCAGGTGTGACTGTTAAAGAGGAAATCTAAGCAGTGAAAATTACTGTAGGGAAAATAGCCATGCCCTATTACTGTAGGGAATAATCTGTTTGTTGTAGGACCAGGCTCTTTCACTTGTACAATGTAGCCTACACTGGTTTATGCCATAATCTCTAATTATTTCCTATGAATTGTCAATTACTGATGCTAAACAGTACTACCTTTTGTGAGATTATCTTGGTTAAACTGAAAAAACAAAAAAAGAAGCCGTATTTCATGCTTGTAGTAACATGTGTTGAAAAAAAAGTTGAAGAAGTCAGAGGTTAGGTGAAATCAAGAATTTAGCAGAAATGGAGCAAAAGCTCATGAGAAAAATGTAACCTCTCCAAGATCTTGAAATCACTGGAATTTTCACAGGGTTCCCCTTGGAACATGGGATAGAAGTTCTTGACATTATTGCACTCATTGGGGTTGTATGTTTTGATAACGAGGGAAAGAGGGGTCTCAGAAGTCTGGAAGTTTGGGGGATTTTGCCAGGAGGTTAAACCTTAAGTTAAAACAGAGGTTGATACTTAGAAGGAAGAGTACAAGGAATACCATGGAATACAATTGAAGCCACTGTTTTTCAGTGAAATGGGAATATCACTCATAATGAGTTTTCTCTTTCTCTCTTTTTACTTCCCTCTGTTCTCTCACATTCCAGATTCTCTCTGCCTTTAAAACCACATTCTCAGTTTCTGTCTCTCTTTGTCACTCATCCTTCTATGATTCTTTAGGTTCTCCCTTTCTTCCTTCTTTCTCTTTCTCTCTCTCTCCCTTCCTCCTATCTTCCCTCCCTTCCACCCTTATTCACTTTGTGTGTTTGTGGGGGATGTTTGTGTGTTTCCTCTGTCCATGATCTCTATTATCAGCATCTCTGCAGATTTGCTCTTCTGTAACATGTGGACCAGGTTTTAGTTTCCACTACTGTTTAACCTCAGCTTGAGGATAGTTTTGAATTGTCATGGCTCCATTTATCACCCCAGTGATACATGAATTGTGACTGGGCTTCCCTTGCAGCTGACACATTTTTTAAATGTCCCAATTCGAAGTTCTCACAAAAGAGCATTTGACTAAATCAACTTGAGTTTGGTGTATGTCACTGGTTATATCATATGTAGGCAAGGAGGCAAGGTCAGCTGTTCAAATTGTTACCCAGGTCCACCCCTTAGGAGCAACCATAGGTGGGGAAGCATCATTTATAAAAATGTATGCTTGAGGAGGCAGTAGCTATTATCTTTACTATAGCCCATGATAATTTTGAATTAAGAATGTTTGTGTGAGATTCCAGAAATGTTGGATTTCGACACTTCCTTTTTCTGGAGATTCTGAGTTGACATGATATTTTGAAGTAACTTATGAATTTGGAGACCCCAAAATGAAAATGAAGTAGTGCTAATTACCCATTTGGTTATCAACCAAGTTTATGATTGTTCCTGAGGGTAACTTAACCAGGAAAAAATATTACATACGTTTAAGAACTCATATTATTTCCTACTCTACCATGACTCTTCTGATAAGCAGGAAACCTAAAATCATCAGGGAATGAAACAAAGCCAGAAGGTAGACATGTCTGGATCTTTATGCTTTGGTAATCTTATATGTGGGACAGTAAGAATTGCTCATAAGGAAAAGTCTTAGAATCCTTGCTTCATTGATCACAAGAAGACCATTCAGGATATTTCCCATTCATTATATTCTTAGGCCATTGTACAAATACAATGTAATAGTAGCCATATTTGCCAAATTACATATACACATGAAACTATGAAATTAGCTTTTCATATAATTCTTTGTGAAAATCACACTGTTTTGCTTTGAAGGTAGCTAAAATTATTGTATAAGGTTAGGACGACTAAAGGATCATTATTGGGATCAGATGAGTCTAAGAATAAAATTCCAAAAGACTTTTAAGTATGTGGAAGAAATCATTAATTAACTAGCTAGCAGTGCAGTTCTATTCTCAGACACTACAAGAATAACTGATGACCCTGCCATCATCTTCAACAATCAGCCACCTACCCATTTGAACTTCTACACCTTTGCTCACATGCCAGGCTGAAATGATAGGAAGAACATCTGGGCATCTTGCCTACCCAAAGTCTCCAGGGCTCCTGTTTCTGCTCTGAGCTTAATCTTTATTTAACCTTTGTTAAAGATGGTCTCTGTGTCAGCACTTCTCCACCTACAGTGCACTTTTGTCACTGGTTCCCAATTTAAACACTTAGGGATCAGGAAGCATGACTTTGCCAACCTATGTGATTTTTTTTGTTTGCTTTCTTCCTAAAATTCCAGTAAAGCTTAATCTACTGACCTTAAATATGAGATTGTTGAGTCAGATTCTCCTTGTGCATTAGATACTCCCTTGGCATAAATTTGGCACCATAGGAAGCTGCATTAACTATTAACACATCAATATGTCTCTTATCAAATTACACATCAAAAATTGTGAATGTTTCAACTTTCAGAAAACTGCTGATGGCTCATTTCAAGATGCTAATGAACAGAAAACTCCGACTCGCTGTTTTAGTTGAATCATCAGTTTACTTAATAACATATATTTTTAAACGCATGAGAAAAAAATCTTAAGTAAACAACCTAACCTTACATCTAAAGCAACCAGAGAAATAAGAACAAACAAAACCCAAAGAAGGAAAGAAATCATAAAGATCAGAGCAGAAGTAAATGAAATAGGGACAAAGAAAACAGTAGAAAAGATCAATGAAACTAAAAGCTGGTTCTTTGAAAAGATAAACAAAATTGATAAACCTTTAGCCAGACTCATCAAAAAAAAAAGGTAAAGTGCTCAAATCAATAAAATTAGAAATGAAAAAGGAGAAGTTACCACTGACACCACAGAAATACAAAGGATCATAATAGACTACTACAAACAATGATATACCAATAAAATGGACAACCTAGAAGAAATGAACAAATTCCTAGAAATGTACAACCTTCCAAGACTGAACCAGGAAGAAATAGAAAATATGAACAGACCAATCACAAGTAATGAAATTGAAACTGTGCTAAAAATCTTCCAACAAACAAAAATCCAGGACCAGATGGCTTCACAGGTGAATTCTATCAAATATTTAGAGAAGAGTTAACACCTATACTTCTGAAACTCTTCTAAAAAATTACAGAGGGAGGAACACTCCCAAACTCATTCTATGAGGCCACCATCACCCTGATATCAAAACTAGACAAAGATAGAACAAAAAGAGAAATATACAGGCCAATATCACTGATGAATATAAACACAAAAATCCTCAATGAAATACTAGCAAACCAAATCCAACAGTATATTAAAAGGATGATACATCATGATCAAATGGAATTTATCCCAGGGATGCAAGGATTTTTCAATATCTGCAAATCAATCAGTACAGTACACCACATTAACCAATTGAAGAATAAAATCCATATGATCAACTCATAGATGCAGAGGAAGCTTTTGACAAAATTCAACACCCATTTATGACAAAAACTCTCCAGAAAGTGGACATAGAAGGAACTTACCTCAACATAATAAAGGCCATATATGACAAAACTACAGCTAACATCATACTCAATGGTGGAAAGCTGAAAGCATTTCCTCTAGAATCAGGAACAAGGGAAGGATGTCAACCCTCACCACTTTTATTCAACATAGTTTTGGAAGTTTTAGCTGTGGCAATCAGAGAACAAAAAGAAATAAAAGGCACCCAAATTAGAAAAGAAGAAGTAAAACTGTCACTGTTTGTAGTGATGTGATACTATATATAGAAAATCCTAAAGATGCTACCAGAAACCTACTAGAGCTCATCAATGAATTCAGTAAAGTTGCAGAATACAAAATTAATACATGGAAATCATTTGCATTTCTATACACTAAAAAAGAAAGATCAGAAAGAGAAATTATAAGGAAATTAACCCGTTAATTAATAAGGAAACAATCTCATTTACTATCACATCAAGAAGAATAAAATACTTAGGAATAAATCTACCTAAGGAGGCAAAAGACCTTTACTCTGAAAACTATAAGATCCTGATGAAAGAAATCGAAGATGACACAAACAGATGGAAAGATATATCATGTACTAGAATTGGAAGAATCAATACTGTAAAAATGACTATACTACCCAAGCAAATATACAGATTCAATGAAATCTCTATCAAATTACCAATGGCATTAAAGAACTAGAATAAAAAAAAATTAATTTGTATGGAAACACAAAAGACCTTGAATAGCCAAACCAATCCTGAGAAAGAAAAACAAAGCTGGAAGAATCAGGTTCCCTGACTTCAAACTATACTACAAAGCTACAGTAATCAAAACAGTATGGTACTGGAACAAAAACAGAAGTATAGATCAATGGAACAGGATAGAAAGCCCAGAAATAAACCCAGGCACCTATGGTCAGTTAATCTATGACAAAGGAGTTAAGAATATACAGTGGAGAAAAGAGAGTCTCTTCAATAAATGGTGCTGGGAAAACTGGACAGCTACACGTAAAATTAGAACACTGTCTAACACCATACACAAAAATAAGCTCAAAATGGATTAAAGACCTAACTGTAAGACTGGATACTATAAAACTCTTAGAGGAAAACATAGGCAGAACACTCTCTGACATAAATCACAGCAGTATCTTTTTTGATCCACCTCCTAGAGTAACAAAAATAAAAACAAAAATAAACAAATGGGCCTTAATTAAACTTAAAAGCTTTTGCACAGCAAAGGAAACCATAAATAAACCAAATAGACCGAGTCCTCGGTGTTGTGGTATTGGAATCTTGTTGATTGTCGGCCTGTGCGTGCATGCGCGACATGGCCTCAAACGACTATACTCAACAAGCAACCCAAAGTTATGGGGCCTACCCAACCCAGCCTGGGCAGGGCTATTCCCATCAGAGCAATCAGCCCTATGGACAGCAGAGTTACAGTGGCTACGGCCAGTCAACGGACGCTTCAGGCTATGGCCAGAGCAGCTATAGTAGTTCTTATGGACAGACCCAGAACACAGGCTACGGCACACAGTCAACTCCCCAGGGATATGGCTCAACTGGTGGTTATGGCAGTAGCCAAAGTTCTCAGTTGTCTTACGGGCAGCAGTCCTCATACCCTGGCTATGGCCAGCAGCCAGCTCCTAGCAACACCTTGGGAAGTTACGGTAGCAGTTCTCAGAGCAGCGGCTATGGGCAGCCCCAGAGTGGGGGCTATGGCCAGCAGTCTGGCTATGGTGGACAGCAGCAAAGCTATGGACAGCAGCAAAGCTATAATACCCCTCAGGGCTATGGGCAGCAGAACCAGTACAACAGCAGCAGTGGAGGCGGAGGGGGTGGTGGAGGTAACTATGGCCAAGATCAGTCCTCCATGAGTAGTAGTGGTGGCGGTGGTTATGGCAATCAGGACCAGAGTGGTGGCAGCGGCTATGGGGGAGGCCAGCAGGACCGTGGGGGCCGTGATTGGGGCAGTGGCAGTGGCTACAGCCACAGCAGTGGTGGCTATGAACCCAGAGGTCATGGAGGCGGCCGTGGAGGCAGAGGTGGCCTGGGCGGAAGTGACCATGGTGGCTTCAATAAATTTGGTGGCCCTAGGGACCAAGGATCACGTCATGACTCTGAACAGGATAATTCAGACAACAACACCATCTTCGTTCAAGGTCTGGGTGAGAATGTTACAACTGAGTCTGTAGCTGATTACTTCAAGCAGATTGGTATCATTAAGACAAATAAGAAAGCAGGACAGCCCATGATTAATCTGTACACAGACAGGGAAACAGGCAAGCTGAAGGGAGAGGCAACAGTATCATTTGATGACCCACTTTCTGCTAAAGCAGCTATTGACTGGTTTGATGGTAAAGAATTCTCTGGGAATCCTATCAAGGTCTCATTTGCTACTCGGTGAGCAGACTTCAATCGGGGTGGTGGCAATGGTTGTGGAGGCCGAGGGCAAGGAGGACCCATGGGCCATGGAGGCTATGGAGGTGGTGGCAGTGGTGGCGGTGGCCGAGGAGGATTCCCCAGCAGTGGCGGTGGAGGACAGCAGCGAGCAGGGGACTGGAAGTGTCCTAATCCTACGTGTGAGAACATGAACTTATCTTGGAGGAATGAATGCAACCAGTGTAAGGCCCCTAAACCAGATGGCCCAGGAGGGGGACCAGGAGGCTCTCATATGGGGGGGTAACTATGGAGACAATCGTCATGGTGGCAGGGGAGGCTATGATCGGGGTGGCTACCAAGGCTGAGGCGGGGACCATGGGGGCTGGGGTGGTGGGGACAGAGGTGGCTTTGGCCCTGGCAAGATGGACTCCAGGGGTGAGCACAGACAGGATCGCAGGGAGAGGCCGTATTAGCCTGGCTCCTGAAGTTCTGGAGCAGCTTTCTTCCTGTACCCAGTGTTACCCTCATTATTTTGTAACATTCCAACTCCTGATCACCCACGGGTTTTTTGTGTTGGACTATGTAATTGTAACCATACCTCTGGTTCCCATTAAAAGCCAGCATTTTAGTTAAAAAAAAAACAACAAAAAAACCCAAAAAAAACAAATAGACCATCTACAGAATGGGAGAAAATATTTGCAAATAATGTGACCAACTAGGGATTTATCTCCAAAACTTACAAACAGGCCATGCAGCTCAATATCCAAAAAACAAACAACCCAATCAAAAAATGGGCAGAAAACCTAAATAGACATTTCTCCAAAGAAGACATAAAGATGGCCAAAAAGCAGATGAAAAGATGTTCAACCTCACTAATTATTAGAGAAATACAAATCAAAACTACAATGAGGTATTACCTCACACCAGTCAGAATGGACATCATCAAAAAATCTAGAAACAATAAATGCCGGAGAGAGTGTGGAGAAAAGGACTCTCTCCTACACTGTTCGTGGGAATGTAACTTGATACAACCACTATGGAGAACAGTGTGGAGTTTCCTTAAAAAACTAAAAATAAAACTACCATATAAAATTACTACCAGCAATCCCACTCCTGGCATATATCCAAAGAAAACCATAATTAAAAAAGATACATGCACTGTAATGTTCATTGCAGCACTATTTACAATAGCCAAGACATGAAAGCAACCTAAATGTCCATCAACAGAGGAATGGATAAAGAAAATTGGGTATATATATACAAGGGGATTTTACTCAGCCATAAAAACGAACAAAATAATGCCATTTGCAGCAACATGGATGGCCTAGAGATTATCATACTAAGTGAAGTCAGTCAGTCAGAGAAGGACAAATATCATATGATATCACTTGTATGTGGAATCTAAAAAGATGATACAAATGAACTTATTTACAAAACAGAAACAGACTTCAAAAACAAACTTATGGTTACCAACGGGGAAATGCGGGAGGCAGGGATAAATTAGGAGGTTTGTATTAACATATACACACTACTATTGAATATATATAAAATAGATAATCAACAAAGACCTATTGTATAGCACAGGAAACACTACTCAATATTCTATAATAACCTATATGGGAAAATAATCCAAAAAAGAATGGATATATGTATAATTAACCAGTTTGCTGTACACCTGAAACTAACACAACATTGTAAAGCAACTATACCCCAATATAAAATAAAAATTAAATAAAAAATAAAAGAATGAATTAGAGAAACAAAGCCTTTTTGGTGCATGTATCATAAAGTTTAGGTATCAGATACATTTCCACAAACCAGAATAATGCAGAAGCTAAGGGAAGTACCGACTGGAGAAAAATAAGGAGGCAACTTGGCAAATCACTTTTGCAGATACTGGAGTTTGTTAAGTATTCTTCAGTGAGAGGCGAACGCATGCTGGGTTTTGCAGCGCATGTGGAGAAATGAAATGTCTATTAGTAAGTATTTAAGGAAACTAAAAATGATTAAAATTTTTTTTCCAAAAAGTGAAAAAAAATCTGTAACAAAGCTGTAAATGATTGTATATAGTTGTTTTTTCTTATTATTTTAATAGCCAGAACATCAGCTGGAATAAATAAATAGCACTACGGTATGTTTACCTTGGGCAGAGCTCGTACATGTTCAGCAATGGTAAGATCCTCTGAGAAAATAATTGTTTCACGCCAGATAACTCACAAGTTTCAGGCTGCTTAGCACCCAGACATAAGTGCCATAACCTCTACTGATTAATATCAGTTCACATTATCATCATCAGTTAAACAACAGCTATTTTCAAATTCATGCATGTTAACAAAGTGAAATGAAAAATGTCTCTAATCTGAATTTCCATAATAATAATATAAACACATCAGCCTTTATATAAAAGGGTTATGATAAGAAGGAAAAACACATGCGGAGGATGTGGTATCACCATGGAACTGTCAACTGGGATAAAAATGATGAAAGGTATCAATCCAATACATTCCTGTCAGGCTGTAAAGTTACCTCAAAATACTTCTTTGAAACACTTCGTTTTCTTTCCATCCAGATAATTCTCCTTCTCATTCTACCAGAAAAGAACCACTTGCTCTACTTATAGTTCAGTATTTATTTTAGTCCTTCAAAGATCTATTTACCCTAACCCCCTTCCCTGAAGTTTGGGTTTTTTTTTAATCAAAGTGATGTCTCACTGATTCAGCTACTAATCTTGCAACACCACCTATTCTATCCTCTTCATGGGTAAACGACCACACCAATCCAGTCCCTCAAAAATGGTCAGTAATTCAACCAAGTACAATCTTTAATAGGAAATTAGGAAAGAGAAAATTCTGAGAGTTTGTAGAGCTGTGGCCTATTTGATTGCTGCTGAAATGGATTTTCTGTGATCAGTGGCCTGATTTTGGTCTAGAGGGTTCTAACACTATGTGTTCCAATCTGTATTTTGGGCTTTGTGCTTTTAATAACTGGAGTACGGGTGGGAACTTATTTGGGTCTTTCTGAAGTGTTACATGCATAAGGAACAATAGTGAATTAACTGTGGTGCACCAAGAACTGAAGACAAGATGCCCAACCCTACCCTGCATCTTAGAAAACTTGGCACTGCATAACCTCCTTAGAACATAGATGTCACCTAAAGAAAAATAGGAGTGAGATTTAAAATTCTGTTGAATTAAGTTTTCAAATCTATTTAATTTTGTCAAATGAGGGACTTTGAAAGGCTTACGAACTGAAGTTTCATCACTGGCATACTTAAACTTTCAAACTGAGATTTATATTCCCTCTAAATTGATAACAACTAGCAGACATCACTTTGTAATCACTATATTTTTCTTGCTTTTGAAAATTATACTGGATCATTGATGTTAATCATCACAATAAAAATCCATTTTCAGATATAAGACAACTTCTCATTTATTATTTTTTATTTAAAAAGTATTATTTTTTTCTGGATATCTACCACAGAGATTTCAAACCTAATGGTTTGATACTTATGGCTTCAAAGATCTGTTTCAAGGTAAATTTCTAGGTACATACTCATTATAACCCTACACTCTTCATTCCACTTAGAGGCTAACTAACCAATTTCTAGCTCAGTTTTGCCTCCTACTTTTTCTTTGATCGTGAATACATTTCCTCCACTTCCAAAAACATGGAATTCTTTTTACCTTCAAGACATATGGGTAACTTGATGCTAGTTAGAATTTTTAAAAATATGAATTTATATATACAAACACATTTATTTCTATTTCTATATCACTCTCTCTCCACAAGTTGAACTGATACTTCAAATTACAATCCAACTCTGCAGAATTTATTCTAACCTTCTCTGTTAGTTTGTAACTCCTTTCTCTGAAAGTGAGAGACTTGGCTCTCATTACCTCAATATATCTACTTATTTTTGGAAAATTTATAATCCTTGAAGATTTATAAAATAATTTTGGAATTTCTAGCACATACTTCTATGGAACACAAACTACAAACTAGAGTTCAATATTTGTGTACAGTACTTTCTACTGTCTTTAACCTTAGAGTACATAACCAAAATACTGCTTTTCCCATCTTACTTTTTCCCAGATTGGTAGTGCTTTTCTTCCCCACCCCGATCACTGTGACTATGTGATTCATTTGTTATTGTTTATATTGCATGTGGGTCCTATTATGGGTTGAATTGTGTCCCCTCCAAATGGTATCACCCTTCATACATTAAAGCCCTGATTCCTATTGCCTCAAATATTTGGAAGTAGGGTCTTTAAAGAAGTGATTAGTTAAAATGACACTGTTAGGGTGGGCCCTAATTAACCTGACTAGTGTCCTTACAAGAAGCAGAGATTTGGGGCTTCCCTGGTGGCGCAGTGGTTGAGAGTCCGCCTGCCGATGCAGAGAACACGGGTTCGTGCCCTGGTCCGGGAAGATCCCACATGCCGCGGAGCGGCTGGGCCCGTGAGCCATGGCCGCTGAGCCTGTGCGTCCGGAGCCTGTGCTCCGCAATGGGAGAGGCCACAACGATTTGGACACACAGAGAGACACCAGGGATGTGCACACACATAGAGAAAAGACCATGTGAGGATGAGACAGGCTGAGACCTGGGACCCTTTGCTGCAATGCTTGCCCCTGGGCACACGTCTCCTCAAGCAACAAAATACAAAGAAACTGTATGGGACTAAAAATAACTGTGTGTATGTGCAGTTGGGGAAAATTCTGGACAAAAGATACAAAAAGACCAAAAACCCCAACTGCCACTTCTGAAGAGCTGGGATCATTTCTACCTACTCCCTGTAGATTAAGAATATTATTAGTATTAGTTTTTGGTTTATCCTTCCCTCATTTCCTTCTCTCTCTGGCTTTCCTTCCTTCCCTTTTTCTTTCTTCCCTTTTCTTTCCCTTTTCCTTCCTCCCTGCCTCCCTTTTTTCCTTTCCTCCTCCTCCCCACCATTCCTCTCTCCCCCTTCTTTTCCAAAAATGTTAAAAAGACACAAATACTATATATTTCCTTACTTCTTCCTCTTTCTTACATAAAAGTAGCATATCATATATAATTTTTGCACATTACTATTGCCAAATTCCTTTCCAAAAGTACAATTTTTTATTCCTACCAGCAATGAATAAGAATGTTTCTCCAAATCAAACATTTCTTACCTATCAAATCAACAAAAATCAGAGTTGGAATGAAGTGAAGTACCTACAAGCAACTCTATTCCTATCAAGGAAACTGCTTTATTATTGCCATGGCCACATTGCTTACTGACTAGGCATTAAGTCATCTTAAGACTCTCCCACTGTGCCTTCACCTAGTTGAAGAAGAATGGGTGTCTAAATATATCTAGAAGATGCTGTGTGAGCCATCACTGTTTTAGACAAGCAGCTATAATTGAGGAAACCAATCAGATTCTCTTTCAGGGACTTTTTACTCTTAAAGACATGAAAAGAAAAAAAATCAGTTAGTTGGGAGCTATAGATATAAAGACAGAAGCTAAAATATTATTCAGGAATATCATTTTACTGTTTCTGAAAGACCAATTACTTAAGGTCCAGTGGATTGCCTAGAATTGCTGATGGACTTTTAGAATTACTTCTGTGACCCAAACAAGCTTCTCCTTGGAAGAGACATGGCCGGGTGTTTATTTCTATCTGTCTTACTTCTCTAATCTTGGAGAGAGGGCACTGTAAGTTAGATGACTGAATGTGTCTCTGTTTCTTAAAACTTAAAATAGCTGAATACCACTGTTCCATCTAAGGAAAATAATTCCACAGCTGTTTCATTCTGAGGAAAAAAATGTTTATATTGGCAGAGTCAAGTGTACTTTGTCATTGTAAATTTTTTGAGAGATGATAAGAAAATGTAAATTTTATGAGACAAAATAAGAAAATGTAGTCTATAATCTGTCAAATATTCAAACAATGTGCTCAGGGTATAAAAACATTCAAAAAATTTCCTCTATGTTTCTTATCAGTTAGAAGAAGTGTCTGATTTTTTTTTTCAGTTTTAATATGAACCAGTCATAAATTCTCTAAAGCATCTACCAAGAGGAAGCATTTTGAGCAGGATCTGAGGAGTGAGTTTAAGGATGAATCTGAATTTATCAAAACTAAGTTAACATCTACCTACTTTAGTCTGATCCCTATTTTAATAATCATAGGTGATGACTTTAAAAGATAATGTTTGATGTCCCTGACACAAAGCAAGGGCTCAAACCCAGCTATTATTACTATTTTTAAAATGACAATATTTACTTCATATGATTTCTATACACAATATAGAAATAATGTATTTAAAACTCTAAAAACAATGCCAAGCACATATTAAATAATTGGTAAATATTTAAGCTGTACTTTATAGATTACACAAATGCTCTAGGTGCTAAGTATATTGATGTGTGCTCCATATCAATAGAGAGATTTTAAAAATTAAAAACTTTCCCTAAGAGTGGAAATTTTAGAAGTTTAGCGATTGATCCATTTTGTAGATAATCTGTATTGACTTAGAGAAACTTAGTAAATAGATAATTGATCTGATTTTTATGCAAAATTATTGTATTTCTCTATACAAATTTGCCATCTATACTACTGAGAACTCAAGAGAATCCAAAGTTTATTTTGGAATATAAGAATTAGCATCTTGGGACTTCCCTGGTGGCGCAGTGGTTAAGAATCTGTCTGCCAATGCAGGGGACACAGGTTCAAGCCCTGCTCTGGGAAGATCCCACATGCTGCGGAGCAACTAAGCCCATGTGCCACAACTACTGAGCCTGCGCTCTACAGCCCGCAAGCCACAACTACTGAGCTCTCGTGCCACAACTACTGAAGCCTGCGTGCCTAGAGCCCATGCTCCTCAATGAGAGAAGCCATTGCAATGAGAAGCCCTCTCACCGCAACTAGAGAAAGCCCGCGTCCAGCAACAAAGATCCAACGCAGCCAAAAATAAATAAATTAATTAATTAATTTAAAAAATTAGCATCTCAATTCTCTCATCTTTTAATAATCTTCCAATATACAGGGAAAGTAACTTCATCTTTAGAGTAGATTATATTCCTTAACATACTATATATATACACATACATACACACACACACACACGTATACACACATATATGCACAGTAACATTTCTTTTTAAGTTTTTGAACACAATTAAATTTTATACATAGATACACATTCACTTGGGGTCAGAGATATGAGTTAAAAATTTTAAAATGACTTTATAAACTTAAAAAAAATGCTATACCTTCCAGTATGATTTAGGCTTGACTGCTACCTAAAGGAGATGAGCAGCTAAGAGATACCTATCTTCAAATAAAAATTGAAATTAAGAAATATAGATGTACTCTATTGCACTGTGGTGGGGAAATGCTGTTTCCTTTCCAATGGTCTGGAGCAAGAGCTGTGTACCTCCAAATTTCACATTTAGCTGTATTACCATGGTTGGCTTCAACCCAGCAGCAAAATAATCTGACAGGGTCATTTAAAAAAGGGCTAGAAGTGGATGGTATGACAACAATTTGCTAAATTCAAATAATAACATGATTATTGATATGGAAAAAAGTGCTAATAAGGTGTCCTGCTATCTGACTCTGTGCCTTATTTTCAGTGATCTGTGGTTGGATTCATCATAAGCCTTATATAATGATAAACATTGTGGTACATTTATGAATAAAATGACTAAAAAGTCAAAACCAGATCCATTAAGCAAAGTGACTTTAGATGCTAAAGTGCTAAATCAAATGAAAGGATCTTATTTGGATTCAAAAACTACCATTAAATGGAACGAAGCTGTCATATGAAAGAATGAGGCAAATCACAACAATATAATAGGCACTAATCCTTGCTTTTATAAAAATCAAGGACATATTGTATCTGTGTACATTTTGCTATGATGTTACCATAGAATACAAATTAAGCCTGACTTTAAAAATTAAGTCCAATGATAAGTATAAGAGAATAAGAAAAACATTTCAATAATAGGAGTTAAAATGACAATCATATTTATTGTTCTAGTTGGATAAATACAATAACTTAATGAAAATGTCCAAAGGAAGCCTTTTCAGGTTTTTAATTGAATTTAAAACAAAAATGCCCATATCATAGCTTTATACCTGATATTTTATATCTGTTGAACTTTGCAAGAAGTAGTAATTTATCTTTCAGCTTTCACTTTATTTTTAAATGATGTTAATTTAATAGACACTTTTAATAATTAAATATGATTTAAATTGTTATTACAAAAGGGAAATTTCTTTTCTATAAATGTGAGGAGGAAAAAAGAAAACAGATTTTAACAAATACCAAAAAAATGAAATGAAAGATTTTTTTTAAGTTTTTAAGTGTATAATAAAATACTTTATTATTGGACTGAAATTAGTATGTTTCAATCATAGAGAATGACAGAGAGAGAACTAAGAAGTTTTTTTAATAGTGACCTAGACTTACTTGTCTTTAAAGGAAAGTGAGTTGTCATGAGCAATGTAAATTCAATACCCAAGATCTTGTTCCTTAGTCAGTATTTTTTATTTTTTCTACTTTTCTATCTTTGTTTACTGCTTCGTAAAACTGAATTTTTAATTTTATCATTTTTACAAATGTAGAATGGATACCTTAATAAATGCATCAGGTTTAATAAAATACCTATTTTATAGAACTACATATACATAATTTTTTATACAGAAATGTTGGAATGGTTAATTTTAGGTCAACCTGGCTGGCCACCAGGTGTCCAGATTAAACATTATTTCTTGATGTGTCTGTGAAGGTGTTTCCTAATGAGATTAGCTTTTGAATTGGTGGACTCCGTAAAGTAGATTGTCCTCCACAATGTGAGTGGATATCATCTAATCCAGTAAATTCTTGTAGAGAACAAAAGACAGAGGAAGAGGAATTAACCCCTTTTTTTTACCCTGACTGATTGCTTGAGCTGGAACATGGATCTTCTCTTGCCCTCTGAGCTCCTAGTTCTCAGGTCTTCAGATCTAGACTGGAATCTACACTATCAGCTTCCCTAGGTTTCTAGCTCACAGAGTGCAGAATGTGGGACTTCTCAGACTCCATAACTACATGAGTCAATTCTCTAAGATAAATCCCTTCATTCATATATATATATATATATATATATATATACACACATATATATATATATATATATATATATATATATATATGGTTCTGTTTCTCTGGAGAACTCTGATTAATAAAAATGTTTAAATCTGTTTAGTAATTTTTGGCTATGGTGTATGTCTCCCTATATATAAGTATTCAGTTATGATAGGTAAGGGTTTTTGGTTGTTGTTGTTTAGTTTGTGGGCTTATTTTTTGCAATCCAAGCACAGTAATATACCTCAAACAAATGCATATCTTTAAGTATCTTCTCCAAACTCCTGATATTTTAAAATATTGGTGTGAACTAAATTTAGGTTTATGATTGGATTCCTGCTGCATTAAAATTTAAAATATTTTAGAATTTTATCTGTTTAAAGAAACTAAAATAACTAGTTTTCATCAAACAGACAAATACTACAAGCTTGAATTATTTAAACATTGAAGGGTTGGAGAATGAAGAGATGCTTTAAATAAAACACAGATTTCTTATTGAAAATAATGTGCAGACAGGAGAAACATTTTTGGTCTCCTAGAAGCCCCTGGAAACCAAGGTAATACAAGGAAATTGATACAGATAAGGATAACATTGCCACAGGCATATTGACTAAACCTATGCAGTGTATGGGAGTAGATCTGGTACTGGTATTCTCATTATATTCCTTATTTGAAAGGAGTAAGACTGAACAGTAGATTTTAGCTGTGATGCACAGAAATAAAGGTTTTTCTTTCTGAGTCTTAAGATTGAGTAAAGATTTTCTCAGAAAAGACAGTTAACCTAAATACCAAGGTAAGGACTAAATTGAAAACTTGATATCTATAATGAATAAAAATACAGATTTATTTTCAACATATAAGAATTGCTTCTTTTTAAAGTAGAGGAGTAGAACTAACTGCTGAACAATCATCAACAGGAAGACACTGGAACTCAACAAAAAAGATACCTCACATCCAAAGACAAAGGAAAAGCCACAATGAGATGGTAGGAGGGGCGCAATCACAATAAAATCAAATCCCATAACTACTGGGTGGGTGACTCACAAACTGGAGAATACTTATGCCACAGAAGTCCACCCACTGGAGTGAAGGTTCTGAGCCCTATGTCAGGCTTCCCAACCTGGGGGTCCGGCAATGCGAGGAGGAATTCTTAGAGAATCAGACTTTGAAGGCTAGCGGGATTCGATTGCAGGACTTCGATAGGACTGGGGGAAACAGAGACTCCACTCTTAGAGGGCACACACAAAGTAGTGTGCACATTGGGACCCAGGGGAAGGAGCAGTGACCCCATAGGAGACTGAACCAGACCTACCTGCTAGTGTTGGAAGGTCTCCTGCAGAGGTGGGGGGTGGCTGTGTCTCACCGTGAGGACAAGGACACTGGCAGCAGAAGTTCTGGGAAGTACTTCTTGGCATGAGCCCTCCCAGAGTCCACCATTAGCCTCACCAAAGAGCCCAGGTAGCCCAGGTAGGCTCAAGTGTTGGGTTGCCTTAGGCCAAACAACCAACAAGGAGGGAACCCAGCCCCACCCAACAGGAGACAAGTGGATTAAAGTTTTACTGAGCTCTGTCCACCAGAGCAACACCCAGCTCTACCCACCACCAGTCCCTCCCACCAGCAAACTTGCACAAGCCCTTAGATAGCCTCATCCACCAGAGGGCAGACAGCAGAAACAAGAAGAACTACAATCCTGCAGCCTGTGGAACAAAAACCACATTCACAGAAAGCTAGACAAGATGAAAAGGCAGAGGGCTATGTACCAGATGAAGGAACAAGATAAAACCCCAGAAGAACAACTAAATGATGTGGAGATAGACAACCTTCCAGAAAAAGAATTCAGAATAATGATGGTGAAGATGACCCAGGACCTTGGAAAAAGAATGGAGGCAAAGATCGAGAAGATGCAAGAAATGTTTAACAAAGATCTAGAAGAATTAAAGAACAAACAAACAGAGATGAACAATACAATAACTGAAAGGAAAAATACACTAGAAGGAATCAATAGCAGAATAACTCAGTCAGAAGAACGGATAAGTGACCTGGAAGACAGAATGGTGGAATTCACTGCTGTGGAACAGAATAAAGAAAAAAGAATGAAAAGAAATGAAGACAGCCTAAGAGACCTCTGGGAAAACATTAAATGCAACAACATTCGCATTATAGGGGTCCCAGAAGGAGAAGAGAGAGAGAAAGGACCCAAGAAAATATTTGAAGAGATTATAGTCAAAAACTTCCCTAACATGGGAAAGGAAATAGCCACCCAAGTCCAGGAAATGCAGAGTGCCATATGGGGTAAACCCAAGGAGAAACATGCAGAGACACATAGTAATCAAATTGGCAAAAATTAAAGACAGAAAAATTATTGAAAGAAGCAAGGGAAAAATGACAAATAACATACAAGGGAACTCCCATAAGATTAATAGCTGATTTCTCAGCAGAAACTCTACAAGCCAGAAGGGAGTGGCATGATATACTTAAAGTGATGAAAGGGAAGAACCTACAACCAAGATTACTCTATCAGGCAAGGATCTCATTCAGATTCGATGGAGAAATCAAAAGCTTTACAGACAAGCAAAAGCTAAGAGAATTCAGCACCACCAAACCAGCTCTACAACAAACGCTAAAGGAACTTCTCTAAGTGGGAAACACAAGAGAAGAAAAAGACCTACAAAAACAAACCCAAAACAATTAAGAAAATGGTAATAGGAACATATATATTGATAATTACCTTAAAAACGTAAATGAGCCTTATAATAAGTAGAATAAGCCAGACACAAAAGAACAAATATTGGATGATTCCAGTTATATGAAATACCTAGAAGAGACAAATCTATAGTGACAAACAGTAGATTAGTGGTTGCCAGGAGCTGGAGGAGAGGGGGAATGGGGAATGACTTGTTAATGGTATGAGATTTATTTTGGAGGTAATGAAAATAATCAGTAATTAGACATTGGTGATGGTTGTACACCTTTGTGAATATACTAAAAAGCACTATAATTTACACTTTAAAAGTGAGTACTATGGTATGTGTATCAAATCACACACAGAAATAATAATAAGGGGTGAGGCAAAATGCCTCAAATAGGATAACTCCTTATGGAAACCAAACTGTTTCATATGTTTATAATCTGAAGAATTTACACAGACCTCTCACTTAGGCAAGACTTCTGTGCAATATATGGACTCAACATGGAGCCCAGTGAAACATTTATTAGGAAATCTGCTGGGAATATCTTTCCCAGACTTCTTCTATCGTATTTATAATTCTCATTCCATGGTAATCAAGCTCCTTTTAGTGCTTATATTTGACTGAAACTTGGTTCTCTTCTGTACTTCTGTAGCCATCTTATGGGGAATAAGTTCTTGGGTTAGAAGTAAGGTTTTTATTCTCTTAGTTACTGTGACCATGCCCAAAATACCATTCTTACTATCTCATATAAATAAAACCAGAACTTCTCCAATGAAGTTCTTTCTGGCTAATTCTCCCTGATACCACCTTGTTACGGTCAATTATAGATACTCTTGCAGCAAAAAAACCCTTATTAAAATGATTCAGTCTTCCCGGATCCCACCTTAAAATTCCTAGGAAAGAATGTGGTTCTTTCTAGGCTTACCCGATGAAATTTATTTCAGGAATTAGTTTCTTCCTGGTTACAATCTTTTCTCTTTATTTTTATCTTTACTCATATTACAAACATGATGAAGGTTCCCAGAATGTGGCTCCAGGTTTAAGAGATTGAGCAACAGTTCTCCAAAAAAAGGTATGGATTTAGCAATTATCCCTACTAGCACCACAATACAAGCATACCTCAGAGATATTGCTAGTTTAGCTCCTGACCACTGCAATAAAGCAAATATTGCAATAAAGTGAATTCCACAAATTTTTTGGTTTCCCAGTGTATATAAAAGTTATGTTGGGCTTCCCTGGTGGCGCAGTGGTCGGGAGTCCGCCTGCCGATGCAGGGGACACGGGTTCGTGCCCCGGTCCGGGAGGATCCCACATGCCGCGGAGCGTCTGGGCCCGTGAGCCATGGCCGCTGAGCCTGCGCATCCGGAGCCTGTGCTCCGCAACGGGAGAGGCCACAACAGTGAGAGGCCCGCGTACCGCAAAAAAAAAAAAAAAAAAAGTTATGTTTACACTATATTGTAGTCTAAGTGTGTGATATCATTATGTTTAAAGAAATGTACATACCTTAATTAAAAATATTTTATTGCTGAAAATGCTAACCATCATCTGAACCTCCAGGGAGTCATAATAGTTTTGCAGTTGTAACATCAAAGATGACTGATCACAGGTACCATAACAAATATGGTGCCAATAGACTCGCTTGACCCAGGTTGCCACAAATAGGATATCTGTGAAGCACAATAAAGTGAAGTGCAACAAAAGGAGCCATGCCTGTATTTGTTTTTTTAATATGGACCATTTTTAAAGTCTTTATTGAATTTGTTACAATATTGCCTCTGTTTCATGTTCTGGTTTTTTGGCCATGAGGCATGTGGGATTTTAGCTCCTTGACCAGGGATTGAGCCCACACCCCCTGCATTGGAAGGTTAAGTCTTACCACTGGACTGCCAGGGGAGTCCCCATGCCTGTATTTTTTTAATTAAATGGATACTTAGACATGGCTGAGCCTGAGATTTAAACATAGGTTAAAATGACCCTGTGCTCCATTTGACTAAATTATATGGCTCCTTGAATAACTTAATCAGCCATATTTGAGTGCAAGAAACAGACTCCTCAAACTACATCAAATAAGGGATTACATTTTTAGGATAAACATAAAATCTCAGAGAAACATCAGATTAACTACATGAAAACTGAAGTGGAAATATGATTCTAGCAATTGAAGCTGGAACTTAATGCTGAATTCAAAGTAACTCTAGGGACCTAGTCAGTGGTTCTTATCGCTTTGCTCTACTGTTCTGCCACAGATAGATCAGTGAGCTTCACATGGTCACTCCTAGCATCTGTTCCTGTATAACTTCAATTTACAAATCTTTCCTCATGGTCCCTAACACATTATATATTGCACTTATACACTATTATGTTTGGCTAACACTTTTTTTTTTAACCTGGTTCTTTTACAACTTTTGAGAGAGAACAATTAGTTCAAGTCCTATTAAAAAGTAAATTCACATATAAATATGGAATCTGTGCCCTTGGGTCAGTTTTAAACTTCTTGAACTGTTACTAGCTCTCTCTGTTACCAAAAGGAGTGCAGTTTGCGTTGTGAGTGAGGCAACAGTCCTTAGAAGATAGTATAGGCAGCATAGTTACCCTGAGTGACACAATTAGTACCATTATTCTTGAATGCCATGCCCCAACAATGTTTTCTCTCTATATATAATTTCAAATGTTTTTCAGCTAAAATGTGCATACTTTCAATGGGCAATATCAAAAACTCTCTTTCTTTCCCTCACTGGGAACACCTCCAAGCCATATCCTAATTTTTTTCTAGAGATGGTCTTTTAAGTTCCTTTGTGGCAGTGGTTCTCAACCTGGTTAAAACGTTACTGTAACCTGGAGAGATATCAAAAAGCATTGATGTCTGGACCCCATCCCAAACCTATTAAATTAGAATCTCTTGGGGGTAGAACACAGATACTGACATATTGTAAAAGCTCCCCTGATGATACAGATCCATAATTTTTAAACACTGTCAGTCTCAAAGTCCACAATCTCTAGGTGATGACCATTTCTTTTCAAAACCTATAATGACTTATTCCGGGGTTTTATTTACTCTCATCAGTGGGCAGCCAAACTACCACAAAGTGGCATAGGTATAGATGTGGAAGAAAGTATCGAATTACACAGGTTCAGTTTCAGCTCGAATGTGCAAAGTGTTTGATCTCATCACTCCTGTTCTTAAAACAAGATAAAGCTACGTGAACTAAGAATCAATGGTTTTTCTTGGACACTAAGGCTGCAGGGCACACAATTGCCATAAAACCTGGAAAGACAAGTGCATCCAGAGAGATAGAGCAAGGTGGGTCTGATTGCCTGAAGCAGAAACTACAGGATTAATATACTGCTAGGAACACTTAAATGGCAATTTTGGTGAGTTGCTGGAGGCAGAGTATGGAATAGAGAGTGAGAAACTTCTGAGGGGAACATTCTTAGGGTTTCCCTAACCTTTCATGAACTCCCCCTCTAGGAACCTGACCAGGTTCTCAATTTTAGGGTTCAGGAGAATCCTCTGGGGGGCTTCCCTGGTGGCACAGTGGTTAAGAATCCACCTGCTAATGCAGGGGACATGGGTTCAATCCCTGGTCCCGGAAGATGCCACATGCTGTGGAGCAACTAAGCCCATGCACCACAACTACTGAGCCCGTGTGCTGTAACTACTGAAGCCTGCATGCTTAGATCCCATGCTCCTCAACAAGAGAAGCCACCGCAATGAGAAGCCCACGCACTGCAATGAAGAGTAGCCCCCAGCTCACTGCAACTAGAGAAAGCCCACTGCTGGCTCTGGAGGGGGAGGAGGAGAGCAACTATTATGAAGTGTGGCCAAAGCATTTTCCATAAGACAAGCCTAGTCTCCAGGTGAAAGGACTTTGTCAGAGCTCAATTCTGGAAACAAACTCTGGCTGGGAGAGAGAATTTCTCCCCATTCCAGCACTCTCCAGCCTTCCTGTTTCACCTAAGGGGTGAAAAAGCATTGTCAACAAGAGACACAGCTTGAAGGAGATAGATTGTGTATGTTGCAGTCAGGGAAAGAGTAGGGGACAGGAAAAAAGCTATACCACTGAAGGAGAAAAAGAAACACTTGCAAAACTGAGACCCCAAATTGAGGATGATTGAACTACTGTGGGGACGTTTGGGTGTGCTAAATAGCACTTTGCCAGGCAGCCACATGAAAGATTCATGAGGCCTGTTTTACAAGTCAATAGGATAATGCAGTAAAGAGAATTATGATAAATCAGTGGACAAATATACATCTATTTTTAATACAGTGACCCCAGCCAGTGGTTAGCTTGACTTTAAGGATTTAATTCTAGCCTGCCCAGCTCTCCATATCTCACCAATAAGATAACTCAATCCATCAACGGGAAGGAAAAAATAGAGGGTTTAAAAACTCCTAGATTGCTCACTCTAATACTATACATTACTGAGCCTGAAGCAAAGTCCCCTCATTGAAAAATGAGGACAGATGCCAACAATATTGGTGACTTCTAATATGTTGTGCCCACATGCCATACTTGGAATAGTCTTCCTTCTGTTTTTCTTTTGTACAATCAGTAATTTGTTTTGGTAAATTTCTCTGTAAAGTAGTCTGTAAAATATTTGAGGAGTGGAGAACCACTGATATATTGATCTCAGTGTGAACTAAACATAGGCTTTTGTATGGTAGGTTGATGTTTTCCTGGCCATATATGTGTGGGACCTTAATGTTCATGGGAATATCATGGTTTATGATGAACTAAAGAAAAAACACCAGAGGATTCCCATCCCCAATATGTGAAAGATATTAATACTCAGTTTTAATTGATCCTACAAGACCAACAGGTCTACCTCTTTCTTACAATATACATTCCCCATTAACTCCCCTTCCCATAGCCCTGTCAGAACTGGCCACTGCCTGAGAATGTTGATGAAAGAACGCTTATTATAATATAGAATATTCATTTACAGGTCTTAATCTTTATTTCTTTACAACCTTATCAAAGACTCCTCTCGTATGGAAAGTGTTTTCATGATTGTATAGCTGGGCCCCTGCCAGAACCCAATCAAATGGCCCCTACTGCAAGTTGGCTGAGAACTGTGGAAGTGCTCATGAATATTCAATGATTGTTAATTGTCTGCCACCGACTTCCAGGAGCAGAGTCCTAATATGACTAGGTTCTTCCTAGTTGAATTCCCTCAGGGAAATTAAATTTGGGATATTCTGCTTTGCTCTCACTTTGCTAAAGCCCAGCAGATATAACCAACTCAATGCACAATTATTAAATTTTTAATCACTTTTAAATTATCCTATGATTTTAACTATGCAATTCCACAAAGTATTCTCAGGGCTTTAATTGCCATGTATATGTAGCATTGCAAAGATCAACAAATCCATATCTCTAGTCCATCCACTTCTGAGCTTGAAACCCCCACAGTTCCCCTATTGGATATTTCCACCACAAGGTCTGAAATATGTTTCAAACTCAGCATGTCCAACAATAATTAAATCTTTCTCTTGGCCTCAGACCTATACCTTTCCTTCTGTTTTTCATCTTATTAAAATGGTATTGACAGTTTCCTAGTAGTTCAAGCCACAGACCTGAACATTATTGTTATTTCTTCAATTTTTTTCTCCGCCTTTCCTCATTAAATTTGTCAGCAAGGCTGTCTGATTTTATCTTATGCTATCTTATTTCCAACTCTATTTCTTCATGCCCCTGTCTCAGATCAATAGTGTCTCTTTCCTTGGTTGAATGATCTCCAATCCATTCCTCACTCTACAGTCAGAGTGACCTTAATAAAAGAAAAATCTTATATCAGTTTCTTACTTAATGGAGTCAAAGACTCAAAGACCCTCATTACCCTTAAATGTGTTTCAAAATACTTAACATTTACAGAGTGCTGCAAGGTCTGTTCCGTGTCTAACTCTCTGGCCTTATGTCTCATATATTTCAGTCATTACTGACCTTCTTCCCTTCTCTTTCCTCTTTGATTTGCTATTCATACATACTGGTTCTGTACTTGAATGATTCTGCATCCTCCTCCCCATACACTCTCAACCCTTGCCAGGTTAATCCCTAACTTTCCTTCAAGTCTCACCTTAACTATCATTTTCCTCAGAAAGCTTTATTTCATTCTTATATACAAGTTAGGTATTTTACCTATGTAGTACTGCAATTCTTCCATTATAGATCTAATGTATATCTAATTATAATTATCTACTCAAATGAGTAAGTCTGTTTACCTTGCTCACTCTTCTTGACATTGAACATGATTTAATTTTAATCTAAATTTTACTTAGAGTTAATATTTTAAATTTGATTTAGTTTTATTATTTCATTTAAAATTTTTTTTACATCTTTATTGGAGTATAATTGTTTTACAATGGTGTGTTAGTTTCTGCTTTATAACAAAGTGAATCAGTTATACATATACATATGTTCCCATATCTCTTCCCTCTTGCGTCTCCCTCCATCCCACCCTCCCTATCCCACCCCTCTAGGTGGTCACAAAGAACCGAGCTGATCTCCCTGTGCTATGTGGCTGCTTCCCACTAGCTATCTATTTTACGTTTGGTAGTGTATATATGTCCATGCCACTCTCTCACTTTGTCACAGCTTACCATTTTAAATTTTTGATACTGTACATTTTCTAAACTGAAATCCCATACCATAATAGTCTCATTTGTTGAACAGCTGTATTATGTTGAACAGTTCCTGAGTATACACTATTGAACAACTTCTTTTACCTATATAGTTCTGCAGTAATTAGTAACAAGCATCATTGAAAAAAATTTACACGTACTCATTAACTGTTCCAAAACTCCTGCTCTAATTATTAGCATTTTAAAAATTGCTGTGTCAGGACAAATAAAAATTAATGTATATCATATGATCAATAACCCTGAAAAATAAACTTTACCTAATCAGTGCTTGTATAAAAATGAGAAAGCAAAACATTATATAAACCCTATCTTTAAAACTGCCTCTCTGAATACGTAACAATGGGGAAATTGTGCCTACTGTATTTCTAGAATATAAATGAAAATGTTTTTATAATAAAAATGTGGTTTATGCTTTACTTAATCATTGTAAATTTCATGAATATTTATGACACTATCCATAGGTCCATCCCAATAGTTATTTTGATAAAGTTTTTAAAAGTTTTAAAAAATATTTTAACATGAAAAAATGCCAGATATATCTTCTAAAATTTATAATGTTCATGGTGCTGTTTAGCTTGCAAATGAGATTCTATTTCTTAATATACAATTATTCAAAATTGAGAGATGGCCTTAGCTAAACGTTCACCTGAAAGAAATTAAAATCAAACGAATCTCATGCATAAAAAATCTTACACATGTAGAAATTTTCCAGTCTTTATAGTTTCACATTTACAGAGCTGCTTCTCAAGTATTACTTTATAAAGTAATTCCTGCAGAGTTTACTAAAATATTGTTTAAAAGAAACAGTTATCAGACAACCACTGTGACATGAGTGGACTCTATAGCTGGGAGAATCAAAAGGAGGTGACCCAAGTGGAGTGATGGCATAAGCCCAGTGAAAGTGTTATCTCCTGGACAGATTGATGCCTTCTCTGACTGGGCTTTTGGTCCATAGTGTGGACACCTGGGCACCAATAAAAGTTTCACTTAGTATCAGTAAAATTTACTCTAAGGAAATGGAAGCTCAGCATTTTACAGTAGACCTATTCAACTTGATTCTGAAAAACCATTATTTTGTCAAGTGATAAGAGAGTTCAAAAAAGTTAGAACACTTGAAAAGACATAAGTGAAAGAAAATGGGAAGAGTTAGGAGATAAAATTAGTATTTCTAGAGGAACAATGATAGAGCTAGGCATTTGCCTTGTGACTTTATAAAATGTTAACTGTAGACTTAAAAGTGGGAGTAAAACAGGCATACTAGGGCTTCCCTGGTTGCGCAGTGGTTGAGAGTCTGCCTGCCGATGCAGGGGACACGGGTTCGTGCCCCGGTCCGGGAAGATCCCACATGCCGCGGAGCGGCTAGGCCCGTGAGCCATGGCCGCTGAGCCTGCGCGTCCGGAGCCTGTGCTCCACAACGGGAGAGGCCACAACAGTGAGAGGCCCGCGTACCACAAAACAAACAAACAAACAAACAAAACAAGCATACTAATATGCTTAGTGCAGCCCGACTGGCAGGTGCTCCTTAATTTCCATATAAGACAGGTTCAATCCTGCCATAAATCCTCTGTGAAACTAAGTGCTTTCTCAGTATTTGTCAAGAAATTTCTTTTAATTGCTATTTTCTATTTACACCTGGCTGTGATTTTCAACTTTTGATGAATTCTCATAGTCCATCTATTTGCAGTGGTCTAATGCTGATCCAGTTTCGAAGCATGAAATCTCTTTGTTTCCTCTACCCTATGCCACAAATAATACTACAGAAAATAAATTATTGGCTGGAGATTTAAGTATAACTAACTATAGGAGATGCTATATGACAGCACGCTATGGAAGATAGTTTTCAGATGGCCCTCAAATTTCCAACTCTTAAAGTCTTCAGCTCCATCCATTGACCCAGCTACCAGCCTCTGACCCTATTGTTCTGCCTTCTCTCCTCTTCCCACGTATCACTGTCTTTTCTCATTTTTGATCTATTACATCCCTAGATGCCTGTTCACTTTTTAGTAGGCAACTTAGCTAAACATTTTACTATCTCCTCACAGCTCAGGTTCATGAACCCTCAGCTTGTATTGATGAGACAAAAAATATTTCCCTAAACAAAAGGAATTACTTAACAAAATTAATTTTTTTGTGAGTTTTTACTCCAAGTAAACTAACTCTCTCCCTAGTAGGCACCCTTCTTAACTCAGCTTTTCAACCATAATAAATTAATTACAAGAAATTCATCTCAACTCTGTTTATTTCTGTTCCACAAGTATATATCACAATGCCTGGCACACAGGTGATGCTTTAAAAATGTTAGGAAGATGGATGGAAGAATGAATTATTAATTGGTTAATAAGAAAGGCATTAATAAATGCCCTTTGGGGATATCAGAGTCATTCATTAGAGTAAAAGATTACAGTACGTACTAGTTGCAGCCCTTCCAGGAATCACAGAAAATGAGAATAGCTATCTTGATAATAATGCTACATATGTAGATGCAGCATAGACTGTATCTTTGTAATGAAAACTTTTGTTAATAGGAACAGTAATTTCACTGAGTACAGAAATACAGCTGAGTTTTTATGTTGATTATATAATACTTTATGTAGAGTGCCTACATTAACATATAGACACTAATATAAAAGAAATGTGGGACTTTATTTTGGAAATTTAGGTAATCCTAACTTGTTCAAGATAATAATAATTTAGGAGAAAAACACATTAAAGTAGCTATGTAGCCTTGGAGAAAGCTTTGACTTGTAGAAGTTTTATGAAGTTTTGCCTTCTTCATATCAAGAATACAAATGACAAGGCCCATTTTAGAAGGACATTCTCAAAGGAATTATAATTTATTGTTGATTTATAAAACATTATGGCATAATGCATACTTTTGAGCTCAAAATATTATAGATTCTAAACAATACTGTACTGCACTCCCCCTAAAATGCCACTTGACTGATTATTTTTCTTAAATATATTTCTTTATCAAAACCCTTTTTATTGTTACATTTGTGGACAAAGTCATCACTGCAACCTTTAACAATTACTCCCTAAGACACAGATTTAGGGACAACAACATTTGAATAAAAGTATTTTTAACACTATAGTCAGTGTATTCTGAGCAGAAATGTCACACTCTAAAAGGCATTTGACACACATGCAACCATTGGTTATGACGTATTATTTATTAGCACTAATATCGCATAAACATCAGAAAGTCAATGAGTATGAAAGATTTTCTTTAATAATGTATGAATATTATTTCATAATGGAGAAAAGAGTTGCAATAATTAAATACGAGAGAATATGATTTTTTAAGATATCGAATAATGTAATAGCAGCAGAGGGAAATTTACCCAGAGAGAAATTTAACACAATATTTTGACCTCACCTGTCTTTCATGACACTGACTCTTTTCAGAAAATGATTCTAACTTAAAACCAAACTGTCAAGGGAAGCCAAAGGCTTACACTATTTGGTTTACTGTTCTAAGAGTATCTTTATGCCAATAAGGTAAAACAGGAAACACTTGATTATTTTCACTAAGTCCTCCATTCTATATCCACTGGGAATAAAATTTGATCCCTCTACTGCCTGGCACAACTCATTTTCTTGACTAAAGTAAATCTAGCTTTACTAATCAAAACTAATGCTTAATATCAATAAATGTAGAATAACATGGATTGATTTTGCCATTCAAATGTAGTTCCAAAGATTAAATGTTAAAATCCATATTAAAATGGTCATTGCTTTAGTTTACTAAATGTTTTTGCTTATTCTGTATTTTCAGTCATGTGAACTTTAGTTCACTCTCACACTTGTTACCTAACAATTATAGGCTACAGTTTATATTATCTTTCTATTTTTAGAGACAAAACTCCCTTGAAAACCAGAGTTGTGTGATATTCATAAAGCTACATACTGACTGACCTCAAATGCAATTCAGCCCACGTGAGAATAAAAACAAGTGAGTCTCCTTCAGTGTCTTATACATAAAAGTTCATATTTCAAATTTTAAGTAAATACTGCATTATTTTTCTTACCACCACATAGTTTCTTATCTTCATACCCCTACTTTACAAAAAGTGAGTCCTATTTTAGCATTTTCTTTCTTTAATAAATGTGTTTAGGTAAGTGGCAATAATACATATTTAATAAGGGTTATCCGAATTCCCACTACAATTTTTAAAAGGGGGGACTATATTGTTTTTGCTAGAAATACAGTGAGGTTAACAGCTAGAAACTGAAATTATCCTTCATTTCACTTGAATTAATTCAGTTATTTCCACTTAAACTACCATAACTGTTTAAGCTTTTGAGCACAGCACCTGCTGGTGATAGGAAAACTGAATCTGTCACATTCTGTTGAAAAATCTTGTTGAAACATGTATATTAAAATAAAATTAAACTGGGTCAAATACTTTGTTTCTAGTTGTCCCATTCAGCTCAGTTAATGACTTAATTTTTTTTTAAACCAAGACATGTTAGTATGCAATGACTATTTAGATAAACAAATAAAGCAAGTAAAGTCTATTACATTTGACTGTGAGGTCATAGTTCTGTGTTTGACCAGCAGAAAGTATCAATTTAGAACTATGTATCAATGATGACCTTTAGGAGGAAGAAATTTTCAGAAACTCAAAAGAACTACTGAAACTACAGTTGTCTCTATCTGGCTTATAACAGTTGCTTTTCAACTGCAAGGCATTTAGCTAATTAGTTACATGATACCAAGAATAAAATCTGAAATCAAAGAATTTTACTCTCAGAAGCTAGCCTTTATATATTGCCCAGTAATGAATATTTCAATCATTTCCGATAGAAATGTTGCTTGTTGAACTGCCTCAACTAAATTTTGTTGTTTGTTTTAAGTTTTAATTTCATAAAATATTCTAACCTAATAGTTTAAGTTTCTATATTTTTAATGTATAGAATATTGTACTAAACATTTTGTACTTAATTTTTTATAAAGTATATATGACCATTTGTATATTCCTATGGCAGTAGGTACACTTTGAATGTTCATGTGGTAATGGCTCAATATTATAGGGAATACATGCCACACACTTTGAAAACTCATTTCTTAAAGTAATCATTCCCTTCTCTGGATGCCTGTAGTGATTATGGACTTCAGTATTATTTTAATTCTTTCTGTCTCTGATTCTATTTAACTATTCAAGTTTATAAATTACCTGTCCTACCCCCCAAAAAATAAATAAAATATTTAAGTCATTGAAGAACCTATAGGCCCAAGCTTAGAACTGCTTCTATTGGCATAGAATTTTATTTATTAGACTGTATGTTTCTTTTATTAAGGAATGGGGGTCAATTCTATGTTACCAATAGGTCTAATTACTTTTAACACTCCAAGGGAAATAATCTTGGATTTTGAACCTTGGATCTGAACTATATTAGTACACAAAACCATTAAATATTCATTTTACAGGGATGAAGCTATCTGCTCTGGAATAAAAATATCAGAAAAAAAAGCAAAATAATAGAGATAATAAAAAACATTCAGTGACTGCCAGAGGTTTGTGTTTGGTGTATGTGGTGGTGGGGTGGCAGGGAATGAATAGCAGAGCACAGAGGATTTTTAGAGCAGTGAAAATACTCAGTATGATACCATCATAATGGACACAAATCACTATTCATTTGTCCAAACCCACAGACTACACAACACCAAGAGTAAACCCTAGTATAAACTGGACTTTGGGTAATTACGATGTGTCCATGTAGGTTCATCAACTATAACAAATGTACTACTCTGGCGAGGGACATCGATAATGTGGGAAGCTAGGCATCTGTGGCGCAGGAGGTATGTAGGTGTAAGGAAGCAAAATTTGCCACCCCCAAATGTCTCACTGGTATGAGGATCATTTCAGGTTGATTTTTATTAAGAAACAGAAGGCTCAAGAATTCTTTCTTGTTATCCTGCTCTTAGCTCCTTAAAGAATTTAGATAAAGGGCTATCACCAGAGATATCTGCAAAGAATATGGACTAGATGTGGTGGGAGAGACTAGGCAGTGCCTAGGGATCAGAGTTCACTCTGTGTCTGATTGTCTCTGAAAGGCCCAGCAGACATTTGTTTACCAAACATTTGCTTTTCCATCTCCATGTGAATTTTTTCCTCCCCTTTGAAGTCCCAAACCATTACCCCCAACATCCCCCCCCTTTTTTTTTTTTTTTTGCGGTATGCGTGCCTCTCACTGTTGTGGCCTCTCCCGGTGCGGAGCACAGGCTCTGGACGTGCAGGCTCAGCGGCCATGTCTCACGGGCCTAGCCGCTCCGCGGCATGTGGGATCCTCCCAGACCGGGGCACGAACCCGTGTCCCCTGCATTGGCAGGCGGACTCTCAACCACTGCGCCACCAGGGAAGCCCCCAAAATCCTTTTTTGTCTTTAGCTGAAGATGATGTTTAAGGTGAGGGCTTTGGCCATCTTGGTTACTCAGTTTTCCTGGGTCTCTCCCATGTATGTATGTTATTAAATTTTTGTTTAATTTTCTCCTGTTAATCTGTCTCATGTCAATGTAATTCTTAGACCAGCCAGAAAAACCTATATGGGTAAAAGAAAATTTCTTCCTCCCAGATATAGGGAATCCCTGTACTGTCTCCTAATATTGCTGTGAACCTTAAACTGCTCCCCGCACCCCCCACAAAAAACGCCTTTTTTTTTTTTTTAAAAAAAGCAAAAAACAATATCAGACAAAAAAGAAACAATATAAGCTGAGGCTGGCATAGACTATGTCATCCAATCAACTAAATCTATACTCCAATTACTCTGATTTACATTGAGACATTAAATCATCGTTTTACATTGAATAGAAAAAGAGAAACTCAAAGTTTATGTTCATGATTCTAAAATTATTTCATTAAATAATATTGAATCCCATGTATATATCAGGCTCTTTTCTATTAAATGTACATGTACTTTTGAATTAATAAAGTGCTATCTTTAGTATTTATTATTGTATTTAGCTACTTGTGTCTTTATGAACACCATATTAGTCTCCATGCCTCAGATCAAAGCTAGTTAACTTGTGTGTCTTAAATGATTTCTTAACACAAGAACCCTCCTCTTTTCCAACCACTGGGCTTCTATGCTGTCAATATAAGGCAGCAGGATCTAAGACTGAAAATTCTGTGTAGAAGCCTATGACCTGCTCCCTGGAGAGGGAATAGCTTCTTAAATTTAGCAGTATCTGTGTTCTAATTTGTAACAGCTCATTCATAGCAAATTTGTAATTATTTACTTAAACTTCAAATAATTTAAATATTTTATCTACTTTAATTCCCATTAACCCATGGAGGATGGAGTAAGAGGGGAACTAATTACGTGGTTTACACAAACAAAAATACTGAATTTTAATTTCCTTTAATGTTCCAAGAAAGTGTATTTAAATCACATACTTAAGACAAGTGAAAATATTCCATCAAATATCTCTACAGATTGATATTATTCATCTTGTAAAATTGTTCCATTGTCTTCCTTCTAAAAATTGTTTTAAAAAGCACAAATAACCAAACAAAAACCTCTTGGACATAAGCCCTTCTTTAATTCTGCTTTTTCTCATTTCTTCCCCTTATATTTTTACCTCCTTGAGAGAAGTCGTCATATTCAAGATATTCACTGTCTCTATTCTCAATGAACTGAAATCTATTTACCTCTTATTAAAAAAAATAACTTTTTTTTTTGAAGAACATTATGATATCCTAGTTGTGGAATGCAGTAAATGATTTTCAGTACTTTCTGATCTGATGTTTCTAGAGTGGTGTACATGATGCTTCTTTTTGAAACATTTTCTTTCCTTCTCTGGCACCAATCTTTTTAACCCACTGGCTCTCCTGCCACCCCCACCCACCCTGCTTTGTTTTTTTTTTTTTTTTCCTGCAGTGGTAAATGCTTGTGAATAGAGATGAATTTTGTTGCAAATATGTATACAAAGTTCATAGGTTCCTCTATCCTCTTAAAAGCTGTTAACTTCAGGATTCTGTTCATGGTACTGCTGTAGCAGAAACTAGTTGAGGCGCCCCCATTATGTTAGCCCTTATTCTTTCCGCCCATGCAACTGGTCTCCTACCGATTTTTTTTTTCTTTTCTCCCTCTCTTTCTTGCTTAATTTCCCTGTGAAAATGATTGCCCTCTAGCTAAGGTTGTACTATGCACCTGATGTTTACTTCTCCAAGACAACACTCCCGAACTCTCCTTTCCTTTGTGAGCATTCTTCATTCCAAAAAGAAGGTCACAGAATGATAACCTTGAGGACCACCAGAACCTATTCGGGAACCACCTGATGCCAGGCCTAATGATCTCAATGTCTCCAGAAGGAAAGAAGAATGCAAGACTACATCAGCCCTGATCCTTTTCTACAGCCCTATTTTCCACCCTGAAACTATAAGACCCCTTCCAGCTTCCCAGGAAAGGGGGCACAGTCTTGAGAGCATTAGCCCCCTGTTCCCCTCTTTGCCTGGCAAAGTAATAAAGCTACTCCTTTCTACTCCTCCAGAGCTCTGTCTCCAAGTTTCTACTTGGCACTGGTGAACAGAGGCTGACTTTTTTGGCAGCAGTACCAGTTCTCTTCTACTTTTTAAAAAATTATCTTTTTCTCTCAAGCTGTATTCTTTACTCTTGTCCTCTTCTCTCCTATTCCTTCCCTTTGTGTGCCTTTCTTCCATTTTCACTCATATACATCCTAAGAAATCTCACTCACTTCAGTGACTTCAACTTCTAACTATATTTTGAGTATTCCTAGACCATGGTCATTGAAATCTGATTTATATCTTGACCTCTATGTCACCTGCTTTGTACCTTGAAATTATCAGATCAAAGGCAGATTTCAACACCCTCCATCTGTATTCGACATTTTCTGTTTCAGAGTGTGAAATCAACATCATCCAAGTGACCAAAGTTAGAGGATGAGGAATCACCTTCATTTCCCTCTCCCTAACTCCTGCATCCTTATGGCCTTACAAGGCAGGCCTCAATTATAACCCCCAATTCTCTCATTTCTTCATCACTGTAGAATTCTTCTTCTTTGATGCAGAAACATCAAATGAATGAATGATGAACTTAGTCCATGGAGTTCAGAGAGCCTGATGTGCAATAGAATAATCCAAAGTAATCAATTTGCTAGATTTAGCTATGTATGGAGTGTGAGTACTCAGGGAAAAGGCATTTCTTAAAGTGTTATACAAATGAAAAGCTAGGATATTAAATAAAATTGTAACCAAACACAAAGATAATATAAATAAGTGGAGATTAAAAATGGGACCAAACAAAAACTGGTCAAAAGACCATGAATATACAGAAACAAAGAGTAATAGAATGGACAAGAGTTAATGGATCTAAAGGGGAAATCATGTACAGTAAATCCTTTACATACAAACCTTCAAGTTGCACACTTTCAAAGATGTGAGCTTGCATTCACATGTTCAGTCACATCAGTTAGTTCACATATCTGATGTGCATTGTCAAGTGCATGCATCTGCTACAAGTGATTGTGCTTTTGTGTACTTTACTGTACAGAACTGTATAGAGTACAGTAGTACAGTATATTTACTTCAAGCCTAGGATGTCTGGAAGAAAGCGTAAAAGCAGTGGTGATGTAGCTGGTACTGCTAAGAAGCACCAAGCAATAACGATGGAAACAAAAGTGAAAATAATTGAGAGAGTGGAGAGAGATGAAAAGATGGTAGACATCGCTTGTTCTTACACCATGAATCATTCAACCACTGGCACACTTCTAAAGAAACAGGACAAGATCATGGAACATGTGAAGTCTGCTGTGCCAAGGATGTTGACAATAATATTGAAGAAGTGTGGAAAAGTGATGGAGGAGATGGAGAAACTTCTCAGTGTGTGGCTGCAGGATCAGCATCAGCGTCGAGTCCCACTCAGCTTAATGGTGATTCAAGAGAAAGCTAAAAGTCTTTATGAAGACTTGAAGAGAAAACACAGTGAAGAATCAGAGGACGCATCTTTTAATGCCAGCCATGGCTGGTTTCATTGATTAAAGGCTAGAGCCAACCTTCACAATGTAAAAGTAAGTGGGGAGTCAGTGAGTGTACATACGGTAGCTGCTGGGGAATTCCCTGAACTGCTTTGAGAAATTATTGATGAAGGCATGTATTTACCCAAGCAGGTTTTTAATGTGGATGAGACACAACTGTACTGGAAGAGGATGCCAGACCGAAGATACATCAGTAAGGAGGAAAAGCTGATGCCAGGCTATAAAGCAGCAAAGGATATGCTAACTCTTTTGTTTGGTAGCAATGTTTCTGGCAATATGAAGCTGAAGCCTCTCTTAGTTTATCATTCAGAGAACCCAAGAGCCCTTAAAAACATAGCCAAGGGCTCTCTTCCTCTTGTGTGGAAGAGTAACCCCAAAACCTGGGTTACACAGGCCACTTTCCAGGACTGATTTTTCCACCACTTTATCCTGGAGGTAGAGAAATATTGCTTGGAGAAGGACATTCCAGCAAAACATTCTTTTGCTGCTCAACAAAGCTCTGGGTCACCCCCCATTCATGGACCACTTTCATCCCAACATCAAAGTAGTTCATCTGCCCCCGAATACTGTACTTTGTTGCTCATCCAACCTATGGACCATGGAGTTACAGCAACTTTCAAGAAATACTATTTATGTCACACTTTTTGTAAAGACAGTAAAGGTGAGTGATGAATCAAGAATAACCTTGCAACAATTTTGGAAGGACTATAACATCTACAAGGCTATAAAAAACATTGACTTTGCTTGGTGTGAGGTTAGGGTCGTTACCATGAATGGGGTTTGGAAGAATCTTTGCCTGCAGTTTGTTGAAGATTTACGTGGATTTGAGAAGATGGATGAGGAGTCCAAAGAGGTCTTCAGCAACTTAGTTACACTCAGCGAGAAGCTGGACATAGATCTGCAAGAGGACGACTTCACTGAACTCCTTGTTAGGCAACACGAGTTTACTAGTGAAGACTGGATGGAATTGGAGGCCCAGAGAAAGGATGAAGAGAGACAAGAGGAAGAAGTAACTGAAGAACTGAAGAGATTCACGGCACAAGAAATGACAAGGGGATTTTCTTCATTTGAGGAGGCACTGTTAGTTTTTGAGGCACAGGACCCAAATGTAGAATGGTACACAAAGGTTGCAGCAGCCATTCAGAATGTAATCTAGTGCTACCATGTCATCTATGATGAGAAAAAAAAGAGCAACTATCCAGCAATCACTGGATTGTTTCTTCAAGAGGGTAGGTAGAATTGAATCCAGCAAGGAACCAGAACCTGTGCCATCAACGTCAGGCATGAGTGAAATTGCAGCTCTCCTTCAGTTTCCTATTGCTGACGATCCTTCAGCTCTACCACCTCCCACCTCCTCTCCCTCCTCCAGTCAGTAACTCTTCTTGCCTGATCACTCAAAGCCAGCCCCTGTGTGCCAGATGTTGTACTGTACTACTGTACTTTTCAAGGTACTGTACTGTAAGATTAAAAATGTTTTCTTTTTTGTATTTGTTTTTATGTATTATTTGTGTGAAAAGTATTATAAACCTATTACAGTACAGTACTATATAGCCGATTGTATTAGTTGGGTACCTAGGCTAACTTTGTTGGACTTATGAACAAATTGGACTTATGAACGTGCTCTCGAAACAGAACTAATCTGTATGTAGGGGACTTACTGAAAAGCAGTCTTTTTAATGAATGAAATAAAACTTTGCATACTGGAAATTATTTTAAAGTTATCAGTTTAAAATGGGCATCTATAAATAGAAAGTATATTAATCTATATCTCTTTAATTTCCTCCTGGATTTTTGTAACATGTTTCTAAGTGGTATCCTTTCCCTGCTGTGTTTCTTTCTTTTTTTTTTTTTAATTGGAGTATAACTGCTTTACAATGTTGTCTTAGTTTGTGTTGTACAGTGAAGTGAATCAGTTATATGTATACCTATATCCCCTCCCTCTTGAACCTCCCTCCTACCCCAACCCCATCCCACCCATCTAGGTCATCACAGAGCACTGAGCTGAGCTTCCTGTGCTTTATAGTTTGTTCCAACTAGCTATCTATTTTATGCATGGTAGTGTATATATGTCCAACCTAATCTCTGAATTTGTCCAACCCTCCCCTTCCCCCACGGTGTCCACATGTCCATTCTCTATGTCTACATCTCTATTCCTGCCCTGCAAATAGGCTCTTCTTTACCATCTTTCTGGATTCCACATATATGTTTATATATGATATTTGCTTTCCTTTTTCTGGCTTACTTCACTCTATATGAGAGTCTAGGTTCATCCACATCTCTACAAAGGACCCACTTTCATTCCTTTTTATGGCTGAGTAATATTCCATTGTATATATGTACCACATCTTTATTCATTCATCTGTCATTGAACATTTAGGTTGTTCCCATGTCCTGGCTATTGTAAATAGTGCTGCATTGAACATTGGGGGTACATATGCCCTTTTGAATTATGGTTTTCTCAGGGTATATGCCCAGTAGTGGGATTGCTGGGTCATATTCTAGTTCTATTTTTAGTTTTTTAAGGAACCTCCATACTGTTCTGCACAGTGGCTGTATCAATTTACATTCCCACCAACAGTGCAAAAGGGTTCCCTTTTCTCCACACCCTCTCCAGCATTTATTGTTTGTAGATTTTTTGATGATGGCCATTTTGACTGGTGTGGAGTGATACCTCATTGTAGTTTTGATTTGCATTTCTCTAATAATTAATGATGTTGAGCAGATTTTCTTGTGCCTCTTGCCCATCTGCATGTCTTCTTTGGTGAAATGTCTATTTAGGTCTTCTGCCCATTTATTAATTGGGTTATTTGTTTTTTGATGTTGAGTTCCATGAGCAGTTTGTATATTTTGGAGAACCTACCTAAGGATGCAAAAGACCTGTACTCAGAAAGCTATAAAACACTGATAAAAGAATCAAAGATGGGCTTCCCTGGTGGTGCAGTGGTTGCGAGTCCGCCTGCCGATGCAGGGGATGTGGGTTCGCGCCCCGGTCTGGGAAGATCCCATATGCCGCGGAGCGGCTGGGCCCGTGAGCCATGGCCGCTGAGCCTGCGCATCTGGAGCCTGTGCTCCGCAACGGGAGAGGCCACAACAGTGAGAGGCCCGCATACCACAAAAAAAAAAAAAAAAAGAATCAAAGATGACATAAACAGATGGAGAAATATACCATGTTCTTGGATTAGAAGAATCAATATTGTGAAAACGACTATACCACCCAAAGCAATCTACAGATTCAATGCAATCCTTATCAAATTACCAATGGCATTCTTCACAGAATTAGAACAAAAAATTTTACAATTTGTATGGAAACACAAAAGACCATGAATAACCAAAGCAACCTTAAGAAAGAAAAATGGAGCAGGAGGAATAAAGCTCCCCAACTTCAAACTATACTACAAAGCTACAGTAATCAAGACAATATGGTACTGGCACAAAAACAGAAATATAGATCAATGGGACAGGATAGAAAGCCTAGAGATAAACCCACACACATATGGTCCCCTAATTTATGACAAAGGAGGCAAAAACATACAATGGAGAAAAGACAGCCTTTTCAATAAGTGGTGCTGGGAAAACAAGAGAGCTACATGTAAAAGAATGAAATTAGAGCACTCCCTAACCCCATACACAAAAATTAACTCAAAATGGATTAAAGACCGAAATGTAAGACCAGATACTATAAAGCTCTTAGAGGAAAACATAGGAAAAACACTCTTTGACATAAACCACAGCAAGATCTTTTTTGACCCACCTCTTAGAGTAATGAAAATAGAAACAAAAATAAACAAATGGGGCATAATTAAACTTAAAAGCTTTTGTATAGCAAAGGAAATCATAATATGAAAAGACAACCCTCAGAATGGGAGAAAATACTTGCAGATGAACCTACTATCTTTCATATTGCTTCAGGAGTAATAGATGTAAAAGACAAATTTTTAATCCTGTCATTTTTATTTCAAAATCCATTATATAGTGCTATTTTTCACTCAGACTAAATACCAATATCTCTTTCATACCTTAGAGTGTCCTTCATGATCTGAAAACTATAGACCACTTTAATTAGTCTCTTGCCACATTTTCCACTTGGAACTCAACCCTAATTATATAAAATTAATTCACTTTCCCAAAATTCCATGCTCTTTCAAGTTACCTTCTTAGTATGTGTTTGATACTTCTGTCTAGAAAGTGTGCATGTACAATTCCTTCAAATCATAGCTTATATTTTTAAGGAAGAGTTTCCATTTCTTCCACCCAAAATATCCAACACTATTATCTTATTGAAATACTTATCTGACTACATCTCTTTTTCCCTGCCAGTATCAAATATTTTTTTTCAGATATCAAAAAGTACTTCTCCCTATAAAGGACCTAGAAAGGGGTAGGTACTTGGTAACTGTTTATTTTACTTCAACTATAAATAGAATTATAAGAAAGTTTTATGAGGCATAATAAAATACTGATAATATAAATAAAATAATTGAAATAAAGTATAGCTTGCTTGTCTTGCTATTTGTACAGACAGCAGTACATATAACCAGGGCTGTACATTTTGCCTTCTCACAAACTCTTGAATCTAGAAAGAACTAAAGTTTAGTTGTAACCTAAATTCCATAAATCAGTTAATAACATATAAAACACAAAATTAGCCTTATATAGTTTTAAGAATTAATTTAAAAAATAACCATACTATATGCCTACAGAAATTGCTAAGGGAAAGAATAAATTTGAAAATGTTGAATCATTTTCAATTGAGTCATTTGTTATTACAAGTATTCAAAAGAAAATTCTTAATATTCTTCATGTTGTCATTATTATCTGGCTTCCAATTTACTAAGGAGTTGTCAGTTGTCACCTTATCACTGACTTAAAGGAAATCTTTTTTCTTTTTCTATTAGCATTTATGATTTGTTTATTTTTAGTGATTTTCAATTTTATAAGTATGTATGAACTGTTTTAAAATTATTTATTGGTGTTCATCAGTGAATTTTCAGTCACTGTCTTCTGAATATGGCTGTCACATTCTCTTTATTATATCTGGATATATCTACATATATCTGTCTATTATCTATCTATCCATCCATCCATCCATCCATCCAGGCTAGTCATTCTTGTTCTAAAACTTCTTATTCTAGTTTATGTTTCTTAACATTATAGAGTTTTCCTTCAGTATCCACAGGGGATTGGTCCAGAACCCCATGGATAACAAAATTCATTGATGCTCTAGTCCCTTGTATAAAATGGTGTAGGACAGTCGGCCCTCCAGGGCCTCTGTTTTGACAGTGCTGAGCCCTTGGATAGGGATACGAAGGACACACAGTAGTCACTATTTCTTTATATCTTTGTATGTATTATGGGTACTTATATTTATATTTTTCCCCCTAATATAAGAGCAGGTTTTAATTTAACAATTAAAATATTTCCTGAGATTTACTTTTGTACTTTTACAAATCTACTTGTATTTCCTTACTCACATTTTCATCCCTACTTTTCTTTCTTCATATTATTTTACACCCAAATCTGATGACCTGGCTGTCTGTTGAAACTGCTAACTCATCTTATTTCTGCATTGCTTCCTTCTTTCCTCCCTCTCTCTCTTCCTCTCTCCTCCTCCTCTATTTCCTCCCATTCCTTCCTTCCTTCCTTCTTTCCTTCCTTCCTCCCTCCTCCACTTCCTCCCTCCCTCCCTTCCTTCCTTTCTCTGCCCCTTCCTTTGGAGGATGGGATTAATATGTACTATATTATATATTATATATACACTACTATATATAAAATAGATAACAAAAAGGACCTCCTGTATAACACAGGTAACTGTGTTCAATATTTTGTAATAACCTATAAGGGAAAAAAATCTGAAAAAGAATATATATATCTGAATCATTGTGCTGTACACCTGAAACTAACATGATGTTGTAAATCAACTATATGTAATTTAAAAAATTAATTAATTTTAAAAAAGATGAGCTCCATAGTTTTAGATTCCATATATAAGTGAGATCATATGGTATTCATCTCTCTCTGGCTTATTTCACTTAGTATAATGCCCTCAAAGTCCATGCATGTGTTGCAAATGGCACAACATCCTGCTTTTTGATGTCTAAATAGTACTTTATTATATATTTCTAACATATATTTATTCTAATATATATCACATTTTCTTTACCCATTCATATGTAAATGGACACTTAGGTTGTTTCCATGTCTTTGCTATTGTGAATGGTGCTGCAATGAACATGGGGGTACAGTTATCTCTTTGAGATAGTGATTTTGTTTCCTTTGGATATATACCCAGAAGTGAACTGTTGGATTATATGCTAGTTCTATTTTTAATTTTTGAGGAAACTCCATACTGATTTCCATAGTGGAAATTTATGAATTATACTCCCAGCAACAGTGCACCAGTGTTCACTTTTCTCCACATTCTCACCAACAATTGTTATCTTTTATCTTTTTGATGGTAGCCAGTTTAATGGCATGAGGTGATATATCATTGTGGTTTTGATTTACATTTCTCTGAGGACTTACTGATGTTGAATACATTTTGATGTACTTATTAACCTTTGCATGTCTTCTCTGGAGAAATATCTAATCAAGTCCTCTATCCATTTTTTAATCAGTTTTTTTTTTTTTTTTCTCATGAGTCCTATGAGTTCCTTATATATTTAGGACATTAACCCTTTATTAGATATATGGTTTACAAATATTTTCCCCCATTCTGTAGATTGCCTTTTAATTTTGATTGTGTATTTTGCTGTTCAGAAGCTTCTTAATTTGATGTACTCCTCTCTGGATTTTTGCTTTTGTTGCTTGTGCTTTGGTTTCATATCCAAAAAATCATTTCCAGAACTGATGTCAAAGAGCTTCTGCCCCTATGTTTTCTCCTAGGAGTTTATGGTTTCAGGTGTTACAATTAAGTCTTTGTTTCAAGCTAATTTTTGTGAATGGTGTAAGATAGGGGTCCAATTTTATTTTATTGCATGTGAACATCATTTATAGTATAATTTATAGATGTGATTATATTTCCCCATTGGCTCCTTGTCAAATATTAGTTTACCATATATGCATTGGTTTGTTTCTGGGCTCTCAATTCTGTTCCATTGGTCCATGTGTCTGTTTTTATGCCAGTACCATACTGTTTTGGTTACTATAGCCTTGTAGTATAGTTTGTAATCAGGAAGTGTGCTGCTTCTATCTTTGTTTTTTCTCACAGTTGCCTTGGCTATTCAGTCTTGTGTTTCTATACAAATTTTAGGGTTTTTTCCTATTTAGTGAATAATGCCATTGAAATTTTGATGGGATTACATTAAATCTATAGGTGGCTTTGGGTATTATGGGCATTTTAGCAATATTAACTCTCTGATCCATGAATACGGTATATCTTTCCATTTACTTGTATCTTCTTCAATTTCTCTCATCAACACCCTATAGTTTATGGTGTATAGATCTTTCACTTCCTTGGCTAAATTATGTTTTCTATTTCTTTGTTGAAGTTCTTATTTTGTTCCTGAATTTTTTCCTCATTTTGTTAAATTTTTATCAGTTTTCTTGATGTCTGAGCATGTTTACAACAATTATTTTAAATTCTTTGTTGAGCAATTCATGTATCTCCATTTCTTTGGAGTCAGTTACTATTAGTTTACTGTGTTTCTTTGATGGAGTCATGTTTGATTCTTCCTGATCCCTGTAGCCTTACATAGGTATCTGCACATGTAAAGAAGCAGTCTCCTCTTCACCAACAGGTGGGACATGCTATGACCCCAGGTCTACCTGTGTAGTGTGCCAAGTGCAGGACTGTATGACAGCTCTGGGCCCTAGGGGAATTGTAATGTCTCATTGGCTCAGGCCACTGAGACTCATCACATTGACAACTGCATGGACCTTGACAAGCACTGCAGGAGGTTCTTACTGGCTACAAGGCTGTTGGGCTTCTAAGCAGTGTCCCCAGTTTCAGCAGCTAGGGACCAGGGCATGTAGCCATGATGGCCAGAGTAGGTGACATGCACACACTGTGCTGCGGGGACCAATTGTAGGTACTGGTGTAGTGGCAGGGGTCAGTTGCAAACACATATGTAGTGTTGGGGGTCAGGGCCAGAAGCAAGTGCCTGGGCCAACTGTGAGCACACTGGCAGCTGCTGAGGACTTGGCTGCTGGCATGTACTGCTGTGGCAGCAGGATGGCTGTCCAGCAGTAGAGGGCAGTGAAGAGACTCAGCCTAGTGGTGTGCAAGTACACAGCTAGATGGGTTAGTCCCAAGCATACTCCCAGCAGTGGGGGTCAGCCGTGGTGTTCTAGGCTAGGGTACTGCACTCACCCAGCCACAGAGGTCTAGGATAGATGTGGGTATGGATCCCCTATTCTTGTGGGGGCAAGACAGGGGCTGAGGAAATGGAAAGGAACTCAAGTGACTGGCATCTGCCAACATGAATACCTGTGGGGCAAACCCAGTGAAATCTGCAGGGGGTTAGTGGCAGCTGTGATGGCCATTGGTTCTTCAGTGGTGAAAGCAGATAGTCCTCTGAAGAGGACTGGGAACCATGGCTGCTCATGCTCCATAGCTGATATAGGTAGTTTCTGCTCTTCCTTCTTGTTCCTAGCCATTTCTATACATCTCAGCTTTGCTGGTCTTTGGGTGGGATGAAGCTAAAGTAGGTCCATTGTGCACGGCCCTGAAAAGTTGGGGAAGCTGGTTATTCATCCTGCTCTCCACTTGCCAGTGACGGGAACTCTTTCTAGCTGGAGAGTTCCCTCTTGGCACTGAACGATTCTGGCCTAGAGGATTGGATGATGCAGGCAAAATGAAACTCTTCTTCCTTTCCATTTTGTGTAGTTATTCTCGACGTTTTTGTTCCACTGTGTTGCTGAAGTTTCTTAAGTGCACTCCTGAGCTCTGAGCCATTTAATTTTCTGTGGATAGCTATTTAATTGTTGATCTCTGTGGAGGCACAGATGTTAGGGTCTCCTACTTCGCTGTCTTAGAGGTGTCATTCCTCTAAAATAAACTGTTTGCTTGAAGGTTTTTGACAGTAAAATTTCATATATTTCCATGCTAAACCCTCATGATCACAGGCTTAGAGGTTAAAGTTTATTTTCCATTCATCTTTATAATGTTGATAAAGCTCTTTGGCATCCCAAGTTTATCTTGGATGCTCTTTGACTCGCTGCCTTGTGTAAGCCTTAATCTTTAATTCAGCTCCAGTGTCCTCTGAAATATTTAAAGCAAAAGACCAAGCACATTAAGGTTCAGAGCATAATGTCATATCAAGAACCAGATTTGGTATTTGTCTGTCTTCATACCTTTCAGCTTCCACTTTATTTTTGGCCTCTAAGGATCTGCTACTTTTTGTCAGCTGGGCATTAGATTTGAAATACTAAGTATTTAAATATTTTATCCTATGTTTTTAGTTGTTTTCAATAGGAAGTTTATTCAGTGTCTCTAATCTGTGATATTGCTGGAAATTGAAATCTTATGTACCCATTCATTCTCTTAATCACTTAGTAGTTTCTGGCTGTGAAACTGATTTTCCCAAATTTGTTTTATATATTCCTTTAGCCAAGTTTCTGTTTTTAGAAGATACCTAATTAGAATAATTTGAATGGATTATCCATCCTTAAATCCTCCCACAGGTAAAATATAGACTTTTAATCTGTGGTTATATAAATATGAATAGTTCATTTTGAAATATCATCCTTCTCTTATTTATTATGGCAATTTGGTACATATGTTTAAACATTTGACTGGACATTTATTTCCTACAGAACATCATTTTCCAACTTCTCTGGGTACAGCCCTTCTTTCCTTTGGCACTGTCATACATTAAACCATATGGGAGGAGATGATTAAACCTAAATTTGGGTAACCTCTACACCAAGCAATAGTCTTAATGTGTCACAAGCTAAGTTATTCAAGTCCTCTTTTGGTAATTTGTATTTTGAGTGAATACACCTATAGTCAAAAGACTTTTAAAACTGAATTGCCTGAGGTTTGTGTCTGAAAGTGAGATCCCAGAAGTGTCATGGTCACTTGCCATTATTAAGCTGTCTTCAGTATGTTAGCAAAGCAGTAATCTGCCAGTATATAAACTTTAATTTTTTAAAAATGTCACTTCTTTTAGTAATAAGAATTTTTTGATATTGATAGACACCTCATCTTAAAGTAGCTTAAACTTGAAAAAAGAAAGAAATGATTAATAGGGAGGAAGGAATGTAGGGAGGGAGGGAGAAAATAAAAGAAAAAAAGTAAGAAAGACATTTGTTCACTCATCCATGAAAAGTTCCAGACATGGAAGGACTCAGGGCCCCAAACTACTGAGTATGGTACAGATTTTCTCTTGCTCTTGGTGATGACCTTCTCTGTGTTAACTTCATTTTCTAGGCATCTCTATACAAGCCATCATTAAGAAATATGGCTACAGCTCCATTGTTCTGTCATGATCTACATTTCAGGTGGACAGAAAATATCTCTCCAGTTAAAACCAAAGAATGTCCTGGAAAGATATCACTAGAGAAAGAAAAGTAATTTGCAACATAAACAAGAGTGAAAGGGGCTCTGAGAAAGTCTAGGTTATAAGGCCACCTCAGGAATCTAGAAGGTGGTGTGAGCATCACTCAAAATTATGTGGACCAATGTGGTATGAATAGTGGTTCTTCAAAAGGAAAAATCAAATTCAAATGGAAGAAGTGATACAATGTCAACCAAATAGCACAATGGCCATTATACTTTTTCTTGTTTTCCATCCAAATAACACTAACTGAAAAAATGAAATACAATAAAATAAAACTTCATATCATTTGCATTTCTTTTGAAGTACATCCATGTGAAGATGTACACAAACCTTGATATTTACTGATAATCACTAATTTTTTAAAAAAAGAAAAATAAGGACTTAAAGTGCAAAATATAAGATGCATTCTATTTTATTTACAGGGATATGCTTTTTCTCAAGGGCTGATCTGAATTAGCATCATGAAAATTTATGCCATTTGTTAAAAAGACATAAGATAGTAACAAGTTGACTAGATCAATGAAATATATAACTTAAGTATACAACACAATTCAATTCAGGAGAGTGCTTTTATCCTTGTATTTAGAGGATGGTATGTTTTTAGCATCAAACCTTGCACTGACTACCATGAATTTATTTTTGAAGAGAATGTTGCTGCATGAAGCTCATGCTATGAGTTTTTTTCCCCAATGATATGTTTAAAGTGATCTATTGTGCTTGATTTTAGAACTGAAAAAAATAAATCAATTTTTGTCTTGTCTGAATGATTAACTGAGAAACTCTAGTTAATTTATATCCTTCTTTATAGATATATATATGTTATTACATATGGAGGTTCAAACTATCTACCTTCCTCCATAATCAGAGTAGGCATTATTACGTAGGCAGAAGTGTGTGTCCTTTGGAAAGAGGATTATTTTTGAAACCTGAATCTGTCTTTTAAAATTGTGTCATGTTGGACAGGAAACGTAACTTCTTCATGGCTCAGTTTCTTCATCAGTAAAATAAAAAACCTAAAATCTGTCTCACAGAGTTGTCAGAATAAATTGGACAATATATTTAAAACACCTAATAAGTCTACCCAACTGAAATTATTAAAACGTTTGTTCCTTTGCTTTAAGTTATTACATCCTTGCCCCTTCTTCTCACACATAAGTACTCAACAGTACAAAGTTCAACTATACCAGGTTGCTCACCATTATCTGTAATTTCTGGTCTCTGTGGTTTGGATCAAATATTACCTCACCGTGAAACAGAGACAATTCTTGCTTCTCCTTTAAGGCCCAGATTGAAAGTATTTATGTAGCATTTCCACTCCCCTCTTCAAAAATTGAATGAATCACTGTCCCCTTTGTCCTCCATAACCATTTTGAGCACTTATCACATTCTCATGTATATTATAATTATGGTTATAAATTTCTCTCTTTCAGCATATCAAATCACTAGAAGGACAAGAGTTGTAGGAAAGAACCAGGGAACACACATTCTTATACAGGAGCATTAACTGTAATTTGTTTCTCTTCCTTCCCTTAAAAACCACCAATAAAGAGTTATTATTATTATTATTATTATTATTATTATTATTATTTTACTGTTCTCAATATGTGGCACACAAGCTTCTAGCACTGTGCCAAGTATACAGAGAATGTTCAATAAAGAAAATTATCATTTTGTGGTCAGTAGAGCCTACGGGAGGCAACATAGCTTAACACTCAGGAGATGAGACTCTGGAGCTGTCTACATTTGAATCTCAGTTCCTCCACTTTCTGAAAGTGTGAAATTTAGTTAATTGTAAAATGGGATAATAATACCTTACCCCATTGGGTTAATAGGAAAATTCAGTGAGTGATTTTTTCAGTAACTGCAATAGCATTAGAAGAATACTTGGAGCATAGTAAGCACATATTGAATAGAGAATACCTAAGAGTTAAGCTCTGGGAATTATATTTTTTGAATTGGTGGTATACCTTCTCCTATCTGGGGAAACTGTGGCAGTTATGTAGCCTTTCTATACCATTATTTTTCATCTACAATGTGTGAATACTATGCCATAATTTAACCTGGAGTATTAATTGAGACAATGCTTATGTAAGGTCTGGAACAAAGAGATCCCTGAATACATGATAGTTACCATCATCATTTGCCATTTCTTAAAAAATACGTTCTTGACTGCTCTATATTCTTTATTTTTGCCATTGAACTCTTGGAGAAAACACTTCACACCATTGTGTATTATCTTCTAGCTATCAGAATATCACATAAATTATAAGAAATCAGATCCGTTTGGAAATATCTGTTAGTACCTGAAATTTAGCTACTCAGAGGCATATTTTCATAATTAACTCTGTTCAATGTAATTAAAGTGAGGTACCTTAGGCTAAGTAAATTTCCAGAAGAGGCACTATTTTATCATCATTAGTCACCTGAAAATAGGCAATGTATGTATAATCCTTAAGTAAATTAACACCTCAACACCTTAAAGGCAGGTGTAAAGCAGCAGGGAGGGAGTTACTCTTTTAATTATCTCAGGTTAATGTCTAGGAAAGAAATCACAAATAAAAATATAAATAATTTTGACATATAAAAATTGAATTCTTAAATAATCTGTACTAATTGTGGCAGTTGTACAAGGTTCAATTTCCGATCAAGATTCAGATACAGAACCGTAGATAAAAATGTTTACAAATCCACAGTTCACTGCAGAAAAATACAGTATAGCAACAGCATTAATTGAAACATGAATCACAACCAAGGGCTGCCTCACAGCAAGGCGTATGAACAGATCTTGTGTGACTCCCCAATTGCCTTACCTCCCTAGGGTCTGTACCAGATATTCTTCTTTCTCAAATCAGGAACCAGTGTTTTGGCCATGAAACTTTTTGGAACTAAGACAGAGTTGCTGTAGTCTGCTTATCACCTAGGCATATTATTTTTATGTAACCAGCCCTAAAGACAAAGCCCTCTAGGAGTCTTAGAAGGACCAGGTGCAACTCACAAATCTCACTGCTATTAAAAACAGTGCTGTTGGGCCTCCCTGGTGGCGCAGTGGTTGAGAGTCCGCCTGCCGATGCAGGGGATACGGGTTCGTGCCCCGGTCTGGGAGGATCCCACATGCCGCGGAGCGGCTGGGCCCGTGAGCCATGGCCTCTGGGCCTGCGCGTCCGGAGCCTGTGCTCCGCAACGGGAGAGGCCACAACAGTGAGAGGCCCGCATACCGCAAAAAGAAAAAAAAAAAAAAAAAAAACAGTGCTGTTAAATTGGTGCAAACTGCCCCCAAGTTCTTTGAGTATATGGTTAAAAAGCAACACTATTAACCAGTCTATTTGAGCCAGACAAAGTATATATAGTATAATAAGTCTCATGAAAACCAGTTGGAAGATAACCAAAACTCAATACACAAATGAGATGTATAATACATACACATTCAGAAAAGGATAAACACACAGGAAAATAATATTAAGATTCAAAAAATTAAACAAATCAACACAATTCAATTTTTCTCTCTTCATGTTAATTTTTATCACCTTTCAAGAAATAAAGTTTACAAATATTATTATGATTAGCAAGAATTAAGTGGGACAGGTACTCTCACACCCTGCTGATGGGACTATAAATTAATACAGGTAAACTAGCCTGAATTTGGTAACCAGATATCCATATTAGCTGTATGGCTCAAATATTTGTCTAGAACGGAAATCAGGAATTTGATCTATCATTCTACTTTCAAGCTCTTATACTATCTGTTTGAACTTGTCACACATAATTTAAAAAGATCATCAAGTTAGATTTCCCTTCTTTTATCTGAGTAGAGTGAATATGAGTGATAGGTATACTGTAGTTTCCTCTTATGGAAGATATCACTGGTACTAAATTTTTACCCCTTTAATGCCTCATCATATATATTACACAAATGACATACCCATACCTCCTAAAACATCCACTTTTGTTTACTTTATATTTAAGTTTAGTAGTTATCTGAGGGGAATTGTAATATTATTTGTATTTCAAGTCAGGAGATTTATATTCTAATTGTGTTTTTGTCCCCAGTTGGCTATATATTATAACTAACTTGCTCTTCAGTTCACTTCAATAGTTAATTCAAAATTCTCCCACAATTCCCAGAGTTTGATTCTTCCTCCTTCCTTTTTCACAACTCACCTCCCCATCTCCCTCCTCTGCTTCCCTGAGAATACAAAAGTCATCACAATAGAAAACACCACAACTTTCTCAGTCCACAGCCATGTGCATCTGCACAATCCTTCTCTGCTATTGTTGGCTAGTTCCCAGGCAGGCCCTCTAGACTTCTGGAAGAACTTTAGTCACTGAGTCTCCCTGATCTCTCATATAATTTTCTAATTTCCCATTTAAATCTTATCTTTCTTTCATTATTTAAAGTATATAACTAAAAATTAAACAGACGTTTTCTACCCCTTTACTTTACTCTCCAAATAATACATTATACCACCTTACCCTTTCATAGCAAACTTTTTGAAAAATGATTCATATTTATTATACACTGTTAAAGAAAAAAATATTCAATGACACTTTTTAAAGCCTGGTAAGGAAGACTTTATTTGGAGATAGGTCATTATATTAATAGGTATAGGGAACACTATGATGAAATTTTGCAGTGTGGGAGAGAGACTGGGTTTAACTCTGAATATAGCACGGGCAAGTGGAAATTTATAGCCAAAGAACAGGGTGGTGGTCAGTGTATGGAAAATAAGAGAAAACATCAGGGATATGGGGGATTCTGGCTAAACCGATCTAATAGTTCTAAGAGGATTCTTGCTAAAGATGGGCAGGGTAATCATATATCACCTGGGGAATTGTGGAGAATGAGAAACCTGATCAGATATCAGCATGATCAGATATCAATGGTGGGGGAGATTCTGACTAAAGTGACTTAGCAAGATTCTTGCTAAAACTGGGTTTTATAAGGAAGTCAACAGATGGGCCTAGGAGAAGTTTCAGGAGCCTGAGTAAAGTTTAGTCAAGCAAAGAATTTTATCACTGTCTCCTTAAGGTCTCCTCACAAGAACTTTCCTAATAACTTCCAGCTATAGTTTGCTCCATCAATCTATAGAAATCACTCTTTCTAATGACAAAAATGACCTACATGTATGCAAACCTAATATAAGCCTAATGGACATTTTGTACTTCTTATCTTACTCATTCATTTTATTGTCTGCTTCTTGAAAGTCTTTCTTCCTTTGAACTTTTCTGGATTTTTTCCTATCCAGATACTCTTTTTACATCTCATAGTGCTATTTTTATTCTTCTATTTTTATCCTGCTTACTAATATTAGAGATATTCAAAGCTCAATTCTATGCCATTTTCTCTTATTATATTTCATTCTCTATGGCTACAATTACATTCTATATGCAAATGTATATCATACAGTTATATCTTTAGATTATATCTCTCCTTTAACACCCCAGTACATAATAATCACTATATAAGAGTTTTCCAGTATAATTGATATATGATTACTTTTAAGAGTATCAGTCCTGAGTGTCAGACCAACAGAAGCAGTGGAATACGGTGGAGAAAGCTCTGCAAAGGTATCAAAGAACAGGTATTTTTTTCCATCCTCAAACTAATTATGTGACTTTACACAAGTATCTCAGCTTCTACTGACCTTATCTGTTCCCTTATCTCTATGCAAATGCAAGATCTGCATTATTAAATAATCTTTAAGGCCCTTCCAACTCTGAAGTTTTATTATTCAATTTCAGCCTGGCTAGCTCAATGATCTTGATACTGATATTGATAAGTAACATCACCTTTTATTGCAGTATTGTAAGGTATGGCATTTATATAGATAACAGAAAATGCATTTAAGGTCATGAAATAGTTTATAATAAACTTTATTCTCCTATAAGTATACTTAGACATGAACTTTTTAATAAGACATTATTTAAAGGAAAAAGGAAGAAAGATTAAAAATGATGTGAAGTGAAAGATTATGAGACTAGAGTGCACATTTTAGGCCACAAGAGTCAATAAGTTTAAAAAGACAGAAATCGTATGAAGCATTTTTTCTAAATACACAGTAAGAGACTAGAAATAAACTACAAGAAAAAAACACAAATGCATGGAGAGTAAACAATATGCTACTAAACAACCCAGGGATCAGTGAAGAATCCAAAGAGGAAATCAAAAAATATATATATATATCTGGAGACAAATGAAAATGAAACACAACAATTCAAAATCTATGGGATGCAGCAAAAGCAGTTCTAAAGGGGAAGATTATGGTGATACAAGTCTTCCTTAAGAAACAAGAAAAAAAATCTCAAATAAAAAACATGACCTTACATGTAAAGGAACTAGAAAAAGAAGAACAAACAAAATCCCAAATTAGTAGAAGGAAAGAAATCATAAAGATTGGAGCAGAAATAAATGAAATAGAGACAAAAAAAAATTGAAAAGAGCAAAGAATCTAAGATCTGGTTCTCTGAAAAGATAAACAAAATTGATAAACTTTTGACCAAATTCATCAAGAGAGGCAAACAACTGTATGCCAATAAAATGGAAAACCTAGAAGAAATGTATAAATTCCTAGAAATATACAATCTCCCAAAACTGAATCAGGAAGAAATAGAAAATATTAACAGACTGATTACCAGTAATGCAGTTGAATCAGTAATAATAAAAAAAAAAACTCCCAACAAACAAAATTTCAGTATCAGACAGCTTCACAGTAGAGTTCTACCAAATATTTAAAGAAGAGCTAGTACCTATTCTCAAACTCTCCCCAAAAATTTAAAAGGAGGGAATAATTCCAAACTCATTCTATGAGGCTAGCATTACCCTGATATCAAAACCAGACAAAGACACACACACACACACACACACACACACACACACACACACACAAAAGAAGAAGAAAAGAAGAAGAAAGAGAGAAAATTGTAGGCCAATATCCCTGATGAATATGTAGATATCTTCAACAAAATATTAGTAAACTGAATTAAACAATACAGTAAAATGATCCTACCTCATGATCAATGAGGTTAATTCCAGGGATGCAAGAATGATTCAATACCCACAAATCAATCAATGTGATACACCATATTAACAAGATGAAGGATAAAAATCACACAATCATCTCAATAGATGCAGAAAAAGCATTTCACAAAGTTCAACATCATTTGTAATAAAATCTCTGAAGAAAGTGGGTATAGAGGGAACATATCTCAAGATAACAAAGGCTGTTTATGAAAAACCCATTCCTAACATCATACACAAGTATGAAAAAGTCAAAGATTTTCCTCAAAGATCAGGAACAAGGCAAGGATGCAACTCTTATCTCTTTCATTTAACATACTATTGAAGTTCTAGTCAGAGCAATCAGACAATAAAAAGAAATAAAAGGCATTCAAATTGGGAGAGAGGAAGTAAAACTGTCACTATTTGCAGATGACATGATGCAAATAGTGTATGATGCAGATTTTCTATATATAGAAAATTCTATAGATTCTACCAAAAAACTATTACAACTAATAAATAAGTTTAGTAACTTTGTAGGAGACAATATACAGAAATCTACTGCATTTCTGTAGACTAATAATGAACTATCAGAAAGAGATTTAAGATAAAAGTCCCATTTACAATCACTTTAAAAATAATAAAATACCTAGCAATAAATTTACCAAGGAGGTAAAAAGACTGTACTTTGAAAACTAAAAGACATTGATGACAGAAATTGAACACAATACAAATAAATGGAAAGATATATCATGCTTGTGGATCAGAAGAATTAATGTGTCTAATCTTTGAACAACACCAGAGTTAGGAGCACCAACCCTCTACACAGTCAAAAATCCATGTATAACTTTATAGTGACCCTTTGTATCCACAGTTCCACATCTTCAGATCCAATCAACCATGTATCTTGCAGAACTATAGTATTTACTATTGGAAAAAAAATCCACCTATAAGTGGACCCGAACAGTTCAAGTCCATGTTGTTCAAGGGTCAACTGTATTATTAAAATGTCCATACTACCCAAAGCAATCTACAGATTCAATGAAATCCCTATCAAAATACATTTTTCACAGAACTAGAACCACTAACACTAAAATTTGTATGGAAAACAAAAGGACCACAAACAGCCAAGCAATCTTGAGAAAGAAGAACAAAACTGTAAGGTATCATGCTCCCTGATGTCAAACTATATTACATAACTATAGTAATCAAAAGAATATAGTAGTGGCACAAAAACAGACACCTATATTGATGAAACAGAATAGAGAGGCCAGAAATAAACCCATGCACACAGAGTCAATTAATCTATGACAAAGGAGGCAAAAATATACAATGGCAGAAAAGTCTCTTCAATAAGTGGTGTTGGGAAAACTGGACAGCTACGTGTAAAAGAATGAAACTAGACCATATTCACACACCGTATACAAAAGTAAACTCAAAATGGATTAAAGACTTAAATGTAAGACATGAAACCATTAAACTCCTAGAAGAAAACACAGGCAGTATGCCCTTTGACATAAGTCTTATCAATATTGTTTTAGATGTCTCCTCAGGCAAGGGCAACAAAAGCAAAAATAAATAAATGGGACCCCATCAAAGTAAAAAAAAGGCAACCTACTGAATGGGAGAAGATATTTGCAAATGATATGGTGATATCCAAAATGTATAAACAACATATACAACTCAACACCAAAAAATCAAACAACCCAATTAAAAATGGGCAGAAGAACTGAATAAACATTTTTCCAAAGAGGAAATGCAGATGGTCAACAGGCACACTAAAAGATGCTTAACACTGCTAATCATCAGGGAAATGCAAATCAAAATCAAAATGAGATATCATCTCACACCTGACAGAATGGCTATCATCAAAAATAACACAAATAACAAATGTTGGCAAGGATGTGGAGAAAAGGGAGCCCTCATGCACCATTGGTGGGAAAGCAAATTGGAACATTCATTATGGAAAATGGCATGGAAGTTCTTCTAAAAATTAAAATAGAACCACCATACCTCCCACCAATTCCACTTCTGGGTATTTTTTCCTAAGAAAACAGAAACACTAATTCAAAAACATATATGCATATGTATATATGTATATATATGTGTATATATATATATATATATATATATATATATATATATATATATATAAAATGGAACACTACTCAACCATAAAAAGAATGGACTCTTGCCATTTTCAACAGCATGGATGGATCTATAGGGTATTTTGCTAAGTGAAATAAGTCAGTTGCAGAAAGACAAATACCATTAAGTTTCACTTATATATGGAATCTAAAAAAAAAAAAAAGAACAAACATAACAAAACAGAAATGAATCAGAGACTGAGAGAACAAACAGGTAGTTGCCAGAGAGGAAGGGAGAGGAATGGGAGAATGATTGAAATATGTCTGTGAGATTAAGTGGTACAAGCTTTCAGCTGCAAAACAAATGTGCCATGGGAATAAAATGTATAGCATGGGGATTATGGCCAACAAAATTGTAATAACTTTGTAAAAAATGTTGTTTGAATTTAGCTTTGTCTGTATTGATTCTTTATTTTAATATACAGTAACATTTTCAGAAACGCAAGCAGTTTGTACAGAATGGGAAACTTGAACTTGGGTTTTTTTGCAACTCTACAATAAGTTGTTCATTTTTGGGAAATTATATCAGCAATGACTACACTGTTCCTGATATTTCAGTTACCTACCAATTCAATATCTTTGTAATAGTCTATGTCACTGATTATGATGCATTATTGTGCGTTCTCGTGTAGTGGTTTTTCAGGGCATACTTATTGAAATGCATATTACTTTAAGTTATTTTTTGGTTTTTCCTTTATGTTAGTTTAGTATACTACATTAGTACTTCAAAATTATTTTATATGTTATATTATATTTTTTCTATAAATTTTATTTCAGAAGAGTGAAGTGAGCATTAAAAAAGGCTTGTTATAAAAATGGAATTTCAGTTTGATAGAGTTGAAAATCACTTAGTTTATGGTAAAGGCTTAAACTGGGCCAATAGTGGTATAACTGTAAGAGAGAGGTTTGAGTGAAATGTATTACACAGAATTAGTCCAATTGCTAATTTTTAGGTTGAGGGACAGTAGATGTTGTTAAAGCCCATCCACACCCCACTAACCTACATCTGAAAATTCATTTTCAGTACTGTAGATATTTTATATACACTGTCACTCCTGTCTTTTAGTTCCTCTATGAGCAATTTCTCTAGCTCTTAAAAAAAATCAGTCCAAAATAAAGAAGGATTTGGTGGATAAATACTTAAGCTTTTTCATCCCTCAGTGAGACAATTCTGAGACACATTTTACCCAAATGTAGAGGGTCCTCAGTTGCACACAATGTAACCTGCTCTGAAGTTCACACTTTACTGGCTTTTCTCCCATCCCTGTATACCTGTCCCATATCCCACTCCTTCTCTCTATGATTATTTCCAAATACAATATCTCCACTCAAATTTTTTCTCAGGTCTATTTGTGATGGGAGTGGTGAAACCCAAGCTTAGACAAAGAAGAAACATATAAATAAATTTAAACTTTGTAATTGCTATTCTACTGCCTGGACAAAATTTCCCTCAGACATTTTCATGGCTTGCTCTCTTTCTTCTTCAAGCTTTGGCTCCAATGGCACTCTGTTAGTGAGGGTTTCCCTGATATCCTATTTAATATAACATGCACCCACAACAAGCACTTCTTATAATCCTTCCATGTTGTATTTGAGTTTTCTAGAGGATACAAGAGTGCATATTTTTAGGTGAAAGTTGATTTATAACCTCTTGCCTGGTAGATAGGTCCAGGCAGGGAGAAAGATGTAGGAATCACCAGATTGCTGATGGATAAGACTGCACAGGAAGATGAGCAAAGTGGGAGGGTTTTGTAAAATATAAGGATTTCCTACATCAGGAAAGATTTTAGACAATAAAAGGTCACAATTTACACATCAGATTCTCTCCAGGAAAGAGAAAAAACACTCACATGAGCATTTTAATGTTTAGCCAATCTAAATTTATATTATAACCTAAACTTACAAGTGGTTTCTGTCTCAGGCTTCTATTAAAGATATAACTTGCTTTTATGTAGTTTTAGTTACTCAAAAGAAACTTCATTTAATTTCTGTCACCATGGAGTAAATTTACAGTCACATTAGCATCAGACTATTCAACTAAAAATACTAGTATTCATTTCTCATAACTAAAATGAATTTTCAACTGTTGTCATTAAAGAAAAGTTATCTTCAATACTTATTCATTTTTAAGATTTCTTCCTAATCACTTTTGAAGATAAGCCTGCTGTGAATAGGCTCCCCTTAATGCCTCCTTCTAGAATATCAAAATATACTTCCTTATAGATGTTTTTACTTTAAATATGCACATTGAATAAAAACTGGCTTTTGATTGTACTTCCAAAGGTTAAATTCATCATATAAATGTAAGTATTAAGCTTTAGAAATAAACTCATAACTAAATTCTCAAAGTTTACAGTGACTACACCTTGGTTTATAAAGAGAATTTCTTAATGCAAAACTGTGAATGATAATAAAATTTTTAGACATTAGTCCAAAAACATGTAAAACAAAAATGTACTAATTCAAATGAAAGACAATTTTTCTGTAATAGATTATTGCAAAAGAGACAATAAAGTATTATGTAGTGTGATGGTTAACTTTATGTATCAATTTAACCAGGTCATAGGGTGCTCAGATATTTGGTTAAACATTATTCTGGGTGTGTCTCTACGGGTGTTTCTAGAAGAAATTAACATTTAAATCAGTAGTCTGAGTAAAGCAGATTGCCCTAGCCAATGAGGGCAGGTCTACCCAATTCACTGAATGCCTGAATAGAACATAAAAGGCTGAGTAAGGGAGAATTAACTCACTCGGCCTGATTATCTTTAAGCTGGGCCAGTGGTCTTCTCCTGCCTTCAGACTCAGACTCAGACTTGAACTTAAATTTTTAAATGTGCTAATTTCTTTTTAAACTGAAAATTACAGGCAGTGGGAAGATAAAAATTATTTACACATTGTCTCAACATCTGGGGATAAATAATGTTAGTGTTATTATATTTCTAGTCTATTTTGTGACTTGGTATATTCTATAAGAACACAAGTGCATCTACAAGAAAAACTTTTGGCGTTGGAGATACAAAGAGGCATTCCATAGAATCATTTTGCTAGAGAGACAGTAAAGCTTCCAAAGCGTTTGGAATACATATAGGAGACTATTATTTTGTGTCAACTTGCCTGGGCTAAGGGATGCCCAGAGAACTGAGACGAACATTTTCTCCTGCCCTCAGACATTGGTGGCACTTGTGATACTTGGGCTTTCAGACTCAGATAGGGTCTTATACCACCAATACCTCAATTCACAGGCTTTTGGACACTGACTGATTTACAACATCAGATTTCCTGATTCACCAGCTTACAGATGGCAGATTATGGCACTTCTTATTTTCCATAATCCCATGAATCAATTCCTATAAACATCTCCTCTCACATATATCTATATATCACCTATTGTTTCCTATACATAGTAAACTGTAAAGTTTCAACAAATATTGCTAGAACAAACAAATTCAGCAAATGGTAGCAGACACAAAGTTTAGACACAAAAAACAGTTCTGTTTCTATGCACTAACAATTAACAATCTGGAAATAAAATTAAGAAAACAATTCTATTTACAATAGCATCAAAAAAAAATAAAAACCCCAAAAAAACTTAGCTAAGGAGGTAAAAGCCTTGTGCAGTGAAGACTACAAAACATTGCTGAAAAAATTAAAGACATACATAAATGGAAACACATCCCATATTCAAAGATTGGAAAATTTAATATTGTTAATACTGTTAAGATGTCAATCTTATTCAAAGTGATCTATAGATTTAATGTAATCACTATCAAAACTCCAAAGAAGTATTTTTGGAAAAATAGAGATACCATTCTGGAATTCATATAAAAACTCAAGGGATGCTGAATAGTCAAAACAATCTTGAAAACAAAAACAAAGCTGGAGGTCTCATATTTTCTGATTTCAAACTATATTATAAAGTATAGTAATCAAAACACTATGATACAAGCATAAAGACAGACATGTAGACCAATGGAATAGGATAGTGAGCCCAGAAATAAAACCTCACAAATAAGGTAAAATTATTTTCGATGAGTGCCAAAATCATTCACTGGGGGAAAGGGCAGTCTTTTCAACAAATGGTGCTGAAAAAACTGATATACGTATGCAAAAGAATGAAGTTGGACACTTACCTAACATCATGTACAAAAATTAACTTCAAATGGATCAAATACCTAAATGTAAGGGGTAAAACTATAAAACTTTTATAAAATATTGGGCAAAATTTTCACTACATTGGATTTGGGAGTGATTTCCTAGTTGTGACACCAAAGACTGAGGCAACAAAAGAAGAAACAGAAAAATTAGGCTTCATGGAAAAGAAAAAAAATGTGCATGAAAAGATACTATCAGCAAAATAAAAATGAATGGGAGAAAATATTTGCAAATCATATATCTGATTATGGATATAACACAGAATGTATAGAGAAATCCTAAAACTCAACAATAATAAAACAAACAACTGATTCCAAAAATGGGCAGAGAATATAATAAACATAACTCCAAAGATTTTTGGATGGCCAATAAGCACATGAAAAGATGCTCAAAATTCTTAATCATTAGGAAAATGCAAATCAAAGCTGCAATGATACCACCTTAGACCCATTAGGATGGCTATTATCAAAAAACAAAAATCCAGAAAATAACAAGTGTTGGAAGACAGAGAGAAATAGGAACCTTTTTCACTGTTGATGGGAATGTAAATATTATAGCTGTTGTGGAAAACAGTTTGAAGTTTCCTCAAAAAAATTAAAAATAGAATAATCACATGATTCAATGTTTCCATTTCTGTGTATATACCCCAAAGAATTAAGAACAGGGTCTTGGATAGATATATGCCACTTCATTTTTATAGCAGCATTATTCACAACAGCTAAAACATGGAATCAAGCCAAATGTTTATGGACAGGTGAACGGATAAGTAAAATGAAACACACACATATATATGTGTATATATGTATATATGTTTAGACACACACACACACACACACACACACTGGAATACTGTTCAGCCTTAAAATGGAAGGAAATTCTAATATATGCCTCAACATGGATGAATATTGAGGACACTATACTAAGTAAAATAAATTAATCACAATAAGACAAATATTTTATAACTCCACTTATTTGAGGTATTTAGAGTAGTCAAAATCATAGGGACAAGAAAAAGAATGGTTGTTGCCAGGAAATGGGGGGAAATGGAATATTATTGTTTGAGTACAGAGTTTCAGTTTTGCAAGATGAAGGAGTTCCATTAGATGGATTGTAGTGATGCTTGCACAATATTAATGTACTTAATATCACTGAACTGTACATCTAAAAATGGCAAAAACAGTAAATTTTATGTTACATGTATTTTACCACAATTTAAAAGAAGAAATAAACGTTTAAAAAGGCTTACTCACAGTAGGGTGGAAGCATATTCTGACTAGAAATATTAACTGACTTAAAGTATAGGAAAACAGTTACGTTGGTGTTTCTGGTGCTTTTGGAACTTTGTTTTCTTTTTGGCGTTTCCAGTAATCCATTAATTTCTAATTGTGGGGTAAGTTTAATATCTATTTTGCCCAGAGAGTCTTGGTTTATCCTCAGTTATCCTTGTACCAAGTATAAATATTAATAGAATCTCTTTTAAAAATGATTTAATGATATGTTGACACTAAGTAATGGACTTTTGGGGTCATTTAAAAGGTAAAAATGAGCAAAGTTTTGCCTGATTATGTATTATATAATTTACACTGAACAGATTGTGTGCAGATTTTGTTATTCCTTTGAACTACAGAAGAACTTACACAGATCTATTTCTCTAAACTAGTGCATCTATGTATAGTTTAAACATCATACTACTTATAACTTTTAATCAAAGAAACTAACTTGTATTTCACAGAGAAAACTGGGAGAGGGTGATGTTGGTAATTGTGCATGATCATACAGCAGCCTTTTACAGCAAATTTGCAGAGCTCATGAAAACATAACACAGCTGTCTACAGTCATACACATCATTTATAGTTCTCAAAGGGACAGAAATGAATGTTCAGGATAGACCTAAAGATATAGTTTTTCTGCAGCATATAAGAATAAAAGGTGGAAGTATATAAAATTCAATTAGGCTTAGTAATCAATGTAGCATTCTCTTACTTAGAAATGTTCTAGATATCTTATGAGTATCCATTAACTCAACCTACTATCAGGCCAAGTATGCAAGTTACCTAAAGTTTTTTGAAATTATCTTCTGACACACTATAAAATACAACTATTATTGAAATAGTTTGTCAGAATAATGATTCAATTTGGTTTAAAATTTTATATTTTCATAATTATAAGTAGAGGCAATTCTAGCCTATTTAATCAGTAAATCTGTGTAAGTTTAGGGAGAAATACCTAAGTAGAATAAAAATGTATGTGTATATTATATTTAATACTGATAAATCAGAAAACGCATAGCTGTTTTCATTAAACCAAAAATATTAAACTAATCTTGGAACCAAGCAGAACCCTGCCTGCCCCACTGCCTCCCAAATACAAAGGCCCCTCCATGTTTCCTGCCTCTTGTTTTTAGAGAAGCTGAAGTCTCCTAGGTCTTCCTGAGTCATAAAGGAGCAGGCTCAAGCAGCTAATGATTAGGACTATAGAGTCACAGACAGTGTCTGATGCACATTCCTGAGTTGTTTTACATACACTGTAACTGCTACCAGAGGGGAAAGGCTGACTGCATGGTGACCAGCCTGCAGCCATGACATAAACTGCTCTATTTTGAGCAGTACTGAGTCTATGACTAACACAGTTCCAAGAACTGGCCTTAAGAGAATGGGATTAACACTATTGCTCAAAATAAACTATATCTTTGTGGGCACCAAAATAATTGTAGTTTGTTCTACCCATATATGTAAACAGGCAACTATAACTGTCAGCAAAGAGATGCTACAGACTCCTGTTGACATCTTCCACTCTAATATGGCGCCCTACGTCAGCATGAAGAAGTTACAGAAGATGGACCTTTGCCCATGATCCCATAAAAAAGGAATGATGTTCTGACAAGTGGGGATTTGTAAGCCCCTTCTGACAGGGAAGAGCTCTCTGCAGCAGGCCGCTTTGTTTTGTCACAAACCTTAAAACCAGGCACCCCCATGCTCTACTCATCTCTGGCCCTAGCACACTTTTTAAATCTTTTGACCAATACCTTGCCTAATTTTTTTTGTTGGTTCTTTCCATACATCCAAGAAGTAGAAATGAAGAATAAGTAATTAACAGAAGACCAGATCTCTTTCCTAATTTCCCCTTCATTAATTTCACAAACTGTGCGAACAAGATAGCATCTAAAGAAAAATCACAAGAAGTTGACAAGCCGGCACACAAGCCTGCAAACAGTGGGGGATGGTGATGACTCTGACCCCCATTTTAATGATTAACTGAGGTTACTTCCCTTTTTCCCTTTAAAAACTTTCATGGCCAAGCAGAATCTTCGGAGATGGTTTCTGGGGGACACTGAGTACACCATCTCTCCAGATTGCCAGAATTCAGATTAAAAGCAATTTTCTTTCTACCAACATTTGTCTCTCTCACTTGAGTACTGATTTTTTGAGCAGCGAGCAGCCGAATTTGATTAGGTAACACTCTCACCTATCAAAGATTTACCTTAATTATGTGAACTTGAATTCTTAAAAATTTCCAAATTGGTTACTTAAAGGATACTTTTAAAATCTCAGAATTCAAATTCTCAGAAGTTAGTTCAGTTTTCTTATTTTCTATAAAAGAAATTGAGAATATTGTATTTATGTAAGGTCTATATGTCTATCTCTAATCCAATCAGAATATAGTTTTTTTATGAGATTCTACAATCTAATTTGGTATTACAATCTGGCGGGAGGAAATATTACATGCTCAATGAGTGGTAAAGACTTCTCTGAATTACAAACACAAAAATGTACATACAGACACATATCAGAGCTTATAAACTCAATTCTAAAATCCCATCCCTGGATCAGGAGTAAACACAGATATATAAAACTCACAGGTCCATATCAAAGATCTGTTCTCTTCTCAGTGGGGACACATTCTTAATTGATTTGAGCTCAAAACAGAAAAAAAAATTGAAAAAAATAATAAGCCAGATTACCTGTTGTCTCTTATCCAATAACGCTAAGAGCTCTATAAGCCATTAATCTGTTTATAGAGATCACCAAATTCTTAGACCATAAAACCAAATTCCCAATGGGAAATAACTTATTGGCTATAAACAAACCAAAAATAAAACTCAAATCAGAAGAAACCAGCACTAAAATCAAGCCAGTACTCAAAAATAATCAAAATCAAATTCTTGCCCTGCTACACATGAGCAAGACTCAGAAGCACAAGATCAGGTGTTAAACTTCCTGTCTGGTCCCCAAGTTACAGCCAAGAAAGGAGCAAAAAAGACTCATTTTTAAAGGGAATTTAAAAATGAGTCATTGCATGAAAATTGTAAAAGAAAAAAGAATGCATTGGACAATTAAGATTATTTTAGTCAGGCTATTTTAATAGGGAGAAAGTTCATTTCTGCAGGAAAATGTCTTAGAGAAAAGGAAGTAAGCCTTAAGTTTTATAGAGGCAGTTAAACAAGGGACTCACAGGGAATGGTGGGCAATGACTATCTTAGGCATGAGGAAAGGCGGTCCCTGCAGTTAACTGTTTCCAAAGATAAAGTGATGAGGAATTTTATAGCCATCACTGCTTTCCAGGTGTACAGGGATCAGGCAAAGTTCAACATTGTTAAGAATATGTATTGTTCTCCATCCTCGCTCCTTGGCAAGGAAATTCTCAGGGCAGTGACCAAGATGGTCTTAAAGTTCCTCTCAGCTGGACTGTACTTCAGACAGGTTCGTTTCTGGACATGGTCCTGACATTCCTTTTCCCAGAGTATTTACCTTGAAAATTTATAACTGCAAACTTTTCTTCTGCCTCTCTTCAATGCATGTAAAACTCCATAGAAGCCTCTTGACCACTTGAGGACCCAGGGAATGTCTTTCTCAAGGACCTGAGAACCATCTCTTTGAAATGTACACATCAAAGTAGATAGGGCCCCAGTCTCCCAGTCCCTATGGGAGGTAGGAGCCAGTGGGCAACCATAAGCAAACAAATGGCCTAATCACAGAGAAAAACATTTGCAAACTCAGGAATAACTTCTATTAATTCCCATTAACTCACAAATAACATCCCATTGATTTACCTTCTCCCTAAAGTCCCCCTCCAGTACTTCTCCAAAAGACCAACCCAGCAATGAAAATCCCTCCAGCTCTTTTTTTTCCCCCCAGCAGAATTGAGTTCAAGTCTCTCTTCTCTATTGAAATAAACTTGAATAAACTATTTGCCTGTTGTAATCTTTGCTTTGACAGAAGTAAATGAGGCAGTCATAAGGCTCACACTTCTTGTTTCTCATCTCTCAAGTATCACTGTCATTCCTTGCCTGAAGTACTAAATCTTGGCTGGAAGCAGAAATATGTCACACAGATTAGTTTCAATTATTAAGAGAAAACAATTGTCAACTGAGAGCAATAACACTGAATTAAGCTGGAAGCTCATTGGCTAGATTCTCAATCACATATTGAACAGATTGAAAAGATTCATTCCAAAAGCATAAGAAAACTTAATAATTGAAAATAATATAAAATGCTTAGGGTTTTTTTGTTGTTGTTCAGACAATCACACTAATGTTAAATCCATGAAGGAAAGAAACGCTTTTCTTCCTCAGTCCTCTGACTGTATCAAGTTCTCTCTGCTTTTATGTATAGCTCCAAGCCAATGTCTCAGTCTGAAAGTTTTCAATTCCTCAAGTGATTGTCTTTAACTTGCTTTTAAGATTTCACTGTCAAAGGAGTTTGAGATCACGTACAGCTTTGTCCGCAGTAATTCAAGTTGGAAATAATTAGAAAAAGAGAACTAGAACTTTGGAACATCAAAGGACACAAAGCTGAGATGACAGATCAGGAGCACAGGTAGAGATAAAAGGCAGATGAGACAAAGCCAACCCCTTCAGAACTATTTGCAGCATTCTCAAAAAGAAACAGAGCTAAAACCTGTGAGACACTGAAGGACTGAAGTTAAAATGATTTACCCTATTCTAATAGATAAGTTTGTGCATAAAATTGTCATGGGTGGAGTAAGGTTAAATTGTGTATTTATACAATTGAATGGGAAATGTGGAGTAAGAACTTCTCTGGTAGGTAAAGATTTGTTTGAATATAGGTTTGAATAATACGATGAATTTAAAAAGAAGTCTCAGTGCAAAGAAGAGAAAAATGTTACACTATCCTTTGAAATTGGCATTTTTAAACAGTAACACATTTTGAAAAGAAATTGACACTAATTAATGAGCCTTATAAGTCACAACTTGGTATTTGATAATACATAAAATTATACCAAATTTTTCATGAGTTTATTTTAATCTCTTTTTCTCATTAGGTTTTTAAGATCTTTAGTCATAATATTTGTGTATATGTGGGACCAAGAGAAGATACTGTGTTTGTGTACGTATGTTTTAATGGTCTCTTTCTCTAAAACATGAGCTTGTTGGGAACAGGACAAATTATTAATCATCTGTCTATTTCCAATGGCTAACCCAGAAATACAATTGAATTTCAGTTGAATCAAAATTGTAGACTTAAAAATGTGCACATACATGTTCAACACGACATCAATGAAAGCCAAAAACAACAAAATTAAAGCTTCTATGGGAGAGTTTTCATATTTTAGAGCATCTATTAAAGGTATATAATACAGATGGTGAAATTAGCCTTATGAAAACTATTCAGTAACATGGCTAACTATCTTATAATATTAGGCAAAGAAATGTGATGAAATATTACAAATAACTTATGATTTCAAAAGATTTTTTAAAATATGTATGTAAAACTAAGTGAAGGAAATCACACAACTTTACAATGGTAGCATTTTTGGAAGCATCCAAGATGTATATTTTGCTATTATTTTATTCAATTTTCTTTAAATTGTTTTTAATAATTCCTTGAATCATGTCTGAGAACATATGTGTTACCACTAGGGAATTAAAATCATACTATCAAAGGGATGAAAAGCAGCAAAAAATATATATGATAGTATCCCAACAGTAGTAGGAAAACTAAACTCAGCCAGCAGATTATTGAATTGAAAATCAAAGTTGCACAGTATAAAAATACAGCAGGGACAACATAACAAGCTTAATCCATTTTGCCTATATATTTCAATGTCTTTGTAAAATAATACTGGCCAAACACTCTGGGAAATGTACTCTATTTCTCAAATGTACACATGTACAAAAGGCCTTTAGTTGTCATTTTGGTTTTAGAGTAAATAGAATGTATGGGCTATTGAAAGACTGAAACAGTTCAGTGAACAACAATAAATTATAACTTGTAAAGGATACCTAGGGGCCACAGATAACATTTCATGGTAATTTTTAGCTGTCTTTTTTCAATATTCTCCAACAACTACAGATTAGTGCTGGGCTTAGACATCAAGTACTTGATAAAGCACAATTCCTGTCCTTTATTTTGGCTGACTCTATTAACAACCTCATCACACATTTTTCCTATAATAATTTCTGATAAAATATTCTCCTTCATTATCTTCTTTATCCCAATCTATAGCTATGTTTCCATTTAGGAAGGACAAAGCATTATCACTCTCTGATTTTTCTTTTTTACCAGAAAACATGGAATTTTCTTTTACTTTTGGGAACTAGGCTTTGTCCCTATGCTAATAAAAAGGATATTTAATAAAAATTATACACTTTTAATATCTGGTTGAGAAAATACCCAGTGTACCTTCTCAATTTTATGCTTTCAATACTTTGTTTTGAGACTGTATAGACTTACCCTGATTTCCACGCTTTTGTGAAGAGTCACACAAGACCTGTTTAGCTTTGCAAAAGATTACAAAGAAGCAACAAACATTTACTTCCTTTACGTTTTAGGTTTTGTGTATGCGTGTGTATGTGTGTGTATTTCCTTATTGTTTGTTGAAAATATGATATGTAGTGACTGAGTCATAGCCATCTGCATCTCTGGGAACTGAAATCTAACATCAACCACTATGTTCATATCAACCAAAAAACAATCTAATATTAAACCAGCAACTTAAGTGGATCAAATAAGAATTGATGCAGGATAATCCATTTGAAAATTAGCATTATGCCTTATGCAATATTTTAAAATTAAATAATAAACATATTAAACACGTACCTTATGATTCTCATATGTAATTCTTGAATCACTGAAAGGCATCTTTTCAAATGTGAAGTAAACATTTTTGGTGTACAGTTTTGTTCTTTGTTTTTTGTTGTTTTTATCAAGAAGAAGACCCCATTACTTAATTTCTTTAAAGGGACTCAAATCTTAATGAAACTTCTCACTAGTTAAAAATATATACTTTTATATAAATTTTAACTCATATGGTTTATATGCAATCTCAAAATATTTTTAAAGAGGAAATTCATGACAGACACATATAAGTGAACATAGGTCAGCAATTTCATTTTACTTATTAATTATTGAGGAAATCAGAAAGAACTTTTTAAAAATGTTTCAGAGGAGGATACAAATGACAGACACATTTATAGGCAATCAGGACTGCAAAACTGACTTATTCCACAATAATGTTAATAAATTCTTTCTAGAGCTAGAAAACAGTTCATTTGTATTTTGTGGAAATAAACAAAGACCAAATTATTTACACTGGTCTGTGAGGCAGGCTTGAACAACAGGATTATAAGGCATATGCCTGTGTTCTACACTGTGATTCTCCTTCTTATGACAAGAACACTTTTAGACTGCATAACACAAAACAGTTAACAAGGACAGCAAAGAGAGATGAGAAAGAATGGCCTGATTCCAACAAGGATGCCAAACAAATAGGAACCAATAATAAAATCCAAGTACCAAACCAAATAATAAATAGCCCAGGAACTCAACATAAAGAGAATGAAAAAAATGGACTTCAGATCCCCATGCTGACTTACTACATCTTCACAGACTAGACAACCTGTAAGTAGCAAGGCACAAGGGACCCCTGTGGGTACTGTACCTGGTCGAAGGCTGGGACCTGCGATGAAGGGCAGTGCAGACTGGTAGGCTTTAGTGGGACTTCCACTGTATCTGTGAAAATAAACAAAGGCCAACCAAATAAGAACAAGCAAAGGCTATTTATTAGAGCTTGCTATAGCAAGAAAGTCAGCCACTGTCACTTGTGTTTGGTACAGACTCAAAATCAGGCAGAGCAGTGGAAAAGATTTATAATGAACAAAAAGAGAAAGCTTTAGGTGTGCCTTGATTGGAGATCATTGGTATGGGGAAGCTATCAGCAGGCTAACTAGAAGGGGGGCATCCTATATGATTGGTTAGGGATGCATATTTGGGCTTTCTCTGATTGGCCGTAAGTTGGAAACTGGTTCAGAAATCAGGGAAATGTTCAGTTATTAATCAAGCCCTGGCCATGTTGAGCTGATTGCTATAGAAGTTATTGTTTGACTTCCTGGATTGTTACTAGAGACAGCAGTCTGATTTCTCACGAACCTTATATACAAGACTTAGAGGAGCCTAGCTTCCTGCTAGGTTGTTTAACATAGGGATTGGTTTCCAAAGATATTAATAAATATTAACATCTACCATTTATTTATTTAAGTAATTAAAACTCTATTAAAAGGTATCTAAAATATTTTTGTTCACTTAAAAATCTATCCTAAATTTTTATGAGAGTAAATATGGATTTAATATACCTAACCTATATGTGTATGTAGTAAGACCATATATAATACATACTTATCCTATATGTGTTCATATATGTGTGTATGCGTACATACATATGTGTGTATATATACATTTTTAGCCATTAAAATTGCCACTTTTTATTTCCCACCATAGATTTCAAACAGAAAATCAGCATGTAAAGTTAAATTTCATGTTCTTACTAAGTGATTTATTCTTTCCTTTGATCCAAATACTTAGTACACATATCTTCAAACTGACAGTCTGAATTTGGGAGAGACAATGGGAAAAGATTTGAACTCTACCAGCTGGGTAATAGTAGTTGTTGATATTTTTCATCAATGTAACAATTAAAGGTATTCATATAATGTCAAATAATTTTCTTTACAATTTTATATTTTCTATTATTTGTTTTTATACTGGAATTCTAAGAGTATAATGTGTTCCACTGAGATTCAGGAAAAAAAAAATGTGGCAGTGGATATTAGGTAATGATAATGAAAGCTCCCATTTATGAAAAGCCATACCCTGTGCTTGTAACTATTCTAAATGTATTTCATTAGCTGATTTCATCCTCACAAAAACAGTAAGAATTATTATCATCTTTCCTGCTTTACAGATAATAAGATGACTAAGAGTTGTAGATTCTGTTAAGGTCCTTGGAATTATCTCTGAAATGTAGTCATAGAAAGAGATAGCACCTCTATCTCCCAGGCTCTGAGGGACGGTATGAGTCTAATTTCAGTGGGCACAAATTAGCAAACATAGATGGCTTGATCACAAAGAGAAACATTTGCAAACTCAGGAATAACTCACATAATGCTTGGCACATCCATTGATCAACCTTACCCCCACTCCTTTCTGAATGTCCTCCAGTGGTTTTTCACTAGCTTACCCAGTGCTTAAGTCCCCAGCCTACTCCCAGCCTTTTTGCTCCCACAGTGAGGCTGGGTTCTGTTTCACTCCCCTACTGCAGTAGTATAAGAATAAATTCAACTTCTTTTTCCTCCTCTTGTCAGGTGCCATTTTTTCTTAATACCTAGAAGGTATTTTAATGTGATGTTTACCTATAAAACAGCTTCAATACAAAGGCTTCTGCCTAATTACTAGTAAATTATGTGAAATACATTTTGAAAAACAGGTACATCTGCTGTGAGGATCATTGTTTACAGTCTGGAGCTTCAAGTTAGATATATAAGAATAGGAGTTGTCTTTTCAGCACATTGTGTTATTGCATTTTTAGGACCCTCTTCTGCAGTAACAAGCTCTAAGGTGTTTTCTAGAGTAATAAAATATTTAATAAAAGTAAGAAAAAGAGGCACAGGAGACCTTAGCAGCTCTTTTGCCCTTTGAAATACATTACTTGCCTGAAAGCTATTAGCTTAATACTCCCTTCTAGTAAAAACTATAATTCATCCTCTAAAAGCAAAGAGATTTCACTAGACCTATAAAACTTCTCTTCATTCATTCAAGGTCCTAGACCTGACCTAATATAAAATCATCTCTTTGCATGCATACGGTGATAATGTGAGGGACAAGATATTACAGTAATGTCATTTTCCCTATCAACTAACAATCAACAAATCTTCAGTGCTAAAAGGACAGTGGTAACTTGGTCAATTACCTCCCAATTCTGTGCACTGAGGTGAAGAAATCTTAGATGAGCCTGCCACTGACCTTATGAGGTTACTCTCCCATGAATTGTTAATGATTATCTTCAGAGAGTGATAGTATCCCTGGGTCATCCATTTCATTTTTCTTAAATAAGAGCTAAAGTTCATGGGCTGGACAAACTCTGCCACCAAAGGAAGCTCTCCAAAATGAAGAGACATTATTAAAGCCATGCTTGTGTACAGCAGTTAATTTTTCTTTTAACATTCTGTATTTTCACAGGTCCTTTTTGATATTGCATAAGAACCCAGAAAAAAATGTCTAAATATTGTCTCTTTTTGAAGAAGAATATATTGTCATACTACAAAACCAAATTATGGAATGAAAACAAGGAAATAATCCCAAGAATGAACTATGAATATTTACTCTGACTTTTCAAAACAATTGATAAATTTTATGATGTTAAGAATTTTTTAATGTGCTGACACTTGTTTAAAATGCCTATTGACTTATAAATAATTATCTTAAAAGTCATAGTAGGTTGGTTGAGTTTTACCTTTTGAAAATTTGATGATTGTTAAATGCAGCAATGATAACAATGTATTAAGCATCTACTATATGCCAGTAGTCAAGCATGCATTATCTAATTTAATATTCAAGGACCTTATGAGGTATTCACTATTATTATTCATCTTTTACATATAAAGAAAAAGTCAGAGTAGATTTATATAATGTAGCAGAGCTAGTGAGTAGTGAGCAGCAGAGCTAGAGTTTGGAACTGATCCATCTGCATCCAATAACAACAGTGCTTCATGCTTCTCAGGGAAAAAAATTCTTCCATAGAATTTCTATTTAATTTTAAAGAAATGAATACTGTCATTTCTTTTATCTCCTTCTTTGTGTGACATTCCAATCAGTGATACTAGTTTGGGTCTTTGGCTTTCCCATTAGTCCTGCTAATTTGAAATGTTTTTACAGTGGAAATATAGGCTTAAATCATCTTTATTACAGATGATCTGTATCATCTATATCATGTTGATTCCTATGACATTTTTGATGAAGTATGCAATCCAAGCTCTTTTATAGAAATGGCTAAGTATTCACCCACTGTTTGATATTAAAAACCTAGCAATGATCAGAATGGGAGGATGACATGTCTGGTCCTATTCCAAACAAGTCTGAAGCAATATATCTAACCCAGAAATTCCCAAGTGATGAATGATTTTTCTCATGATGAATCTATATTTGTAAAAGAATTATTTATGATGCTGTCATCAGCATCATAAATAGGGACACATTTTCCCTGCAGGAGAAACTCAGACATAAATATGGCCAGAGGAGACCTAAGGGGATAACCATACAAGCAGTCAATTATAAAGGAAGCTTGATATGGGGTGATGGGATCAGTAAGATAGCTTCTGCTACAGAGGTCAGCATAATGTGATCTCCTGGTAACAGTTCTGAGTTGCAACTGAAGGTGGGCAGTTTAAGAGCTCCCAACTAGGAGGTATTAATAGGATAATGATGTAATTTATCATCCTAATTGAGATACTTGTCATATTTAAATAAATCCCTATGAATAATTAGGCTGGAATAACAGAGACAAACTGACACTCAAAGGGACAAACCAGGGCATACTATCTCCTCAAATCTTTGAATCTGAAGTCATAGAACAATGAGTATAAATTTCAGCTCTAATATAACTCCCTGCAAACTTTGAAAAATTACTTAGTCATTCTGCATTTGATTCCTCAGGCACACAATGATAGAAACTATTCCCAGGCGTTGTTTTTGCTGGTTAAATGTGTTAAATGTTCACACAAGTGCCTAGCCCTAAGACCTGGCCAGTAACTGAAGCCTCAATGTGTACAGACCTTTATTCCAGTTTTAACGAAGTAGACTTTGAAGCCTGAAGGCCTAGGTTTTACTACCTGCTCTGCTAAATACTAGCTGTATAACCTTGGATAACAATGCTGCCCCAGTTTCCTTATGAGTAAAATTGGAATAGAGTAGTATGATTTAACTTAGAGCATTATTATGGGGATTAAATAAGTATACACACACATTTAATAAAGTATGTTATCAATATTTAACATTAAATTATTGTTATTATTATTAGTTGAGATTCTTTACAATATTTTTAGTACATTGGCACACGGTCTTCTTTTTGTATTTTGGTTACAAGAAGAGAAGAAGGAATAAAAAAAGGAAGAAAGTAAAATTGTCATAAAATATGAAAAGCATTAATTAATCATATTTTTAAACTACGTGTATATTTAGCAAGACAACTAGATAATTATCTCTCTTCTGACGTTCTTGAAAAGAGATACCAAAAAGAGTTTGGCTTTTTTTATATATCTTCACAAATTTCAAATTATTATTTATGCAAAATTATTTCAAACTGTGAAAATATGGGAAGTTTAGGGTGACATATCTAAAAACCCTAATTTTTGTTTTGAAATATCGTGTAATTCTTTTTTAGCTTGATTTTTATTTCTCTTGACAAACTGACTTAATATACAGATATTTCCTCACTTTTGATACACATTTAGCAAAGGAAAGTTATCCATGAATAGTGAGCCCTCCTTATATCATCTCAGATTTGAAAAATCTTAAACTCTTTACAGAAAAAAAATTACTGAAAGAAATGTGGATACTGTTCACTATAAACAACTATGTAAGTGACTAACTTAAAAACTCATCAGTAATTAAAACCAAAGGTAAAATGCAAATCATAAGAATTGTCAGGTAAGCACATGAAAATGTGCCCAACTTCACTGCACTTCATATAAATGAAAATAAAAAGATAATCTGGTGCCAAAATTCCTGCCAAGGACAGGAATTTTAGCTGTTTTGTTCATTACCAAATTCTCAAAACCTAAACTAAGATCTAGCATATAGAGGCAGGCACAAACATTTGTTAAATAAGTAAATTTTTACCCAACAAACATGCAAAAACTTACATTTTGATAATATTAAATGTTAGCAGAAATATATATTTGGTGGGAGTATAAATTCATATAATTGCATTGATAGAAAGTCTTGTAGCCATTACAATTAAAACTGTATGCCATCTATTGAAAAAATACATTTAATAATCACTATTCTAAAGCTTAACTTGCTCACCATCACAAAGATATTTGGTTGATACATTGTTTATTAAATGCAAAATAACTTGACAATTATGATTTCCAAGTGGTAAGTGCTTTTGCAGTTTTAACATTACATCGAGCTATCTAATTTTAAAAAATTTATGAGCACTGTAATAAAATACTTAGTAAAAGGGTTTATTTTGTTATGGAATGAATCATGAATTAGAACAATTATGACACTCATTCATGAGGTTGTGAATTTTTTTCAGGATCAAGCTTTTTAGAGACAAAAATTTATAATAGAAGGTGTTACCCATTCTATCAATTATGCTCCCTCTTCAAACTAAACCTAAACAGTAATGCAAATCATGTCTTAATCACTCTTAAATTAAAGCATCTACTGCCACCTCAAAGAGAGTTACAAGGAAAATGTAATATCCTTTATGGAAGTACTTAATTTAAGGTAGAGAGCTATATTCCTCTCCCTGTTATAAGGCAGGTTTTTCACTGGGTGAGGCATGTAGGGGGTGATTTTTCCCAGGAATTTCTTCCAACTTTTCAGATTAGATATAACAATTTTCTGAATTAAGACATATATACAATTAAACTGTGATTATCTGTACCATCTGCAATTTGCTATGTAAGTTATGGTAGAATATGTTTACAGCTATGGACACATAACCCAACTGAAATCAACATCTGTTTTAGGTTTACAAATGAAGCATATGATTCCCTTTTGAAAGATTTGCTCATTAAAAGCTTTGCCTCAGAAGAGGACAAGACCCCATGGTGAGGCCCGCTGGGGCAGCCAGTCTGAAATGATGGTTCTGGATCCTTTGTGAGCAGGCCCTGAGCTCCCCCAGTGCTGACTCCTCTGCTGGATGGAGCTTGGAGTCTATATCTCCACCACTTCCTCAAAAACCCCCAGCCTCCTATTGCCTTGTCCCCCAACTAACGTGGCCCTGACATGTGCTAACTGCCTCCTGGCTTCAGTGACAACCAATCTCTGGCAGAGTCAGCCCTAATGCTCCATCAAGTCTCAAGTTTCTGCCCCATGCCCTTCTGTCTGTGAGTGCTCTGAAGACAGCAAGGAGCGGGATTAAAATTCATATGGAGTTTCAAGTTGTTCTTGATTGCTGGGTGTTTTTAATAAATTAAAAAATATTTTGAGTAAACGAAAATAAGAGGTTAAATAACATGTTCCTGCACAACAAATGAGTCAAAGAAAAAATTTAAAAAGAGAAATTAAAAAATATTCTGAGACAAATAAAAATGGAAGCACAATTTACCAAAACTTATGGGAATCAGCAAAAGCAGTTCTAAGAAGGAGGTTTATAATGATAAGTGTCTACATTAAGAAAAAGGGAAAGATCTCAAGTAAACAATCTAACTTTATACCTTCAAACTAAGCCCAAAGTTAGAAGAAGAAAGGAAATAACAAAGAGCAGAGCAGAATTAAATAGAGGTTAAAAGACAATAGAAAAGATAAATGAAAAGAAGAGCTTTTTTTTGAAAAGATAAACAAAATAGGCAAATTGTTATATAGACTTAACAAGAAAAAGAGTAGACATTACAAATGATACCACAGAAGCATAAGAATCGTAAAAGCCTACTATGAGCTACATACAAACAAATTAGACAACCTGTAAAAAGCAGATAAAATCCTAGAAATGTTCGACTCGCAAAGACTAAATTTTGAAGAAATAGAAATATGATCAGACTAATTACTACTTAGGAGATTGAATCAGTAATCAAAAACCTCACAAAACTGAAAGTTTAGAATCAGATTATTTCACAAGGTGATTCTAACATTTAAAGAGCTACTAACATCAATCCCTCAAATACTTCCCCAAAATTGAAGAGGAGGGAAAACTTCCAAATTCATATAGGTTACAAGACATTACCTGATACCAAAGCCAAAGACACTACAAAAAAAAAGAAAAAAAAAAACTTGCTTTAAAGACTGGGATTAACTTTTTTATTAATGTTAACACATACTGAATTTCTAAAATTTGCATCCAAAAGAGTATACTGTATTTACATGCAATGGTCAGTACAAGATAACAAATTCAGAACACAACGCCCTTAAAGACTATGGCTTCTAAATTAAATTTATTTACACATGAAATTTATAGATAAATTAATACATAATACTCTTACCTCATTCTTTCAACATGTACAATAAAACCCACTATTCCTTATTTTAAGATATATAAAATCCCTGATAAACACAGATGCAAAAATCCTAAATAAAATATTAGCAAACTGAATGCAACAATACATTAAAAAAATCATACACCTTTATCAAGTGGGATTTATGCCAGGAAAGCAAGGATGTTTTAATATTTTCAAATCAATCAATGTGATATACCATATTAACAAAATGAAGGATATAAATAATATAATTTCAATAGATTCAGAAAAAGCATTTGACAAAATTTAATATCTTTATGATAAAATCTATTCTAAAACTGGGTATAAAGAGAATGTACCTCAACATAATAAATGCTCTTATGACAAACCCACAGCTAACATCATAATCAACCTTGAAACCTGAGAATCTTTTTCTCTAAGATCAAGAAAAAGACAAGGATGCCCACTCTCACCACATTTATTCAACTAGGCAACAAAAAGAAAAAGTATCTAAATAGAAAAGAAAAAAGTAACACTATCTCTATTTGTAGATGGCAGTTTATTAAATATACAAAACCCTAAAGAGTCCACCAAAAAACTGTTAGAATAAATGAATTCAGTAAATTTGAAAGATACAAAATCAATATGAAAAAATCTGTTGCATTTCTCTATACTAACAATTAATTATCAGAAAGATAATTTTTTTAAAAAGTTGTACTTACAATTACATCAAAAAGAATAAAGTATCTGGGAGTCAATTTAACTAGAAGGTGAAAGACCTGTACACAGAAATCTATAAGACACTGATGAGAAACATCAAAGAGGACACACATATATGAAAAAATATTCCATGCTCATGGAATGGAAGTATTAATATTGTTACAATGACCATAATATTCAAAGCAGTCTACACATTCAATGTAATCCCTATCACAATTCCAAGGTCATTTTTCACAGCAATAGAACAAACAATCATAAAATTTGTATGAAACCACAAGGGACTCTGAACAGCCAAATAAATCTTGAGAGAGAAGAACAAAGCTGGAGGCATTACAATTCCTGATTTCAAACTGTAATATAAAGCTACAGTTATCCAAACAGTATGGTACTGGCATAAAAACAGACACCCAGAACAATGGAAGAGAAATGACACTCAGAGATAAATCCACACATATATGGTCAATTAATTTATGACAAAGGAGCCAAGAATATGCAATGAGGAAAGGATAGTTTCTCCAATAAATGGTGTTAGGAAAACTGGACAACCACAAGTAAAAGGACGAAAGTGGACAACTCTCTTATACCATGTATCATAATTAATTGAAAATGGGTTAAAACTTTAAATGTGATATAAAACTCCTAGTAAGCACTTTGACATTGGTCATGCATGGTGATTTTTTTTAATTTGACACCAAAAAGAAAGGTAACAAAAGCAAAATTAAACACGTGGGACTACATCAAACTAAAAAGCTTCTGTATAACTAAGGAAACCATCAACAAAATGAAAAGGCAACTTATGGAATGGGGGAAAATATTTGCAAATTATGTGTCTGATAAGGGGTTGATATCCAAAATATATTAAAGAACTCATACTACTCAATTGAAAAAGAAACAAACACTCATTAAAAATAAGCAGGTAAACTGAATAGGCAATTTTCAAAGAAGACATAGAAATGGCCAACAGGTACATGAAAAAGTGTTCAACATCACTTACATTTCCCTAATGATTAGGGAAATGTGAGTCAAAACCACAATGAGATATTTTCTATACATATTAGAATGGCTATATCAAAAAGACAAGAAATAAGAAATACTGATGAGGATGTGGAGGAGAACTCTTGTACACTGTTGGTGGGAATGTAAATTGGTGTAGCCACTATGGGAAACAGTATGAAGGTTCCTCAAAGAATTTTAAATAGATCCACCATATGATTCAGCAATCCTGCCTCTTGATACATACCCAAAGGAAATGAAATAATTATTTCTAATAGATAATCTGTACGCCTATGTTCCAAAATATGGAAATAATCTTAGTGTCTCTCAACAAATAACTGGAAATATGGAGATATCCATATCTATATCATATTTTCTCTATCTATATTATACATATAGTACACAATAGAGTGTTATTCAGCTTTAAAAAAAGAAGAAAATTCTGTCATTTGAAACTATATAGATGAAACTTGAGGGCATTGTGCTAAGTGAAATAAGCCAGGCAGAGACAGACAAATAGGACACAGTATCACTTATATGTGGAATCTAAAAAGGAAAAAAAAAAAACCTCATAGAAACAGAGAAAAGTGTTTGCCAGGTGTGGGGGGTGAAAGAAACAGGGAGAGGTTGGTAAAAGGTACGAACTTCCATTTATAAGATGAATAAAAAGTGAGGATTTAATGTAGAATATTGTAACTATACTTGATAACACTGTATTGTATAATTGAAATTTTCTAAGAAAGTAGAACCTAAATTTTCTCACACACACACTGTAAATATATATGAATGGATATGTTAACTAACTCAATGGGGGAATTCTTTCACAGTGTATACCTATATCAAATCATTATTGCATTGTACACTTTAAATATCTTATAAGTATATTTGTTAACTGTACCTGAATAAAGAAAAATAAATTTAAAATTTAAAAATAAAAAGTGAGGTCATACTTGGAAAAAAAATCACTTATTTATCTACATGTTTGAAATAATATATCTGTCCTTAAGGAAATGCTTATTCATTTATAATAATAAATCACATCAATATGAATAACTTTAAAACAAATGATAGATCAAATCAAGATACATCTACTTTTATTTATAGCTTTGGTTATCTTAATTAAATGAAAATGTTTATTAATAAAATACCAACAATGGAAAGAGGGCTTTCCCAGCCTTTAGAAAAAGGATGAATAAACAACCACATTTTTTTCTGAATTGTGATTACCAATGTCTAATTTTGGAGACTTATCAGCCTCACTGAATTTAGTTACCTTATTTTACTATGCAGGTTAAAAGCAATTAAATGCAGATTGTTTTCACAGTAAGTGAAATATAATCAAGGCACATTTAAAATGAGGCAGCATTAGAGGAAGAGCTGGTATTTAAATCGTGTGTATCTCCTTAGGACTGACCATGTTATCAGAGTAGCTAGCTGTTACTGTGAGCTTCAGGTATCACACCTAAAAATGGAAAAGCAAACTTAGTAAATCCCATTGGGTAGTGATAATCCCTGGATTTGTGAAGAAAGCAGTGCACATGAGTCCTGATAATAAGACACATCAGAAAAGCATTTATTATAGATCAATAAGAATTACAAAAGTATTTGTTATACCTTCCTAACAAAATTGAATTTTCTCCATATATCAGAATTTATTATGGAATGATGTCATTACAACTGGCCATGATTCAATTATTTTGGGGTTTTAAGTCAGTTGAGGACAAAACTAGTCACCATTCATTAGTTCATAGTTTGTGTTGAGACTGGTTTCCCTTGTGTGTTGTGAGTAACCCATCTCTGTATTGATGCACCTCTCCCATGTTTCTTCACTTCAGAGACCCAGATGGCCACTTCAAGCAACTGCACCAGGATATCCACTGGGTTGTTCTAATTAACTTTCAATCTGTGACTGGGTTCTGATGGGCTTTGACATGCCTTACTAAAATCCTATTGGAATTTAAGGAGCACATTAAAGTAAGTCCGTAACACTTAGAGGCATACCTTTAATAATTCATTTTTTTATTGACCATCTGCCTGACCATATGGCCAGGCCACTGGCCACCAGCCATGAGTTAGTATATACCCAAACATCAGGGCTTTTATTGGTTTTCAATTATTCCACCACTGCAATCCAGTCCACTGAACTGATTTGTTTACTATCTTCTTTAGAGTTTTTCATTAGTCTGTAGTAATGTGTCAGCATTCAAAATAGGATGTTGTTCATCCACCTTGGAACTGCCATCTGTAAACATGGTGTTTTGCTGGTCAGTTGAGTGCTTTCTAGTGTCCTTTGGGAAGGGTTCATAGGGCAACACACTTGTAGCAATAGGATCTAGCAACTTACTTAGGTGGTTTCGAAGCCAACACTAGAGGAAGAGAGGCTACCTGCTCATGAATACAATGAGTACCTCCCTTCAGCAGGATGTTCACATATAAAACTTTTCCATCTTATTATGGAACTTTTCTGAATACTGTCTTAGTAGAGTGTTTCTGACATAACCCAAGACACTGTAGGTATTTCAGGTTTCAAGATTACCTTAAGTCCTTCAGTAATAGGGGCAGTTTTAATTAATGAAGAATAATAAGTCAATTATTGTCTCTCAAATGGCATGTATCTTACCACTGTGTTTGGAAATTTTCTGGTCCAAAATGCCAGTACTTGCTATTGGGCAACACTCACAGGCTTTTGACATAAGCTTCCACCTGCATAAGTTCAAACTGCACAGACTTCTAAACCAAGTTGGAGTGGGGTTATAAGGGCTAGAAGGCATGGAATGAGCCACCACTTTTTACAATTCAGACATAGCCTGCTGCTGCTGTTCAGGGCCCCATTCAAAATTGACTTCCTTTCAGGTATTTTTGTAGATAGTGTCTAGCATAATTCCCAGATATTGAAACTGAAAAGGACCCTGTGGGACTCTTGAGCATGGAAGACTTTTTTGTCCCCTGTTCTTGTGGGCAAGACTCTAGCCTCTATGACGTTCCTTGAGTTCCAAAGGGCAGATTCAGGGAGAAGCAGTCAAGAAACTACCTGAGGCAAGATTAAAGGGAGCAGAGAAACTCATAAAGACTAGGAGACCAACCACCTGAGACTAGATTAAGGGAGTGGAGGCCCTGCACACACCCTAGTCTTGTCAGAGACCCTGCCCTTGAACCACTGCTATAAAACTGTTCATCAAATCCTCCTGGGCTGAGACACATTGTTTTTGAGGGCAGGATCCTGCTGTGTCCCCCTTTGTCTGGCAAAGCAATAAAACTATTCTTTTCTACTTCACCCAAAACCCTGTCTCTGAGATTCAATTCAGGACTAGTGCAGAGAGGCTGAGCTCTCAGCATCCACACAGAATATGAATCCTTCAAATCCAAACAAGTCCACCAGGCACTGTGCTTCTTGCTTAGTTATGAGGGTAGGCAACGACAGTGTTTTATTTTTAGTTGCCTATGAATGTCACAGGTAGCTTCTGCCTGTTATTCATAATAATTTTCCTGTTTGGATGGCCCTTGGATACTTTGTTGGATTTATCAACCAGCATCTCTTAGTCACATGTGTCACCACTGAAAATTATCATTATTTCCTCAATGTAGAATATTATCCAACTGGGCACCAACATTAATCCCTTCTAACCAAATCATTACAGTAAATTGGTGAATTCAAATAACGTTGGGGGAAATAGAGTAAATTCAAATTTTGATACTTTGCATGTGAAGGCACTCTGCAGTATTTTTTTTTCTTTGCAAAGATGGAAATCAAGATAAAGCAATTGCAAGATTTATCACTGAGTACTGGTCTCCTTTAGGTTTTTCTTTTTCTTTTTTTTTTTTCCTGTTAAAACCAAATCAGGAACTGCTGACAATAGAGGTGGTAGTATTTTATTCAAGCCTTAATTATCTTCTGTTCGTCTCCATGAGATTTGCACAATTTTCATGGGTCACATCAGACTATGGTACTGAGAATTTGTTGGAAATTGAACTCTACATTCTAGCATGTTAGTAATTACAGTAATATCTTTTTATCCATCAGGTATCTGACACTGGTACAATTGAAAATCTATATGACCACTATGGAGAACAGTATGGAGGTTCCTTAAAAAACTAAAAATAGAGTTACCATATTACCCAGCAATCCCACTCCTGGGCATATATCTGGAGAAAAACATAATTCGAAAAGATATGTGTACCCCAATATTCATTGCAGCATTATTTACACTTGCCAAGACATGGAAGCAACCTAAATGTCCACTGACAGAGGAATAGATAAAGAAAATGTGGTACATATATGCAATGGAATATTACTCAGCCATAAAAAAGAATGAAATAATGTTATTTGCAGCAAAATGGATGGACCTAGAGATTATCACATTAAGTGAAGTAAGAGAAAAACAAGTATCATATGATATCACTCATATGTGGAATCTAATTTTAAAAAATGTTACAAAAGAATTTATATACAAAACAGAAACAGACTCACAGATTTCAAAAACAATCTTATGGTTACCAAAGGGGAAAGGGGGGTGGTAGAGGGATAAATTAGGAGCCTGAGATTAACATATACCCACTACTATGTATAAAATAGATAGCCAACAAGGACCTACTGTATAGCACACAGAACTCTACTCAATATTCTGTAATAGTCTATATGGGTAAAGAATCTAAAAAAGAATGAATAGATGTATATGTAGAAATGAATCACTTTGCTGTACACCTGAAACTAACATAACATTGTAAATCAACTATAAGCCAATAAAATTAATTTTTAAAAAAGAAGAAAAAAAGAAAACCTGTATGAGCTTCGAAAATTATATAAGTTCCTTTTTAGCATGTCCAAGTAATAGTTAACAAAGAACAAATGCATGCATTCTGCTTTATTATGCAAGATAGGGGAAATATTCCCCAGTCAGACATAATATCCATCTCAATAATCCTGGGTATAAGAGCCACAATCACTTTACATAAAGTCAGTCCAAATATTCCAATTTTCATCCAAATTTTCACCTTAGTCCCATCAACCATTGCATTCTCATATACTACTAATCTAGACTCTATTAGGACTTCACCAACATATTTTGGAATCATAGTGCATTGGGATCTCCTGGCAAGAAACCTCAGAAAAGTTTCTTTTCCAACCCCTGGCCATTTCACTCACATATGTGCATATGGCTTTAAGTCCCCAACTGAAGGTCAGGCCAGCAGACTGTGGCCCTTTCATCAATACTCATTCTGATTAATTTGTCCCACTATCACCCCTGACATTTTGAGGTCAATTTTCTCATTACCTTCTTTGCCTTCTGGCATCATAAATTCTTCCAAACTAGAGTAAGTAGAGTCATTTGTTTAGAACCCTTCAATATCGGGGGAGCAGCAGAGCCTGTCATCAGTCCACCCAACAACTGATAGTACAGAATTAAGCCCCTGTGTCACTCCAGTCAGGGTCTGCTAAGTTTGTCATGTTCCTTAAAGTCTTCCAACCTCCTAGTGTGCATCCCTTGACTATCTTTTGGTCTGTCCATATTGTCTTGTAGATCACCCTAATTTTTTTACCATATGTAAAATTCATAAGTTGAAGCTGAAACAAATCTGATATGGCTTCTCACACCATTACATGATTGTGTAGTAGTAAGGTTACATGGAGTGCCCATGCAATAGAGCCCCTTTAATTGCAGCATTTATCATGACTTGAGTAAGGGGTATATTAGGTGGGTGAACATCCTGATCATTGTAAAGTCAGTCCAACAAGGCTTACATACATAGCCCATCAGTCACTTCATCTGTGGAATTCCAATTCTTGTGGAAAACAAGCTTTAATGTGGCTTTTACCCAATTTATCAGGCTAGCTGTCCCCTCAGGAATAACCTGCTATGTGTTTGGGTCATCTACATCCATTCTCATTTAATAGTAAGCTGTGGGTCCTGCAACAATCCAAACATGCTCCTACATTCCACAGTATGCCAAGCTGAAGAAAGTAACCCTAAGTTAGTCACTTTCACTACCCATTTTATTAAATGTTCATAAGGAAACTAATATTGATTCATAGTAAATATATAATACATATTTGTTGAAAAAAATGAGTCTCTGATTCAATATAGCTTGCAAGTAATGGTGGACAGGAAAAAAATAGTATTTTTCTTGCCTTGCAATATATTTTATAGTTAGACCACATATAAAATTTGAATATTTTATGGCTCTTTTTCTCTCTCTCCTTATATCAAGAGATATATAGATGCTTATGGATATAGATTTAGATAGAGGTACAGACAGAGATATAGGTAAGAAACATGTATTATTGCCAACAAATAGACAAGAAACAGATACTAAGAGATTGTAACTTCAAATTATTGGGGTTTTAATGATTTCATTTAGGGGTTGAAAGCAATTTCTGACCATAGTTGGAAAATCAGTCTTTTTTTTTTTTAATCTGGAAAGGACATGTGCATTTTTCATAGCTATTCCAATGAAAAGTTCCCCTTTTCCCCCTCCAGCTACAAATCTGGACTTAACAGTCTCAATATCTAAACACTATAGATATTTCCCCTCTGTAAAGATGTATGCCTGAGATACTACTTGACTTGACTACTTTGGAAAGCAGGAATATAGTAAAAGAAATAAGAAGACTTGATCCTTCATTTACATTTCACTGGAATTAAGATTAGGAGTCTTAACCACACGTTAGCACAAACTTATCTGGTACCTTGCATTTTTAGATGCTTAACATATATCTGTTAAATGAATATATTAACTGGCATCATGCAAGAGATCATCATACACAACCACTTTTGCATCACTATGTATTGATAGCTAAAGTTTTTAAAATACCATCATTTAAATACTTTATTTAATAATTCATTCATATGATATTGACATACTTCTTGCAACAAACTGTTCAAAAGAGCAAATATGTACTTTTACAGTATAATGTCTTCCTCTAAAAGATTATAAAAGTAAATCAATTAAAATAAATCAATTCTTTCTTCATTTCATAAGATTGTTAGCATCCAGATATATAAATAAAATTTGATGTCAATTAATATGTAAATAAAGGAACCAAGAGAAATGGTTACATCTGTTATGTTGCCATTGATTTAAAAATAATAATTTATTGAAAATTTATAGTAAGGTAGGGAAATGTTATTTTGCGAAGTATGCCGTTAAAATATGAAAAATTTATTAGAGCATAAAGGTGAGGAACTAAAGTCATTTTTGTTTGCAGTTTTATCTCTTTTATGGTTTTAATTTTTTCTGTAGGCTGTAGGGAAGAATCCATTTCCCTGCCTTTTCTAGATCCCAGCGGCCAACAACCTCCCTGGGTTCATCACCTCCTCTCTCCATATTCAAAGACAGCAAGTGCAGGCCAAATCCTTAGCGCATAGAATCACTCTGATGTTTTCATCTCCACATTAATTTCTCTGACTCTGACTCTCCTTTTGCCTGCCTCTTCCACCTTCAAGGATTCTTGTGATTATGTAGTGCCCATCTAGATATTCAGGATAATCTGTCTTCTGATTAGCAACTTTAATTCCATATGCAATTGTAATTTCCCCTTGCTACTTGATATTATATTGATATCAAGTATTATGTATATATCAAGTATTATGATATTATGTTACATAATCACAGGTTCCAGAGTTTGGAATGTAGGGGTCCTTGGGGGCTATTATTTTGCCTACCACCACAAGATATAATTTGGTTTTGCTCTTTGAATCTATTGTTAAAATCTCCATCTTTAACTGAAGAGACTGAATACTCATTTAATGTAATTATATATGCAACCTTAGTTTATAATCTTGCTATTTGTTTTCAATTTTTCATTGTTATTTTTTCCACTTTTCTGCATTTTTGAATAAATTGCATATTTTAATTTCATTTTATCTCCTCCAGTGTGATATTACATATAGCTTTGATGTTGTTTCATTTTATTTATTTACTTAAGTTGTTGCATCATTTACATTGCCTAATTTTCTCTTGCTATGGGTTACATTTGGAATACTAATTTTCTGAATGCCTAGATTTTGTTATGTTCATTTAAAGTGCTTTGATTTTTGTTTTAACAAGAAGTTTAGTTGCATGTAGATCAGCATAATATTTTTGAACCTCGTTTTTAAACTTCATTTTCTGGCATGACTATGAAGATTTTGTTTTTGAGCTAGTTTAGCTCAACTATTCAACTGATCGAACCACCTTACTCATTATTAGTCTGTTCAGGTTTTCTATTTCTTCATAATTCAGTCTTAGTAGGTTGTATGTTTCTAGGAATTAGTATATTTATTCATGTTCTTTACTGATTTCCTAGTTAGTAAACAAAAGTTTCTTTACTCAGGTTGATCAGGACTAGAAAATCTCCCTTCCCTGCATGACTCTAGGAATTGTTCTACTTAAACTTTGCAGTTGTTGCTCTTCAATAGTGAGTCTTGGGCTTCCCTGGTGGCGCAGTGGTTGAGAGTCCGCCTGCCGATGCAGGGGATACGGGTTCGTGCCCTGGTCTGGGAAGATCCCACATGCCGCGGAGCGGCTGGGCCCGTGAGCCATGGCCGCTGAGCCTGCGCGTCTGGAGCCTGTGCTCTGCAACGGGAGAGGCCACAACAGTGAGAGGCCCACGTACCAAAAAAAAAAAATAGTGAGTCTTTGCTTAGCTTCATGCATTCTTGCCCTGTGCATGAGCAGCTTAGTTCTCAGCCAAAAATACCACCTCATGTGCAGCTCTATGGACATTTCAGGAACTACTTTTCTGTATAGTTCCCTCTCTGTGGTCCTTTGCTCCACAAATTCCAGTTACTTCAGCCTCTCCAAACTTCAATCTCCATCTCCTCAAATCAGCCAGACTGTACAGTCTGTTTACTTTCCCACATCTTGCATCTATATCGTGGTCTAGAAACTGCCTATAGCCAGTAAGTAATATGACTGTCAAACTCACCTTGCTTGTTGCCATTCTTTCAGATTACTGCCTTGTTCTGTCTGTTGTCTAATGGTAAAATAATGTTTTTATTTATTTTTTTAAGTTCTCTTGTTGTTTACTAAGGAAGGCAAATCCTGTTGCAGTTATGACATTGTGAACACAATTGTCTTATGATCCAGTCTCTTCTGGTATATTAGTGAAAATTCTCAAAGCTTTTCTACTATTTTCACTAAAATGTGGTACCTTCCAGAATATTTACACATACTCTGAAAACTGTGTTCCTTGTGGATCCCAGATATAAAAGCAGAATTGTCTATATGTTTTACATGTTATGTGTTTACAGAATAACTATAAAGCCATTAGTGTTTGATAAACTGAATGTATAACGTCTATTAAAACTTCTTGCTAATGTAAAAACCTTGGGCTTTAAAACATACTTTCATTTTATGCCTAACAGGCACATGACAAAAATCTAAATTGTCATGACATTAATTAAATGCAAAATGGAACAGACAAGTTTTCAAAGTGAAGATGATAGCCTTGCAAAACCGACAGCTATACTGTATTCATTTATTTAATAATGATTTTTAAAGTGCTCTTTTAATAGCATGCTCCCAGCCATCACCAAGTTCCTGTTGACACTAATTTAATCTACTAATTATTCAGAAAGCAAGACTGATCTTACTTCTTAAGGAACAGAAGTAGTTAATCATCCAGCACCAATGAAGCATAGATTTGGAAAGCATTTCCTATTTGGTTATTTTTCCTAAGAGAGCTTACAAATGCACACAGATAACAGTAGTAAAATGCCTACTAAAGTATTTATTGAAATAAATGTCAATAATCAAAAATTGTATCAGGAGGCAAATGACTGTAATTAAAGTAGTACCACTGATTCTCTAATGAAATAGAACTACAGAAATTCCCCAACTTACAATGGTCTGACTTAAACGATTTTTCAACCTTATGATGGTGCAAAAGCATATGCATTCATTAGAAACCGTACTTTGAATTCTGAATTTTGACCTTTTCATGGGCTAGTGATATGCAGTATGATGCTCTTTCCTGATGCTGGGCAGCAGCCGTGAGCCACAGCTCCCAGTGAGCCACGTGATCATGAGGGTAAACAACTGACATACTGATACTAACAATCATTCAGTACCCATACAACTATTCTGTTTTTCACTTTCAGTACAGTATTCAATAAATTACATAAGTTATTCAACACTTTATTATAAAATAGATTTTGTGTTAGATGATATTGCCCAATTGTAGGCTACTGTAAGTGTTCTGAGCATATTTTAGGTAGGCTAGGATAAGCTATGAGCTACAAGCCTTCTCAGGACTTAACCCCTTAAGCTGAGGAAGACTTGTGTTTAAAGATTTTCAAATCAAAACTATCTCAAGCGTATTCCTTTGATCTGTCAGTAGGAATTACCCAACATCTTTGGAGAGTCTTTCCTAATATAGCAATACAAAGAAGAAAAAAAATTCAAATCTTCCCCAAAGTTTCAGAAGTGAAAATGCAAATTAGAGCATAAGAGTGAAGGCCTAGATGATAATTTCTAATGATGAAGTGAATGTTAGATTTACTAGACAATTACATGTTATGGTAAAAAAGGAAAACAAATATTAGGATTATATTTCATAATGCTAAAGATGAAAAGAAACACTAAAAGCAATCTAAAGTATGAGATATACAAGAGGCTTCTTTCAATAGAGTAATATTAACAATAACAAAGGAAAAATAAAAGTTCATTGACAACTCTTCTAATATCTTCCTTTGTTATTTGACACACTAAGATTTTCTACTTCTTTAACTTTAAAGCTCTCTTTACTTTTTTCTCTTCCAAATACAGTTTTTAAAACAGCATTTTAGATACAGAATCACTAACTGAACACAAGGCAGTGCTGGACCATTTCACAAAGGCTATTTCTTTTATTTCTTTAGCGCTTTACATGAAGTCCAGAGCGTTTGGGGGTTCACTGAAAGGGAGAGACTTTCCAGCCTTCTTCAGTGAAACAACATAATTCTTTAGAAACAGATATTTCAATTTTGTGCTCTTTGCTGTCACTTGCTCAGATAGTGCTTTAGCAGAAGAAACAATGTTGTCTAAGGAATAACTTTTCATATGGAAGGATATGCTTCTTCCTCCTAGTTAATTCAGATTTTCATTCTAATAAAATCTCACCTTTTTTTTTTTTTTTTTTTTTTTTTTGCGGTACTCAGGCCCCTCACTGTTTTGGCCTCTCCCGTTGTGGAGCACAGGCTCCGGATGCACAGGCTCAGCGGCCATGGCTCGCAGGACCAGCCGTTCCGCGGCATGTGGGATCTTCCCGGACTGGGGCACGAACCCATGTCCCCTGAATCGTCAGGCGGACTCTCAACCACTGCGCCACCAGGGAAACCCTAAAATCTCACCTTTTTGATCTCTAAGAACATCTACTACAGAACACTGGCAGAACTGAGGTGTATGCAGCAATTGCCCAGTATGTCTTTAGGAGGTCTTTGGTATTTTCCAGATTGCAAATTATACAAACTGTAGAAAAATATGGTGATAGGTTTGTAAAGTGAAAACTAATTCACTAATCTCTCTGCCATGATGCTTATCTTATCAACAGCAAACTCCAAATGTCCTCCACAATTTTTTAAAATAAGTACAGCCTGCCAAACTACCACCAGTCCATGGTTAGATTTTTCTAAAGAATTCTATTATTGCTCTTTATTTCTGCAAAAACAGTGTTACTGAGGAAAATGACATGTGAAACGCTAGATGAAACTATGTCTCTATCTATCATCTTGATTTTGTCTGTACTTTCCACATCACCCTTCAAGGCACAAGTCTGAATAACAGAGTTACTGCTATCTTAGAATTAATCTGCCTCAAATTCAAGGTTTCTTTTAGCCTGTGAAACTCTCAAAATGTCTTCATCCTTAGATTCTATTGTTATTAATTTTAAAATGGGATTCCAATAAACTTTTATTTTTCAACTCAAACCAAAAGTGACCATTACAAATAACCATGGGTTATAAAGATTAATTTATATTTTAATAGTATTTTGATTAGACTATCATCTGTACAAATTCTAATTTTGAAATAGAATTTTCTTTGAATTCTTTATTAAGAAATTCTTTTATAAACATTTTGTGCTATATAAAAAAAATAAATGTATGTGGTATCCAGATTTACATTTTTATAAATTACATTAATCTTGATAATTATCTTATGTAAGACTGTTTTCCCTCAATTTTACTAAATTGAATATTTAAAATCTAAAATTAGTATACTAAGGATATTGACCAAATTGCTGGAGTAGGAGGACATGGAGCTCACCTCACCCCAAGAACACATCAAAAATACATCTACATGTGGAACAGTTCTCACTGAAACTGACTGGAAACTGGAAGAAAGACTCCTGTACAACCAAGTCTGTGAGAAAGATCCAAAAGGAATTGTGAAAGAAGGGAAGATAAGCGATCAGTCTGGGACTTATGTCCCTGGGAGGGGAGTCAGAGGCAAAGGGAGATTACATGGGTGGAGATCTGCCCTAGGGAGTGAGCAGTTCAAGCCACATATTGGGTGCCCCAGTCATTGGATCCAACACAGGGAAGAGGAGCCCCATTGGCTGGTTGAGAGCCTGCTGGGATCAACAGTGGGGATGTGGGAAGCCTGGACCTCACTCCTAAGAAGCATGTGAAAATTGGCTTGCTCCTGAGGTAGGGTAGAGAGGGGAGGATTGAGGACTGCTCAAGTAGCTGCCTAGTTTCCAGTGACTACCTCAGTGGGTGTCCCAGCCTGAGCCAAGCCAATGCTCCAACCATGCTTATTTCACATGGCAGGTATGCAGTGGACCAAAGGCTGCCATGACCAGGGGTCTACCATGGGATGCAGAGGTGACTTAGATCTGGGTCAGGGTCTGAGTGGGACTAGGGTGGCCATTGCTGGTGCTTTTAAAGGCAGCATATCTGGGGTGGTACCAATCTCTAAAGGAAGCCTGACCTCCACAGCCCACATGCCAATACATGCTGAGAGCCCATTTAGGCCCCACTTGCCTTGAAGCATGGCTCCATAAGAGGGCAGGGGTAATGGAGGCTTAGTGTAGTGGTTGGCTGTAAGGGAAAAAGGAGAATCAGACCAGAAGCTGTGACTAAGCAGGGTGGGGCATCCATTGCTGGTGCTTGCACAGGTGACACATTTCAGGCAGCCTGGACCTCTGTCTGTGGCTGGCCAACTGCAGTTCATCTCCATCATACACAACCCCCTCCTGCTCCAGCACTGCTCCCCTCTGGGGCAAGGGTGCAGGTGCTAGGAGAAGGGAGAGCACACATCTAAAGGGAATAGAGCCAGATCAGACCTGGTACACAGGGCTTCTGCTCCAGCAACATGGGATATGCCCACACCCCCAATAGGGTGGTGACAGCCACCCAGCAGTGGGGAAGCTCTGCATCACACTTGGCTCAGGCCCTAGTCCCTCCATCTCCAGCCCTACCTCATACCAAGGTTATAGTTGCCAGCATACCCAGGGGAAAGACGTGACTTGTGTTCATGTCAAATCCAGCTTTTTCACCAAAGCCACTGGGAACATGCAGACTCTATAGGGACACTCCCACATAAGGACACCCCTTCAAGACTGCAATAACTAACTGTTTCACCTAAATTCGTAGAGAGAGAGAGAAAGTTAAGCAAAATGAGAAGACATTGGAACTGGTCTCAATTGAAAGAGCAAGACAAAACTGAAATAATAAATAATGAAACAAAAGTAAACAATTTACCAGATAAGGAATTAAACACATTAGTAATAAGAATGCTAAGTGAATTAGGGGATGGAATAGATGAACACAGTGAGAATTTTAACAAGGAACTAGAAGATATAAAAAAGAACCAATCAGAAATGAAGAATACAATAACTGAAATGAAAAACTTACAGAAGGAATTAAAAAACAGACCAACTGATACAGAATAATACATAACTGCTCTATAAGACAGAATAGTGGAAATTGCCCAATAAGAAGAGCAAAAAGAAAAACAAAATTAAAAAATGAGAACAGTTTAAGAGATCTCTGGATAACATAAAGCATACCAACACTTATATTATAGGGGTCCCAGAAGGAGAAGAGAAAGGGAAGGGAGTCAAAAATGTATTTGATGAAATTATGGCTGCAAGAGTCCTAATCCTGAAGAAGGAAACGTATCTATGTACAAGAGACACAGAGGATCCCAAACAAAATGAACCCAAACAGAACCACACCAAGCCATATCATAATTAAAATGGCAAAAGTTAAAGATAAAAAGATAATTCTGAAGGATCTATAAGAAATGAAAAAATCCTACAAAGAAAAGCAAATATATAGTAAAAGCAGATGATCAACCATTTAAATAAGCTAGTAAAAAGATTAAAAGACAAAAAATTGTAAAAGCAACAATAACTACAATGAGCAGTGAAGGGATAAGCATGAAGATGCAAAATATATCAAAAATACAAAATGTGGGGGAGGAAAGTAAAAAATGTAGATCTTTTAAAATGTGTTTGAACCTAAATGACTACCAGTTGAAAACAAGTAAATATCATTATAGGTCAACATATATGAGCCCCATGGTAACCACAAATCAAAACACTACAATAGATACAGAAAAACAAGAGAGAAAGGAACACAAACATACCACTGAAGAACAATCAAACCACGAGCAAAGAAACAAACAAAAAACGGGAAGAACTACACAAACAACCAGAAAAGAAGTAATAAGATGGAAATAAGTACATACATATCAATAATTATTTTAAATATCAATGGACTAAATGCTCCAATCAAGACATAGGGTGGCAAATTGTATGAAAAAATAAGACCCATCTATGTGCTGCTTACAAGAGATTCACTTCAGACTAAAAACACACGAAGATTAAAAGTGAGGGGATGGAAAAAAGATATTTCATGCAAATGGAAAAAACAAGAAAGCATGGGTAGCAATGCTCATATCAGACAAAATAGACTTTTAAAAAGTCTATAACAAAAGACAAAGAATAGCATTATATAATGATAAAGGGATCAATACAAGAAGAGATATTACACTTGCTAATATAACAAAGTTAGAGGTATCACCCTCCCCGACTTCAGACTATAGTACAAAACTACAGTAATCAAAACAGCATAGTACCAACACAAAATAAAACATATAGATCAATGGAACAGAATAGAGAGCCTGGAAATATACCCACACATTTATGATCAATTAATCTATGACAAAGGAGACAAGAATATACAATGGAGAAAAGACAATCTCGTCAATAAGTCGTGTTGGGAAAACTGGACAGCTAAATGTAAAAACATGAGATTAGAACATCTCCTAATACTATATACAAAAATAACTTAAAAATGGATTGAAACCTAAATGTAAAACCTGAAACCATGAAACTCCTAGAGGAGAACCTAGGCAGAACACTTTGACATAAATCATAACAATACTTTTTTGGATCTGTCTCCTAAGGCAAAGGAAGCAAAAGCAAAGATAACCAAATGGGACCTAATTAAACTTAAAAGCCTTTGCACAGCAAAGAAAACCATGAATAATATGAAAAGACAGCCTACTGAATGGGAGAAAATATTTGCACATGATATGACCAATAGGAGGTTACTATCCAAAATATATAAACAGCTCATATAATGTAACATCAAGAAAACAAACAATCCAATTAAAAAATGGGCAGAAGAACTGAGTAGACATTTTTCCAATGAAGACATACAGATGGGTAACAGGCACATGAGAAGATGCTCAATATTGCTAATTATTAGAAAAATGCAAATCAAAACCACAATAAGATATCATCTAATACCTGGCAAAATGGTTATCATCAAAGTCTCTACAAATAACAAATGTTGGAGAGGATGTGGAGAAAAGGGAACCCTTGTACACTGTTGAGAATGTAAATTGGTGACACTATGGAAAACAGTCTGGAGATTTTCCTCAAAAAACTGAAAATAGAACTACCATATGATCCAGCAATTCCACTCAGGAATATAGCCAATAAAAAAAGGAAAGAAAATACAATTCAAAAAGATACATACACCCCAATGTTCATAGCAGCATTATTTACAATAGCCAAGATATGGAAGCAACCCAAGTGTCCATCAATAAATGAATAAAGAAGATATGGTATGTATATACAATGGAATATTACTCATTCATAAAAAAGAATAAAATTCTGCCATTTGTAACCATGGACCTAGAGTATTATACTTAGTGAATTTGTAGATGGACCTAGAGTATTATACTTAGTGAATAAGTCAAACAGAAGACAAATACTGTATGTTATCACTTATATGTGGAATCTAAAAAATAAAACAAACAAATGTATTTATATACAAAACAGAAACAGACTCACAGATATAGAAAAAAAACTCATGGATAACAGTGGGGTGAGGAAAGGGGGATTTTTGATTTAAACCATAATGCATAACTGTGATATTTTTGATTAATAAATGCATTGGAACCTAGTAACAGAAAGAAAATCTCATTGTAGGCATATGGATAGCAGTCTTTTTACAAGTACCTGAATATGATCCTAATAAATATATAATACATAAATATATTCCTGGTTAATACATAGACACTGAATCATAGTAATTATTTTTACTTCTACATAGGATTACTATTTTTCTTTGATTTGTCAGGGTTTATAAGATTATTGATCTTAAATTTAATAAATGAAAGATGACTCAAGATAAAATGCTGATAACATCAAACAGAACTAGTTATTTCTACTATGCTTTATTTTATAAGCTGAAGGAATAAATATTTTTTATGTGTGGTCATTTTAGGAAGCCTTGATTAACTTTTGTGTTGAAAGTTTAACAGGTTTTTTGTTTGATTTTTTAAAACTCCAACTGAGTGGTCCAAATTTGGGACAAACGTAATAAAGTAGGATTGTCAAAGGAGGCAAAATACAAACAAAAATCATACTCTTCAAGAGCAAAAGAATTGATGTACTTGACATTTTGATAATATACAACTAAAATATATATGTTAGGAACACAATGTTATTTTCAAAATTAAGAAATGGTAAAAATGAAAGTTCAGACTTAACAGAAAATCTTGGTGATAAAAAATAATCTCTGTAACTTGGCCACAGGGTAACGATGATTTTATAAAACAAATACCAAAATTCTAATTTTACTTTTTTTTTTCTTTTGGCTGCAATGCACAGCATGTGGGATATTAGTTTCCTAACCAGGGACTGAATGCACATCTCCTGCATTGGAAGCACAGAGTCTTAACCACTGGACCACCAGTGAAGTCCCTCTAATTTCAACTTTTTAAATATCTGCCATGTAAAAATGTATGGTTTAGGATCCCTAAGTTCTCTTCTTTCTTAATATATGCATTAACAATGAACCAACTATGTCATCATATTTAGGCATTATAAATCCAGATTCCACATTCCTCAGATACTTTGTATTTACAAAATGTCCATATGTTTGTTTTTAACTATTATTTATAAACTGAAATATTAAGATCAATGATCTTAATATACTTTTGTATTTATATATTTATATAAACAAAAAATGTACATATGTAAATAATGTTTAGTCATTTACATTATGCTTAAAATATAATTAAATTTTTAGCATATTAAATGATGCATGTATTCATATTTATAACAATTAACTCTCTTAATAGAGCATAATTATTTCCTAAAAAGCCAATAGACAAACATACTTAATATCTTGTGTTCATTTTCAAATTCATTTGTAATCATTATACTGCGTGTTTTCTGAGCCATTTATATTAATTACCACCTTTAACCAAAGTAATCAATTTTTGTTTTGCTTTTCTGGACAGAAGCTTACATTTATATCAGTTTATGTATCACTTAACAAATTTTAAAGTAAAGACATGTAAATATTGCTTAAATTTCACCTGCTGTTTTTCTATAGCATGTCTCTATAAAAAGTTAGGAACATGGGTATGTATAGTCTAATAACTGACATTTTATTTTTTTTTTCCATCTGGAAATTGTCTAGGTATCCAAGTATTATATATTAATTAATTCAATTTAATATTATAGATATTGAAATAAAGTTGACTAAAGATCTAGAAGTTACAATTTAATGCAACAAATAATTTCCTTTCCTTATTATTATAGTATGCAAATAATTTACAACATTGAAACCCTTTAAAAAGATCTCAATGCAATTTCTAATTAAACATGTTTATATTTTACAGTCTTAAATAATTTGTAGAAACAATGATAACTTATTGGGCTCATAGAATTAATGTAGAAGTCATATAAAGTTTAAATCATAAGTAATAAAACAAAAATCTTCTCTTAAATATCATGCAAAAATTATTTTTATACGGCGATAACTTTAGGAAGAGGACAAAGAGTATTTTATAAGTTGAACTATAAAGACTAATTGTTTCAAAGAGTCAACTAATTATCAGGAATATTACATGAATTATTTTATGTATATATTAATCTCTATATTTATATACCAAAAGATTCTATCTCTTGAATTTATACTAAAAGCTTTAATTGTATACTATTTCTTCTTGTCTGGGAACCAAAACTATTTTCCAAACTTACAAGCAATATTTTTTCTAAGTTTCAGTTTTGAAAGGAGAAAACATAGAAAAGATGCATAATGAATTGTTTCCTCTTTCTTTTAGAAATTATTAACCATTTAACTTGAGTAGATACTCTTAGAGTGTACACATAATGGAGAGAGAATTCTTGTTTATTGAAGTAATCTTCATAGTTTTCCCAGAGAAGATAAAAAGAGATGCAATGGAAGGGAAAGAGAAAAATTAAAATAGGTATGAAATTATTACTGTAAAATGGCTAACTATAGTCCCTTTTCAAGGAGAGGAAGTGGCATTTGTGTAGAAAAACAAATTTTAAAACATGTACAAGAGAGGAAATTGCTGTACTTTAACCAATAACTTGAACTCTTAGTAATTTCATCAAGAGTATGATAATACTCTTGTATAATTAAAAAGCTCTTACTAACGCAGATGCTTTTTTTTTTTTAGATGGAGAAGATAGAGAATATCCTCACAAGTTTTTCTTCCTTTGTTTTTCTTTTTCTTTTTTACTTTTTTCCTAATTTGACTCAAATCCTTTGCATGGTAAACGTTCCTGAAGTTATCACTGTGATTTCAATTTTTTTCCTAGATTTTATATGAAGGAAGCAGGTCTTTGCCCTGTTGTGCCAAGTAGGCTGAAAACACTCCATAAAACTTACCAGTTTGTAAGGATAGTGACTGTGCAAATTCTCATCTCCAGCAAGTTATTTCCTGGAGAAAGTAGCTAGATAATAAATTTATCATTTAAGATAGGGAAGGAAAAAATGCACACTCCAAAATTATTTAACATGAGGACAGGAAAGAGTGTTTAGTCCTATCTAAAACAGGGACAGGAAATTATGTTGTTTCAGTTCTTACAAGGTTGGGTTATTAAATTTTTCCATGCCTCTTTTGGTATGTGTGACAAAAACTGTTGATCTCTAAAGTTCATTTTTGCCTCTTTCAAAGTAATGGGTTTTTTAACTGGTACATGGTTTTGGGGGTACTAAAACTACATTATTAGCATCTCCAATGGTCCGATATAAACATAGTCAAAGAATTGTGGAAATAAAAGAAGAAGAATGAGAAGAAGCAGAGGTTATGGTAAAGGGGTCAGTCACCTGCACTTGCATTTTGGCAGAGACTCAAGACATGCAGGAGAGTGGGAAATTTTTTAGTGAAAAAACTGTTAATGCTTCAGATATGCCCTGATTAAAGGTTGTTTGCAGGGGCAAGCTCCAAGAGGGCTAACTACATGAGGGAAAACTTACAAAACTGGGTTGAGGAACATATTTTACTTTCCCGGGTTTGTTCTGAGATGCAGGTGGGGGCAATAATTAGGTAATCAAGGAAGCACTGATCAAGTCTTGATTGTTTTCAACTGATTGATGAAGAAGTCACGGTTTAGCTTCCTGGAATGACTACTGCAGAGGCTGCGGGTCAGAGCTCTATGCTCATGTATGGTCAGGCCATTGTCTCTTGTATATTCGGTCTCTCAAAACGAAGTATTGATAGATGTATCCTGTGAAAATGTCACCCTGGGGAGCAACCAGAGGGTCCCTAACCTGTGCCTAAAGTGTGTCTATAAAACACAAGTACACCAGCCTTAGACAAGGAAGCAAGGAAGCCCCCTTTATCCCCATTTCTAATAAAAACCTCCCTCTAGGCAAACTTGCAGAGATCCAAAACTGACTGTGTCTCCAGCTGTGTTTACATGATGGGAACAAGAGAGCTTAACCACAAGAAAATGGTATAGGCTGGCTGAACTTCAAAACTGGGACAAAGGTCACTCTGAAGCTCATTATCATCTCATTTTAATGCTACCCTCCCATCTCTGTGGCTCCATGTTAGTTCAACCTCCTTCCAACACAAACCCTGAAGGACCATAAAAGGGCAGAAAAGAGGCATGGACCCCATTCCAGGAAATGTCCACCCATTTCCATGAAATTAAGTGATAATGGTCTCTGCCCCATACCACCCCATACCTATAAAAAGCTTGTCCTTGCCCAGACCCAGGGAAAAGGGGCTTTCAGAGCATGAGTTCCCCTTCTCCATTCCTTGGCCAATGAAGTTTCTGCTGGCTGCTACAAAAAAGAAAAGGCTATTTCTTCTTATTGATGCAGATAATAACTGGGTAGGGAAAGAGTTGAAGGAAGGGTAGGCAACACAAACTTCCGAGGACCTTTTCTAAGAGACAGCTGAAACACACACACACACACACACCACACACAAACTGTATCTCTTCTTTATCTTTCTTTTGGTTTGGTTTCCTGAAACATGAATATATCTTAAGTCATGAAAGCCTGGGCTATATTTGGAATGATGGAGGACAGGCTGAAAGTTGTCTGGATCCCTAAGGAACCTGGAGAGTAAAGGTACCTAGGGAGTAAAGTCACACCATGACTGCTTTTAACCACACCCTTTTATGTGAATAATAAATTTTATTTTGAGTAAGTCAAAATTTTTGGCATTTCTGCTCTTTGTAGCCAGATTTTTAAAAAAAATTTGAAATGATTATTTTTAGTGGAATCACTACAATATCTGCAAAAGAGGCTGATTTCTACTTAAAGATAGAGAAAACCTTTAAAGTAAATGTGAAAAATTGTTACCCTCCCCCAAACACAAAACAGAATTGTATTCTTTGATCATTTTCATCATATATATTAAAAATTGAAGCCTGTTGAATTTAATAATTATATGTTATCTATGGAAATATTTTTGGACACACAACTAGTATAAAATTTTGAATTGGGGCCTTGCTTGTGGACAAACTTGCTTATTGATCAAAGACCCATGAACACTGGTGGGATGGAGGCACATTGGGACACACACAAGAGAAGGTAGTACAAGGCTGGCAAATTTTTAATTTGCTCACAGTAAAAGTTATGTCCAAATTCTCCCTGCTATTTAAGAATATTCAAAATTGAAATCTCCAGATGCGGGATAAAATTGTCCCCCAGGGGGAAAAAAAAACCGAATCAATTTTATTTCTGGAATATCATTTATCTTTGAATCACTTTGCAAGAAATTTAAAATCGCTGCATTTTATATTCCTATGGGATTTTTTTTTTTTTTTAGTTGAGGCTCTTAAAACAAACTGTTCTTAATGTTTCAGTATGTAGTTTGGAGCTTTTAAAGGAAAACTGAGCCTCGTGTTGTTAGGTATTTTTCTAAGTTTCTGAATAGCTGTGCCATTCATATTATTTATATTATTCCTGTGCATCCTAAATAGTTATATCAGAAATATATAGGTACCTAGTCTCAAATTCTAAGGAAACGAAGTATAGAAAGCTGTAAATTAATGGAATGGTAAAAAGCATACAGAAAGAGGCTTCAGCTCTTTTTATATTTCTAAAGAGCCAACTTCAAGTGACAATGGCTCCAAGTACTGGACTTAGGAAAATTAATGTTGACCACTTTTTTGCCCTGTTCATGTGTCATAATTTTATTTATTTCCAATAATTTCATCTTCTTAATTATGTTTTCAGTCTATTATATGTTTGCTTTGTGTTTACTTTGTTTTTGCTTTGCATGAACTACCTGTAATGGAGACAGATTTGTTAATATCTCCCATTATGGTAGCAAATTTTCCAATATCTCCTACAGAGCTTTCAATTTTTGTTCTCTATATATTTGTGCATAAAATCTTCCCAATCATTAAAAAATCTGTATCGTTAGAGTGTAACCTATTCTTTCCCTAATATTTTATGCCTGGAAGACTATTTCCACTAATATTAGTCTATATTCTAGTTTTATACTTGTTAGTGTTTTTCAGTATATGCTTTACTATTTAATCTCAATCTTTGTTTTAGATGTATCTTTTGTAAACAAAACAAATTCTGAATTTCATTTTTAATCCAATCTGACAATCTTTATTTAAAAAATGAATTTAATACTTTTATCTCAATCATGATGTTCTTATACCATATTTTTACTTTTCTACAATATTATGTTGTTTTATACTTATTCTTTTTTTTTCTGTTATCTTAGATTTTTTTTTTTTTTTTTTTTGCGGTACGCGGGCCTCTCACTGTTGTGGCCTCTCCCATTGCGGAGCACAGGCTCCGAGTGCGCAGGCTCAGTGGCCATGGCTCACAGGCCCAGCTGCTCCGCGGCATATGGGATCTTCCCGGACCGGGACACGAACCCGTGTCCCCTGCATCAGCAGGTGGACTCTCAACCACTGCGCCACCAGGGAAGCCCGGTTATCTTAGAATTTTTGACTTTTTTTTTTTTTTTTTTTTTTTTTTTTTTTTTTTTTTTTGCGTTATGCGGGCCTCTCACTGTTGTGGCCTCTCCCCTTGCGGAGCGCAGGCTCCGGACGCACAGGCTCAGCGGCCATGGCTCACGGGCCTAGCCGCTCTGCGGCATGTGGGATCTTCCCAGACCGGGGCACGAACCCGTGTCCCCTGCATCAGCAGGCGGACTCCCAACCACTGCGCCACCAGGGAAGCCCAGAATTTTTGACTTTTAAAATTAATTTTTTTAAAAAAAATGTGGTGGTTTGATACTATTTATAAGATTTCATTTACTAGTATTGAAATTTTATAATTTATTTCTTTTCTTTTAAAAATGTCATTGAAATATTGCCTTGACTAATTAAATGGATGATTAAATATGTTTCCTGTCCTCAGGAACATTCTAAAACTTGTATAAAAACTAGTTCAAAATACCTCTCCTCCCACATTCAATGCTATTGTTATCCAGAATGGTATTTCTTAATTTTTCTAGTTCCAAATTAAGCAACATCATCATTGCTATTACTTTATTTTTCACACAGTATATACTACCTACTTTACTAGTGGATTTAGCTTTGTTTTGCCTAATTTGTTTCTTCTTGAATGTTACACTTTTTTCCTTCCTTCTTCTCTTCTTCCAATTCCAGATCATTTGCCTTCCTGTTTAAATACATTTTGGGGGGTCAAAGATTTTATGATCATGTCTGTTAATTAGCAAACTCTTTCAAGTTTTCTTCACCTGAAAGCACTGTATTTACTCTACTTTTTGAACAATAAATATACTTTATGTACAATTCATGAGTGATTATCTTGCAAACTTTAAATAATAATAATTGCAAACCTGTTTAGCATTAAAAATTTACCAGAGCCTGGGAACATATAGTTTCTGAGCCTGGGAACATATAATTGCTGGTCTGTGCCTACTCTAACATATGTATTACTTATTATTTGTATCCCTCTTTTACTGGTGAGGAAAGAGATGCACACAAAATTTAATTATCTTGCCTATAGTCATAGATTTAGTAAATGACAACCATGGAATTTAACCTTGGCACACCTGCACTAGAGTCTGCTTTGTTAAGATTTGATCATCTATGGTCTACTGTTTTTGTTGAAAAGTCAGCACAGTCTAATTTTTGTTCTTCTCTTGAGTAGGGGATACTTTTAATATCTTCTCTTTTCATTTTGTATTCTGCCCTTTTAATAAAATATGTCTACAAGTTAATTTATCCTACTTAACACATAATTCCTATATCAATAAATTTATGGCTTTCTTCAGCTCTCAAAAAATCAGTTATTACTTTTTCATTTATTGCCTCTCATCTATTTCTTTTATTCTTTAGAAGCTCTGATTAAATGTATGTCAGAATTTGTCACTGTATCTCCATATATTTTGACTTCACTTTTATAAACTACAGCTGCTTTGATTTCTGCTGCATCCTTTGTAGTTACTTATGACCCAGTTCTCAAGTCACTAATTCCCTGTTCAATTCTGTCTAATTTATTGTTCAACCCACTCACTAAGTCCTTTTTATTTTTTTGAGTTTTAACAAATATATTTCTTTCAAACCTTTTATTTTCAAAAGAATTAGTCATAGACGTAGCTTCTTGTGATGTGCTCATGCTTCTCATCTTGTATTCTTTAAGAATTTCCCACATAAATATTTTATACTCTTTATCAGATAGCTATATTAGCTTTTGCATTTGCTCAGGAAAATATTCATTCAATATTTAATATTGCTATTGCTTCAAATAATAACTTCCATTATTTATAAATAAGAGCAGAAACATTTGGTTATCCTAAGTTAAAAATTTTTATAAATATCATTTTCCATGAGAACACTTCTATAATTTTTATTAATTTTCTCAAGTTAAAGATGAGTCCTGAGGTTATTATAATTGGAAAAGCATGCTTAAGTGTGGGGTTCATATAATGACTACCTACCTACCTACATAGACTTGTCTATAAACTTGACAGTTCAGTTGTCCATAGCTTGACATAGGTCACACAGTATTATCATGCACAGTGAAATCATCTGTTCATGGACTTGAATGTATCATATATACTCTCATATATACTTTATAAGGTGATAAGAACTACACTACACGTCTTACAGACTCAGACAGGATATAAAATAGCTAAGAAAATTTGTGAATGCCCCTTCAGACTTGGAGGTTCTCCCTCAGTCTTAAACTGCCTCATATAAGGCCCTGTCATCTGGTTCTGTAAATCAGAGGGATTAAATTTTGTCACACATATCACTGTGTGTTATTTCAATCAAATCTTGTTACATCTCTGTATGGATCTCTTTAAAAAAACTCTTTGCCTATGGTGATACATGTGAGAAGTTTGAATTTTAGTATTTTTAAATGTTTAGAACATGTATCCTCAGTGAGCATACATATATGCAATTTCACACAGCTCTCATATAAGCAGAGACATTAACCTTTGCATCTTTTAAAATACAATCTCTTTTATGTAGGTATAATGATGTATTTCAATAAAATCACATCATTTTTTAGAATTTTATTATTTGTTGCAAAACATATATTTATTAAGCACTCATAAATAACTTCTTGCTCTTCACACGTTAACAGAAGATACTGAATTACACTGTGCAGAAGAATTACCTACATTTATTGACTAATTTCCTTTTAGCCCTACTACCTGGATTGCTTAAGAAACCAAGTGGGGTTTCATTCATACACTCATCATTAGATTACATTCTTTAAGAGTGTACTTTTTTCCTAAAATTTTATTCTCTTCATTTTGCAGCTGAACCTCTAAATACCATTACGTTTTTATTAACCATTGTTTACAGAAAAGAAAAACATGGTATTATTGGTAGTGACTTTATGTATTATTTTGGAATCACTTGTTCTCTTCAATGCCTCATCAAAATTTTTATTAGTACAAATTTTTTCTGTTTCACACACAAAAAATAAGTTTCTTGGGAGACACTTTATAATTGGTTGTAAAAAATAACCAACATTAGTAAGGTTTATCTTTTGTACCCTTACTAATAAACTCCTTTGTTCTATGTATAGAAACAATAAGAATGCGAGTATAAAGGCTGCCAAAAATAAAGTAATGGAATGACTTAAATCCCATTTGTGTCGAGTCAAGGAAATATGGATATAATCAGGAATTTTTGTTTTTAATATTTATTAAATGAATGAAAATTTTAATCAAATGCTCAGTGATTTGAAGTCTATTCATCCAGACACTTATGAGAAATTAGTTTAATTTAATAAATGAACTTATGTATATAGAGAAAACTAATGTGTATTCTAAAGAAAAATAAAACATGTTCATTAAAAAGGGATACAACCTCTGCAAAATGTTGCAATTCTAGGGAATGTGAGGGAATGTGAGGTCTTCCTGCTTAGACCTCCTAGTCCGTCTCATCAGTAGCACTGTAAAGAAATGTTAAGAGTATATAACGTCTGTCCCCAGTCATGAAGTTCATAGAGAAAAACTGTTTTATTCAGAAAATTACATTCTAGCCCAAGTCCCAGAAATTGAAATATGTTAGGTCAAGTTCATAATTTTTTAAGAGTCCCTAAATGTTGTATATAAAAACGTGAAGAAGACCTAAATAGACATTTCTCCAAAGAAGATATACAGACTGCCAACAAACACATGAAAGAATGCTCAACATCATTAATCATTAGAGAAATGCAAATCAAATCTACAATGAGATATCATCTCACACTAGTCAGAATGGCCATCATCAAAAAATCTAGAAACAATAAATGCTGGAGAGGGTGTGGAAAAAAGGGAACACTCTTGCACTGCTGGTGGGAATGTGAATTGGTACAGCCACTATGGAGAACAGTATGGAGGTTCCTTAAAAAACTACAAATAGAACTACCATGTGACCCAGCAACCCCACTACTGGGCATATACCCTGAGAAAACCATAATTTAAAAACAGTCATGTACCAAAATGTTCATCGCAGCTCTATTTACAATAGTCCGGAAATGGAAACAACCTAAGTGTCCATCATCGGATGAATAGATAAAGAAGATGTGGCATATATATACAATGGAATATTACTCAGCCATAAAAAGAAACGAAATTGAGCTATTTGTAATAAGGTGGATAGGCCTAGAATCTGTCATACAGAGTGAAGTAAGTCAGAAAGACAAATACCGTATGCTAACACATATATATGGAATTTAAGAAAAAAATGTCATGAAGAACCTAAGGGTAAAGGAATAAAGGAATAACAGGAAAAAAGGAATAAAAAGGAATAAACAGGAATAAAGACACAGACCTACTTGAGAATGGACTTGAGGATATGGGGAGGGGGGAGGGTAAGCTGTGACAAAGCGAGAGAGAGGCATGGACATATATACACTACCAAACGTAAGGTAGATAGCTAGTGGGAAGCAGCTGCATAGCACAGGGAGATCAGCTAGGTGCTTTGTGACCGCCTGGAGGGGTGGGATAGGGAGGGTGGGAGGGAGGGAGATGCAAGAGGGAAGGAATATGGGAACAGATATATATGTATAACTGATTCACTTTGTTATAAAGCAGAAACAAACACACCATTGTGAAGCAATTATACTCCAATAAAGTTGTAAAAAAAAAAAAACCGTGAAGACTATATTTATTTCCATACCAATTTACATATGAGAGTTCATAACTCTTACTGTCACCTGCTATGCTCTGCTTCATTTTTTTCTTTTAAAAAACAGCGAAAAAAATTCTATTAAGACACCTTCTAAACCATTTTGTAGATTTTAATATAAATCTAGATTTCAGCACTAGGAGTATTACATAAATTATTCAAATGAAGAGCAAAAACTTGTAGTTTATTACTGTTAAAAGTAATAAATCTGCTCTGTTTTACAGGCTCACATGCTGAGAAGAGCATTATTATTGTGGGGAAAGATGGCAATATATAATGTTATTTAAAATTCAGCTTCTTTTCCTGCTAAGTTTTCTAAGTATATACTAAGTATCTACACCAGTATTGATAGTGTATTGGGTGCCTGAAAGAATAAAAATAAAATAGAAAATAGAAAGTAGAAATTAATGTGTAGAATAGAAAGAAGCTTTTCTAAGTCTCAGTTTCCTCATCCATAATTTGTGGAGATTGGACTAGATCTTCTCTAAGGACATTTCTGCCTATTAATTATTATGATATATATTTAACAGTGTAGGAGAGAGAGAAGGAGTCACTCAGTTTTGTCATGCAGAAAGAATGACTCTATTTAAACTGGATGGATGTTTCATTATCATTACAACTTTTCAGTGTAAGAAAGAGAAGCTTGCCCTAAGTGGAAATATAGTTCCCTCTTGACTGTAAAAAAATATATAATTATGGTTGTACCTAAAACACAATCTTTCTCATTGGTGAATTACAAAGGGACTATAAAGGACAGTTGTCCCTGTGTTGTCAGATGTAAGAAAATGATATTATGCTCAGACAGATGTGTACACTATACATTTACTTAGTATGTGCTGTGTGAAACCCACACCATTATTTGGATTGAGGAGAAATATAAAATTAAAAGGAAAAAGAACAGAGAAAGGTAAACAACATTCTTGGGACCTCTGAAATTAATATTGATTAATTTCATTAATTCCCCTCTCTTTTTCCTCCTATCCATTCTGTACTGCTTCTCTTTCTAAAAGAAAAGAAAATATTATTTTCCTTCTCTAACAATAGCAAGATGTGAAAAGCTAAACTCCTTCACACAAATATAAGTTTCTAATCTGGTCCCTATGCAATCTACCTATAATATTTCTCATTCCCAATCCATCTCCTCCTGGGATTAGCTTCCTCCTTTTAGACTCAACTCAAATGAATCATCCCTCAAGAAACATGCCCTAATTTCCTCAGCTGCAAATAGTTGGTCTTATTTGTTTTTACCACAATATAGTATACTTATTTTTCAAGTTATATTCATTTCAATTTTTCTTTCCTTATACCAATGTATTCACATACCTGTTGCCCTTCCCTACCCTGCCAATTAGGTATTAAGCACATTAAGGTTCTCATTGGTTGTGTTTATATTTGTTTGCTTATCTTTGGAAACAGAGTAGGTACTCAGTAATAGATGTACTATTGAATGACCTGATCATCAAAGAAGTATATTGGGCAAAGTTGGGGGAAAAGGAGGGAGTGTGAACTTAGTTTCTGAATGTTAACCATATTAAACAGAGCATCTGCTAAATTGTACTTATACTCTGACTCAGCTTGTGATTAAATAAGAAAAAAAGGCACAAGCATGTGTTTTGAGATGGTAATAATCATATTCAAAACCTTACTACAACAAAAGCAATCATTCAGTCTAGATGAAGCAGACACAGCTTCAGTAAGTTTCTTTATTGTAGCACTTATAAAATCCATAAATCTTGAGAATGAATCAAGTAAGGATGTTATGCTACAATGAAGTTTCCAAAGTTAAAAATCCATGCTGTTAATCAGAATGAAATTTTACAAGCGGGTCACACTCATACTGCTTGCACTCTTAAACTGTGTTTTAAGAGTCTCCACTTGACGTTAGGGAAAGGGGTAGAATAGCAGAGAATCTGTTAAAGTACTGTCTATACAGGTTTGCCTGAAGCACTATTAAAATATAGCAAAAAAAAAAAAATGTCTCTAAACTGAGGGAAGTCCTGGGGGAGAACTAATCCTGACAAAAGAGAGAACCAAGCTTGATGAAGTTACTCACTTAACATGATGAATACAAAAGTAGAAGTAATTTGGAGAACAAAATCAGGACTAAATCAAATATGTATGTGGTCCAAGTTCCTACACAGATGTCTGAAATCTTGAGGGAAAAGGGGTGTAAATAAACCATAAAATCTCTGGTCTCTAAACTCTAAAAATTATCAAAGCATACTTGCAGGACTGAATAGCAGAGAGAAGTGATGAATTCTCCTTCCGTAGAACTCTGTGCTCTTGACAGCACAAGTGATCAAAAGCATTAGCAGTGGGCTTCCTGGAGCAGTAGCAGGCACCAGAGAAAATGCTGACACATGGGAAAACTTCACTCCTTAGTTAGGAAATGGTAAAGTTGAAGCTTTACCCAGGGAGATTCAGAGACAGGGAAGAATTTGATTCTCAAGATGTATGCAGGTCTTTTGAGTAGGAGAGGACAAATATCAGGGGGAAAATGCTGATGATTCTATAAAATTCCCACTAGTTTTATTCAAAATAATGACATTCATTTCAATATTCCATTTACACTAGAATCCAATAGAAGGCTGAAGGTGTAAGACTACAGAATTTAACTTGAATGCATGCCCTTTCCATTATTAAAACAATGAAATATTTCAGATTTACCAAAAAAATGTGTAGAATATAATGAACAGCCACATTCTCACATTTATTAAAAGTAAATCAAAACAAATTAAGTGCTGCAAACAACCATGGTCTGAATGCACTATCCACAAAGTAAAGTGGAGGGCACAGGACCAAGCACACTGGCAATACCAACACTTTCCATCATCTTACACTTATTTCAACCCCTACATTTTAATTTTTGCCATTTTTTCCAAGTCCTGGCCAAAACATGTTTATTTGGGATTTAGACTTAGTCTCCCAAAAGTAGGCACACTTAGTATAGGGCTGCTTACACCGTGACAGCCGTTTTCCATAGCACGGCAAATCAGTCAAGACCACATGGGAGGGTAGGTAAAGGGGAAGACACAAATGAAAGCTTTAATGCTTGGTATACCTTAACAATCTTGAAAGTAATATACCATCACTTCTGCTATATTCAGTTGACCCATCACACAGAGTAATCATACAATGTGGAAGGACAATATACAATGGTGTTAATACCACATGGCAGGGATCATTGCTGACCATTTTGAGGTTAACCACTGACAAAGATTCTTTGCTTAACCAAACTTTAATCAGGCTTCTGAAACTTCTTCTAGGCTCATCTGTGTACTTTCTTTAAAAAGCTAATTTTAACAAGAACCCTGCTAGGTCTGATTAACCAGACCCCCCACTCTCCATATCTGATCACCCTCATTATCTGATCAGGTCTTTCATCCTTCACCATCCCCCAGGTGATGTCTGATCTCCCTGGCCTGTCTTCAGCAAGAATCATGCTCAGTAAGTTTAGCCAGAATCCCCATTATCCTTGATGTTTCCTCTTAGTAATTTTTCATCCACTGCCCTCCATCCTACTCCTTGGCTATAAACAAATTCCCATGTGTCCATGCTATATTGGGAGTTGGACCCAATCTCTCTCATCTACTGCAAAATTCTATCTTAGTTGTCCCTATACCTATCACCTATACCTAATAGTCCTGAATAATGCCTTACCATCTTTAACAAGTGTCACAAATAATTTTTTCTTTATTACTACCTGCATTGCAGCTGACACTAACTACCCAGAGTGAGCATAGATATTACAGGTTAATGGTCCAGAACCCACAAGACTGTCCTCACTTCAGACTACAGCTGCAAGCTCCAGGTTTCTCTGACCAACTGTGTTCCAATCTGGGAGTTCCCACTACTTCCTCAAGTTTGGTAATTTGTCTGAAGGATTTACAGAACTCAGGAAAGTGCCATATTTATGATTACATTTTTATTCTAAAAGATAAAAGACAGGACCAGTCAAATGAAAAGACATATAAATTAAAGTCTGGGTGGTTCCCAAATGTGCAGCTTCCATTGCCTCAGTACTCATCACTCTCTTAGCACTCCATTTATGATTACCAGTGAGTAAAGTTCACTGACTTTCAGGTGTGCAGTTATTTTATTGGAATTTCATCTTGTAGGCATGATGGATTGAGTCACTGGCCTCTTAGTTGAACTCATCTCCAGCCCCTCTCCATCCTCCAGAGGCCTAGCTGATATCACTCAAAGGCCTAACTGTCTAATCATCACATGGTATTTCTCACATGTCCAGCTCCCATCCTGAAACCATCTAGGTGCCCAACATTAATAAATTCCTTAGTGTAAACTCAGGTGTAGTCTGAGGAGCCCATCATTAATAAAAAAAAAAAAAATACACATGTGGGGAAATTCCAAGGATTTAGAGTTTCTCTTCCAGGAGCTCAGAACAAAGACCAGAACAATTCTTTATTACACAGTATTATTCCACCCTGCCTCTTCATTTTCCTAAAGAAAGTAAACTGCCTACAGAGTGAACATGCCATTATGGCATATGGAACTCTTTCAATATGAAAAGAAGTACATAATAGTAGAAGATAAAAGTGTTCTTCCTCCCAAATAAAAATGATCAGGTTATCATAACTCAGAATGCATTTACACATAATGTGTTTAAATAATATCTTATTGCAATTTCTCTAAAGAAAATAATGCAGATCATGATTTTTATTTTCATTTTAAGATGAAAAGGAAAATGATTGAAATACCAAACAAGTTGTATGATAGCCAGGACTCATAACTATTAAAATGAAGTATTGTAGGGCTTCCCTGGTGGCACAGTGGTTGAGAGTCCACCTGCTGATGCAGGGGACACGGGTTTGTGCCCTGGTCTGGGAAGATCCCACATGCCGCGGAGCGGCTGGGCCCATGAGCCATGGCCGCTGGGCCTGTGCGTCCAGAGCCTGTGCTCTGCAACAGAAGAGGCCACAACAGTGAGAAGCCCGCGTACCACAAAAAAAAAAAAAAAAAAAATGAAGTATTGTAATATGTGTTCAAATTAATCTCCAAACTAGTACTATTTAATCAATAATGTTTGGACTTAATCCAACCATTTTGTTTTATCATCTGTAGTATAATATTATCAAGGGAGTATTTAAAGGCAGTAAAATTTTCTTGGTCTACTTGTCTAAACCTTAATTGGCAAATCTTTATTCATTCAGGAGAAACAATGTGCTTATTTTTCACTTTGTTGGTATATAAAGTTGGTATGTTGATTGATTTGTGTACTTGCTCAGCTTTTATTCATATATCTTTTATATAATTTAGGGTTAGTTGTTTGATATGAGTTTCTAGAAAGCCAAGTGTTATATATTTAATTCTCTTTGTCATGCTGCAAGAAGAACTACATTTGGATTTTTAAAAAATATTGTAAATGCCATTACATGATAACAGCATCTCAAACTCACTAAGCAGTTTATGCTTTTCCATTTTGAGGCACTAAATTTTATCATGTAAATATTATCTGTAAAATTCAAATATTTTAAAAACAATCAAATGAAGTACAAAATTAGAGGTGTTTATTGACCAAAAAAACTATGGTGTTTTATTTTATTGTTGTTTTGTTCTAAATCTCACACTTTTATCTTCCGGTGAACACTGTTGCATATTCTGAAGAACTATGTTAACTTGCAAGAACTGAGCTGTGATATATATGTAATATAAGTTAAGCCCAAAGTCATTATATTTTATTTTTCTAGTTTTGAAATGGAACCTATTTGAGGGGGCTTGAATAACTGCAGTGACTCCAATGCAGTTAAGCAACTAGTTGGTTACCAGGTCATTACTTTAGATGTACTACTGGATAAAATTATGAAAAAAAGTGCATTACCTATTATTTATTTGAAGGTTAATACCATGATGCCCTTATCTGTACCATGATCTCTTTCAGGAGGAAGACTTCTTCAAATGTGTAGAGCAAACAATTATTCATCTAGTTATTTGTGAATAACAAATAATAACTGCACACTTTTTTAAGAGGCAGTCTATTAATGAACATTATATTGAGATATAGATATGATTGATTGACAATTACTATTTTAAATAGTGTTATTATTAAATGCAGGTTATAAGAATTATGATAGTGAAATACCTGATAAAATAGAGGTAAGAAGATGATAAAATATGAGAGAATCATTATGGAAAAAATAGTAATTGATTTAGATCTACAAAAATGTAGGTGGGCTTCTGCTTCCAGGACACAGAGTACTTTTCCCTATTCCACATGCTAAGTACAACTAAAAAATGTAGACATTACATGTAAAACAAAAATAATACTCTAAGGAGTGAATAGAAGAAAGCAGACTTGCTGGGTTACTTCAGGACACAGGGAACAACATGGTGGGGGTTACTTGGGTTTTCTTTTTCTCTCATATATACCAGGCTGCATGTTAAAAAGACTGCTATTATGGAAACTTAAAAAGACAAAAAGAACTACATCCAAAGCCTATTATCTCTAGCCAGAGTAGTAAGAAAGCTTTCTAGAAAGTAAAAAAATAAAAAATGAAAAACAACTTTATATAATAACTTCTCTACTCCAGCTAAACAATCACACACACACACACACACACACACAGAGAGAGAGAGAGAAATATAATCCTCTATCCCCACACATGTAAGCAAAGGCAATGTGAGAATCCTAGACTTCCACCATGGAGAGACTCTATGAGGTACACCCAACATGTAATGTTGGAAAAGAGCAGGTAGGGAGCTAAGATTCTCACCTCCACTGGAAGTAGAAGCACTGTGCTTTCAGTAAACTCCACTTGAGTAGCCTGGATTTCCTTCAATTGCAATAATGAGGTGCTCCTCCCTCTCTCTGCTAGAGTGATATCAGAAAAGGCCTAGAGAAGAGCCATGACTTTCACATTCCCTTAGCAATAATGAAGCTTTCCCACCAGTGTTAGTGGAGACCACTAGGGAAGTCAGAATTCGCATCCCCATCCAGCAGTAATGAGGAGCATGCCCTTGTTGGCTAATGGAGGCCCAATGAGAAACCTGATGTTCTACCTCCATCTGGTAGTAGCAAGGTGGTGCCCTATCACTTGCCAAAGTAGTATCAGAAAAATCCAGCTAAAACAGAATGTTTAATTAAGATCTATTCTCATAATGCTCAAAATGTCTAGTTTTCAGTAAAAAAAAAATCACTCATCATGCCAAGAACCAGAATATATCTCAAACTAAATGAAAATGGCAATGAATAGCACTAAAATAGTAGGCATGTTAGAATTATCTGACAAAGATTTTGGTACAGCTATGATAAAAATGCTTCTGTGAGCTATTACATACATGAAGCAAATGAAAATATACAAAGCTTCAGCAAAGAAATATAAAGTTGTAAGCAAAGGAAAAAAAGACATGACTAAGAACCAAATGGAAATTTTAGAACTAAAAAATACAATAACCAAGTAAAAAGCTCAGTAGAAAGGCTCAACAGCAAAATGGAAACAATCAGGAAACTGGGAGATCAAAACAAACTACCCAATATGAACAAAGGAGAGAAAACAGACTAAAATAATTTTAAGAGAGCCTCAGGGAACTGTGGGATTATTTTTTTTTAAAAATCTAACATATGTGTCATTAGACTCCTGGAAGGAGAAGAGAGAAAGAGCAAGTCTGAAAAAGTACTTAAAGAAATGATGGTTGAAAACTTCCTCAAAATGACAATGAATATAATCTTACAGTTTCAAAAAGCTGAACAAACTCTAAACAGGATAAATTTAAAGAAACCCAATCCAAAACATATGTTAGTCAAACTTCTAAAAGTTAAAGAAAAAGAAAAAAATCTTTGAAGCAGCAGGAGAGAAATGAAACCTTATGTAGAGGAACAAAAAACAATTTGAATGACAGAAGACTTCTCATTAGAAACTGGAAGCCATAAAGAGGTATCACAATATTTTCCAAATGTTTCAAAAAGAATTTCCAACTCAGAATCATCTACCCAGTGTAGTATCTTTTAGGAATTAAAGGGAAACAAAGACATTCTTAAATTATTGAAAAGTAAGAGAATTTGTCCCTAGGAAGTTTACCTTAAAAGGATATATAAAAATGTTCTCTAAACAGAAGGAAACCAACAAAGAAGGAATCTTGGAAGATCAGAAACAAGAAAAGAACATGATAAGCAAAATATGCATAGATAACTAGACTCTCCTTCTCATGCATCTTCTCAATTATTTTTGGCAGGTGAAACAAAAATTAGAACACTGCCTGATGAGATTATAAGTGTTTGTACAGAAATTATTAAGAGGATTGTATTACAAATAGGGGAGGGTGAAAGATCTTAAAAAGAGCTAAAGTTGCTGCACTAGACTTGAACGGGTAAATGTCAAAATAGAATTTTATTTAAAATAGAATTCTCAAAAATGTTTGCTCAAGTAACTAAAGAGAAAGTAGAAAAAGTCAACAGAGTTAGCAGAGAGAGACTGGAAAAATATATAATGATTAAAGGGTCATTATACAAAGTAGACATACCAATCTTAAATGCGTATGCACCTAAGAAGAAGGTAGCAAAATACTGAAGCAAAAACTGATAGAATTCTAAGAAATAGATAATTCCACAATTATAATTGGAACCACAAATACCTTCTACCACTAATTAATAGAACAACTAGACAGAAGACAAAGAAGGACATAGAAGAACTCAAAATCAACACCAACCAACAGTATATAATCTATACACATTTAAAAAAAATGTGACCCCGTAACATCAGATATACCTTCTATATAAGTGATCATAAAAGTATAGCAAGAATGACCACTTTCTAGACCATAAAGTGCACATACACACAACAACAAATTTAGAAGAACTGAAATCATACAAATTACCAATCTCAGAAATGAGACAGGAATAGGAGGACGTGGAGTTTGGATCTCCTCACAAGTACATCAAGAATACACTGGAATAATTCTCACAGAGCACCTACTAAACACTAGTGGAGGACCTCAGAATCTAAGTGGACAAGAAAAATTTCAAGCAACGAGCTGTTCTTTTAGTTTGCTTTTTTGTTCTTTGTTTTCTGTTTAGGTTAGTTTTGTTTTTATTACTGGTTTTGATTTTTGGATTCCCTTGTTTATTTGTGTGTCTTCTGTTTTGTGCTTTCCTTTGTTGTTGTTGTTTGCTTGTTGGTTTGTCTTTTGTTTGATTAGATTTGTTTTCATTATTTTTCTTGGGTTTTATTTGTGTTTTCTTTTTTTTGTTTGTATGTCCACTTTTCTTTTTGTTTGGTTTTGTTTTATATTTAACTTGGGCTTTGTTTGTCTGGGTTATTTTTTGTCATACCATGTTGCTTGGGGGGGGGGTTCTTGGTACTGAGGCTGGGGATTGGGACTGAGCCCCTGTGGTGGGAGGACTGAATCTGAACTGCCAGACTACCAGAGAGCTTCAGGCCCTGAGGAATATTTGTCAGTGTGAGCTCTCCCAGAGGTCCTCATCTAAGCACCAAGAACCGGATCAATCCAATGCCCTGCAAGCTCCAGTGCTGGATGGCTTAGGACAAACAACCAGAAAGACAGGAACACATCAACCATCAACAACTATGAGATGACAGAGAAATATGTTACAGATGAAGGAGCAAGGTAAAAACCTACAAGACCAAATAAATGAAGTGGAAATAGGCAATAGACCTGAAAAAGAATTCAGAGTAATGAGAGCCAACATGATCCAAAATCTCAGAAACAGAATGGAGGCATAGATACAGAAGATACAAGAAATGTTTAACAAGGACCTAGAAGAACTAAAAAACAAATAAACAGTGATGAACAATAAAACAACTAAAATGAAAAATACACTAGAAGGAATCAATAGCAGAATAACTGAGGCAGAAGAACGGATAAGTGACATGGAAGATAAAATAGTGGAAATAACTGCTGGGGTGCAGAATAAGGAAAAAAGAATGAAAAGAAATGAAGACAGTCTCAGAGACCTCTGGGACAACTTTAAATGCACCAACATTCGAATTATAGTGGTCCCAGAAGAAGAAGGGAAAGAGAAAGTGTCTGAGAAAATATTTGAAGAGATTATAGTCAAAAAAGTCCCTAACATGGGAAAGGAAGTAGTCACCCAAGTCCAGGAAGTGCACAGAGCTCCATACAGGATAAACCCAAGAAGAAACATGCTGAGACACATATTAAGCAAACTAACAAAAGTTAAATACAAAGAAAAAATATTAAAAGCAACAAGGAAAAGCAAAATAAAAAACATACAAGGGGGCTTCCCTGGTGGCGCAGTAGTTGAGAGTCCCCCTGCCGATGCAGGGGACATGGGTTCATGCGCCGGTCCAGGAAGATCCCACATGCCGTGGAGCAGCTTGGCCCGTGAGCCATGGTCACTGAGCCTGCATGTCCGGAGCCTGTGCTCTGCAACGGGAGAGGCCACAACAGTGAGAGGTCCGAGTACCACAAAAAAAAAAAAAAAAAAAAAAAACACACACACACAAGGTAATCTCCATAAGCTTATCAGCTAATCTTTCAGCAGAAACTCTACAAGGCAAAAGGGAGGGGAAAGACATATTTAAAGTAATGAAAGGGAAAAACCTACAACCAAGATTACTCCACTCAGCAAGGATATCATTCAGATTTGATGGAGAAATTAAAACCTTTACAGACAAGCAAAAGTTAAGAGAATTCAGCACCACAAAACCAGCTTTGCAACAAATGCTAAAGGAACTTCTCTAGTCAGGAAACACAAGAGAGGGAAAAGACCTACAATAACAAACCCAAAACAATTAGGAAAATGGTAATAGGTACATACATATCAATAATTACTGTAAATGTATACAGACTAAATGCACCAATTGAAAGACACAGACTGGCTGAATGGATACAAAAATAAGACCTGTATATATGCTGTCTACAAGAGACCCACTACAGAACTAGGGACACACAAAGATTGAAAGTGAGGGGGTGAAAAAAGATATAGCATGCAAATGGAAATCAAAAGAAAGCTGGAGTAGCAATGCTCATATCAGACAAGATAGACTTTAAAATAAACACTATACAAGAGACAAGGAAGGACACTACATAATGATCAAAGGATCAATCTAAGAAGGAGATATAACAATTATAAATGTTTATGCAACCAACATAGGAGAACCTCATTACATAAGGCAAATGTTAACAACCATGAAAGGAGAAATCGACAGTAACCAAAAACAGTAGGGGATTTTAACACACCACTTACACCAATGGACAGATCATCGAAATAGAAAATAAATAAGGAAATACAAGCTTTAAATGACACAAATGACCAGATAGATTTAATCGATATTTATAGGACATTCCATCTGAAAAAAGCAGATTACACTTTCTTCTCAAGTGCATGTGGAACATTCTCCAGGATAGATCACATGTTTGGTCACAAATCAAGCCTTAGTAAATTTAAGAAAATTGAAATTGTATCAAGCATCTTTTCTGACCACAACAGAATGAGATTAGAAATCAATTACAGGATTAAAAAAAACTGTAAAAAATAGAAACATATAGAGGCTAAACAATACACTACTAAATAACCAAGAGATCACTGAAGAAATCAAGAAGGAAATAAAAGAATACCTATAAACAAATGACAAAGAAAATGCAATGACCCAAAGCCTATGGGATGAAGCAAAAGCAGTTCTAGGAGGGAAGTTTATAGCAATACAATCCTACCTCAAGAAACAAGAAACATCTCAAATAAACAACCTAACTTTACACCCAAAGCAACTAGAGACAGAAAAACAAACAAAACCCAAAGCTAGGAGAAGGAAAGAAATCATAAAAATCAGAGCATAAATAAATGAAATAGAAACAAGGAAAACAATAGCAAAGGTAAATGAAACTAAAAGTTAGTTCATTGAGAAAATAAACAAAATTGATAAATCTTTATCCAGACTCAACAAGAAAAAAAGGGAGAGGTCTCAAATCAATAAAATTAGAAATGAAAAAGCAGAAGTTACAACTGACACTGGAGAAATACAAAGGATCATAAGAGACTACTACAAGCAACTATATGCCAATAAAATGGACAACATGGAGGAAATGGACAAATTCTTAGAAAAATACAATCTTCCAAGAGTGAACCAGGAAGAATAGAAAATATGAACAGACCAATCAGAAGTAATTATATTAAAATGGTGATTAAAAATCTTCCAACAAACAAAAGTACAGGATAAGATGGCTTCACAGGTAAATTCTATCAAACATTTAGAGAAGAGCTAACACCCATCCTTCTCAAACTCTTCCAAAAAACTGCAGAGGGAAGAACATTCCCAAGCTCATTCTATGAGGCGACCATCACCCTGATACCAAAACCAGACAAAGACATCACAAAAAAGAAAATTATGGACCATATACTGATGAGCATATACAAAAAAATCCTCAACAAAGTACTAGCAATCAGAATCCAACAACACATTGAAAGGATCATACACCATGATCAAGTGGGATTTATCCCCAGGAAGCAAGGATTCTTCAGTATATGCAAATCAATCAATGCGATACAGCATATTAACAAAGTGAATAATAAAACCCATATGATCATCTCAATAAATGCAAAAAAAGATTTTGACAAAATTCAACATCAATTTATGATAAAATCTCTCCAGAAGTAGGCATAGAAGGAACCTACCTCAACATAATAAAGGCCATATATGACAAACCCACAGCAAACATCATTCTCAATGGTGAAAAACTGAAAACATTTCCTTGAAGATCAGGAATAAGACAAGGGTGTTCACTCTTGCCAATACTATTCAACATAGTTTTGGAAGTCCTGGCCACAGTAATCACAGTAATCAGAGAAGAAAAAGAAATGAAAGGAATACAAATTGGAAAATAAGAAGTATATCTGTCACTGTTTGTAGGTGACATGATAATGTATCTAGAAAATCCTAAAAAATGCCACCAGAAAGGTATTAGGGCTAATCAATGAATTTGATAAAGTTTCAGGATAAAAAATTAATGCCCAGAAGTCTCTTGCATTGTTATGCACTAATAACAAAAAGTCAGAAAGAGAAATTAAGGGAACAATCCCATTTACCATTGTAACAAAAACAATAAAACACCTAGAATAAAACTACCTAAGGAGGCAAACTACCTGTATTCACAAAACCATAAGACACTGATGAAAGAAATCAAAGATGACACAAACAGATGGAGAGATATACCATGTTCTTGGATTGGAAGAATCAATATTGTGAAAATGACTATACTACCCAAAGCAATCTACAGATTCAATGCAATCTCTATCAAATTACCAGTGGCATTTTTCACAGAATTAGAACAAAAAATTTTTCAATTTGTATAGAAACACAAAAGACGTCAGATAGCCAAAGCAATTTTGAGAAAGAAAAACGGAGCTGGAAGAATCAGGCTCCCTGACTTCAGACTATACTATGAAGCTACAGTAATCAAAACAGTATGGTACTGGCACAAAAACAGAAATATAAATCAATGGAAAAGGATAGAAAGCCCAGAGATAAACCCATGTATCTATGGTCACTCAATCTATGACAAAGGAGGCAAGAATATACAATGGAGAAGACAGTCTCTTCAATAAGTGGTGCTCGGAAAAATGGACAGATATGTCTAAAAGAATAAAAATAGAACACTTCCTAACACCATACACAAAAATAAACTAAAAATGTGTCAAAGGCCTAAATGTAAGGCTGGACACTGTAAAACTCTTAGAGGAAAACATAGGCAGAACACTCTATGACATAAATCTCAGCAAGATCTTTCTAGACCCACCTCCTAGAGTAATGGAAATAAAGACAAAAATAAACAAATGGGACCTAATGAAACTTAAAAGCTTTTGCACAGCAAAGGAAACCATAAACAAGACGAAAAGACAACCCTCAGAATGGGAGAAAATAGTTGCAAATGAAGCAATGAACAAGGGATCAATCTCCAAAATGTAAAACAGCTCATGCAGCTCAATATCAAAAAAACAAAGAACCAAATCCATAATGGACAGAAGACCTAAATAGACATTTCTCCAAAGAAGACATACAGATGGCCAAAAGGCACATGTAAAGATGCTCAACAGCACTAATTATCAGAGAAAGGCAAATCAAAATGACAATGAAGTATCACCTCACACCAGTCCAAATGGCCATCAAAAAATCTACAAACAATAAAGTGCAGGAGGAGGTGGGGAGGAAAGGGAACACACTTGCACTGCTGGTGGGAATGTAAATTGATACAGCCACTGTGAAGAACAGTATGGGGGTTCCTTAAAAAACTAAAAATAGAACTATGATATGACCCAGCAGTCCCACTACTGGGCATATACCCGAAGAAAACCATAACTCAAAAAGTCACATGCACCCCAATGTTCATTGCAGAACTATTTACAATAGTCAAGACATGAAAGCAACCTAAATGTCCATTAACAGAGGAATGGATAAAGAAGATGTGGTACATATATACAATGGAATATTACTCAGCCATAAGAGGGAACAAAATTGTGCCACTTGCAGAGACATGGATGGACCTAGAGATTGTCATACAGAGTGAAGTAAATCAGAAAGAGGAAAACAAACATTGTAAATTAACGCATTTATGTGGAGTCTAGAAAAATGGTACAGATGAACCTACTTGCAAAGTAGAAATAGAGACACAGACGTAGAAAACAAATGTATGGACACCAAGGGGGGAAAGGAGGGGTGGATTAACTGGGAGATTGGGATTGACAGGTATACGCTACTGTATAAAATACGTAAGTAATGAAAACCTACTGTATAGCACAAGGAACTCTACTCAATGCTCTGTGGTGACCTAAATGGGAAGGAAATCCAAAAAGGAAAGAATACATGTATACATATAGCTGATTCACTTTGCTGTACAGCAGAAACTAACACAATATTGTAAAGCAACTATACTCCAATTAAAAAAAAGAAAGAAATGACACAGAGGATGTTACCAAGGTATCAAAAATATAATAGGGAAATACTATGAATCAATAAACACATATACATTTGACAATAGATGAAATTATCCACTTATTGAAAACCATGAACTACCACAACACATACAGTGTGAAATCAATAATTTGAATAGCCCTAATACAAGCAGAAAATTGAATTTGTAAATAAAAATATCCCCCCAAAATTATTTTATCCAGAAATTTCAGTAGAGAATTCTTCCAAATTTTTAAAGAAGAATTAAACTCATTACGAAACAACGAATACTTCCAGAAATTTGAAGAGCAGGGGTCATGTTCCAATTCACTTTTTGAACCTAGCATTGTACTGATACAAAAAATCAAATGCAAGGGCTTTCCTGGTGGCACAGTGGTTGAGAGTCCACCTGCCGATGCAGGGGACTTGGGTTCGTGCCCCAGTCCAGGAAGATCCCACATGCCGTGGAGCGGCTAGGCCCGTGAGCCATGGCCGCTGAGCCTGCTCATCTGGAGTCTGTGCTCTGCAACAGGAAAGGCCACAACAGTGAGAGGCCTGCGTACCGCAAAAAAAAAAAAAAAAAAAAAATCAAATGCAAAATAAATCATATAAAGAAAATATCCCTCAGGAATTTAGATGTAATAATGATAAACAAAATATTAGTAAATAAAATTCTGAAATATTTTAGAAAAGACAAGCCATACACTGGAATAAAATATTTGCAAACCAATATTCAACAAAGGACTAGTATCTAGAATATATAAAGAACACTCAAAATTCAACAGTATTCTGTTTTCATTATTCTGCTTTCTCTGCATCTATTCAGATGACCATATGATTTTTATATTTTATACTATTAATGTGGTACATGGCCTTTGTTGATTTGCATATGTTGAACCATCCTGCATCACAGTGATAAATCCCACTTAGTCATGGTGCATGATCCTTTTAATGTATTGTTGAATTTAGTTTGCTAATATTTTCTTGACACTTTTGCATATATAGTCATACCTCATTTTATCATGTTTTGTTTTATTGTGCTTTGCAGATGTTGTATTTATTACAAGTTGAAGATTTGTGGTTACCCTGCATTGTTAGATGATGGTTAGCCTTTTTAACAATAAAGTATTTTAAATTAAGATATGTACTTTTTTAAGACATAATGCTATTGCACACTTCATAGACTACAGTATAGTGTAAATGTAACATATACAGACTGAGCAACCAAAAAATTCCTGTGACTTTCTTTACTGCTATATTCTCTTTATTGTGGTAGTCTGGAATCAAACTGAAAACATCTCCAAGGCATGCCTGTATATTCATTAGGGATACTGATATATATTTTTTCTTTCATTTTATTTTGTCCCTATCTGGCTTTGGTATCAAGGTAATGCTGGCCTCATAGAATGAGTTTGGAAGTGTTCCCTCCTCTTCATTTTTCTGGAAGAGTTTGAAGATAATTGGCCTTAATTCTTTAAATATTTGGTAGAATTCACCATTGAAACCATCTGGTTCTGGACTTTTCTGTGTTGGGAGGTTTTTGATTACTGATTCAAAACTGATTACTCCTTACTCACTATTGGTTTGTTCAGATTTTCTATTACTTCCTGATTCAGTCTTGGTAGGTTTTATATTTTCTTGAAATTTATCCATTTTGTCTAAGTTTATCTAATTTGTTAGCAAATAATTGTTCATAGTAGTCTCCTATATTCCCATGAATTTTTCTAGTATCACTCATCAGAAATACATGTGTCCTCTTTCATTTCTGATTTTATTATTTGTCTTCTCTCATTGTTCTTATTTAATCAAGCTCAAGATTTGTCAATTTTTTAAATCTTTTCAAAAATATCCTTAGTTTCACTGATTTTTTATTGTTTTTCTGACCTCTATTTCATTTATTTCTGCTCTGATCTTTGTTATTTCTTTCCTTCTGTTAAATTTGGGCTTTGTTTTTCTTCTTTTTCTAGTTCTTTGAGATATTAAGTTAGGTTGTTTATTTGAGATCTTTCTATTTTCTTAATATGTGCATTTATCACTATAGACTTGCCTCTCAGAACTGCTTTTGCAGCATCTCACACTTCTTGGTGTAATGTCTTTTCATTTTCATTTGTTTCTAGAGAGTTTTTTATTTCTCTTTTGATTTATTTTGACTGCTTGCTGTTCAGGAATGTGTTATTTAATTTCCACAAGCTTGTAAAATTTTCATCTTTTCTCTTATTGCTGATCTCTAGTTTTCATATCACTGTAGTTGGAAAAGACACTTGGTACAATTTCAGTCTTCTAAAATTTTCTAAGACTTGTTTTGTGGCCTATCATGTGATATATCCTGTAGAATGTTCTATGTGCACTTGAGAAGAAAGTATGTTCTGCTACTGTTGGCAAATACAACACCCTTTCATGAAAAAAAATCTCTCAACAACTTGGGTATAGAAGGAACACACCTCAACATAATAAAACAACAAACCCACAGCTAACACTATACTGAACTATGAAAGATTGAAAACATTTCCTCTACGACCAGAAAAAGACAAAGGTGCTAACTCTCAACTTTTATTCAACATTATGCTGAAGTCCTAGCTAGAGCAATTAGGTAAGAAAGTAAATAAAAGTCATCCAAACCAGAAAGAAAGAAGTAAAACTGTCACAATTTGCAGATGATATAATTTTATACACAGAAAATCCTAAAGACACAATCAAAAAACTGTTGGAACTAATCAATGAATTCAGTAAAGCTGCAGAATATAAAATCAAAATACAGAAATTTCTATATGTTAATAAAAAATATCTAAAAAAGAAATAAAGAAAACTATCATATTCACAATACAATTAAAAACAATAAAATACTTAGGAATAAATTTAAATCTAAGGAAGTGAAGTATCTGTAGAATGAAAACTAGAAGACTTTGATGAAAGAAATTGAAGAAGGCACAAGCAAATGGAAAGACATCCCATGTTCACGGATCAGAAGAATTAACATTGTTAAAATGTCCATACTACTCAAAGCCATCCATATATATAATGCAATCCTTATCAAAATTTCAGTGTAATTTTTCACAGCAATAGAAAAAATAATCCTAAAATGTGTATGGAACCACAACAGAACTTGAATATCCAAAGCAATCTTGAGAAAAAAAACAACAAAGCTGGAGGCAACAGACTTCCTAATTTCAGACTATATTATAAAACATAACAGTCAAAACAATATGGTGTTAGTGTAAAAATAGACAAATTAATGGAACAATACAAAGAGCCAGAAATAGACACATGCATGTATGCACACTTTATTTTTGACAAAGGAACCAAAAGTATACAATGGGGAAAGAACAGTCTTCAATAAATGGTGCTGAGAAAACTGGATAGCCTCATGCAAAACAAAACAAAAAACTGGAGCTCTATCCTACAGTATACATAAAATCAACTCAAAATTCATTGAAGAATTGAATGTAACATCTGAAATTATAAAATTTCTAGAAGAAAATATAGGGGTAATTACCTTGATATTGGTCTTGGCAGTGATTTCTTTGAATTTTACCCCAAAGCCAAAGGCAACAAAAGCAAAAGTAAACAAATGGGACTACATCAAACTAAAACGCCTCTGCACAACAAAGGAAACAATCAATAAAAAGAAAGGGCAATATTTGGAATGGGAAAAAGATATTTGCTAACCACATACCTGGTAAGGGTTGATATCCAATATACATATATAACTAACACAACTCAATATTTTTTAAAAAAACAGTTTAATTAAAAATGGTCAGAGGAACTGAACAGACATTTTTCCACATAGGACAATAAATAGGTGCTCGACATCACTAATCATCTGGGAAATGCAAATCAAAACCACATGAAATATTACCTCACACATGTTAAAATGCTATCATCAGGGCTTCCCTGGTGGCGCAGTGGTTGAGAGTCCGCCTGCCAATGCAGGGGACACGGGTTCGTGCCCTGGTCCAGGAAGATCCCACATGCCGCAGAGTGGCTGGGCCCGTGAGTCATGGCCACTGAGCCTGTGCGTCCGGAGCCTGTGCTCCACAACGGGAGAGTCCACAATGGTGAGAGACCCGCGTACCGCAAAAAAAAAAAAAAAAAAAATGCTATCATCAGAAAGACATAGGATAACAAGTGTTGTTGAGGATGTTGAGGAAAAGGAACCATGTGCACTACTGGTAGGAATGTAAATTAATGCAGCCACAATGGAAAACAATATGAAGGTTTGTCAACAAATTAAAAATAGGACTACCAAATAAGCCAGCAATCTCCCTTCTTGGTGTACAGCCAAAGGAAATGAAAACAGGATATTGAAAAGATATTTGTACTCCCATATTTATTGCAGCATTAATCACTATAACTAAAATATAGAAATAACCTAGGTTCCATCAACAGATGAATAAATAAAGAAGATGTGGGATATATATACAATGGAATATTATTCAGGAGTGAAAAATGACATCCTGCTTCCTGAGACAACATGGATGGACCTTGAGGGCATTATTCTAAGTGGAATAAATCAGACACAGAAAGACAAATACTGTATGAGCTCACTTATATATGGAATCTAAAAAAGCTTAACTCATAGAAATAGAGACTAGAATGGTGGTTACCAGGGGCTTGGGAGTGGGGGGAAAGAGCAAATGGTGGCCAAAGAGTTCAAATTTACAGTTATAAGATGAGTAACTTCTGAGGATCTAAGGTAGAGCATAGTGATTATAGTTAATGATATCTTATCATATACTAGAAAGTTGCCAAGAAAGTGAACCTTAAATGTCTTCACCACAAAAAGGAAGTGATAATTATATAATGGTTGTAGGTGTGGCACTATGCACTGGCACTATGCACTAACACTATGGTGACAATAATTTTGTAATATATAAGGGTATCAGATCAACACCTTATACACTTTAAACTTACATGATGTTATATAACAATTATATCTCAATAAAGCTGTGAACAAATGAAAAAAAAGATCTAAAATCAATCTCAGCTTCCACTTTTAACTAGAAACAGAAGAGTAAATTAAGTTCAAAGTAAAACAGAAAAAAGAAAAAAATAGAGCAGAAATCAATAAAATCAATAGGTGAAATAAACAAAATTTAAAGCTTGTTCTTTGAAAAGATAAATAAAATTGATAAACCTCTAGCTATGAACTAAAAAAAGAGGGAAACATAGGGCTTCCCTGGTGGCGCAGTGGTTGGGAGTCCGCCTGACGATGCAGGGGACACGGGTTTGTGCCCTGGTCCGGGAGGATCCTGCATGCTGCGGAGCGGCTAGGCCCGTGAGCCATGGCCACTGAGCCTGTGTGTCCGGAGCCTGTGCTCCGCAACGGGAGAGGCCACAACAGTGAGAGGCCCGCGTACCGCAAAAAAAAAAAAAAAAAAAAAGAAAGAGGGAAACATAAATTACTAATATCAGAAATGAAAAAGTGGGCATCACTACAGACACCATGAACATTAAAAGAATAATAAAAGAATACTATGAAGAAAGCTATGTTCACAAATTTCATATCCTGGATAAAGTGGACCTATCCCTTAAAAGACAAGATTTGCCTAAACTCACACAAGATTAGTCTATCTAAATCAACCTGTATCTATTAAACAAATTAAATCAATAATTAATAATTTTCCAAACCACAAAACTTCATGCTCAGATGGGTACACTGGTGAATCCAGCAAAATTTTAAGAAAAAAATTAAACCAGTTATCTACAAACTCTTTTAGAAGATAAGGCAGAGGGAATAGTTCCTAAATTATTCTATGTCCCAGGCATTATGCTAATACTAAACCAGACAAAAATATTACCAACAAAAAAGTTACAGACCAATATTTTTCATGAACATAGATGCATAATTCAAACTGACAGAATTAAGATTAAGCATCTCTGTTACAACAATAAACACAAATGCTTAAACCTGTACATATATTGTTGGCTATATAACAGGAATAGAAGTGATTTCATTCATGCTATTTCTTCTTCACATAGTACCTTTAAATGTTCATGCTAGTATATTTAAACTAACTTTTTATGTGAGTATCTGATACAGTCAAAATAATGCTTTCATAATCACCCCAATCCTTAGATTTGAATCCTAAGTGCTATATATGTACCATATGCTTCTCTTGATTTCACAACCCATCTAGGTTCTCAGAGATAGGTGACTGGGCCACTTGGGCATTTGGACATTTGGCCAAAGAAAGAACAATCACATTTTCTCTGTTGGGAATATTAAACTGATCTAAATACATGATAGCTTAGTTTGAACCATAATGAACATTGTAAGCTTGGTTAGCCTGGAATGCCACTTTTCATTCAGTGTAGATTGAGAAGCATAAAATGTTGATATGCAGTTTTTTTTTTTTTTTTTTTTTTCTTTTTGCGGTATGCGGGCCTCTCACTGTTGTGGCCTCTCCCGTTGCGGAGCACAGGCTCCGGATGCGCAGGCCCAGCGGCCATGGCTCACGGGCCCAGCCGCTCCGCGGCATATGGGATCCTCCCAGACCGGGGCACGAACCCGTATCCCCTGCATCGGCAGGCGGACTCTCAACCACTGCGCCACCAGGGAGGCCCTGCAGTTTTTTTAAAAGTAAAAAATAACAGTACTTCTCTATAGGAGAAGTTGCCTAAATATCTGATGGATGTCTAAATTCGTTTTAGCCCTTTCCTAAGGCTTGTCTGGAATGTGTGTCATTAAGTTCACAGAGAGATAATTCATGTAGCTATACATGTATTAAATATTTGAAGAACCTACTATGTGCCAGACAGTTTAAAATTGTGGTGATAAAACAGTAAACAAGAAAATGCCTCTGCCTTCATGGAGCTTCCCACCTAATGAGTGAGACAAGTATTAATCAAGCAAATAGATAAATACTGTGATTTTAGGTAGTATTGATAGGAAGAAAAATCAAGGCATATTTGAGAAGAGTATGGGTAGCTGTAGGGGACCATTTTGGGTGGTCTTTGAGGAAGTGCCTTTTGAGCAGAGACTTGAATATTGTGAAAAAGCAAGACCTACAAAGATTGGAGGAAAGTATTAAGACAAAGTAAACATTTAATATAAAGAGAAATGGAAAGAATTAAAAAAAGATAAACTAAAGAAAACTACAGCAAAATACCATCTTAAAGGACTTTAACAACAAGAATGCATTAATATATCAACATTTTAAAATATGCATGAAATGATAAAAATAAAATCAGAATGTTAGGTTATATGTATATTGGAAATGAAGAAATTAGATCTAGAAAAAATATACGGTACACTACAATGTAAACTTCAATTCGAACTGTGGGTTCTTGGCTGCTTCTTGATTTGTTCTCTGTACCTTTTGTGTATATTTGATAAAACTTATTAAAAGTATTCTTGACAGGGAATATGCTCAATTTGTTTGAGAAGAGCCAGAAGGCCAGAGTAAATAAAGTGATCTGAGCAAGTAAATGAGTAGCCAAAAATAAGGCAGAATAAGTAAACAGAGGCCAGGTAAGGTAAGGCTTGTTGCATTGAGCTAAAGAGTTTGGCTATTATTCTATTAACTGGGATGGGAAGACATTGTTTGGTTTTAAGCAACAGGAGATATATTCTAGATTATGTTTTTACAATATCAAATAAATCGAGGAAAATGTTATGAGTAGTCCTACTCAGATGAGTGTCAGTCCATGAACTGTTTTTACCACTCTAGGATAAGCACAAGAATGGAGAGTAAACATTTGAAAACTTGTGTAACATTGTGACATAGTGGCAAGATAAAAGTGTGTGATTTTTTTTAAGCTCATTCACTTTCATTGTATTTTTTAAAAGTGACAGTGTAAAATACATTGAAAACAAACCAAAAAAAATTGGTCATTCACCACAAAACACTTGAGAGGCACTTCGATAATACAAGTGCAAAAACACAGAAATCAAAGTTTTATTGCAGTAGACCCAGAATGGTAGATATACTTTGAAAATTAAGCCAACAGAAAGAATTGGTCAAGTGGTATGAGGGAAAAGAGAAATCGTGGAGAGACTTTATATCTTTATACTAACTCTGTTTTTAGTAACTATATTGAATAAGTTTAGGTTTCTCCTACTTGAGCTGGAAGAGCTGTGACTAATACAGTTCCTATTTTATAAATATTAATACAGGAACTTAGAGTGGATGAGTCACTTCTCAGAATAACACAAATAGCACGCAGTAGTGCTATGACTTAGACCCAAGTCCATTTAAAAAAAAATAACAAAAAACACCACAGACTTCTGCCATTATTTTCATCATTTTGTTTAAAAATCTTACTATAGGAGAGTAATATGATTTCCCCTTTAGATTTAATACTATGTTGAATGATATATATCCCCTAACATTGAGCTACCTAGGAAAAAAAAAATGCTAAGGCAGGATGTATAATGCCCAGTTAAATTGTTTCACTATTTTATTTAGGAATTTTGTGTTTCTATTCATAATTTAGATTGGTCTGTAATTATCTTTTTTAATCAATGCTTATCACCTATAAGTATCTAAGTCACTGTTTCATAAAGGTGCTTGGAAGATTTCTACCTTTTTCTAGGTTCTGGAGTAATTTAAATTGATTTGGAGATATCTGATTTTTGAAATTTTTGTAGAAATCTCCTAAAATATTATCTTGACTTGGTAGTTTATTGTATTTTTGTTTGTTTTGAGAATAGTTCTTTGATTTTTTAAAAAGTTTCTTCTTTAGAAATTAATTTGTTTAAACAGTCTATTTCTACTAAAAACACTCATACTACAGAATTCATAAATTCAATCAATCTCATAGTAAGAATATTTGTAAAAATCTGAAGCATTGCCACTTATCATAAATCATTGATTAGAAAAAGTAACATTAAATAATGATATGGTTTATGTGTGGAATCTAAAAAAAGACACAAATGAACTTATATACAAAACAGAAATAGACACAGACATAGAAAACAAATTTATGGTTACCAAAGGGGAAAAGGAGGGGATAAATTAGCAGTTTGGGATTAACAGGTACATACTACTACATATAACATAGATAAAAAACAAGGACCTACTGTGCTGTACACCTGAAGCTATTGTAAATCAACTATACTTCAATTAAAAATTTTTTTTAATTTAAAAAATTTTTAAATCCCAATCATAACATCACAAAACTATAAGATACCAACAAATAATAATGTGTAAAATTACAAAACACTGTTAAGGGTATGCAACTGAATAAGTAGTGAACCCTACTTTGTCAATATTGTTTTCATTTAAATTTCTCCCAAATTAATCTATAATATTAATTTTATTTTATTAAATTCCCAATAGACTACTCATAGATCTAAACAAATTGATTGTAAAGTTAATTTAAACCCAAAATGAACATAAATATTTAAAAATATAAATGAAGATAAATTTGGAAATTAACATCAATAGGCAAGTTATAAAATTTACATTAGATATCAGTGAGAAAATAACAAACTATTCAATCAGTAATATTGAGAAAATTGCCTTGGTAAATGAAAATATTTGAATTTTCACAATATTTATCAAGTAAATTCCAAATGATTTAAGGACTGAATGTGAAAAAATGAATTAAAAAGCACCTTTAAAACTATTCAAAGAAATTTAAAAAATTCATTTGTAGGGTCAAGTAAAAAAAGAACTCTTTATACAGGAGGCAGAATATCATAACTAATAAAGAAAATATTGATAAAGTTGGTAAACATTAAGCATGTTCACATGAAAAAATAAAATTTTACACTTAAAGACTAAAATAATTAAAAATAATATGGAAATATACTAAATGTCTCTACAAATCAATAAGACAAAAAGACAAACAATGGAAAAAGAAGGTAAGAATTTAGGCAATCTGCATAATCAAAATCTTGAATAGCTAATAAGCATACAAAAGATATTAATTAGTAATTAAATACATGTAGTTGAAAATAAACATGAAATACAAATTTATACCTATCAAGAATACAACATGAAGGAAAAATTGATAATGCTAAATTTTAGTGAGGGTGAAGCACAGACTCTCACACTGATGTTAGAATGTTAAGTTGTATCTCTCTTTGCAAAGACATTTGACAATATTTAGTGAAGTTAAAATTTTTGTTATCACTGAGCATTTCAACATTTAGATGCATGTTCTAGAAAAGTGAGTATGTGTAACAGAAGTGATGTTCATTGTTTATAATAATTTTTAAAATGTGAGAAACCAAATATCAGTCAACAGTAGATAGATGAGTATGTTGTCTAGTCTATACATATCAATGTATAGAGATTATAAATAATCTTGAGTGAAAAATAAGAGGAAGAAAAGATAACATTTGCTCATACTTTCAAAGAACATACAAAGCAATGTAGTGTTACATAATAAATAAAGTATAAATATAAAATCATGAAGTAGAAGGGTACATATTTAATATATACAGTTGACCCTTGAACAACACAGGGGTTAGGGGCACCAACCTTCCCACCCAGTAGAAAATCTGCATATAACTTAACAGTAGGCCTTCTGAATCCGTGGTTCCTCCACATGGTTCCTTGGTATCCTTGGTTCCATGTCCACAGATTCAAACTACTGTGAATTGTTTAGTACTGTAGTATTTACTATTGAAAAAAAAATCCACAGATAAGTGGACACTGCATCTCAAACCTGTGTTGTTTAAGGGTCAGCTGTAGTTGGTTACTTCTTTGGAGAGGAAACTGGTCATAGAATTGGAGGGAGAGAAATATCTATTTTATTTTCAGTATACTATTTGTTTTATATATAAAATATATTATAAACTAATGCATCTGAATATTTAAAAATTCTGGGTATTGAGGTCCAGAACCTATTAAAGTAAAAAAAAAAAAGATAAGTATGTATGTAGTACACAAATCAAGCATTGGATCTTGGTCAAAGAGTACAAAGTAGCAATTATGTAAGATGAAAAAGTCTAGAGATTTAATGTATGGCATTAAAAATCATCATTAATAATATTATATTGTATACTGAAAAAATGAAATAAAATGTTTTATATATGTGTGTAGATACATGTAACAAAAAACAGTAGAAAATTAATAAAATTGCCAAAAAAGAAAAGACATAAATTACAGCCTGAAAAGAATTAAACACAGGGACAAAAACTCTTCCCCATTTGTTTTGTGTTGACTGTTTATTGTTATGATGAAAGCATTAGTATCATAAAAGTGGAAAGTATCTCATTCAGTGGAAAATAATTTTTTTAAACATTTACCACTGTGAAACCACCTCATCTGGGCCAGGTGCAACTCCTCAATCTTATTCCCACTCCACATGAAATGGCAGGGTGCAAGACATTCAGACATAAAAATCCATCCTTTGCTCCTCCCCACCACCTTCCTCTGGTCCTAATTTATTCCTGAAACTGGAGTGAAACTCATGTTTAGGAGCCCTTAGACCAGCTAGATTTCTCATGCTGCCTTTGTTTGTACATCCTGAAGTTGAATTTAATTCATACCAGCCTGAATCATTACCCTGGTCTTTCTAAAATAACTGAATTCATCAATGCCCAAACCTCACTTATGAGAAGGTATAAAATTTCTACCTATTTTTGTGGTGAATTACTGTTATTAAATGAATAAATATAAACATACATGCACATATTTCATAGCAGAAGACCTTCACATTTTTTTCCACTGAAGAATTTCATTATTTTAATACAGTTTAATATCTTAGGTGAATAAATATTTTTAAAAGCTTAAGACAGTGTTTTGTAATTATGCATAGCCACCTGCTCTGAGTCATGTATTTAGTTTAGAATGCTAAGCCTACAGATTTACAGTTTTTCCATTTAGACTCTGAATTCTGGCCTGAATCTGTCACATAATTTCTAAGTAGTTTTATACACAGAACAGCCTGAACTACATACAGTCCAAATCACTAAAAGCAAGCCACCAGTTGTGATGGAGGCTAATGTCTCCAAGTCAGAGGGCTTTTATCTGCTATTTATATCAAAGCATGTCCAGCGGCTGAGTCAATATAATAGTGCACTAAAAGTGAAGTGGATAAATATTCTATTTGTTAGATAATGGTTTTCATATGTATAAATTTATTTTCAACAATTTACTGAGGTGTAGTTATTCTATTTCCCTTGCAAAATACAGAAATGAAGGTTGAGAAAACTGTGAACAGAGAAATCAATTATAGCTTTACTGTTTGGTCTTTAGCCACTAATAAATCCTGAAATTTATTTATTTTAAAAATAAGTTATTAACCAGGAAATATAATTTTGAACATCATGTATACATATAATATGAGTGCAGAAATGTGGGTGATAAGCATATGAACACTTCTAGCTTTACAAGTCTGTTTCCTTTTGTAACAGCAAATAAACCCTCAAATTGCTTTAATTAAAATAGTTTCCTTTCTTTGCAGCATTTTACCCAAATCACTGGAGCTGAAAGTCAAGAACACCTCACCAGTTTCAACATGCTGAAGGTTGTTGCTAATATTTCAATCTTATCTTAAATGCTATTTCAATGAAAAGGTATTTTTAACTGAACATATAGGGAAGGTGAAGTGAGCTGATGATTTCTTTTAGTAATGTGACAGAAAATAATAAAAATATATATGATCTTGATTCTTATGTAAGCTGAGCCTCCCATTTTTGGCCAAATATACTCAATCTGATCTCAAAAAGCAGCACTAACAAGTCAGTTTCTAATTTCATACCACAAAGATAACCATAATCCTTTATTTTAATGTACTCTGTGTTAAAACTTAATGCCATCTGTAACTTTTTTGAGAATAGAAATGTCATTGTTATTTGTTCTCATTCAGCTCCCACCTGCAATGCAGCATTATCTGTGAGTGATGCTTATATGTGGTGTCCAGGATATTGTAGTCAGATGTAGCCCTGTGGCAAAGAGGTAATCATATTGATTTTTCACTACTGCAGCAAATACTCTTGTGTCCAACTGCTAAGCTTTGGCAAAAAATAAATAAAACCACAACTCTCAGATCTGCTGTTGAAGCAAGATTTCAAGTGCCTCCAAATCATCTGCTGCAAGGTCATTTTGGACAGTATTGCCCTCATTAGTGGGATGCATTGGATATTACTTGCAGCTCTCCAAGCTTTCCACTGACTGATTATTTTGGGCTGTTTTCTTCCCAACTATTTTTAAAGGTGTCAGCAAAAAGTGTTAAGGAACAACTTGTTTTATAAATGAAGATATAAGCAATATGTGTGCATGAATAAAATATAACTTTGAAGGAAGGAATGATTTTTTTTTATTTTTTTTATTTTTTGCTTTATAACAAATTTAATCAGTTATACATATACATATGTTCCCATATCCCCTCCCTTTTGCGTCTCCCTCCCACCCTCCCTATCCCACCCCTCCAGGCGGTCACAAAGCACCGAGCCGATCTCCCTGTGCTATGCGGCTGCTTCCCACTATCTATCTACCTTACGTTTGGTAGTGTATATATGTCCATGCCGCTCTTTCACTTTGTCACAGCTTACCCATCCCCCTCCCCATATCCTCAAGTCCATTCTCTAGTAGGTCTGTGTCTTTATTCCTGTCTTACCCCTGTGCTCTTCATGACATTTTTTTTTCTTAAATTCCATATATATGTCTTAGCATACAGTATTTGTCTTTCTCTTTCTGACTTACTTCACTCTGTATGACAGAGGAATGATTTTTTAAAATGTTTTAAGAAAGGCTTGTTTTAAGTGTGGTCAGTGAAGAAGTTTTTTATTTGTTGATTCTAAATGTTTATTTTATTCTGGTTTCTGCTGTATTATGAGTATTTCTGTTCAGGAATACAGTAGATAAAATTATCTGATTTCCCACTGACTGAGAATTATAAAGTATTTTTGCAGTTACTGCATTCTTCCATTTAGTATACCTACCTTGAGAAAAATGGTTTTTATATATAATATTAGTCTTTGTTCAGGCCATAAGTAGGGATATAAAACTAATCACTAATTTATTAGTTATAGAACTCTATTTTAAAGCCCTTGAAGTTATTTTCATTCATTTCTTCATTCAATCATTCCCTTGTTCAAAATGAACACATTGAGTATATAGGATTCTCTCTGCCCTTAAGGAGCATCATATGTGGGAGGAAGCACAGACATGTAAAGAAATTAATGCAATATCAAGTCAGCTCCAGAATAGATATGTCATGATGATGAAAGACCCTGTCACTTCCCTGTTTAACACCCTATAATGGTGTTCTGGTGTATTAAAGTCCAGTTTTCCTATTAGGTTCTGCATAGTTCTATGTGATCTGGGCTCTCTCTTGTTATTGTTACTGTCACTAGAGTCCAACCACACTGACGTTTCTTCTCTGTCTCCTCCTTGTTCTTATCCTGGACCTCTGCCTCTTCCTATCCAGCCTCATTCTTTCCCTCCTTCTCTTTCTTCTTCTTCTTCCACTTTAATCAAAAGTAAATCTTTGATTTCTTGCTTAACATTTGGAGCTGATTCCTGTCAACTTTGCCTGAATTCCCAGAGCCATGTGGCTGACAGGGTCTCGGCACTCCGACCTGGTGTCAGGCCTGATCCTCTGAGGTGGGAAAGCTGAGTTCAGGACATTGGACCACCAGAGATCTCGTAGCCCCAATGCAGGGCAGAAATAGAGACACAGATGTAGAGAACAAACGTATGGACACCAAGGGGGGAAAGCAGGGGTGTGAGGGGGGGTGTCCGTATGTCCATACATCTCTCCCCTGCCCCCCTCTATCTCTCTCTCCCTCCTTGTCAAATATTCTCTCTCCTCCATTGAAATGTACTCTATCTAAAATGTCCACAACTACAGTGCTCTGCTCAGAGTTGGTAATCAATAAATATTTGTTGAATGAATAGGCAATATTTAAAAACAATTCTTTGTATCCCTGGTGCCAATTTTAGAATTTTTAAATTACAGGTATTCACTAAATATTTAGCAAATTATTGAACTCTATTTTCATAATATATATGAAAGATAAGCCAACATTTCAGGTTAGATAGTTATATTACAGACAGATAGAAGGTAAACAGACATGACAAAAGATAACATATATAGAAATATAGAGCCATGAGTGATTTATGTAACTTGAAGCTATATGTAACTTTATATGGTTGGGACAAATAGTCCAATTTCAGAGTTAAAAAGTGCTGGATAAGTGTGATGTTAAAGAGTTAGAGAACATGAATGTGGAAATTTGCAATGAAAGCCAATTTGGATTTTGTCTATTAAATGATAAGGATTTATAAACAAGTAAAGAGCATATGAGAGTCATCAGAAGTTATGATATATTTTGAATATTATTTTATTTATTTCTTATACAGCAAGTTCTTATTATTTATCTATTTTATACATATTAGTGTATATATGTCAATCCCAATCTCCCAATTCATCCCACCACCACCCCCCGCCCCTGCTTTACCCCCTTGATGTCCATATGTTTGTTCTCTACATCTGTGTCTCTATTTCTGCCCTGCAAACCAGTTCATCTGTACCATTTTTCCAGATTCCACATATATGTGTTAATATACGATATTTGTTTTTCTCTTTCTGACTTCACTCTGTATGACAGTCTCTAGGTCCATCCATGTCTCTACAAATGACCCAGTTTTGTTCCTTTTTATGGCTGAGTAATATTCCATTGTATATATGTACCACATCTTTTTCATCCATCTGTCTGTCAACAGGCATTTAGGTTGGTTCCATGACCTGGCAATCATAAATAGTGCTGCAATGAACATTGGGGGGTGCATGTGTCTTTTGGAATTATGGTTTTCTCTGGGTATATGCCCAGGAAGTTGTTACGATTCTTGACTTTTTTTCTGATTAAGAGAATAGAAATATCATCCTACTGGCAGTGTAGAGGGGGATGAGACTAGGAGAAGTGAGCACAGGTAGAAATCTAGTATAATAATTAAAGAAAAAGATGGTGAAGGTCTGAACTAAGGCATTGTCATAGAGGAAGACTTGGATTTAAGAGATACTTCTGAGAGAACATTAATAAAATGCAGAGAGACTATTGTGAAGTAACAGAGGGAGAAAAGAGTAAAAGATGAAGCCCATGAATTTGGCTAAGTTACTGGGTATGTAAGTTAGCAATGAAAGGAAAATATTTAGAGAATAAAGGATAATGAGTTTAATCTTGACAATTTGGAATTTAAGTATCTGTTGTCATCTCAAAATGAGGATGTCTAGATAACCAGTAGGTACTGGACACATTAGGAATTAGATTTCACGTGAAGAGCAACATGGTTTGCAGTGACTCAATAAGTATTATTTTGTGTGGTTAATTAATAGATTTTGCAAGGGTAAATAAATTCACTTCATCAGATCATATAGAGTGAAAAAGGAAGTACCATGTAAACCTTGAAAATGTCTACATCTATATTTAGGTTCACCACTGTCTCCTACCAATGGTAATTGTTGATCACCATATTTGGCAAAAATAAATTAAAGAATGAATAATTTTATCAAGTTACTGTATGAACTTACTTTCCCAGTAAAACATTTACAGACATTTTTCTGGCTAATTTAAATATGTAAAATTTAATGCTATTAGTGAGTTTAGTCAAATGCCACCATACAATATATAATTTATCACTTGGTGTTACTTAGAAACATAGTTAATTAACTGTCCCTTGATTCTCAATGTGTCTAGATTTGATATGGATGAAAGTATATTCTAATGAGATAGAAAAGACACATCAACGTGTAACCAAAACAGTTAGAGGTTACGTTTTCAGCTTTGTTGCCTATATTTTGGAAAGTGATCATTGGCCAAATGATGAGGATTTCTCTTTAGGAGAGCTATCCCTTTTTTATCCAGACATTTTCAACTGGCTCAAATAATGAGCAGAATAAACTATCGTATAGGTCCCTGAAGGAACAGAAAACATTAAAATATATGCATATAATGCAAATATGATATCTATACTATGCAAATGATGTGGTGAAAAATAAAATATTTCCCTTAGAAACCTTTAGTTAACTTCTGTGTCCCATATCTACAAATCTAATAGTGAAAGTCAGCTCTACTCATGCAAGTCTCCTGAAGAAATGTCAATGAAAAAAGTAATAGCTTTGTAACCCTTAGTCAGAAAAGAACTTTGCAAACAGAAAACTACAAGGTAAATTTCACTTGATGACCCTGGGTTGTGTTTGTCTTCTGTTACACCAAATCAAGAAAAGTGTTGCCAAAAGAGCATTTGGGGTAAGGAAAAAAAAAAACCGACAGATATTCTTGCCAAAAATCTAATTCCTAATACTAGTCTCTACAGTGAACAGTTGTTGGAAACTTGTGACTTATTGATTCAATTACAATTAACTTAGTAGTAGTAACCTCTGAACCATTTGATTGAATTGAGATAAAGGCCATAATACAAGTGTCTTATTTTATTTCATACTTGCCAAGCTTCAAATTTGCTTTGCATTTGATGCAGATAGAATGGAAATGTACTATTATGGAATACTTTAACATAAGAATAACAGAAAAGTATACCAACCATTTAAAAAGCAAAAAAAGACTGTCTCTAGGTCTATCCACATCTCTGCAAATGGCACTATTTCATTCCTTTTTAGAAAAACAAATATCGTATAATATTGCTTGTATGTGGAATCTAGAAAAATGGTACAGATGAACTTATCTGAAAAGCAGAAATAGAGATACAGATGTAGAGAACAAACTTATACCAAGGGGGGAAGAGGGGGTGTTATGGATTGGGAGATTGGGATTGACATATATACACTACCATGTATAAAATAGATAACTAATGAGCACCTACTGTATAGCACAGGGAATTTTGCTCAGTGCTCTCTGGTAACCTAAATGGGAAGGAAATCTAAAAAAGAGGCAATATGTGTATGCATATGGCTGATTCACTTTGCTGTACAGTAGAAACTAACACAACACTGTAAATCAATTACACTCCAAAAAATTAAACAAAAGCAAAAAAGCATCACATTATAGTATAATTTAGTCATGTGTTCCATCATCAAATTTCAATGAGTTACTGCACTCAATCTATTCTTTTTTTGAGCTTTGTTATATTTCATCAGGATGGGGAATAGCTTGGAGAACTTATGCAGGTAGAAAGATTCGTCCTCAAAACTCATATCTTCCAGAAGAAGATGTGGAGGGAGCCACTGCTGATTAAAATTACACCAGTATTAACTGCAAAGATAGATTGATAGATGCATTCATTTTTGTATAAACAGAGAAAGAGTGAACATACCCTACTGTGAACAATTCCACTCCTGAATATACTTTACAGATAGGTGTGCTTATGTGTACCAGGAAACATATACAAGAAAGATCATAGGGTAAACTGTTCACTGACAGTAAAATAATGTGTGCTATAATCACCAATAGCATATTATACAGCAATAAACATGAATGAAAGAGTTACATACAATTATATTGATTATTTTTATGGAATAAAGTTTAAAAAATAAGGGAGACATACAATATAGTATATGCTCTATGATCCCATTTATATACAATTTAAAAACTGAGAATACTTAGAAAAATTTGTGTCTCCCCAAAATTCATAGGTTGAAACCCTAATGCCCAATATGATGGTATTTAGGGATAGGGCCTATGGAAGGTAATTAAGTCATGGGAGTAGAGCCCTCAAGGTGAGATTAGTGCTCTTGCAAGCAGCGCTCTCTGCCAAGTGAGAATACAATGGGAAGACAGCTGTCTGCAAACGAAGAAATTGGCTCTCACCAAGAACCGAATCTGCCAGCACCTCGATTGTAGACCCCCCAGCCTCCAGAACTGTGAGAAACAAATGTTTCTTGTTGAAGCTACTCAGTCTATGGTAATTTGTTACAGCAGCAGCCTGAGCAGACTGATACAGTACCCTAAAATGAAAGGCAAGAAGAATTGCAATAAAGTCAGTTAGGAGAGTTAATTTTAGAGGAGAGGCTAACTATTAGGAAGAGACACACTGGGGGAGAGGTTTTGTGCTACTAACAGTATTTCATTCTTTGATCTTATATAGTTGAACATTTTTTGATAACTGGTTAAACAATACATTTATGGTTTTATGTATTCATCATGTGTTGTACTTCACAATAAATCTGGTTAAAAACAAAAAGAAAGATCAAAAAGACAATAAGAAAATAAATAATTTTAAGATACTATATAAGGGGAGAAAGTAAATTCAAGGAAGGTTACACTCAAATATGATAAAGTAGAACTGAAAATGATCTGTGTGTTTTTTTCATCTATCAGGAGGTTTGTCTTGCCAGGTTGTGCTCAGTCTATTGCTTTGCATATAAGCTAGTTAGCTGAAATATAATGCATGCTACAACTACCAGGATGCTAAACACAGAGTCCTTGTAAGATACATGGCTGGCAAATCTAAAACAAATGTATTACTTTTATTAAATTAGTGAGAAAAAATTTAAAAACTATAATACGATGGTAAAGGGAATCAATCAGAAGAGGAAATGCCTGCTTTAAAAAAATTAACAATAAAGTTGAGTCAAAACTAATTAATGTAGTTTACCTCTAAAATTAAAAGTAGTTATAATTCCCTTAATTTACAATGTTTAAAGATTTATGAGAACTTTCTAAGAATCTAATTATGTTCAAATATCATGATACATGTTTTTGCTAATATAGATTATTAATATCACGGATGTCACATGGTTAGCACTTATTGCATATCTGAATAGAGAGGGAAAAATGTTGCGGGTTGATGTTTTACTAGTATGTGTTTTTATTTCTTGTTATGAGAAAAGTAATTTCTTGATTTCTTAGTGTTCAGATTTATTTCTATTGTATGAGAAAATTTACCAAATTAATTCCTAGAATGACTCTGAATAATGTGGCCATGTAACAATTTGCCTCCTTCTTTATTTCTTGTGCAGTATTAAACTTACCAGTTAAGTAAATAGAGTTTCTAAATAGTATGTATACATGAAACTGCTTAGTGACTTGTGGCAGAAAAAGTATGATTAGGGAGAAACCAATGAGGTGTTTGTCACCATAGCTAAAGTGAAGTGAAGAGTTTAGGTAATCACTTGCTTAATTCAAGCATTAAAACTGTTTTTGCTTCAATTGCCTAGATAATCAATATCAAGCTGCTGGGAATTTTGCCTAAATTTTGTTAGCACTTTGTTCCATTTTTAAGTGGATTTGGCCATAGAAAAGTAACTTCGGAATTTTGTAGTGTTATTATTTATAGGGAAATCAATGTAATAACTTGCTACTCTTATCACTCAAATGTTTGGATAACTCTGGATTAAATGCAAAAGTGAAGTTTCCAAACTTTGTTTTGAATTACTCAGGTTATCTTCTGTTCTTTGCCTCTACCACTTGTTTCTCCTTTGTTCTTCTCCTTGTTTCTTATCTCTTTTATTTTCAATATGCACATACACACAAACACATACACATGTTTGTGTACTACCTAATTCCTTCCAAAAAATTTAAGTCATTAATGTATACATTATATTATATTTGAAGGTATGCATAGCTTAGTGAAAGACTGCAAGTTTAGTGACAAATTCCCTGAAGAATAAAGAAGTATTAGAAGTCAGAGCTGGAGTTACTCAAGAGAAGGACAAGCAACTTTCAAAGAACATCATGATATGTTCAAGCATATCATGTAAAACTATTATTGTGAACAGAATATAGTGATGATTGTAGTGCAGGGGTAGACAGAATACAAAGTAGAATGTCAAGAGATGGTCATAGATAAAAGTAGAGGCTTGAGAAGGAGCTGTGTGGACCTCCTGGTCTGTTCAACAGATCACCACCATAGTTCTTTATGTGGGAAAGGGATATAACCAGAGTTTTGAGAGGATCACACAGGCATCACGGAAAATGAACTAAAGTAGAGAGAAAAGAGTCACAAGGAGATCAATTAGAAGATGGTTAAAATATCCCAGGCTTGAAATAAGGGAATAGCAATAGGTACAGGGCAGAGAGTGAAGATTTTTGGAATAATTCTGAAGGATAATAGGCAGAAATTGTAATGTATTGGTTATAGATCATCTAGGGAAAGCATATATATATTAGCAAGAAGAGAAGCAGAGCAAGAGCAAAATGATCAGAATGAGAAAATTATAAGGAGGCAACAATGGCAGAAACACTAATGACCTACACTGCCAATAAACAGGGAAGAGAACCATTGGGAAATTAGTCTTTGTCCATGAATCTTTTCTTCAAAATGTACGCATGATTAAAATTACACTGTTCAGTAATTATTACTCAATATTTTTGCTTTCTTCAACTGAGAACTATCAAATGAATGGGTCAAAAATTTAAATGTGCAATAAAACCTAAAAAAGGCAAATTGTTAATAGTCTAAATATATCAATTAGATATTAACATTTATTTCCTATTCACATTTATTGGAATTTCCTGGGAAAACTAACCACAATTTTTTTTTTGATTTATGGAAAAGTTTTTGCAGCATTTTGGTATAAATATATATACTTATCCAAAATCAATAATTTTGAAAATTAGAGTTATCAAAGGAAATGAGAACTTTTCCTCCAGGCAAACTTCTAATCTTTTACATCTCAGTACAAGTGTAACATTTGTTGTGAATACTATCTGATATCCATCTGTACTTTTGTACTTATATGGTTCCACTTTTTTTTCTCTACTATAATGCTCATTACATGGTAGTATTATTCTGCACATCTATCTTGGCATCCTTTAAAACCAGCACAGTGTCTGGTACTTATGTAATATAGGGAATAGCTAAAATATTTTTTAAAAAACATACTAACAGTTTTGCCAGACTAGTGATGACTCTTAGATAGTATACTATCAAAAACAGTACCCAAGTCAAAAAAAAATTTGCTATCTCTAGCCTTCCTAATAAATCGGTTTTTTAAAATTATTTTGAATTTATGGTCCTTAAATAATTTGTTTTTCAAAATGTATTTGATAATCAGAATGAGAGTGTGGCTTGCCTAGTAACTCAGTAGTTACTAGGTCCTTAGGGGACTTCAATATCCAAGTTAATTCTAGACTTAATATAGTTATTACCTCATAAACAGTAAGCACTTACCCACCCCCATTATCATTTAATTCCTATGGTACCTGTACTGAAAAGGTTTCAATTATAAATAAAAGTTGCTGCTGATCAAAGCACAAACAAGTTTGCTGACAAAAATTCAATAACAAAATGAGTGAACCAACTGCTAGCATAATTTCCCAACAAAATGAGTGAACCAATTGCTAGCATAATTTCCCTAAGGAGCAATCCTTCCCATGAAGCTAGCCAAAGAGCTCATGTCTTTTTCATGTTGCACCTATATTACATAGAAGAATATTGATTTCTATATTAACTCTCAGAGAGCCTGACCTCCTTATACCAGTGCATGTGTGTTTCCATCTGAAGTGCCACTGAGAGGGGCTGTGCACTTGAATAATTTTCCCCACTACCCTTGGGCTCTCCTTGAGAATAAACACACATACATATTTATGATGTGGTTTCATTTATTTAGGAATCAAAAATAGCTGCATAATAAAAGCAATGAGGTATTTTAAAATGAATAGCAAATCTCATCATCCTTAATACGGATGCATGCTGTTAACCCTCAATCCTTAAATTTTTATGGAAGCAGCCTCCTCTCATCACCCTTAGGATAAGATGTTTAACTTTCTGCTTACAGACCTGGATTTAGGAACACAGGATGTAAGAAACACTACATTAAGATGGTCCTGTGACATATTTAGCTCTGAATTCTGACTTTTGTTGTCTCCGGCAGTTGTACATAGTGGCATATTTTCAGGAAAGTGTGGGAACTGAATCCACCCTTAGCCAGAAATGTGAACTTGGTCATCTTTATATTCAACTCCCTTTCCCCCGTTCTATGGCTCTGTGATTCTTTATGACTACCTCTTCCTGCAATAAGTATGCAACGACACCAGGCTCTCTCTCTAATTCCTTAATCTCATTTAAGTGTTGTATAAATTTAATTTAGTTTGAAAATTAATTAAGGGAAAGTCTTATATGATTTCCTTCACCAAGTTATTTCATCTCAATACAGGCAAATTCTTACTAACAAAATAAACAAGAATGGTTGAATTTCAGTCTTCAGGGGCAATTTTTTTTTTTTTTGGGTGAGCTACTCTCAAACAATTACATGTATTTAGACATATGCCCTAATTGCCTCATTGGATCCTAGAGTATCTCTAACCTCAGAGAAGGCTCAATGCCACTTTTGAATGCTTTCATCTGATGAGGTCAGGGCCAAAAAAATAATCATTTTTATTCTCTCAAAATTAACTGATTTAAGACTTTAATTATATCTGCAAAATCCCTCATCTTTGCCATATTTTACTGGCTAGAAGCAAACCACAGTCTCATCCACAATCAACAGGAGGGCATGAGCACCAGGAGATGGGGATCATGGGGGTCATCTTAGATTAATGCCTACCACAGAGGCACAGTCAACAGAAATTCCCCAAAGATTAGATAAATGGCTCAAGTAAAATAGAGTGTACAGGACAACTTCTTGATTTTTGCCTGAACAAAAGGAGGGATAATGAGTGATGTTATTTACTGAGATGGGGTGACTAGAAGAAGGAAATAAAATAATTTGCTTTGTACATGTTACATTTAAAATGTCAATTAGAAATCAAATGGGATATTGAGCAAACCATCTACCATGCAAGTATGGAACACAGAGGAGACTCCAAAAGAAGAGTTAGATTTCAATTTATACTGTTTTATTAAAAAATATATTATATAAAGCATTATAAAGTAAAAACAAATCTAAAAATATATACCTCAAAATGATAGACTAAGCACACACAGAGAGAAATATATGTGCTTATTGCATTTTCATAAACCTTTCCTCAAATATTACATTCCAGAGTAACTGTAACTCTAAATATGTTAATAACTTTATCCTTTACTTGGAAGTCTCTGGAAGTAAAAACATTGTCAGCTTCATTATAAATCATATAGACAGTAACTTGCATGTTTAGTATTTCACATATATCTTTTTTCATATAATGTTATTGTCTTATTACCCTGTTTATTTCATTTGGTTTTAAGAGTTACAATAATATAATATGTTTAGATGCATATTTAAACACTAAGATTATAAAATTACTAGATTTGATCTGGATGATTTGTTATTCTAGGTGAATAAATTCTTTGTTTTAATTATTTCCTGAGAACCAATAACATGGTGGATGAAATGAGAGAAAAAAATTAATATTTATGTTCACCTTACCTTTCAGAGAAAGAATTTCTGTAATGAAGATTTCTTTATTTATATTTTACATAATTAAAATGTTCATGCTCAGAGAGCAAATTGGATCCCATTATTAAATTAACCACTATGATGATGTAGAATTGAAAAAGAAGTGTGTACTGCCAGTGAGCATTTCAAATGGCTAAGATTTGATGACATTCCAGATAGTAAAAACATCAAAGATTAGAGGTATGTGGAAACAATCTACTTCTGGCAAGTGTGACCCCAATTAATGTGTTCATTTGCAAACTATAAGTAAACATGTTTTTATCATAATTTCATTTTTTTGTGCAAAACTGATGTATTGAAAAAACAGTCTAGTCAAAACCCAGTCTACTCTGATATTTCCAGTGAACTGAATGGCTTAGAATATCAATCTCTGAACAGATATGGAAGCCATATGGTTATCACATAAGGAATTTTAAATGTTAAAGTATGAGCATGACTTTGTTAATATTTCCCAGGAATTCTGCTTTGTGTGTACATGACTGATTTGAAATTACTCTCATCTTTTCTAAGGATTTTAGTATTTCATTCAGCAGATTGGCCTGAGACAGAAATAGAGAAAGTAATAAGTCCCTACCTTTTCTGAGCTTCAGTAAAGCAGGAGAGAAGGGAAAATGGAGTGATTTTTAGGTACATTTTTTAACCCCAAAGTTAAAATAATATTGCAAGTACAATAATATTCCCAGATTGATTCTAACCATACAGATTATAATACATATTTATGTGTGCCATAACTTATTATACTTTTCTCCATATCTTACTTATATACCTCTCAAAATAAAGTTTCCAAACTATTTATCTTTCCCATCTAATTGTGGCTAATACACAGTATAGAACTTTTTCTCTATTATTGCTAAATATTCTATAAGGTAAAAATTTTAATATTTTTCCTAACACCCTCTAATAGTAAATATTTCTTAGTGCCAGTTCTTTGAAAAAGTATGTAATTAAATACTGTTAAATTCACCAGCCTGGTAGAAAAAAAAATCATGTATGCTGTTGCCACTTTATTCATATTTATTTATATACTTTTCTTTGTAAAGCACCACAATAATTTAATGCATGTATTTCTTTGTTCAGGTCAGTAGTTTGCTGCTCATAAGTATTTGATAAGCTTCTAATCTCTTATGCTTCTCCAGAATTTAGTTAAAACATCAATGTTGTTAAGATTAGAGTGAAACTGAGATATAAATATTCATTAGAGACTAAGCATTTTCTTAGAGATGAAATCCCCCTAAGCGTGATAGCACTGCAACAATGTGGCTCTAGTCATATAAACAATGTATTTTTATGTTTTCTAGAATCTATGCAACATATTGATATATATATGGCTTCATCACTAAGGGGCAGCCACTTTTCTGATTAAAAGGACAGAATCACTAAAAGAAAGTCTTTTTGCAAAATTTTAAAGCATAGTAATAACAAATTCTGTTGCAAAAAATTATCATGTAGTGAAACTTCTTCCTGACGTTATTGCCTAAGTGATTAAGGAAAAGAGAAATTTTAATGTCATTTACTACTTTAACACTCATAAAAAAACTTTGTGTCTTCTTTAAAAAGTTAAATAATTGCTCATACGTTTGAGTTTTCCACACAATTCTACATGTAATGACTATTCTGGGCCATTATAATTAAGACAATGCTTTAATTTTGAAATTCTATTTGGAATAATTATGAATGGCTCTTTTAGATAATATTCTTGCAAAAAACCAAACTTTCTTCACTGAATCATACTGTTTTACTTTCAAACTTGCCCTGATGGCAAGGCCATGTCTGCATCCCTAAATACACGGCCTTGCCTCCATTGTCTTTAATCACATTCCAATGAATTTTTCTTTCAGTCTTCCCACTGATACCTTGGACATATCTCATAGCTTTCCAGATGCTTTCTACTAAACAAACTCTCCTATATTTAGCTCTTAGAAACCAAAGACAAGGCTACATTCAAATTCTAATTTTGCATATATTGGTTTAAATGTCTGCAGTCTGCCTAACTCAACTCTGACCCACATGTCTGGGGGCTAGAAGGGAGGAGAGAGAAAAGGTGATGGAGAGAGTAGTTTTTTTCTTACTCCAACTTAAATTTTATCAGATTACACTTTCCACATCTCCCAGTCCTATGCCATAACTCCAGTTCCCTTTTTTCCTTCTTGTGCCTGGCAAGTTCCCCATCCCTTGGCCATTCAAGCCATTTTCATTGTCCTTTCTCCAGTTTCTATTGGCTCTCCTCACATAAGAAATGTGTACAAGTGGAAGGGGAAACTTTTCTTGCCATGGATGACAGGGGTGGTGGGTTTGGATATGGTCAGGTGCTTTACTCCAGCATGTGCCTGTCTATCCAACAAATATTTAAAATTAAATATACTCCTCTTATTAAGTATGAATTTATTTTATAAAATCATTTTTCTGTAATAGCTTTTAACTACTAATAGTATTTATGCTATTTCTTCAGAATGAATACACTGACATTATGATAGGTAAGAACTTGCCTCTTCCTTCCATAAATTAAATTGCAAAATATTACAGTAACTGAAAAATAATGGCTCAGTGCTCCAATCACTTTTAATTCTCAGCATTCCCTGACCAGAGAGAATTTTAGATCTCCCTGTTATATCTGTGAATCAGATAGCTAAAATAGCTTCAGGGACCCTACAGGAAAGTAGATGAAGCAGGTTAGCTAACAGCCAATAGGGAGGGACAGGAATTTGTCCAAAAGAGAGTATATGTTCTACAGGAAAAAACATAACAAATTAACAATACAGCCCCATATACACCCCCCAAAAAAACCCACAAATAAATAAACACGTGTATACATCAATTGAATTTATCTCTCTATTGTCATTTTGTGACCACAGTCTTAGAGCTGTAATGCAAATCAGGCATAACTTTTTCTCTAGTACTTATATGGTTTCAAATATTTACATTTATATGACTGATCTATGTGGACATCTTCACAATACATGGTGTGATATATAAATGTATTACTACTTTCTTGGTTTTCTCAGTTCAGTGATTTGAGAGACCACATTTGTCATATGCAAAATTTGGTGCATTGCTTAGCTTTCAATTCAGGTCCAATGGTAATATGACTATTCAGGCATCAAAACTGTACTATTTTAATTAAAGCAACTTTATCATATATTTTAATATATGACAGAGCTTTCTCCCCTCCCTGATTTATCTCCATTTTCAAAGTTTTTATGTCTTTCCTACTCATTTATTTATCCATATAAAAATTAAAATTAACTTGTCTAGCTAGAAATAACTGTTGGCATTTTTAGTTGGATGATATTAAATTTATATACAAACAGGGAGAAGTGATATTGCTTTGAAGTTGAGTATGAACTAATGTGAAAGGACAGAAACTGAGAAATACTGACACAAGGGCAGTTTACACCTACTCACAGGACCTACTCTACAGACTTTTGAGCAGGTGCTCACAAGGATGTTGGGTGCAAAGTGGCCTCTGTTGGAGTGCAGGCCTGGAGAAGTATACTGCCACTGCTGCAGGAAAGACACAAAGTTCCCCTTAGACACTTCCACCCACAGAATATAAGCCTTAAGCTCTGGAGAAAAATTAATGAAGTCCATACTGCCAGTATGCAGAGGATGACTCTTGGCAGTGGGAGAAGGGTAATAGAAAAAAGTCCACCATTCCTGTGGGTAAAGTGTGACAAGCAACCTACACCAAATACTATTATAAGCCTCCAAACTTTGGAAGGACTAGCAGGAAATTCTCTACATAAACTCATTAGAGATACAAGGCAGAGTTTGGCTACCATGGGAAAGAGAGGCATGATCACTGTGAAAGCAACATCTTTGAGACCTTAGTGACAAGAGCCTGCCTAGCTCTGAGACTGATCAAGATAATAGACAACATAGCTTGTCCACCACCACCAAGCCAGGAAACACCAGGAAAATGAAATAGGAGACTGCACTGAAGAAGGGGCAAGAGGATGAAGAGAGACATTCTCTGAAGTGCAGGTGCACAGAATAGGCTGAAAACTGAGGAGCAAGCAGAAACACGGAGAAAAACCCTCCATCACCCCAGCTGCAAGAGAAATGTAAAGCCATTTGTGCACTAAAGTTAACCATAACCACTAAAAAATCCAAACCTGGCCTAATCCATGACTAGATTAGTAAATCAAACCCCACACTAGCAGCCTAGTATAAAAGAAGATGTGACATTCCCTGGCAAGAGTAAAAAATTATCACACATACATAACCACTGTCAACAATGACAGAAGCTGACTCATAGTGGACCCAGATGTTTGAGCTATCAGGTAAGGAATTTAAAATAACTATGATTAACATGTTAAAGGGTCTAATGGAAAAGGCAGACAACATTCATGAACAGATGGGGAATTTCAATAGAGATGGAGACTGTAAGATAAAGTCAAATTTTTCTAGTCACTTCAACTAACTTATGCCTAAGGATTTTACTATTTGCACTGGGCCTTGTACTTTAGTCAGATTAATTAGCCTAACTTTGTTATTAAGTGTTTACCACATGTTTGTAACTTGGTCTTAGATTGATCTTCATCTTGAGATATAAACATCATTTTATCAAAATAATTAATAATAAATACAATCTCAGTCTTTTTTTTTTCCTGTGTTGTGACAACAAACAGGATAATTCGAAATCCCTGTAAGAGAACAATAAATGTGTTATGGAATCTGTCCCACATGAATGCAAAATGATATTAGCTTTTTTTGAGATAGGTATGAAAAGAATGTATCAGCCCATTAATCACAGAATAACAATCTCCTTCAGCTTCTTGCACAGTTTGCATCAACTGACACTATTGGATCTATGACATTATTCAGTCCTGTATAGTGTACAATTAATCTCTAGGATCAATCAGTTTTTCTCTTAGGCCATATTAAACTATAGATAAAAAATTTGTGAGTATGAATACACCTGCCTCTAACATATTCTTAACTAAACTTGAAATTTCTTGTTGTCAGGAATCTTAGAATAGTTTAAAGTTACCAGCCTAATGTGTTTAGGTAATTGCAAATATTCTCATCTAGCATAAACAATTAAATAAAGATGAAAAGAACATTTTCAGCTCTTCCAGATTCACAAGGTTTGTTTAAGGAAGAGTCTCCCCTTAAGATTCATATAATTTTGATGATACTTTCTGGTAAAGATGATGCAATAACCACACATATTAGCAAAAAATCTCTACTGAATGCTTTCTACCTTAGATAGTAACAAGGAAATGAAGTTGGTTCCTGCCATTTCTCATCAAGACTGTACTGAACTGTATATGGCATTAGAAAAGGAATAAATATAAGACCAGACCAAAAAATTTTAAAAAGAAGTAAAATTGTATTTATTAAAAAAAGACATTATTATCTATATACAAAATCTAAGGAATCTACAAAAAGCTAACAGAATACATTTAATAAGTTTGCTAATTATAAGATTTTTATAAAATAAATTGTATTGTTATATTATAGCAATGGATAAAGGGAAATTGAAATAAACATATTAAGTACAGTCACATTAAATGCTTAGGATAAATTTGAAAAGATGGAAAAAATTTGTATACTGAAACCTCTCAAAAAATGCTGAGAGAAATTAAAGATGACCTAAATGAATGGAGTGGTATATGATGCACACTGAGTAGAAGAGTCAATATTGTGATTTTGTTAATTCTCCCAAAATTCATTGCAATTCTGATTAAAACCTTAGTAGGTTTTTTGGTAAAAAAAAAAAAAAAAAAGATAGCAAGCTGGTCCTACAGTTTATATGAAAAGATAAAGATTCTAGGCTAGTCAAAAGAAGAACAAAATTGGAGGACTTTTACAACCTGATTTCAGAATTATGATAAAGCTACAGTAAGCAAGACAGTGCCATATTGGCATAAAGAAAAATATATAGAAAAATGAAAAATAGTGTAGAGAGTATATAAATAGATTCACACAGATTTGAACATCACACAGATGTTCAACAGATTTGGAAAAAGTGCCAAGACAATTTAATGAGGAAAGGATAATGTTTTCAACAAGTGGTGCTAGAATAATTGGGTAAAGCCATTGCAATTCTCCTGCATTGCTTGTAGAAGCATAAAATAGTACAATTACATTCTACCCCTAGGTGTTCACACAAGATAAATGAATATATATGGCCATACAAAGACTTACACTTGAATGTTTATAGACAAAACTGAAAACAAACTAAATGCCCATCAGAAAATTAATAGATAACAATGAGATACCACTTAGCCGTAAAGGTGCAAGCAATGGGCAAATGTGACATGAATGAATCTTAAACCAGTAATATCAGATGAATAATGCCTGTCAAAAAAAACCCCAAACACTACATGTTATTTGATTCCAGTTATATAAAATTCTAGAAATAATGAACTAATCCACTGTGACGCAAAGAGACTAAGTGGCACCTGAGATGGAGAAGTGTATGGATTACAAAAGGGCATAAAGAAACTCTTGTGGACAATGACTGTATTTATTGTCTTCATTGTGGTGATAATTTCCCAGGTTTATACAAATGTCAAATTCATAAAAATATATACTTTATATATGTACAGTTTACTTTATATCAATTATACTTTTTAAAAGTGGAAAAAATAAGGCTTATCCTGGTCACTCTTTTCCAAACAACAGTCCTAGAGGAATTATAGCTCTAATATGAAAGGTAAAACCATTCAGCTTCTAAAAGATAATATATTTATAACCTTGTCTAGGAAAATATTTCTTAAACAGAGAACAAATATTGCTTACCATATATAAAGCTACTAATAAATTGACCAGGGCATCAAAAGCTACCATTGAGAAAGAGAAAAGTCAATTCAGAAAATAAGAAAATACATTTGCATAATATTTGACCAACAAAAAACTATTATCCAAATAAAATAAACCCCAAAATATCTATAAGAAAAAGACAGATAACTCAATAGGATAATAGAGGAAAGTTTTAAACAAGCACTTCAAAGAACAGAATATGTAAACGACTAATAAAGTTATGAAAAGATACTCAAATGAATAAAATCACACTGTGAAACCAGTCCATATGTACCAATAAACATACAGCAAAATGGCCCCAAATTGTCTGAAGGCCAAGTTTTAGCAAAAGCAGTAGAAACTCAAACACTCCTGATCAGAGTATAAATTGCTATAAATATCATGGAAAACTCTGGCATTTTTCACTGAGTTAAAAGATATTCATACACTGTCACCTAATAATTTTATTCCTGGAGATATATTCAACAAAATCACAGACACATATGTATCAAAGGACATGTATAGATTCTTCATAATGGCATGCTTCCTAATAATTAAACACTGGTAAAAAACCCAAATATCCATCAATAGTAGGATGGATATATAAATAATGATATTTTCATACAATGGAATATTACATATCTACAGTAAGGTCTACTATCTATACATGAGCTACGCATGTAAAACATAGGTGGATCTCACCAACATAATTTTGTGCAAAGAAATCAGACACAAAAAATACAAACTGTGTGATTCTATACATATAAAGAGACAATCCTGACAACACTAATCTACAGTGATATAAGATTATGCTTATTACATATATACACATATATATGTATGTAACATTGCTTTTATTATATTACTTACAATTATAGGATGGAAAAAGGGTTAATGATTGAGAGAGGCCATATCAGGAGACTGACAGTTCATTTTTTGTCTTAGGTTTTAGTTTTTCTATATGTGCATTATATTCAACAACATGATAAATAAACCAAAAAACTACAAAGAGGGATATAAAGTTTTAAAGAGGTATGCTAATTTGGAAGATATCAGGAATAGAACAACCTACAAAAATGTGCCTATTTTATTTTATTTCATTTTATTTTTTGAGACAGCCTCAGGAGAAAGAAATCAGGATAAGAAGAGACAGAACTGATTCCTACAATGAAAGTAGCACAGGGAAATCAACTTGAGCGTATTATGAGCCAAATACCCCATGGACCTGGGATTAGTTGGTTAGTCTTCTGTGGGAACATTTCTCACTCCCATTTGCAAAAAGGCGAAGAGAAATTTCAGCATCAAATGTATTTTTACTCTGAGCACAAGTGCAAGTTATCTGAAATTTTCATGTTTATTTTCTCTTTCCTGCTCGCCCTGATATTCACCACCCCTCTTCCTATACCTTTATTTATCCTTTTAAAATTATAGATCATTATACTGCATTATGTCCTTCAATTTTGAAAGTGATATACATTGACCTCTTTGCTTCAATCATTATGGATTGAGTTGTACCATTATACCAGGCGAAGTTTATTCTATATTCCAGATATGCTTACCTGCCACCCTGACAAGTTTTAGCCAATTGCATTATTTCTAGGCCAAAATAATCTTTCCTTTGGCTTATGCCATCACAGTAGTTGAAAAACCCCAGCTGCCTTCTGTGTTGCTGCAGCCACCATAGAACTAGAAGCCCTCACATGTAGGGCCGGCTGACACGAGAGACTGCCTCTGCTTTCTCCCTGACCATACTGCATGCACAGCAGATCTCTTCTTCAGCGGGTGCCTGGAAGGGCGGTGCAACAGAACACAGAAGTGCCAGGGAGGTAATGCCTCTTGGGGTGACTCTGAGCAAGTGAGAAGGGAATCTAGGACCATCCAGAAACTTGATGGTGCCATAATGCATCTCTGGAGACCTGGTACTTGACTGAGAAAGCAGATGTGTTTATTGGGAAGCTGTAGCCAGCTGGTTAACACACCACATTATATTTGCTCTTCACTGCTTTTCCAATTTTTCAGTCCATTTTTCTTGGGATTGCATCCTTCCAATAAAGCATTATGATGTAATCTTTGGCTTCAGGGCCAGTGTTTTCAGGGAGCCCAGTTTAAGTCAGTCATTCATGCCATTTTTCTGTAGCCTCTCTTCTAAACAACAACAAGGTTAATAGGCAGTGGTTGTTATATTAAAATGGAGACTCTCTGTTTTAGAAGTTAATCTATATACTGATAGACCAGTGACCCATTTTGTTCATTATTACACTAATCATCTGTATAGGTAAGTAGGCTAAAGTAAGTTATGAATAAAATGTTAGAAAATAAGATAACTGGAAGAAAAAAAAATCCTAGTGCTTGGTAAACAATTATTTTGAAAGAAATGCATGAATAATGAATGCTTTATCTTTTTTTCCTGCTTGTTACATTTCCTAGTAGTTTAACATTATTGTTAACTGTAGATTATCATAGTCAAACATATCATATTATATAATGTACTATTTTCATATTAAGCACATTTTACTGGACAAACGGGTTAAGGTCTTAAGTAAATGATTTTTATTATACTGTCTTTTTTAAGTTTCTTAGAGCATTAGGAAAATGTGCTGACCCAGGCAGAGGCAGATGACATAGGATCAGTGGCAGCTTACTGGCACTGTCATTTATCAAATGCTGACAAATTACTGATAATTTGTATGGTTTACTAGCTGGGCTTAGTGAACTGAAAAGCCAGATACAAATACACACTGAACTGGAATTGGAAACTTGACTGCTTTCATCAAATCAAAGTCAAGTTAAGCTGAAACTTTATTTCTGTACATTCAGCTTTGCATTTTCTATTAAACTGGACAAAACACTTGGTATAACTGCTCTAGATACAAGTAAGGTTTTGCCCTTAGAAACCAAAACTTTACCAAGAGTTTTATGAAGTTGCAGAGGGCTCCAAATTTGCATTTTGAAATGGAATCTTTCTACCAGGATCAAAGTTTAATTGCTTGACACTAGCAAAATTTCACTTGCTTCAGCATAATTTCAAAATATACTTCTTAAAATTGTTGTTGCTTTTTCTAATGCATGCTGTGAAGTAATATATTTGATATATTACACAATATACTGAAAAAGCTCACACATTTTTACCAGTAATCTATTATTTCATATGTGCTATTAGAATGTACCTATATTTTGTATGTTGGATCATGTGATATAAATAGATATATATTCTTGAATTCAATAGCTACAACATAAATCTATGGGGATCCTCTCCACATTTAAGGGGAGAGCTAAGCTCAAAAATTAGCTTTATTTCTAAAACAAAAATAAAATTAAAAACTGTTTATCTATTTATCAAATTCTACCACAACTTGCCCCTTTTCATCTTTACTAAGAAAACATTTAAATTACATATTTTAATATACATTACAATACTTGTAGCTATAGTTATTCTCTATTTATGGACTTTTCTGAAGATATATCTGAAAACATACTTTATATCTGAGAGGCATTACATTTTTTAGTATAAATTAATTTTCTGACAGTGATATAACATCTGTGTAATTTGACTCTGTTCTCTAGTGTAATAAATATATTGCCTTAGCAGTCTTCATTTAGGTCAGCAAGCATATCATCAAAAATCCAGAAATAGCAAAATTTAAAACACTAGATCAATAAAATAGTATTTTGCAAGGATATACTGTGTACTTAAGAAAAGCTCGAGAACTGGGAACTTTCAAATCCAAACTGATATGAAGCTCAGGGGCATGATGTAACAGGATGGCTTATAACCTGAAAGGTTAGTTGCTTAACCTTTATAATGATTGGTTATTAAAATGGTGTTTTCCAGACAGCAGGGGATTGGTTAAAAGTGATGATCTCATACCATTTTAGGAGGATAACTTAAGATTCTTTTATGATGAATACAAGTATTTCTAAGAAATAAACTAAGTTAAGTTTCACTTACATTCATGAAATAAGCTAGATGTGGTTTTGCTTACGTGTCTTAAATGGTTTTGTCTGCTTGGGGGATTCTCAAGCTTGGTCTCCATTTTGGTTTATTTTAACACTATCAAAAGGATACTTGTTAAAACATTAGTTTTGAAAACTGAAAATTAGCACAATGTCTTTAATTTATTAATCACTCTTTCAAGGTATTAAAATCATTCATTTGGAATAGAAATTCTTTAAAAAGGTACAATATACCAATTTTTGCATACTGAGTCACAAAATATTCCAGCTGGCCTTAATCTTCCTAAAATTGCATGTAGAGACGTGATGTTGTTTGCTTTATAGGCCCAAAGTGTCTAAAATAAGGCAGTGTTTCCTTTTAAAAAAATTCACATAAACACAGGACAGATAGAACTTAAGAAGCTTGTCTGACTCCCCTTGACAGGGCATGTGCTCTCCATAGCCACACCTGGTCAGTTTTTCACATTGCTATCACTTGCATAGACTCTTAGCATTGTGTCTAGTATTGATTTTTCTTTTACAAAGAGTAAAAGTGGCTGTTATCCCCTCAAGTTATTTGTATGTTTGAAATAGTTATAGAACTATTTATAGAAATTGTCCACTTATGAAGTGAAATTTCCTCAACAAAGATCTTTTCTTCCTATGGTTTTAATTTCATCAAGAAATTTAGATTATATATGACTAAACTTGTCCACATTTTTAAAATCATATTTTCCTTGAAAACAGAAACTTTCTCAGAAAAAGGGTAATATTTATGGCATTAGGAAAAAATGTATTATCTGGATAGGTGGGTCCTTTTAGGGCTACTATTTGTCACACAGAATTTTGGCTTGGGTTAAGGAACAGGCTTTCTTGGTAAAAGGGAAAAATTACAAGATCAGGTTAGCAGCATGAAGATCCCCTAGTTCCTCTACCAACTCATGGAGGGGGTGCCAGGGCCAGGCCGTCCTTTGGAAGTGGTGTGGGTTTCACCTAGTGGGGAAGACACTTTCCCACTGTGAGCTCCCTCAATATGGCAATCAAAGGAACGCTACTTTACATTTGGAGAATACATGGGCAGCTTGACATCAGGCAGTATTGATTTAGGTGGCAGCTGTTTACAGGAATTGCTGGGAAAGCCAGCTGCTCTGTACCTGGAGATTGTGGAACAATCAGGGTATTGGAGCCTGTCTGTGGTTACAAATACCCCTGCCAAGTTGAAGAAGCCCAGAGTGCTGTGGGAAACTAAGCTTGGGCACCAATCCTGCTGTTGGGGGAAGCGAAGCTGGGCTCTCCTATCAACTGTGGTCTGGGCCACCCAGGATCCTCCCATAAGGTCATTTTTCAGAAAATCTTGTTCCTTGTAAAGCATATTTTATCTTACTTGATAAACACACAGGCATTTTAAAAAGCTAAACAGACAAAACTAAGCTCTGGAGAGATTTACTAAGTACATTTTAATTAATATATTTTGACCTTTACAAAATAGCTGATGATTCAAAATAAGAATTAAAAAAAAAAAGAGAGAGTATCTTTTGAAGAGTGATAAGTTCAGCCTTAGCTAGTTACTTTAGAAATACTTTAGAAATAAAGGGAAATAATACAGTTTATGGGAGTTATTCATTAATTTTGTTAGTTTTGTGAATGAATGATACTATTGCAAAAAATATTTTTAAAGAAGGTTGTTACAGAAAAATTTAGGGAAATTTTAATTCCAGAAAAATTTTCAATAATTTTTGCATTTAGCTTAAAATACCCCAAAGACATTAATATTTTCACCAACTACTGGGATTTAAGATATAAGGAAGAAATAGCTGTGGCATCATTGGATAAAAATACTACTCATTAAATCAGGATTTATGTCTTCACCACCTGCCCCTCAAAAAAGAAATATGTAAACCCATATAGTCATCTGTTACCCTGGTACATGGTGCTCAAGGTCATTAGGGTCATTGTACTCTTTTAAGTCTACAGAATCATCCTTTAGATCCATGGTAAAATGCTGAATTATCTTAGTGCTCCAATTCTTTACATTTTCAATAGATGAATAGTTATCTTTGAATTCCAGAATTTAAATTATTTATCTTTGAAACCAAGAGATATAAGAGAAGACATTCAACACCTTAACAACTTGGTAGCTTATGATTTGATTTTGCAACTGACCCTTGACTTGGTTTATAGGCAGGCTTTTGATAAACGATCCAAGCGGCATTAAAATGAAGACATAGAGAATAAATTATTACAGTGTAATTTTGTAGTCCATTTTATAGGGAATTGCTAGTTTACCTATATATTTTAATTTGATGTATCAAACATTTGAATTATAAATTCACCTATTGTTAAAAGAGATACTCTCTTTGAAATAGGTTTAGTTTAGTTTTGTTTTTTAATATCCCTTGCCTAAAGCTGTATACCAGCTCCTGCAAAACAACAGCTGTTTTACCCGTGGGCTTCTATATAAAATCCATGAGAAATGAAAGAGCCCTGGCATTTGGGCAGAGTTCAGGCCAAATATATTTATATGACAAGGACTCTTACTCTGCTCCTGTTGACACCAACCCTGCAGAGGCACAATTCAGTCACATACCCTTACATAGAGCATTCCTGTTTGTAGCATATCAAAGTCTGTGTGTGGTCCGAGTATTTCCATAAACTGAAGGAAGCCACACGTCCTGCAACCTACTGCTTCAGTAACTGCCAATATTTTGCAACGAGCAGAAAGTTCCAGGTGCAAACCCATTACATTACTAATTCTATATCAACCAGATGGAAAAAAAATCCAAAACTCTTCCAATTACCTTTCACATGCGACCCAGCAATGGCATTTGTTCCCTGAACATCCAAGTTTACCTCAAGAGAATATATATATTTAAAATTTCTATCTCAGGTAAACATATAAAAGTCTGTATTACCTCATAAAAAGTAAATCCAAGATAAGAAGCTTAGTCTATTACAGAATATTTAACCAAGTCAGACACTCTACTTTTTAACTATTAGGAAAAAACTTTTCAATATCTTCTGTGGAACTAAAAATGATCATATTTTCTGGGTAGCTATTAATAATTTTTTGTTGAAGTAGTTAAAACCCATCAAAGAGTGAAAAAACATTATGAAACATCTAACTTCTGGAAGCCTCATCTATAGCTTGAAAATCAGACACCCAAAATATTCTAGGTAGTGGATTTCAAGTCAGTTTTGGAATTAAGGATCCACAACATTCTGAGTTTGTTACAGCTAACTTGTAAGTATTATACAATTTGCAAAGCACTTTCACACATTATCTAATAAAATTACTGTACCAATATCATGAGATATGTATAATTATCGAATGGATTCAAAAATAATGTTCAGAGTGGCTAAGTTTCTCTTCTAAGATCACAAAGCCAACTAGTAATAAAGAGGATAATAAACCTAAAATTGCAACTCAAAGCCCTTATCTCTGCTTCTTCTTTTTTCACTTTCAGCCGTTACTTTTGAATATTTTCCAGGCAAGATCCAAAAGTCAAGTTCTTTAATTTATTGAAAGATATATCCTCTCTCCTACAATTCAAATAAAATAATTCTATTTTCTATAACATATTTTTTCTTGAATTCAGATGTTTGAAATTTTGTTAACTCCTACTTGATGCCTTTTAAAATCACAGATTTCTAAACTTTACTCAGTCTCCTTCTAAGGACATGGCTTGTGCAAAATATCTAGATTAGGATGATTCAGTAGGATTTTCAGGTGCTGCCCTCTCAGTGCACTGCTTCTTTGATCCATATTGCTAATTTCTGTCTTTGATATCATTACTCAATTATATCACAAATATCTTTTAGAAAGCCATAAAATAATATTTCCAGAGACTTGTCTGGTGATACATTAAACAGGAAGAATGTTAGTGTTCTCCTTGTTAGCCATTTAACTCCCAATAATACTTGTTAATTAACTGTTTAGAGAGACACTTTAAAAAAATTATGGAAAGATGGGAGTAGCAAGTTTGTTTGGAAAGGTTTTCAATGAGTTAAATAAATCACTATGAACTACTTCCATGTTCCCAAGCTAGGGAAGATAGATTATCATACAGATTTCAGAAAACTCTAAGGCTGTCGTGCCTATTTGCCTTATTGATATCAGAGCACCTGTGTTCTGGCTCGAGTCAGTTTTTCCTGTAGAGAACTTTAAAAGTGGATTCCCTACTTGAGAACTGGACTTCAAATAGACCTCACTGTCTCAAAGTCCTGCATGACTTTCTCATATAATCATTCTTTCTCTCTTTCACATGTCTCTATATCATGATCTATTTCTGGTGTTGTAAAGTAATTTACTTTTCTTTGTCTGTTTCAAATGTGACCTTTTTCTTCCTTTTTTCCTTAAAGATTACACTAGAAACATATCCAGCTTTTATTGATGTTAAAGACCACTAACTTTCTTTTGACTCTCCCTGGTTTTAAAATATTTCCTTTTAATTTCTCTCAGCCTTTCTATCTATCCCTCCTTCCCTCCCTCCCTCCCTCCCTCTCTCTCTCTTTCCCAATGTGTCTAAATCTGCTGCAGAAAAATGGCCTAGTAAAAAATAAGGACTCTAGTTCTGACTCTGCCATGGCTTTTTATTTGAGCTTTAACAAATCACTTCATCTCTGGATATCACATTTCTTCATGTCTATAATGAAGAAAGTATTACCACTTTATTTTAAAAGGTTTTTATTAAAGAATAACTATAATTATAATATGCCTACAAAGCATAAGGAAAGTTGTAAATAATAATTATATTTGTGAGCTGTAGATTTGAACTATCCAGGTTATATTTTCAAAATCAAAGCATGATGATTCTATGAAACAATTTCAGTATACTGGTGAATAAAATTAACCATGAGAACCCATATTAAGACTGGCAAAATCTCAATATTTCCTTAAGTAATAATATAACATTTGGTTCATTGGCTTGCAGGGGCTCTATAGAGAAGTGGAGGAAAATGAAGGCTTTGTAATTATAATTATTTTCAAATTCCAGCAGACCATTTTCTGTCTGACCTTGTAAACTTGACTTTACTTCTAAATTACAGATTATTTATCTTTAAAACAAGGAAGGTGTCGCTTAAATATGAAAGAAAATATGTGAATCATTTCTGATCATTTCTAATAATGTATGCCTATAATATCATGGCATACACTTTGCAGAAAAAGAAACACCTCTGATTTCTTAAAAATAAATCTTTCTTCTACTGGACTAAAATATTATTCACCTTGAAACATATTATTTCTGAAAGACAACACTCCTTGATTCTTGGACCTCTGTAAAATTTGAGAAGTTACACTTGTATAAATTTTTGATTGTTTTAGTCCTTATTATTCAAAAGCTACATTTTTAAGAGAGAATGACAAGAGATTCTGCACTCATACTAGTTATATACCAGCATGGTAAATGAAGGCTGGCAGGTTTATAATTAACTTCATCTATCTAGTCAAGGGTTAGTCCTACTTTCCTTAAATACCTATGTTGGCAGCCTAACAACCACCACGGCTTGACAGAGTATGCAGCAAATATAAATACTCACAATTTAAAAATTCCCTTATTTAAAAAAGAAGTTAAATATTAATCTATGGAAGAGATGAAATGGGAAATTAATAGAATATATTTGGAGAGCTGAAACCACTTTTAGTAATCATTCAAATGTAAAATAAGTTCAAAATAAAAAAACTATAATATTGAACTAAATATAAAAGAGTATTATATTACTAAACATACCATATCCAATGCATCTAACATCAATTTTTTTTAATGTCTTTTAAAAAAGTCAATTTTTCTTAGAACATTCTTTATGTGCTAGAACAGTGCTACGTCATTTACCTGCAACACCCATTGAATCTTCATGTGGCTCATTTTTAGGTAAGAAAACTTAGCAGAAGATCTAAATAGACATTTCTCCAAAGAAGACATACAGATGGCCAAAAGCACATGTAAAGATGCTCAACAGCACTAATTATCAGAGAAGTGCAAATCAAAACTACAGTGAGGTATCACCTCACACCAGTCAGAATGGCTCTCATTAAAAAGTTTACAAACAATAAATGCTGGAGACGGTGTGGAGAAAAGGGAACCCTCTTGCACTGTTGGTGGGAATGTAATTGATACAGCCACTATGGAGAACAGTATGGAGGTTCCTTGAAAAACTAAAATAGAACTACCTTATGATCCAGCAATTCCACTCCTGGGTATGTATCCGGAGAAAACCATAATTCCAAAAGATAAATGCACCCCAATATTCTTTGCAGCACTATTTAAAATAGCCAAGATACGGAAGCAACTCAAATGGCCATTGACAGAGTAATGGATAAAGAAGATGTGGTACTTATAAATAACAAAATATTACTCGGCCATAAAAAAGATTGCAGCAAGGTGGATGGACCTAGAGATTACCATACTAAGTGAAGTAAGACAGAGGAAGACAAATATCATATGATATCACTCATATGTGGAATCTAATTTTTAAAATGACACAAATGAACTTATTTACAAAATGGAAACAGACTTACAGATATCAAAATCAAATTTATCATTACCAAAGGGGAAACATCGGTGGGAGGGATAAATCAGGAGTTTAGGATTAACATACACACAATACTATATATAAGATAGATAACCAACAAGGACCTACTGTATAACACAGGGAACTCTACTCAATGTCCTGTGATAACCTATATGAGAAAATAATCCAAAAAAGAATGAATATATGTATAACTCTGCTGTACACCTGAAAGTAACACACATTGTAAATCAACTATAAAACAATAAAATTTTAAAGAAGAAATAAATAAAAAGAAAACAGGCAGGAGTAGGATAAACTGACCCAGGCTACTGCCCCATGTTGCGGAGCTGGTCAGTGGAATAGCCTGAATTTAAACTGAGGTCCATATGAATCCATTGCCTGTGTTATATGTGTCATCCATGGATCATGGTAATTGCAGAATTTGCTTTGAGTGACCTCCCTATTGCATCTTCTGCCTATTACCACCGGCTTACAAGATCTTTGTGGAGCTATAATTTCTGTAGTTTTTATTATGTGAATAATACCTTTGTATAATTTATGTCTTAGGAAATTATTATCGGATTCAAAAACATTTTCCAAATTACATATTCTTCCTTCACAGCATACCCTTTTGAAAAGTACTGTGTGTCAGTTTGAGCGGTGAGAATTATCATAGACTGCTTCATTTAATCCACAAATTGAATTTAACTATAATTAAGAATTTTAGATTCAGTTTTCTCCTTATTTCATAAAGAAATTTTAAACCATACCCATTATACATCATGTCTCTTAAAGTTAGTACAGCTGGTAATCTTTTTTAAAAAAAAATAAATGAATATCTTTGTTCTCATTTGAATCACATGTTTAGCATGACTCTTACTAACTTCTGGATAATGTGTTCATTAGTCATATGGAAAAGTCATATAAAGTAACATTGACTTTATTATTTCTTACTATAAAATGTAACTCTAGCTCTACACATAATAGCAATATTTATCATATTCATTCCACTGTAATATTGCCATTGTTTTCAGGAAAGAAAGGATTATAATAAACAACTTTGAGCTCAGTGGCCCTTTATATAAGAAGTTTAAGAAACAGTTTGATATATTTAGTCTAAATACACAGGGACACATCAATGACAGTAATAGTTCAAATTCATGAACAATGAGACATGCAAACACTATCATTTGTGTCACAATCCATTTTATTTTTTATTTTAGTGTTCAGCTAGGGATGAAGGGTGCAGAGTATATACAACTGATATTATTCTAATAATCCAGCTGTAGGTCTTGTGAAGAATTACAGAGAGGTTCTACTCCTTGAATTTCAGTGACAACAAACAACTTTATTTCTTGGTATGAAATTAACATTTGAATTCTTCCGTCAAAGCTGAATATATGTTTTCCTTGGCCCTGAAAATTATATTGTGTTTAGGAATGAAACATAATGTCTTGTGTTTTAGATTTTCTGTATCTAAGTTCATCTTTGCCTTCATAAAATTAGAAATAAAAATTATCATGAGGAAGTCCATGGAAATATGTTAACATCTTGTTTCATGTTCGACCATAAGTAGAAAATTTTCCATTTATTCATAATTAAATGTCTAGTACCATAAATAAGTCATTTTTACTAATATTATCTTTTTTCTATACCATCCCTGCTTAAAGCACTCAAAAAAACAATTTAATGAAACTATTTTATATATAAAAGCTCCTAAAACATTTAAAATGCACAGAAAATGGAAACCCTTAATTTAAAAGGGGCCAAAAATTTTTATCTTTGGACAAATAAGAGTGTAAATGAAAGCTATATGGCTTTTTTCATTAGAATATTGCTATACAGGAAAATTATTTTCTCATAGTGGTTTGCATTGTGAGTAAACAAGCTATATTCACTTTCAAATAAATACATTAATATTTGTACCTCATGACCTGTTCAGGAAACACAAAATAATCTACAATATTAAATATGATCATTTAAAAAGATTATACATACTGACAATTAGGTAAAATATACCTTTGTGTTGTCTTCCTAAGGATTACTCTCCATTGATAGGACAAGTTTCTAAATTCATCTAAAAACACTTAAGAATATGTCTAGATTAGATGTCATAAGTATGTGTAAGATTATCTCCTCTCTTCCCTTCACTTGTCTATTTCTAATGGAACCTTACCAATAGCATTAATATATGCTCTTCTATTTAAAATGAGAAATTCCCCCTTGATCCCAGTTTTCCCCTGCAGAAATCTGCTACCCTTGCCTAACTCTCCTATTTCTTTCCTTTTCACTGATACTGGTTTCTTTGAATACAATATGGAGGAAGAAGAAAAGGAGTAATTATTGATGTTCTTTCTGTTTCCTGCTTCTAGTAGATGTGTAATGCATATATGCAGGTACATGAATATATACATATATTATTTATATAATTATTTAAATTAATTTCATTAAACCCTCTAATGTCCACTTTGCTGAACTTTTTGTATTTGCAAGGTTTTAACCACTAGCTGGGAATACCAGAGTTGTAACCTTTTGTATAAAGCTCTTTTTCTAATTTCTTACCTCAAGAGGAAGAGACAATTCATTATTCACAGTAATTTGGCATCGTCTGAACAATTGTTCCTCCTTCTCTTTCTTCCTTAAACACTTATTGAATGCCCTCTGTGAACTACATGCTGAGGATGCAGAGCAAAATCTTTCATGTTTCTTGCTGTTGAGAAGTTTATTAACTGGTTAAGAAAACCATTTTAAAGTTTCAAGCTAGAGTATGACTACTATTTTAGAAAGATTCTTCTGACAGCTTTGTAGAGGATACAGGCAAATCTAGACTCAGGAAGCCCAGCTTAATGACTACTGAAATAATTTAGGAAAATATAATACAGGAGGGATATGGAACAGGATAAGACAGAAGTTAGAATGGAAAGAAAAAGAAAAGATAAATATGGACAGGACTAACATTGACAGCTCAAAGTGGGCAGAAGGGGAACCAACTTCAGATAGAGACTTGCATTTAATACTTAAAGATGTAGGAGGGGAAACTTGATCAAGAAGTATCCAGAAGCCAGTGGGAAAAGGTCAATAGAAGAAAGATCTACAGTGTTAAATTAAGGTAGGCTGAGTATGGTACGACAAGCACCAAAATACTCAATTTAAAAATTTGTTTTAATTATTTTTCTTTTTTTTTTTTTTTTTTTTTTTGCAGTACGCAGGCCTCTCACTGTCGTGGCCTCTCCTGTTGCGGAGCACAGACTCCGGACGCGCAGGCTCAGTGGTCATGTCTCACGGGCCTAGCCGCTCCGCGGCATGTGGGATCCTCCTGGACCGGGGCACGAACCCGTGTCCCCTGCATTGGCAGGCGGACTCTCAACCACTGTGCCACCGGGGAAGCCCTTTTTTCAATTTTTAAATTAGAGGTTATTGTTAACTTTTTTCGGAAGTACTTGTGGTTGTTGACAGTTTAAGCCTGGTTATAGTATTTTGAAGAGTATGTAGAAGGAGAGAAAATGAAGACAACGAATAAGTCAGTAGAGAAGTTAACATAATACCCATTTCTGGGGCGTCCCCGGTGGTGCAGTGGTTAAGAATCCACCTGCCAGTGCAAGGGACACAGTTTCAATCCCTGGTCAGGGAAAATCCCACATGCCGCAGAGCAACTAAACCCGTGCGCCACAACTACTGAGCCTGCACTCTAGAGCCCACGAGTCACACCCACTGAGCCCACGCGCCTAGAGCACGTGCTCCACAACAAGAGGAACCACCACAACAAAGAGTAGCCCCCGTTTGTCTCAACTAGAGAAAGCCCGTGCATAGCAACAAGGACCCAACGCAGCCAAAAAATTAAATAATAATAATATCCTATTCTTGGAGATGAGAAAAATGGGCTGTTTATAAAACTAATTTTAAACATCAGCAAATATTAATAACTTCAGACTATAAAGAAGGTATTAAATTAGTTGTCATTCATTCAGCATCTCTTTATTTAGGTCCTAAAATGTGTCCTATTCTGTTCTACTTCTTGGTAGCAACATTCATAGAGGAGTGAACAGGAGAAGGTCATTGTTTTCATTAGTATAATGGAGAATGAAAGTTAATGCACTAGATAATTTCAGAAACTGGTAAGTGCTGGGAGAAAAATGTGGTAGAGCTTGACTGAGGAGTAGGAGTATATTTCAGTTGGGTGATCTATGTCGGGCTTAATGAGCAGATGAAATGTGAGCTGATGTCTGAATGAGCAGTCATGCAAAGGTCTAGTGTGGGGCATTCTGGGCAGCAGTGGCAACAGCAAATGCAGCAGCAAACTTGGCTTGTTTGAGGAACAAATGAAAGTCAGTTTTAAAGGAATAAGATCTAGATGTTTAGAAATGCACAGAAATCCCTCTTATTTTCATAGTTTTTTTGTATAATTTTACCAATATTCTTTCACCAAGATCTTTGTATATGTCAAAACTGGGAGCTAGGCACACATCAGTTAAGGGAGTAACAGGTCTTACTATTTGTTCAACTACTTGTTAGCTTAGTGACCAAAAATGTGTTAACATTTTGCAATGAAAACACTTTTTATTTCACTAAAAATGCCTTTCACCATTAAAGGGCCACTGGAGTAGAAACAACCATTCAATACAGAGGTCATTTAATCCCCAAATTCAATGAAAGAATTTCTGGCTCCAAAAAGTGATATAACTCTTAGGAGGAAATGTCATTTCCCCATGGTTTCCAGTGTAGATCTATTGCCATTTTTGGACAAAACCCATCATCTCTTTATTCCTGATTTTCTTCAAAAGATGGATATAATGAAAACCAAGAACTATTTACTGAGTCATCTGTTTTTTTAAATAAAGTGGGGAAATTTGTTACAACCAAATTATCTTTCTTCTGAAAGACACTTTTTTTTTTTTATTAAGTTGCTTACGAAAAATTTTAAATGTTTTGGAACATTCCTATGCTTCCTATGTCTCTACTACCACCCTGTTTCTTAGTTCGATGCATGAATCTGTTTGAATACACTCCCTTTTAATTCTTTAAAGAAACACTTATGCTCGAAGTCTCCATTTCTCACCTCATATTCTTTCTCAGATCAGGTTGAAAACCACTGATGAAGGCTGCCAATGACTTACATCTCATTACTCCCAAGAGTTAATTCTCTGTGTTTATCTCATTCAATTACAAAGCATAATTTATCATGGTTGGTCATTCCTACCTCATGGTAACTGTGGCAGCCACAGAGATGTGCCCCTCTGACACCCCTTCAAGAAAGGAAGCGTTGCCCAGCAGTAAGGAGGGAAAGTGGTTGACAGCATCCCACTGTTCGTTCTTTTTCAGTTCATGCCCTTCTTAAATGATCCCTGGCCAACAACTGAGAAAGGCAATGGTATAAAGCTAAGCCATTTCTTCCCAATATGGGACTCCAGTAACAGGAAATCTTTGCTCACCAATGGTCTGGCTGTGATTGTGTCAGGACCATATCACAGTCTGACAGCCTCTCTTACAAAATTCTGCTTTCTCCACGTTTTCTATAAAAAATATTACCCTCCGAAAAACCTTTTGAATTCCCGACTTTTTTCCCAGTGTCTGTTTTCTAGACATTCAATCTGTCTCCATAATTCACTTGTCTCCTGCCCATTGGTGTGTTTTCTGGCTTGAACTGGCTCATAAGAGCTGATCCTTTAATTCTCATGTATTTTGTGAGCCACTTATAAAAATTAAATTATATAAACTCACAATAAATAATATTAAAAACTGAAGTAGTAAATACTCAAAACTTATTAATCAGTCATTTTACTACATTTTACTATTACTATGCTCTTAAGATTATTTAGGTCTATTGCATATATATGGTGAAAATGCTCTATAATATCCTACTGCACCTCTCTTCCCAACTCTGCCTCCAGTGACTTTGTTTTTTTTTTTTTTTTTTTTTTTTTTTTTTTTTTTTTTCCGGTACGCAGGCCTCTTTATGGCCTCTCCTGTTGTGGAGCACAGGCTCCGGACGCGCAGGCCCAGCGGCCATGGCTCACGGGCCCAGCCGCTCCGCGGCATGTGGGATCCTCCTGGACTGGGGCACGAACCCGCGTCCCCTGCATCGGCAGGCGGACTCTCAACCACTGCGCCACCAGGGAAGCCCAGTGACTTTGTTTTGATAGGTTGAAATAAGCCATAGTGGGAGGGTTGACAACACAGGAATTGACACGCACTATAAAGTTGCTCCCCTCTGCCCTACTGTAAGTCAGTCGTTAAACATTCACCAGCACACCACTGCTCCTATCTTTCTGATTGCTCCTTCTCTATTGTTTTTAACTCTTCTTCTCTCAGACTTCTCAATGTAGTCATAAGACTCTGGCTTTTGCTCTCCTCCCTAGCTCTGCTACCTTGTTAGAGCTTTGGTCTAGCTTTATGATAGATTTATATAGATATAAAGACATAAACTGACATAAATATATCATATTTTTATAGACATAAATATAATCAACTTTCTCAAGCAAAATTTTCAGCAATCCTCAGCAGTGTGGGAATGCTTTTGTCCTGGGAGGGTAGAACCTGAGTGACCCATCCCAGCAGCCACTTTAACGTTCCTTGGATATGCCAACTTTATTACCATATCATGGCCTTTACACTTACTTTTTTTCTTTATGAAAGCTTTTCTCTAGATGTCTATGTGACTCTTTTTTCCCCATATTTCACATCTCACCTCAAGTACCCCTCATAAAATGTGTCATACCTTTCTTGACCTTCCTAGGTAAATTAGCACCAGCTCTTAATCCTATTTTCATTTCTTTTCATGATACTTGTATACAGTGCCAAATCACAGAAAGCAGTGGAATGTTTATTTACTGCTATGTTTCTTCCTATAGAACACAAAAGCTTTACAAATAGGGCCTGTAACTTGTTTATTTCCCTAGTACCTATATGAATATCTGGAAAATGTTAAGAATGCAAAACAATGTATTACATAACTAATATATTAGGAAGTTATAGAAGTATTTGCCTAATAATTCTATTACTTCACAGTATAGATATCATCCTACTGTTTTTGGAAAAGAAAATTAAGTACATTGTCACTAACCCAAGAACTAAAGTAGATGTTATAACACTATCAATAAAATTTGTAATATTTTTATTATAATAATAGCATCACTGCTCTAGATTTTTGTCAATACATATATGCTAACCCAACAATTATGCTTATGCAAAACTATGCACTGGGATTTTACAGAAATGAAGAAAAGCTATAGTAAGTAAATTCTTTATCTCTAAAGATTATTTTCTTCCATTCCCTTTGATTTTCTGATGAAATTAATGTGTTTAGGAAGTTGAACTGGATTCCTGAGACAACTCACGAGAATTTATCTGGCCACATTTAGAGAACAATTTCTCAGTATTTCATAGCTTTTCTTTGCCAGTTAGCTATACATGTCACATGAAGTAATGCGAAATGTTTCATATTATTAAAGATTACTTAAATCATGTAATGGTTATAGATTTGCACTAACAGAAATGCAGTTAATGTTTGAATAGTTGGATATGTTCTAACCGCTGTAATTGCCTTGAAACTAGCATAGCTTGAAATAGTTATCAGCCAGTCAAATTGTTTCATTTGTTTTTTGCTACACTCCATTAGGTATCCTACTGTAAGGTTACATATTGCCAACTTGTAAATATCCCATTTACCTGTTCAAGAAAAGAAATGACCTTTTATGAAAGTTCTCCTCAGGGAGAGAAAAATAATTAGGGCACTACAAACCAATAAACATGTAGCCTTTAAAACAAAATACTGATTACATATGGAACTATTTTGATTATATTGTTTTTCAATATAGCAGGGGAACATTAATTTGCTTACAAAGACAATATAAATATATCAGCATGCCATACTGACACAGAGATGAAATGTCTTAACAGATATCTTAAAGATAGAATGCAATTGAAATACAAAATGTAGAATGAAGAAGAGATTTATGCTAGTGTTCAATTCCCATGCAGCCTATTCAGTGTACGGTGGTCCTACTGACAACGTCTTGAAATTTCTTCTGAGACTTTTGAATAACCTTAAATGCCCTTCTGTACATCACATATACTATCATGCTGTTTTTGGCACTGTGAACAATGGAAAGTTCCCTATAATTTCATAATTCTACAGGCCAGAAATCATGTTAATGTGGACACATTTTAGAACACATTAAAATAATTAATTACTGAAAATAATAAAGGCATAACTAGTGAGTAAAATCCTATGTTATGGACTTAAAGCTTTGGTCTAAGGCTGCAGTGTAAAGAATCCTTCATAAAATTATGTAATATTCATAAACACTTACTATTTACATTCTAAATATTTAAGGACTTCCAGCCTCATTTAAAGACATGAGAATGTAAATATGTGCATATAGCTAACCAATAAATAATTTAAACTTTAGAAATCTTCATTCTTTTTATTTCTGTGAGAGTTAATTCTGTACTTTTATCTGGGAAAAAAATTGCTTATAGCCTATCGTATTGGGATTTATGAAAGCTTTGCTCTCCAATAGCCTCAACTGTCTACATCAACACTTGGAGATGTGAAACAGGTTGCTGTGAGGATGGAATCTTTGAAGCCACCACCATTTTCCTTCAGCAAATACTATAATACCTCTCATTTTTTCATGTTCCATCAAAATGAGGCTGTTTAAAGAAACACAGTTATATCAGGTCCTCCGAGTTTTCAGTCCATCTGATATAAAGACGTAACTTTTAACTTTCTTGAGTGTTAGAAAAAGGCAGTGTGTATCTATTTTTTTCTATAGGAGAAGAAAAAGTGTGTATCTACTTTTCTCACTCTAGGATATTACTAGACTATAGACCTCTGTATTAGGCTTTTAAGTCCAGAAAATATTTATACTTTCTAATCATGACAAATAGAAACACATGCCACATTGTATGTCTTAAAAGTGAATGCCATTATTTTATATCCACAACAGAATTGAGATTAGTACTGGTCAGCTCATTTTGACTAAAGCAATGTTTTTATTTCTCTTGCCAAATATTATCTCCCTAAGTAATATTAAATAGTTGAGCCAATGTAACATTAATCCCACTTTATACCACCCATACCCCCATAAACACTAACAATCCCTCTCTTAATGTCTTAGCTTTCCAGGAGAGGGTTAATTGGAGAGCTACTTTGCAATATTAAGTTAGATAAGGAAATATAGGACCCATTCCATTCAACTATTTGTTATTTTTACTTTATTTCTAAATATAACCTTATACACTGTCTCCTTCTTCCCTTCATTACCTTCCCTCCTTCTCTCCCTCTTTCTTTCCCTCTCCCTCACCACACACACACACAACATTGTGCAACGTTCAGAATTTCATCTATTTGATGAAGCAAAAGAAGTAACTAAAGGACTATTCTAATGTACATAATAATCAAATGCACCATTTTTTCCTTTTCAGTTTTTTTCCGTCTCTTTCCTTTTGTTTTCTCTCCCCCAGCAAACCCTTTGATGGGCATGTATTTTGCTTTAACTTTTTCTTGATGATATTTAATAAACATTAGTGCTTATATGTCTGTTCACCTTGGTGCCTTCATTTTAATTGAGAGAGTCCAAGACAGCATAAACTAGTTCACAGACCATCTATATTTTTAATTTTAAGGTTTTTAAAAATTTTTTATTTATTTAAAAAAATTTTATTGGAGTATAGTTGCTGATTTTAGTTTTAATAAATGTTGCCTGATTAATTTCAAAACAATGCCTACACCTGTCATGTATGTAACTACTCTTCTAATCATGCCTCTGGATGACATAAATAATTTTTAATTGTTTCACTGTTTGTAGTCTGATATGTTGAAAGACCTATCAGTTTACAATAATTTACTTATCTTGTATGAATGAATGAATTTGCACATTTTTCCACGTTACTTTATTATTTTGCTGCCATCCATATAAAAAATCTACATTTTCCCATACCTACCATTTCTCTGCTGAGTATTTTATGGTATCTTTTGCTAAATATAAGTGATTTTATAGATGTAGATGTAGGTATAGATAGAGGAATAGAAATATGGCACACTTATTTTGTTAAGAATATTTTTATTCCAGCTAAGCTTTTGGTTTGACTTATTATAAAGTATACTAATGATCTCTTGTGAATGAATCAGGAGACTAAATCCCATCCTAGAGCTCATCAGTATTAAATGAGTAGCTAAGGGGAAATGGTAAAATTGCTTTTGAGAAAGACAATTATTGGAATTTTATCCTAGTTTTAAAAAATATGAAAAGTTTGCTTAAACCCTAAAGAAAGCAAAATTAATAATTATTTATGAAGATGTAAACAATTATGTTTTAGATTCTCACCTTCAATGCTATTAAAAGAAACTGACTGATGAAAAATTCCCAATATTGACCAAATAAGTGAATATAACCACCTCAAAAATTATACATATTCAGTAGGTTTATAGCCTGATAAATAATTCCCCAAATTTGGTAACAAAATATAACGAATACACTGTCTTGAAATAACACTTTACTAATGATAAATTACTTAGATGATTTTTTTTACTATATGCTTTTACTATAACGGTTGGTGGGAGACGTAAAACAAATCCCCAAGGAAACTGTAAAAATATGATATTTACACTTTCTTTTTCCATTGAAGAAGTCCTGAGTGAAAAGGACTTGAATATTCTTGAAACACATTTTAGTTGACAAGATTAGAAAACAGTGAGATTGAATTTTAAATGAAATATATTAAAACGCTTATCAATATCATAAATTAAGGCACTCTAATTAGGAAAATCCACAATTAAAGCTACAGCTTAATTCTGATTATGATAGTAATCATATGGAATTAGTAGGAATTTCTCTCATCCATATGATTTAGACTCTGCTAATATCAGGACTTGTCATAGGTAACATTTTTTCATATTACAACCAGCTATAATCAATTCTAATTCCTGCCTCTGCAGGTATTTTTTTATATCTTTATTGGAGTATAATTGCTTTACAATGTTGTGTTAGTTTCTGCTGTACAACAAAGTAAATCAGCTATATGTATACATATATCCCCATATTCCCTCTCTCTTGAGTCTCCCTCCCACCCTCCCTATCCCACCCCTCTAGGTCGTCACAAAGCATCGAGCTGATCTCCGTGTGCTGTGCAGCAGCTTCCCATTAGCCATCCATTTTATATTTGGTAGTGTATATATGTCAATGCTATTCTCTCACTTTGTCCCAGATTCCCCTTCCCCCACTGCATCGTCAGGTCCGTTCTCTATATCTGCGTCTTTATTCCTGCCCTGCCACTAGGTTCATCAGTACGGTTTTCTTAGAATCCATAAATGTGTGCTACCATCCAGTATTTGTTTTTTTCTTTCTGACTTGCTTCACTCTGTATGACAGACTCTAGGTCCAACCACCTCATTACAAATAACTCAATTTTGTTCCTTTTTATGGCTGAGTAATATTCCTTTGTATATATGTGCCACATCTTCTTTATCCATTCATCTGTCAATGGACATTTAAGTTGCTTCCATGTCCTGGCTATTGTAAATAGTGCTGCAATGAATATTGTGATGCATGTATCTTTTTGAATTATGGTTTTCTCAGGCTATATGCCCAGTAGTGGGATTGCTGGGTCATATGGTAGTTCTACTTTTAGTTTTTTAAGGAACCTCCATACTGCTCTCCATACTGGCTGTATCAATTTACATTCCCACCAACAGTGCAGGGGGGTTCCCTTTTCTCCACACCCTCTCTAGCATTTACTGTTTATAGATTTTTTGATGATGGCCATTCTGACTGGTGTGATGTGATACCTCATTGTGGTTCTGATTTGCATTTCTCTAATGATTAGTGATGTTGAGCATCTTATCATGTGTTTGTTGGCAATCTGTTTGTGTACTTTGGAGAAATGTCTATTTAGTTCTTCTGCCCATTTCTGGATTGGGTTGTTTGCTTTTCTGATATTGAGCTGCATGAGCTGCTTGTATATTTTGGAGATTAATCCTTTGTCGTTTGCAAGTACTTTCTCCCATTCTGAGGGTTGTCTTTTTGTTTTGTTTATGGTTTCCTTTGCTGTGCAAAAGCTTTTAAGTTTCATTAGCTCCCATTTGTATATTTTTAATTTTATTTCCATTACTCTAGGAGGTGGGTCAAAAAGGATCTTGCTATGATTTATGTCATAGAGTGTTCTGCCTATGTTTTCCTCTAAGAGTTTTATAGTGTCTGGCCTTAACATTTAGGTCTTTGATCCATTTTTGAGTTTATTTTTGTGTATGGTGTTAAGAAGTGTTCTAATTTCATTCTTTTACATGTAGCTGTTCAATTTTCCCAGCACCACTATTGCTCTGCATCTTAAAAACTTATTCTATCACAATTATTCTCTATGCCTACACCAAAAAATTAATAAATAAGAATAATGAAGAGGAATTACATTTTCACATCTCACAATACTCTATAGTGCTATTGTAAATCAATTATTGTGTTTTTAGCACATAAGATAAATAGGTCAAAGTAGCAATAGAAACCCATCTTTATGCTCATATATATATATATATTTGTGTGTGTATATATATGCATGTATATATATAAAAGTTATATTTCATATGTGGGGAGAAGGTTCAACAACTTTCTTGTCCATTTTCTGGTTATTAACTATACTTCCTTGAACATACTTTTATTTTTTCAGCTATGATTAAATATGATTTTAATTAGGACTTTTATTGAAAGGTTACAAATGTCGAATGAAAATGGGAAGTTAGGAAAGAAAACAGAATAAAGGAAGGAAGGAAGAGAAGGAAGGATGGGGATGACATTGGCTCTTTCAATGCTAAATCCCTGGGAGTATTGTTTTAAGGTACATCTTTATCAAAAGACATTTTTGGCATCTACTGCCTAGATTTGAATGATGCCTGGTACATAGTAGGTTTATTTGTTCCCTAGTATATTTTTTCCTGTGTACATAGTGCCCTTAATTATAATAAGCTGCATCACTTTTGAATGTATTGTCACAAATTCTCCAAACAATGATTTGAGGGAATCTTTTGACACATGAAGCAACAAAGCCAATGGATGCTCTCAAAAGTTCACAAAGGTAGGAGTTAGTGGAGCTCAGAACTGAATGCATGATTTCCTCATACAAAACTTGTTATTAAAATTAATTAGCTATATTGATTATTCTATTAGGAGAATGGAACAAAAATTCAGGTGTCTGTATGAAGTGGATGGTTGGCCCTACAATAAGAAATGTGACTATAATAAACAGAGCCATATAAAGCTCCAAAACAAATTAAGCCCTTCCTAATTTACCAGCTGATGACATTAGTACAAGGATTTACCTTTAAATGAAATGTTTCTAGGAAAGAAAGCACTCTCACTATTATTACACTATCAATCCTGAGAGTAAAAGAACAACTTAAGGGTGATATATGGAGACAAGAAAGATGGTTTGAGACAGCTGGACAAATTACGCATGCTTAAGGCGAGAATAAAAGAAAAAGACAAAGGGTCCTGGATTTAAATTTCAAATTGTCCATATTCAAATTCCGATCACTTACATATTTTATAATTTAGAAAGAGTAGATATATTTTATGAGTATCCTAAGTTTACAAATTAAGAGTAGATATGTTTTATGAGTATCCTAAGTAATATAAATTGAGGGAAAAAAGTGACCTCAAGGAGTCTTCAGTTGATTAAAAGGTTTTGTAGCTCAGTCCCAGCTATGAAGTAGTTCACTAAAAGATAGTTTTAATCCCTCATCCAACTATCCATTTATCCCAATTTCTCCGTAGAGTCATAGTACTCCCTTACTTATCAAGCCCCCTTTGGAAGCTGCACCCAATGGGTGGCAATCACCAAATGTTATTAAGCTACTAATTTAAAATATCAAAGTTGTGGGCTAATGGCTGTGAAACATAGAGCCATATTTTAACATTGTAACTTTGATATTTCCCGAGCAATATACTTGGTTTTGGTGAGACACTCTACTTATAAATGAAGTTTATATGTAAATCCTCCTTTTTTGTTGACAGCCAAAGACATTCTGATTTATAAAATATTTTAATTTATAAAATATTTTAATTATTTTTGTAGATATTATTTTCATTTTCTCAGCAATGAAAACAGATGATATATCTCTATTGCTTCTTTATTATCAACATTTCATAGGCAAAAATCTAAAGAAGACTGCACTGATTTATGAATGATGGATAATAACACTTATATTTCTAATGTGTACAAAAAACACAAGAGGAAGTTTGATAATTTCCTTAAGATGTTTTTCTGGTTTGGAATATACAAAATGTTTTAAAGAATAAAAATGAAAATAATTTTGTTCTCATTAGGCAATGGCCTAATATAACAGTACCAAAAGCAGAAAATGAGTATTAAATTAAATTCAGGTCTAAGAATATTTAATTCTGTCTGAAAGCAAGACTGCAGAAACTATAAGAAAAATGTCTGTCTCCAACAAACACAATGTTTAGAGCTTTAAAAGTTATACCAATTTACATTTCATTTGCTGTATTTTATTAGAATGTTGGCGAGTTATGTGCAATGGTGAACTAAGATGCTGTAATAATGATCTCAACTTAGATAAATAATCATAAGAAAGCAAATAATTCTTATAAAAATACATACCTACACTTATTAAAATTTTACAGAAAAAAGGGTAAAATAATTAAGGCATTTAAAACTAATGGTTAGAACATCAAATAAAATGAATTGTTAATTTAAGTAGAATATCCCTCATTGCACAATACATTTTGCCAATTTGAAGTTGAGGAAGATATAAAAAAGTATTTGAAAGTATTCCCTGTGCTTGCTGAAAAAGATGAGGCATAAAATTATATAAGAACATCAAAAGTGAGATGAGAAGAAACTTGGGGATGTCACTGCCATGCTCATAAAACAGAGCAAAAAGTTACTGAAGTGTTTAAGGATATAGGAATAAAATGAGATCTGACAGGGAAGGGAAAAGAACTGTGTTGAAAGATGTTCCCAGCTGGAAAAAATCATTTCCAGGTGATTTTTGTTTCCATCAAATCAAGTCAGGCCATGAAACTGGAGATAGTATCCCATACTTTTTTAAAAATAGTTTCCACCAGTTAAGATGTTTGGTTTAGGATTTTGACAAGCATCTAAAGGCTATTTGTTGCCTGGTGATGGAAAGTGAGAAATAAATTTGATTCATTCCTTATGGAAGTAAATGGAATACATCTACCACACTGAATATTGTTTTTAAAATATATTGTTAATAGTATAACATGTGCATCTTTGAATATGTAGTATAAATCATGCTATACTTAATCCCTTAATTTTTTTTTAAATTATAACTCTGGAATGTTCTCACTATATTTTTAAGTATATATAACTCATATTGTATACAGTAAGGTTTTGTTTCACTTTCAGTTTGAATCACTAAATATTATTGAACACTAAGCTATAAAATGAGTGTCGCTGGTTATGTTGATCTTTTTGCTATCACCCATTCATTGAACAATATTGAGCAGCTACTTGCTATCAAAACACTTAGTCTTGAGATGTTTCACTGAAAAAAAAAATGACACATGATTGCTTGTCCTCAAAATTTACCATCTAACAAGGAAGACAGATAACGAGAGCTAAGAGTTGTCTACATTTATTACCACACATATCTATTTTCCTGAGTTCAGAGGTCAGTCCCCATTAGTACTTACCCCTCACCTTGAAACACTGAGATAGGACTGATTATGTCCAATTTCCAGCTTCAAGCTCATTTGAAAATTATTACATAGATTTCTTTATAGCACTTGCAATTCTATAACATAATACTCATTTACACATTTTTCTTTATAATTGACCTCACATTACTTAGAGAAGATCTCATACTTTAACCACTTGTGTATTTCTAGCATAGTGTAGTACCTGAAACATAATGGTTACCAAAATGTATCTGTTGTTTAGGTCTGAGTAGAGTTGGTATAGAAGAGCACTAAAGTTGTTTTGTATAATGATAATAAGTTTATGTATACCGTAGTTTAAAATAATTGTTCTTCCTAAGAAACAATGTATTTGAAGTCTGGTAGACAGATTTTTAGATGTGAAGAACAAGATATCAGAGAAATTCAGTGCCTGGTCTAAAGTAATAAGCCAAGTTTAGAAAAAGAAAGCCTCAACTCCAAATTATGTGTTTTGCATATTTCACCTGTTAAGAACAAATATCCAGATTTGGAAACAGGTCAATGGGATTGTGGATTGTTCTTTCAGTTTTGTGCTGGGTTTTATCTAACAGGTCCATATGAGGATTATCTCATATGTACCTTGGTCTGATTTTCTATTCATTGATATTTACTTGTAGCTAAAGCAACTGATTACAGGCCTAAGAGTAATGTAATGTAAATGTCTCTTTTCTAGTAGAAAAGATAACAGTATTAACTGTAAATTTCTTTATTAAAAACACCTTATTTCTGCATTCCATTTTAATGTACTTATATGTATCTCAGTTCTTCAAGTGATATTTGAATCAGCTATACCATCTCATTAGTCTCCTAATTAACAATTTAGTTAATAAATGGTTGACAGGTTTATTTTTTATTCTTTTCATGCTTCTAACTTTTTGAATTTTATATTTTAATATAACAGAGTTGATTTTGTCTGTTCAGAGACTCCCTCCTTCCGTCTTTGAGTAACTGTTCCTTCCCCCCATCTATTCATGTGAATGGGGTGGGGCTGCCTTCCTAGTATATTTCTTTCCCAGCCGTAAGTTTGACAATGTGCTCCAGGACATTCAGTTATCACATTCTATTGTGCATTTGTTAAATTAAGACAGACCTTTATTCTTCCTCAGATATATGTTTCTTTCATTTTAGGAGCTTAAGGCAAAGGCAGATTTGGATAATACAGCCAGCTGAATGAGAATCAGGAATTATCAACCACATTTTTCTCAGCACACTGAGAAGCGGAAGAGAGAAAGGAAAACAGGAAGAATGGATTTTGATAATTTCTCTAAGTACCTGCATCAAGTGTTGCTTAAAACCACATTATTTCTAGTCTTCTCAAGTCAGGGGGAGAAAAACACGCTTTTGTTAATGGGAGTTTGATTTCTTTGTTTCCTATAATCAAAGAATCCTAACTGAGGATTAAGCAATGGAAATATTGAAATACGGTTTTAGAAAACAAAACAGTAAATATGGACATATTTTACATGAAATAACAAAGCCTAAAATTACAGTAAATTTTAACTTACTACCTAATACTACCTAATATTATAATATTTTTAAGATATATTCAAAATGCATGTGTTTTATACACTGATATTTTTACTGGAATCTCTTCCATTAAAAATAATATTAACAATTCAGACATAGAATTAGAAAATTTTACTGAGAATTACAAAACAGAATTATAATAGAAATCAAAATAAAAGGTGCTGTAATAGTTGGTAGCTCAGTAATTTTTATGTTTGTTAAAGATCTTAACATAACATTGGAAGTTAAATGGATAAACTGACATTTTGAATGAAAATATATCTAACCATGAAGTGCATCCTTTTTAACAGCCTAATAGTTCGGTATGTAGGACACTTTTGAAGCTATAGTAGTACAGATTTATTTTATAAGTATTTTTTAGTAGAGTGTCAAACAAAAAATAAAAATGTAACTTTAAAATTATCATGAAGACATATTTTGTGCTTTTAAGGGACCATATTCCTTTAATTACAAAACATTGAAGAGACAACTGATGCTAGTATAAATTTATATTACATTTTTATATCTGAAAAAAAGGAATGGCAAATTTTTCATACTTGCTGGAACTGTCTTCTTTGCCTTTAATTTGTGCCTAAATTTTATCACATGTAATCTCACATAGATCTTCCTACTGACAAGTGGAGCAGGAAGTGGAGGGTGAAGGAAAAGTTTCAACCACTGAAATCTTTACCTATTGTAAAGATTGTTGTTGTTGTTATCTGTTGTCTGTTGTTCTTTTTATCATTATCATAAAACATTTGCAGACTGTTAATTCAAGTGCACTACTCTAGGAATTTGACTTAAATACCTATTAAAACATTTAAAATGTATTATTGTGATTACTTTGTATGTATAGCTTTCACTACATACTTCCTGATTTCTGGAAAGCAGAGACAAGATATTATTCATCATTTTTATCCACAGGACCAAGTCCTGTATTATAAAAAGTTAAATCTATTATGTATCTATATTAATTAATCAATATGATAGTTCATAAATTCACTTTTCTATGAGAGAGTGGGTTCTAAATAAATATCGCCAACTTACATTTGACCCCAACGAATAATCCCCATTATGCTTAACTCTTCCTCAGGCATACCGTTCTGTTGACAGACTGTTTATATGGTACTGAATAATTTAAAAAGAGAGATAATTTTACTATCTCTTAGGAATTTATATGTTTTTAACCCATTGCCACTCTGATATAGTTCTGAGAATTTTTTCAACTTGCATCTGGTAGCTGTACAGGGTGATGAGAGGGTAGGTAGACTCATCATTTGGCCTTGCAGACACTAAAAGTTCAAGCTTATTAAACTTGTTTAATGAAAGCATTAAATTGTCTTATGTTTCTGGTGATGTGTAATACTCTTCTATCATCCACAAAAAATATGTCTACTAAGAATTTTACCTCTTTTTAATAGTTTTATCTCTTACCTACTTTTTCATTTCTGAGAGGTTAAATTTTAACTTTCAGTTGGATATTAGTATTATCATTTCCTTAAAAATATTCATTATAGAAGAAAATAATTATCAAATGGGAAAAATATATGGCTATTCACTGTAAAAATGAAAATATCTGTTACATCATTGGGTTTTTCCATATTACTTGTATCTATTTTATGTTGACACTTATATTTTCAGAAATGCGTTACATTATATACCTCTTCTATATAATTCACGTACTTTCTACTTGTTATTGTTCATAACATACAGCAACCAATTATATACATTAGCTCCTTACTGGATTTGTAAGTATTCTTCTTTGTTGTTTTCAACACGTCAACAATGATGATATTTAATAAGACTAACACATGTGTAGTTCTTCTCCTATGCAATGAGGAAAGCTACTCATATAAATGTATGTTTTCCTCCAAAAATAACACCAGATATTAGTAGCTACACTCGTGTTTTATCATTTCAAACTGGCCACACCTTTATATTTCAGCAAAAAAAAAAAAAATCAGTATGGGAATCAAATGTTTTACAAGAGATTGCATTAAAAAAATAAGCTGTTACTCCTTCTGAGCACGGGGACATTGGGTAATTTAAAGACAGTGATCAGAAATTGCTTTAACACGGTGCCTCCAGCACACAGGGCTTTTTATAGGTCCCAGGGGACTCAGGTCCATGACGGATTTCACATATCCACCTGCTCTTTATTGCAAATAAAACAACAATTTAACATTGAGTAGATCTGGCATTATATATAGGCAAGCCAGGTATCCTTCAAGTGAAAGCAATTTACTTAGATTTGTCCAAGGCTTTATTAAAAGCTGTCACTCCAAAAAAAAAAAAAAAAAGCATTTCAACCATTTTAGAAGCCTTAGAGCATCATATGGCTGTAGAATAAGCAAGTAGAGTCAGTCCTGTTTTGCCACTAGGTGTCACTTAGCCTCTTGGAACTATTTCCTTCCTCTAAAGTAAACACTTAAGATTTGATCTCTGTGATTCCCTTCAGCACTAACATTTATGATTATGTGTAGAGATAAGAAACAGAAAATATGTCTAAATGTTCATTTCACTGGATGGATAATGAACTTTTCCAGTAATCTTACTCTTCTCAGTGAACCTGCTCCCCGCAAACTGCTCTGGTTGTTCTTTTTGCCTGTAATGTTCTCTCCTCAAATTATTAACCTGGCTATATTTCTCAAGTCTTTGCTTATCTGTCACCATCTAAATGAGGTCTATTCCTGACTATTCTACATAAAATTGTAAACTTCCCTCAATCTTTCTACACCAATAAGCTCTATTCCCTTTTATCCTTACTCTACCTTTTCTTTATTCCTGGCAATTTTCTCCTTTTAACTTAGTATTGTATATTATTTACTTATTTATTGTGCTTATGATGAAGTATCCATATTCTTCCTGCTGGACTATAATGTCTCCAAGGGCAAGAGTCTTTGTTTAAATCACTGGTGGATGTACAACACCTAGAACAGTGCCTGCACTTAGTTATCATTAAATAAATATTTATGAAATGAATTAATTGCTTAGAGGTCCATGTTGACATATGTATCATTTTTAAATGTTCTAAAAACAAAGTATGTATCTTCAAAATAATAAATCCATACTCTCTCAAACTAAAAGAGATTGAGAAAACTGTAGAAAACATATAAGCTGATATGAATAAGTAGAAAGGGAGAAATTTACCGAATGCATACTTTCGATCTAAATTTTAAATACAGAATCTTCTTTTTTACCCGAAGAATGCCCAGAGTAAAAATTAGGGCAGGAAATGAAACAGCAAAAAATACAGGGGTGGAAAAAAAGCTATCTCTTTGGTTGGTGTGAGGGGAAGCAAATCCCACTAATTCATCACCTCCACCCCACCCCAACCCCACGATTAATGGAGCCCTTGCCATTTTGGAAACAAAACAAAACAAAACCCTAGGATGCTAAGAAACTGTTTAAAAAAGATCATCTTAAGGAAAGAATGACTAACGAAGGCTAGAGCCAAAGTTGACTAAGGATAATGATGGGACAGTTACCCCCAAATCAGAGTTTGATGGGTCTTACATGCTTGTTTCAGTGGATTATGACTTTTTCTATAAAGCACAGGAAATTAGGGAAGTGATTAAACCAAATATAACAATCCAAGTGTTTGTATATTCTAGAAGCATAGAAAGCATTTTAAAAGGTTTGCTAAATTAATGAGGTATTCAAATAATTTAGGTAACATAGTTTACATAGAGATCACATATTGTATATTTCTAACTTGCTAAGATAAGACGCACAGAAGAGAACCACTCTTTTCTTCATTTATACTTCCACTAACCACATCCATTGCATGGCTCTCTATCAGAACAGAATAACAAAATATAAGCAACAGACCTGAAACTTTATTTCAGTTCTTTAGTCTTATTGTTATCAAATAAGCTTGTGAACTCTCCAAATCACTTTCAACTGAACTGACATACAGACAAGGCCTGTATACTTGCAGTGACCATTTTTATTCTTTGACATTTCTATTACTGGTTGCTTAGTATAAACATAAACAAATGAGCTGTGACTCTGGTAAACTACTTAGTTTAGCTATCTTAGTGGTCTATCTGGTCCACCAAATGATAAAGTTTCAAAACATTTGTATAAATTGAGTGCAGTGACCAATATGAACCTAAATTACCTGTTGTGGTATCCAACCGAAACAGCTCTGATGGTTCAAAGTCAGGTTATGCAAATTGTGTCATGATTATTATATATTTTCACAGAAATATTGAAACATTATTTTTATTGATAATTCTTTTAATACAATGTAGTACCAACAGTGTCCATATTCATTCAACTTATAAAATTCACAGTGTGAAGAATCATTAGACCTTACGTTAAAACAAAAATGTTAATGATTAACAGTCACAAAGAATCTTCTCTAATCTATGTTCAAGTAAAGTAACTGCAAAATGGAATACTGATGAGTGGAATTCCCTTGTTCAAGAAGTCTACTGACTTCACTTTCACACTCCCTCAACGGCTTATGTAAAACTCAAAACTGTTTCTTGAGTAGCTCAAGGGCATACTATTAACATATACAGCATTTCAATTAAAGTTGAATTTTTATAATACATATACTTATTCTAATTGATGCATCCCTATTTATTAATGTAAGTTGATAGTATAACAATTTTGCATATAAATTGTTAATAGTAAAATTATTTTATATACATTTTGCTTAAATTCAGAAAATATAGTGGCCAAAAACTGGTGGGGGGGTTGCCCACAATGTCTACCAGAGGAAGATTTAGCAAAATTGTATTAAAGAGAAGAGATTGTTACAGATTTCTATCAGTATTCCTCCTTTGCACCCTCATATCCTTTATACTAGTGTTGGTCCCAGTTTGTCCTAGTTTGTCCAGTATACTCATATCCTTTGTCCTAGGGTTGGCACAGACTTTTTATACCTGTGCTCTAAATCCCACATGGTTATTTCTGTTTTAAATAGATAATTATCTTTCAAGGAAATTAAAAATATGAAAATGTCTTTTACATTTACTCACATATTTTCCAACTCTGGAGCTGTATTTCTTTGCATAGATCCATGATTTTATTTAATATTATTTTTGTTTGAGCTAAATAACTTCTTTTGACATTTCTTATAGTTCAGATCTAATGGTCATAGTAGATCCTGTCAACTTTTTTTATTTGATATTTCATTATTTTGAAAGATATTTTATTTTAATATAAAAATTTAGGTTCCCTTTTTTATACTTCATCTCTATGTGCCTCACTTTTCAAAAACTATTTATTATAATATCTAATAATTATAGATTCAAAGGAAGTAACTCATAAGTAGACAGCAAGGCCACATACACTCTTCACTCGGGTTCCTCTAAAGTTAATACCTTGTGTATGTAGAGTACAACATCAAAGACACAATTGGTACAATCCACTTTGTATAATCAGATTTCACCAGTTACATATTCACTCATTTGTGTGTGTTTCTCTGTGTGGGTGTGTGTATAAATCTATGCAATTTTATTATGTGTGTAGCTTCATGTAACTACTACCCCAATTAAGTTACAAAACTACTATCATCAAAAGCTCCCTTTTAAAATCCCTTTCTTCCTATTTCTTTCCTTTTCCCTTTCCTATTTCTTTAAAGGCATCCTCAACTACCCCCATCTTTAACCACTAGCAACACCCATATGTTTTCTTTCTCTGTAATAATATCTTATGAATATTATATAAATGGAATCATACAGTAAGTATTCACTTGAAATTATCTTTTTTCATACACCTTAATTCTCTTAAGGTTTATTTAAGTTGTCCCATCTATTAATGGTTGGTTCCTTTTGATGGCTGAGTACTATTTCATGTTATGCTTGTACCATGTTTGTTAAATGACAGATTTCTAGAAAAGTTTTTACTTTTTCTTTAATCTTTAAGCACTGCAAATACATCATTCTGTTGTCTTCTGAATACAGCAGCATTGATTATTTGGTTTTCCTTACCTCTGATTTTCTATACATAATGTGTCTTTCTGGAAATAATTTATGACATGAATTGGGATGTGTATGTTTGTTCATTTTTTTTTAAATGTATTTCCAGCTTGACAGTCACAGAGTAAATTAGAATTCTAGGTTTATAGTTTTCATCCAATTTGGAAAATTTTTGGCTATTGTTTATGGAAATGTGTTTTCTTCCTCCCTCCTCAACCTTCCTTTGTCGATTCCAATTATACATGCACTAGAACATTTAATACTGTCCTACAAGTCACTGATGCTTTTAATTATGTTTTAAGCATAATTATAGGGCAGATAATCAGTCTTTTTCTCTGTGATTTAGATAATTTCCATTGATATATCTTCAAGTTCACTACTATTTAAATCTACTGTGTCCACTCTGAATAATACCATCCAGAAAAGGTTTATTTCAGATATTTGGGTTTTTATTAATACCTTTATTTTTCTCCTTATTATATTATTTTCTTTAAATCACTGAGCACATTCATAATCTTTATGAATTTATACTTTATGAATTTATGATTAGGAATCATGCTCTTATTGGCTATTTTTCTCATTTTATGTGTAATATTTTCTTGCTTATTTGTCTGATTAGTAAATTTCATGATGAGAAAATATTTCTAATTTTACATTTTTAAAAGCTGAATTTAAAAAAATTAAAGATTTTAATTTTGTTCTGGCAGGCAGTTATCTATAGATCAGCTGAACATTTTGAAGCTTATTTATACACTTTTTTTCAGGGAACTTCTGGAATAAAGCCTATAGTCTACTACTAAGCAGTGAACCTTTCTGATGTCTAGTGAATGCTCTATATATTCATAAGGTTGTTCTACTCTGGCTGATGTGAACTTGAATGATTTATAAACCTTTATGTGTCCTAGGAATTGTGTGGTTCATGGCTTTCCTGAAATTATTCTTTCCTGGCATTTGTTCTTTGCTTGAATTCATGAAATTTCACCCTGTGGATATAAGCTCAAGAGGATGCTTTACTGATTTCTGAAGCTCTGTCTCAGCATCTCTCTCCTTCCCAACACTTGTCCTGAAAATTCGTGTTCAGTCTGCTTCCTTGAACTCTGTTCTTTGTCTTTTCAACTCAAAAAAACTGCTGGACTCTCTTTTCCCTTCTCAGCTTTGCTGCCTGGAGATTTTCTCCAGGCAGAAAGCCAGGGCTTTCCTAGGTTTTCCTTCTCTTAGTGATAGAGCACAGTTCTTTGCTGACTGTTGTCCAGTGTTTGAAAACTGTCATCTAACAGTTGTTTGGTTTTCTACATTTTTACAATAGAAGGATAGATATTATTTTATTCATACTTTAAAAATCAGATTTTGTTTCATTTGAGGGTATTTCTTTACTGTAATGGTTTCAAACAAAAAGGTAGCTAAAATCAACTAGGTTATTATAATAACTAGTAATAGACTAATAATTAGTAGTAGTGACATAATAATAGCCAGTAATAGTAATAATTGCTACCAATAAAATCATCATTTACTCTACACTAAGCCCTTGGTGAATTATACGTAATCTTCACAGTGATATTATGATTATTATAATATTATAGTCTTTAAAAAGATGAAGATTCTGAGGCTCAGATTATTGAGAAGAATTTGACATCACATATCTAAAAATTAGCAGCACTGCAATTCATTTATTCAAAAATTATTCTTGAGTGCCTACTAGGCTAGGCTTGGGGAATAAAGCAATAAAACAGAACAAAAGCTCATGTGGTGTACATTCTGGTGGCCATATAAAGAAAATATAAGTATTAATAAATACAATGTATAATATAGATGTTGATAAGCTCTAAAAACTAAAGCAGGGAAATGGCACAGGTAGTATTTGAGAGTAATCTCAATTTAGATAGTGTAGCTAGGAGATGCTCTGTGAAACAGTGTCATTTGAGTTAAGATCTGAAGTAGGTGAGGGGCCTGAGGGAGACTCAGGAAAAAGTAGTAAGTGATGAGATCAAAGAGTTAGGGGTAGAGTGTGGAAAGCACAGTTTGTAGAACCTCATAAACCATTCCAAGAATTTTGGCATTTATTGTGAGTGAGAAGTATTCCCCACTGTAGTATTTTCTTTAGAGGAGAAAAAAGATCTGACTTTGTTTTAAAAAATCATTCTGGGGCTTCCCTGGTGGCGCAGTGGTTGGGAGTCCGCCTGCCGATGCAGGGGACATGGGTTCGTGCCCCGGTCCGGGAGGATCCCACATGCCGCGGAGCAGCTGGACCCGTGAGCCATGGCCGCTGAGCCTGCGCGTCCAGAGCTTGCGCTCAACGGGAGAGGACACAACAGTGAGAGGCCCGCATACCGCAAAAAAAAAAAAAAAAAAAAATCATTCTGGATGCAGTGTTGAAAATGAACCTAGGGGGCAGGCACTAAAGTAGGAAGAGCTATAAGAGGCTGTTGTAAGAATCCAGGTTTGAGATGACTGTGCTTTGTATCATAGCAGTAAATGGGCAGGTGGTGAAAAGTACTCAAATTACATATCTATTTTCAAACCTGATATTTAAAGCCAGGCCTACCTTACTCCAAGATCTATGTTGGTTTTAATTTTCTCCTTTACTTTATAATCTCCATTTCACTATTTAATGTAGTACTCTTAGTATACAAGTATTTAGTATTTAACAAATTATACATAAATTGAGTTAATTGATAATGGTGAATTTCAAAACTCTCTGGATTAAATATAAACAACAAGCTTTGTCATTCTCTCTCTCTCACACACACACGTGTGTGTGTATATATAATCATCAATAATTAAATTCAAAGGGCAGGATCAAGATGGTGGAGTAGAATGATCCTAAGCCCAACTCCTCCCATAGACACAACAAAACTAAAACCGCATATAAACCAACTCTCTCAGAACAACCTAAAAAACTAGCAGAACACCTCTTTTACACTTAAGGATATAAAGAAACAACACACTGAGATGAGTAGGAGTGGCAGAGATGCAATATAGTCAGGACCCACACTTCCAACTGGCAACCCACAAGCAAAAAGGGGCATCACAAACTCAGAAATCCTTTATAGGAGAAAGGTGTTCAAATCCCCCATTGGGCACCCTGTCCCTGTGGACCAGTGTTGAGAGGACAAGCCCCCTTCACTGGTTTGCTAATATTTTTTGAGGACTTTTTTTTTGTCTATGTTCATCAGGGATATTGGCCTGTCATTTTCTTTTTTTTTAATAGTATCTTTGTTTGGTTTTGGTGTCAGGGCAATGCTAGCCTTGTAGAATGAGTTTGGAAGTCCTAGTCACAGCAATCAGGCAAGAAAAAGAATAATAGCCATACAAATTGGAAGAGAGGAGGCAAAACTGTCACTCTTTGCAGATGAGATACTATAAATTAAAAACCCTATACATTCCTTCCAAAGACTATTATAACAAATAAATGAATTCAGTAAAGTTACAAGAGAAAATATACAGAAATCTGGTGCATATCCATACACTAACAGTGAATTATCAGAAAGAGAAATCAAGAAAAAAATCCCATTTACCACCACATCAAAAAGAATAAAATGCCTAGCAATAAATTTAACCAAGGAGTTGAAAGACCTGTACTGTAAAAACTATGACATTGATGAAAGAAACTGAAGATGACACAAATAAATGGAAAGATCTACTGTGCTCATGGATCAGAAAATTTAATACAGTTGACCCTTGAACTATATGGGAGTTAGGGGCACCAACCACCCATGCAGTCAAAAATCCCTGTATAACTTTACAGTTGGCCCTCTGTACCTATGGTTCCATGTCCATAGATTCAACCAACTGTAGATTGTGTAGTACTGTAGTATTTACTATTGAAAAAATTCTGTGTAGAAGAAGACCCACATGGTTCAAACTCTTGTTGTTCAAGGGTCAACTGTATTGACAAAATGTCCATACTACCCAAAGTAATCTATGGATTCAGTGCAATCTCTAGCAAAATACTCATGGCATTTTCCACAGAAATAGAACAAATAAACCCCAAATTTATATGGAGCCACAAAAAGCCTGAATATCTAAAGCACTCTTTAGAAAAAAGAACAAAGCTGGAGACATTATACTCCCCGACTTCAAACTATACTACAAAGTTATAGTAATCAAACCAGTATGGTACTGGCACAAAAACAGACACAAAGATCAATGAAACAGAACAGAGAGGGCAGAGATAAACCCAAACATATATGGTCAATTAATCTACAACAAAGAAGGCAAATACAATGGCAAATACTTACTGAAGACAGTCTCTTCAATAAGTAGTGATGAGAAAACTGGACAGCAAATGGCAAATACAATGGCAAATACAAGGCAAATACTTACTGAAGACAGTCTCTTCAATAAGTAGTGATGAGAAAACTGGACAGCTACATGTGAAAGAATGAAACTAGACCATTTTCACATACAATATACAAAAATAAACTCAAAATGGATTAAAGACATAAATGTAAGACCTGAAACTATAAAATTACTAGATAAAAACACAGTAAGTACACTCCTTGATGTTGGTCTTATCAGTACATTTTGGATATATCTCCTCAGGCAAGGGCAACAACAGAAAAAATTAACAAATGGAAATTAAAATTTTTGCACAGTGAAGAATACCATCAACAAACAAAAGGCAACCTACTGAATGATAAAAGAAATTTTCAAATTATATGTCCAATAAAGTGTTTATACCCCAAATATATAAAGAACACATATAACTCCATATCAACAAAAACTCCAATTAAAAAATAGGCAGAGGACCTGAACAGGCATTTTTCAAAGAAGACATACAGGTGGTCAACAGGCACATGAAAACATGATTAACATTGCTAATCATCAAGTAATGCAAACAAAACTGTAATGAGATACCACCTCACACCTATCAGAATGGCTATTATCAAAAGGCAAACTATAAGTTTTGGTGAGGATGTGGACAAAATGAAACCCTTGTGCACTATTCGTGGGAATGTAAATTGGTGCAGTCACTATGGAAAACAGTTCGGAGGGTCCTCAAAAAATTAAAAATAGAACTACTATATGATCCAGCTATTTCACTTCTGGATCTGAAGTAAACATAAACACTAATTCAAAAAGATACATGCACCCCAATGTTCATCACAACATTATTTACAATAGCCAAGATATAGAAGCAACCTAAGTGTCCATCAACAGATGAATGGATAAAGAGAACAAACTTGGGGTTGCCAGAGCAGAGGAGGGTGGAAGGATGGGCCAGATAGGTGAAGGGGATTAACAGGTACAAACTACAAGTTATAAAATAAATAAGTCACAGGAATGTAATGTACAGCACAGGGAATATAGTCAATAATATGGTAATAACATTTTATGGTGCATAATGTATATTGAATCACTATGTTGTACCTGAACCTAATATTTAAGTCAACTATCTTAAATAAACAACAACAAAAAATTCAAAGGTCATGATACTTTGAAAATGTTAATACAAATAATGCTAGGCAAATGAGAAAACTAGTTGGAGACAACCAGTGGAAGTGGGTTAGGGAAGCAGAGCCTCACTGAGAGTACATAAATATTAAAATTTGAAGAATGAGTATGTGTTGAGAATCTAGAAATAAAGAATAATAAATATTTATGATATAATATCGTAAAGTCTAAGAAGGAAGTAAAGCAGTTGCTGAAAAGGAAGAAGATACCACTCTGTTTATGTTTAGCTTATCCTCTCCAACCCATGTGCCATTATCTGTAACATAGTAAATAAAGACTTAATCGAGAGGATCACCAGGTGAAATGTGTTGTTTCTCTTTTCAATAGGAAAAAGAGAGGTTGTCTGGTAAAGTTTTTAAAACTAGTTAGTTGGTAGAAATAAAAGCCCTCATTCACCATGATTGCTGAGGCCCTGAAATTATATGTGTAGTGGAGGTATATGCAAATACCGAGGCTCAGAAATATTATGTGAGTAGTTTATTTCTCCTGTTTGATGTCTTCCTTTTCTGGTAACAAGATTTTGGTCCAAACAGCTTTTAATTATTAATTATAATTAATTATTAATTACTAATTTTTTTTCTAATTATCTTCATCTGTGCATCAAAATCCTCTACTCAAACACTGCCAATATTTTATGGAGTAACTTGCTCTCTCACATAAGATGGGATGATAGATCATGCTGTTAGCAGGGTCAGAACTAAACTATATGAAAAGTATGATCTGTTCCCTTCAAGTCAGATCTTGCAAATATGATACATAATTTTATTAATAGCTAATATAAAATAATAAATATAATGCTACTCTGAAAAACAACCTTTTGATAGTAAAGAGTACAGTGGTATGGTAATTCGGACCATTATATGGGACATTCCTTATATTATATAAAGACAAATTTACATTTGTAAAATTCATACTTCTTATTCCTAGCCTGCATCTACTATTGTGATTCCAGCTAAATTATTGCTGCTTGATGATGTCACTCATTATATTAATTATCCTCCATATTTCCCAGTAAGTCTGTGTAAATAATTAACAGGAATCCTTATGTCAAATCACATTAGCAAAGTAATACATCAAACATCTCTTACAGCAAATCCACAAAACTCATGGATTAACTTTTTATGATCCCAACTCAAGAAATCTGATAGTATGTGTTGTAGATAACAGTTATATTATTATTGCTTATTTTGTGGCAAGCAATTTCAAAAGTAATTTATATGCATTAATACACTTAATTCACCTGTGATGGTTAATTTAACATGTCAACTTGATTGGGCTAAGGGATGCCCAGGTAGCTGTAAAATCATTATTTCTGATTGTGTCTGTGAGGGTCTTTGAATCTGAGTAAAGAAGATAACCAAGTACATCCTCGCCAATATGGTTGGGCAGCATCCAATCCAATGAGGGTCGAATAGAACAGAAAGGTGAGTGAATTTGCTTTCTTTTCTTGAGCTGGGACACACATCTCCTCCTGCACTTTGACATCAGTGCTCCTAGTTCTGATCCTTCAAACTCATACTGAATTACATCACTGGCTTTCCTGGTTCTCAGAGTGCAGGTGTCAGAGCATGGGACTTTTTGGTCTCTATAATCACCTGAGCCAATTCCTATAATAAATCTCTTCTTATATCTATATGTTTATCTATGTATCTATCCATCCATCCATCCACTCATCCATTCATCCATCCATCTATCCACTCTATTGGTTCTGTTTCTCTGGATAACCTTAATACACATCCCAACAAACCCATAATAAATATAATTTCATTATATTTATTTTGTTTTTAATAAAACTAGGAAAAAAAACACTTGAATAAATTGTCTCATGTCACCTAGATGTTAAGCAGTAAAGCTAAGAATGCAGCTTAGATTTTGATGGGTATAGGCACAGTCTTCTATAAATGAATCTGCTATATGATCTACATTTATAAAAGAGATTAATGCTTTATTTTATAAAAAATTATCTCCCACATTTTAATAACAAATTTCATATTCATCATATGCTTACTTGTAACAACTTTCTCAGGGATACATCATAATACTACAATGTATAACTTTCAAATTCCTATTTTATGTGAGTATTTGGAAAACCTATTATAATAGATGGTACTGTACAGTGCTTTATATTTGGGCCTGAGATCAAGAATACCTGAATTTAAAGCAGAGCTCATAAATTTATTAATTGTATGGATTTAGCAAGTGCCATACCCATTGAAACCAGGAAAATAGAGATAATAATACCTAAACAAAACTTTTCTGATGAAATTAAATACGATAACATCTCAGATATGTAAGATTATTATGCTCAGAGTAAATGTACAATAAATTATAATCATTTTCTTTTATTTCTATAGAGAGCTGTATGTTTAAAAACATAAATTGTCATACATTAATGTAGAGATGGTTCTAAATTTAACCAAGGAAATCTGAGTACTGAATTGAGTGTTCTTATGGTTTATGATGTCTATACTTAACAAAAATGCATACATTTTTTGCCACACATATGAATGTATGTTTTATACTACATGCAAATGTGAAATGTAAGGATCCTATCGACCACTTTGTGAAAATAAAAATGATTGATGAGTTTTATTATTTCAATTTAGAAATTCAGCTGCAAAATATAAACTCCTGTGTTACCATGGTAGCACATTACATCACTCTAATTATACAATATATGCTTAGTTCCTGAAGAAAGGCAATTTAGCAGGATTTCCATATTGATATTCAGTATATTCAATAAGGGATTTAAAATTTATTTTGAACTTTTAATTCCTTGTGACTACTCCCTTACTTGAATGCCAGAAAGACCTTTGAAAGACTTTTGCTTTGATTTATAAATCCCATTAATTTTTACACGATTGGAAGAGTGAACATATATATATATGAGCTGATAATCTTAGTATTACTGGTGACTAAAATGTGCTTTAGAACCCAAATTAAATTTTAGTTGTTTTTTTTTTAATTACCCAACAGGAATGCTTTTGTCAGTCACTTCATTTGCATCAATTGCAAGCAAAAATGAGACAGAATGGAGTTTCCACCTCGAAGTATTTATCTTTAGTAAATTTTCTATTAAAATTGTTAAGGATGGTAAGGAACACTATACACAACACAATATCCACAAATTTGATATCTTAGATAAAATAGACCAATTGTGTGAAGAACTCATGCTACCAAAAAGCATGCAAGGAAACATACATAATTTTAATAGGCCTATATCTATTGAGGAAATTGATTCAATAACTAATAAGCCCTCTAAAAAAATAATCAGGCACAGATTGTTTTATAAATGATTTAAAGAACATTTAAGAAAATAATTATACCAATTATCCATAACCTCTTCTAGAAAATAGAAGCAGAGAGAACACTTCCTAATTCATAACATGAGGTAATCAAGAATCCAAATATACCACAAATGTATGAAGAAATCTCACTGAACTGGGTAGGTAAAACAGGCACTGACCTAAGTTTGGAAATGAGTGGACTATCTAAAATTAAAGACTATATAAGCAAGGTACACTAGCTGATAAAGTTAAACCCCAGAGGATATTGGTTAACAATTCTGGTACTACTATAAATATATACTGGAACTGAACAATTAGGTAAATGGATGGCAGACAATTGAAGCCAGTTTTCTCACTGTTAGAGTGGGAAATTGCAGATAAGCAAGGAGAGGGGAACTGGAATGACTCATTTGGTAACGGATACATTAGAGTTTGAGACGTCATTATGAGATCAAGTTTAGCTTAATATAAACACAGACTGTAACATACACATATATTGATAGATATACATGCACATATATATATATATATATATATATATGTGTGTTACTATAGAGCATATATTTCCTTGCTCTGTCAGTTGAGGAAAACTGAAAGCAATGACAATAGGCAAGAAACACACCTAGCACCTACGTCTTGGTTTCTAACACCACTCTCCAATTTTAAAAACCCATGCTCCTAAGAGAAATGACTGATATTATGAAATATACATGAGCTGGGAGAACTCATAATATCAGAAAGTAAGGGAGTATGCAAAATAACACCCACAATGGTTGTAGTATGCGACATGACACAGGAGACAACTGAAAAACCTCCCAAAGTTCAAAGCTCTTCAGTAATTTGAATGACAAAATAAAGTTACATTTAATTATAACCCAAAATGTAGAATAAATACACATGAATCCATACTGATATAAATAAATAACCTGGATAAAAACGAGGGTAAACCTACAATGTAGAACAATTCTAAATAATTTACATAGATACTCTGTCTTCAAGGAGGCAGAACATAATTCCCTACTCCTCACCTGTGGGCTAAGCCTAGTAACTTCCTTCTAAGGAGTACAGCATGACAGAGGTAAAGAAGAGTACCTTTACAACAAAAAAGCTTGACAAACGCTATGTCAGCCAAGTGCTCAAGGTCATCACCAACTGTTGTAAGTCATGTTTATAGTATGTGCCTTTGGTATTATGTGATGAAAATGGCACTTTACCTCTATGTTCTTCATCCCAAATGCTATTACCTTTGATTCACGGTAAGAAAAAATATCAGAAAAATCTCAATAGAAGGTCACTCTATAAAATACCTGGCCAGTGCTCTTCAAAGCTGTCAAGGTCATCAAAAACAAGGAACATCTGGAAAACTTGCACAGCCAAGAGTACCTGAAAGAGAAATGATGAATGAACTTGAATGATGGAATGACGAATGATAGAAAATTATGAATAATGTGATATTCTGGATGGGATCTGGGAGTGAAAAAGATATTAGGTAAAATTTAAGGAAATCTGAATAAAATATGCTTAGCTAATAATAATGTATTTATATTCATCCATTATTTGTAAGAAATGTACCATACAAATGTAATAATGTTAATAACAGCTAAAACTGTGTTTGGGTTACATGAGAACTCTCTGTACTATCTTTACAACTTTTAAAAATGAAAACTAAATCTCTTCTTAAAAGTAAATTTCATTTAAAATAAAACAAAATGTTATATAATTATTTATACAGCAGCAAAGTGTTCACTGAATGGATTTCCCATAATTCATTTAAACACTGCTGATATTAAGCATATAGGTTTATTCTAAGTTTCACAATCCATGCATCCATTCAACAAATGTGTATTAAAATCTTTATGTGTCAGATGCTATAGTAATATTTGAGATTCAGCAACAACAACAAAAACAATAGAAATAAGCCTCTGTAAGAGCATGCTAATAACTATAGAGGAAGAGAGGCAAAAGACAAATAAAATACAATTGAAGAAGAGGCAATCAAATAAAAATAAAAGCAGATATATTGTTGGGGGGAGCTTTTAAAAATCCCATCATCTCCAGCCTCTTCTTCTAGCTGCTCTATGGACAGGAGAATGAAGGAGTAAGAGAAGGAAGATCCCTTAGAATTTTATTGCATTGGCCTAGGAGGGAAATTTAGGTGCTGTCAGGTTAGATTAGGATGGTAGCAAGAGACATAGTAATGAAGGATTGGTATCTGAATGTATTACAAGGAGAAACCAGAAGAATTCTCATTATTTGGATGTGAGTATGAGGGAAGAAGACAAATCAAGATTATTCTTTTTTATTAATGAAGGTATTTGTTGCTATAAATATCTCTCTTAGAAATGCTTTTGCTGCCTTTCATACATTTTGGTATGTCATGTTTTCATTTTAATTTGTTTCAAGATATTTTTGAATTTCTCTTTTGATTTCTTCTTTGACTCATTGATTGTTTATAAGCATGTTGTTTAACCTTTATATTTTTGTGAATTTTCTAGTTTTCTTCTTGTAACTGTTTTCTACTTTCATACAACTGTGTACAGAAATGATGCTTCATATGATTTCAAAATTCTTAAATTTAAGATTTGTTTTGTGGCAAAACATATGATCTATCCTGGAGAATATGCTGTATGCACTTAAGAAGAACATGTATTCTGCTGCTGTTGGATGGAATGTTATATAAATATCTGTTAAGTCCATCTGGTCTAATGTGTATATTGCTCCTGTTTAAAAATTTGCAGAGGTACTGAGCTGAAATTTTTCCAAAGATATACAAATGGACAAGTACACAAAAAGGTACTCAACATCACTAATCATCAAGGAACTGCAAATCAAAACCACAATGAGATATTTCCTCATATCTTTTAGAATGGATATCATCAAAAAGGCAAGAAATAGCAATACTGATGAGAAAAAGGAACACTGTTTCATTGTTTGTGGAAATGTAAATTTGTTCAGCCACTCTGGAAAACAGTATGGAGGTTCCTCAAAAAATTAGAAATAGAACTACCATTTGATCCAGCATCTACTTCTGGGTATAGATTAAAAAATATGAAAAGGGGGCTTCCCTGGTGGTGCAGTGGTTGAGAATCTGCCTGCCAATGCAGGGGACACGGGTTCGAGCCCTGGTCTGGGAGGATCCCACATGCCCCAGAGCGGCTGGGCCCGTGAGCCACAACTACTGAGCCTGCGCGTCTGGAGTCTGTGCTCTGCAACGGGAGAGGCCGCGGCGGTGAGAGGCCTGTGCACCGCGGTGAAGAGTGGCCCCCGCTTGCCGCAGCTAGAGAAGGCCCGCACACAGAAACGAAGACCCAGCACAGCAAAAATAAATAAATTAATAAACTCCTACCGCCAACATCTAAAAAAATAATAATAATAATATGAAAAGGGAATATTAGAGAGATATCTGCTCTCCCATTTTTATTGCTGCATTTTTCTCCCAATATCCAAGATATGGAAACAACCTAAGTGCTAGTCAATGGATAAGTAGATGAAGAAGATATGGTATATATATATATATATATATATATATATATATATATATATATGCAATGGAATATTATTTAGCTATGTGAAAAAAAGGACATCCTGTCATTTTCAACTATATGAATGGACTTTGAGGTCACTATGCTAAGGGAAACAAGTCAGAGAAAGGTAAACTCTGTATGATATCACTTATATACAAATTTTTAAAAAGTCAACTTCATAGAAACAGACTAAAATAGTAGTTACCAGAGGCAGGGGGTTGGGGAAAAAAGAGGAGATATTGGTCAATGAGTATAAAGTTTCAGCTAAAAGATGAATAAGGTCTGGAGATCTGATGCACAGCATAATAAATATACTCTAGCTGCTGAAAGAGTAGACCTTAAATATTCTCACCACAAAAAAAAGGAAATGGTGACTATGTATTGTGATGCAGGTGTTAATAAATGCTGTAGTGGTAATCATTTTTCAATATATAAGTGTATCAAATCAACATGTTGTACACCTTAAATAATGAACAATGTTATATGTAAATTATCTTAATAAAATTGGAGGAAAAAAGTCCATAAACTAAGAAGCTAAAGAGAAAAACCTTATATTTTGCATAAAGGTAATTAAAATGCACAACTTTTAAGTATTTTAAAACATTTGAGTAATTGTCCTAAATGCAGAAACAAAACAACCAGTGAGATTATTTAATCTGTTTCCCCAGAATTAGTGCATGCATTTGAATTAGGCAACTGCATAAAACAAAAAGCCTAATATAAAAGTGAATGAATACAATAAATGCTTAATTTTTATATAAAAGAAGTCCAGAAGTAGGTAGTACAAGGCTTCTGTAGCTCTTCCATGATTATCAGAGACTCAGTCTCTTTCTATCTCATTGTGCCAGCATCCTATGATTTGCTGATTTTAATACTCAAGTATAAGAAAGATGCTCTCACGCCATACTTGTGATCCAGTTTTCAGAAAGACACAAGGAAGAAAGGAAGGGCAAAGAGAAAGCACTTTCTAGGAAATTTTGCCGGTACATTGTCTTTAACAGCCTTATCTGAAATCTCATCACCACAATCACCTTCACATCATTTGCTAGAACTACATCACATGACCAAACCCAGATGCAATCTACTGTACAACATAGTACCTATAGTTAACAATATACTATTGTGCACTTTAAAATAAGAGGATAGATCTCACATTAAGTGTTCTTACTACACATACACACAAACAGAAGGAAATTTTGGGAGGAGATGGATGTGTTTAGTATCTTAATTGTGGTGAAATATCACCAGTGTATGCATATGTCCAAACTCAGCAAGATGAATACATTAAATGCATGCAATTTTTTGTACATCAATTATACAACATAAATGTTAAAATTTTAAATAAAAAGGTTTACTAACTGATGCATTGTTATCCATAAAAATTCAGAAAAAAGTTTTTACTAAGGAGGAAGAAAAGTGTATCTTCAGTAGACATTTACCAGTATATATTCTATTCAGTTACAATGAAAATACAGTTGACCCTTGAACAAAGGGTTACTGGCACCAGCCCCCCAAGCAGTTGTAAATCCAACTTATACTTGGCCCTCTGTATTTAAGGTTCCTCCACATAAATGATTCCTCCTTATCCGAGCTTCTGCATCATCAGATTCAATCAAGCAGGGATTTTGTAGTACTGAAGTATTTACTATTGAAAAACAAAAAAAAAATCTGTATGTAAGTGGACCTGCACAGTTCAAACTCATGTGGTTCAAGGGTCAACTGTATCTTTCCTTAAAAATATTTCCTAAAAAAATATTTCCTTAAAAATATTTTCCTTAAAAATATTTTAAGGGCTTCCCTGATGGCGCAGTGGTTGAGAATCTGCCTGCCAATGCAGGGGAGACGGGTTTAAGCCCTGGTCTGGGAAGATCCCACATGCCGCAGAGCAACTAGGCCAGTGAGCCACAACTACTGAGGCTGCGCGTCGGGAGCCTGTGTCCCGCAACAAGAGAGGCCGCAACAGTGAAAGGCCCGCGCTCCGCGATGAAGAGTGGCCCCCGCTTGCTGCAACTAGAGAAAGCCCTTGCACAGAAACAAAGACCCAGCACAGTCTAAAATAAATTAACTAATTAAAAAAAGCAGTTTCTTAAAAAAAAAATTTAAGTGTCATATATCTGTTATAGTTTTATTTTAGTTCCCAATTAGTATAAAGTTTAATACTTAGTTGCATGTTTAATAGTCATTTGTGTTTCTGCATGTCTGTATTTACAAGAAAGTAAATTATGAGAAAGTCTTGAGAGACAAACCAATGGCTGAGAAAAACAAAACAACTGCCATTTAACTTAATGGTTAGAAAAGAGCCAGTTGTAAATTCAGAGTAACTCTTCTTTATGGGACACATTTTGAGAAGAACCAAAGTATTACATAACCCACTGTAATGTGGAAAGTGTAAATTCCCTGTTACTGTCATTTGTGTGATATGAACCACTATATCTCCAGAACGACCCTGTTCAAAAGTAATTATATTATCAGAGGAAGAAAATTATTAGACATTTGCATAAATTAATTTATTGTTTAAATAGCTGTAATGGAAAATGATGGTACTCTCAGGGTTTGTACTAAGGTAAATCATGACAGGAAAGGAGAATAAAATATGGCAAACTGCTCCAAAAGTAATTCATATTAGGGCTTTTCTTTGTTATACCAGGCTAAATTTTATCAGAGATTTATTTCCTTAAGTGGAGTGGCATTCCAAGGATACAGAGATTCTAAAGATTAGTTTTCAAACTTTATTAAGTTCATCCTTGAATGGAATACATCATAAATTCTTATCACTTTAACTTTTGATATGTTGAGTTACAAACATTCAAAGCATACATGTATTGGTGAAGTAAAGCATTACAAAACAATGTCACTTCGTTTTTCTGGAAGAACTAGGGAACATACAGATAATGACCCTGAGTATGTCCTCTTATTCTCTATCATCAAAATATAATTTTGGTTGAGTGCACAGGGCATGTGCCAACATCAAGATTTAAAAGAGTGTTCTGACTTTAGCTTTATTAATAAAACGAATGTAATTGAAATCTACTTTCTCTCTTCCTTCATCATGGTTGTAGGCCCAATCATTTCCTGGGACAATAAAGTTTATCCTCTCCTCCCAACCCTTAGTCATAATAGGTAAGGTGGAAAAATTGAAGAAGGATGGTCAAAAATCTGTGAGGATTCTTCACTAATGTATTAATAAATTAAGAAATTGGTTTTTGAGCACCGTTCTATCTCCATAAAGATAGGGGAATATGACAAAATGAATTCAACCAGGTGTAAACCAGGATACCATAGCCAAGAAATAATGAAAATCAAATGCTCTTACAAACTCATATCTAGTTAAGAATCATGCAATTTGATCCAGAATCTTGGTTTCCAAACCAAGTCAACAACAACAACAACAACAACAAAAAGCAAGTGAAATAAAATAAACCAGCACCAGCGTAGAAGAAAATCATCTGTGTGCCAAAAATTCAAATATCTAAGTGACTGTTTGCTCCACCATTTGGTAGGGATCAGAAGTATCCTCAACCCCTATTAATGTGTTACATTTTTTAGAGGATCACTTCCAATCAAAGGAAAAAGCAAAAATATCAAAAGCAATAGCAACAACAAAAACCTTAATAATATCTCTTTAATCTGTAGAAGTCTATTAATTTAGTAGTTTGTACAAAGTTCTTCATTATCATTTATTATTATTTAATATAGGCTTTAAGAAAAAAATCAAATATAGAGGGCACAGGATCTCACATTTCTCATGGGAAATAGGAGAGCTGAAATAATAAATTTTCAAAATAGGTCTATTTAATATTCCAATTTTTATCCTGATAGCAGCCCAGCAAGCAACCAAGAAGAGATTATTCCTTCCTGGAGGTAGCTGCATTCAGCAACGAAACTGTCTTTCTAATGTGTATAGACCAGAAAGAGGTGGAGGAGGTAGATTAAGAAGTCTTTTTGTCATTTTTGGAGGACGATATTCCAATGTGCAACAATAAAAGATACCAGTAGATGATAGGAAGTGAAGAAGGTCCACTGAATATCTTAACTATCAGTGTATTGTTAAATTGCTTTTGAGATTAAAAAAATACCATTGTTAGACTGTAAATGATTAATAAAAGTAAAAAAAATGATACAGAGTAGTTTCAGGGGGCACCACATTGTAGCTCAGGTCAGTTGGTCAGACTGGAACAGTAATAACAACCTGAAAATGTATCAACAGCGGTGAGACATGATGTGTGGCCTTGAGCTGGGGTCAAAGGCTTGATATAGTCAATCTGCAGATGTGGAACACAAACGGGAAACACCTAGTGCAATGAGATCTCCTCCACTGGGAGATAACCTAGTAAACTTTTGGCGGGAGTCACAGGTCTATCATACAGTGGTAGCTCAGTTTATAGTAGTGGATATGTTGCCATGTCTAGTACGATGATTGATCTAGGCAGTAATGGTCACAATCTGAGGAGTGCAGGCTTGATCAGTAGCTTGTTTCTAGTCAGTTGCATCAGAAAATGATCTTTTACCATGGACACCCACATGAATTACCCAGATATTTATATAAATAGCCATAATTCATTTCCACATTTCATGGCCCCAAAGAGCGGTGTCTACAATTTGCCAGTATTTTATTTTTCAAGGGCAGATCAAACAGTGAGGCAATTGGGAACAGCCCAAGAATCAGTAGAAAAATATACCAAGGTTAATCTAAGGGAGTATTTGCCAGAGTTAGGAGATGGCCTTAAGTTCTGCCCAATAAGTGGAGTAACTACATCTGTTTTGGGTTCTGCTCAGCTGGTACTGCAGCAGAACAGCTCCAGCAGCCGGGTGGGCACGACTGGTCCTTAGCTTAGCCAAAATCGTTCAGTGTTTTCCTTTGCTCTTTAGCACAACTTGTAAATTTTTCGTGAAACCTGGACATAATGTATCAAGTAGTAAGAACCAAGATAATTGGGTTTTTAATGAGGTTTTATGATAAACTGGTTTGTTGTTGGCATGTTCAGTGGTTGCTTTAGCATAGGTGCCTAGGGCTTAAATTTCCTGTAGTATGTTTGCTTTCTTTTTTCTTTCTTCCCTGTTGTCTCGGGGCTTCCTTAAGAAATTCTTAAATAGTGTCTGTGCCTTTTGGCTGAGTAATCCACTGTTAACACATTGGAACCTTGTTGATTGGTGGCAAGATGTAGGGGGATGGGAAGCATTCTATTATCTTACAACTAAATCTTAGTTGTTCATGGGACCTGAGTTACTTCATAGTTTTCAGGCCCGATGTTCCCTTTCCTTTTGGCCCCTCACCTGGGCCAGCTGATAAAAGAGCCTGAGTGCTCCTTCCTTTGGCCCTAGGCTGCATGTGCAGGAGAACCATCAACTCAGTCCTACCCTCTAACCACAGTAAAATCCCAGCCAGTCTCCTTTCCTTGCCATCTCAAGCCATTTCTAGACCTGTTTGGGAGTCAGCCTTGTTCCTCCCAGAAAGCCTCATTATGTTAGTAATAGACCTTTACCTACCCTCTTGGTTCATGAGTGGTGTCATCAGTTTTGATATCCACACCAAATTTTATGTGATGTGACTATCACATTTCTTTGAAGTGATCACAACATGAGGGGATGTTAACCTAATTACACCCTATAAAACCTGAAAAACTATGATTTGTACACACAAAAACACACACACACTATAATAGCAATCCCTGAAATATTATATGAATTTGATTGTCTGCTCAATCTTGGTACTTAGCCATTTCTCAAGAAAAATTAGGCATATGGAATAATTGAAATAAATTCTCCCCTTAGAAGGCCCAGTTTAATCAAAATGACCGTGGTTTGCTGAACAATGCCCCCCAGAGATGTCTATATCCTAATCCCCAGAACCTGTGAATATATTATCTTGCTAAGTAAAAGGGACTTTGCAGAATCTTGAGAAAGGGAGATTATCCTTCATCGACTGGGCAGGTCCAATGCAATCACAAAGTTTTTTATAAGAGAGAGGCAGGAAGATCAGAGTTAGAATATATAAGAATCGAAGTAGATGCCAAGGAGAGATTACACTATACTGCAGACTTTGAAGATGGAGAAAGGCCATGAGCTAAGGAATGTAGGTATTCTCTAGAAGCTGGAAAAGGTGAGGAACAATGTTTCTACTACAGCCTACAGGAAAAACACCTGCTTGCAGATCCATTTTTTACTTCCAACTTCCAGAACTTTAGGAGAATAAATATATGTTGCTTAAAGCCACTTAGTGTGTGGTAATTTGTTAAGGTTGCAATAAGAAGTTAATATAGTGGCAAAAGGAAGGAAATGAGCTGATTTTTTTCCCCAGTGTTGCCTACAGAAGATCATGTTAATTTACTACTGAAAACTGAATCCTAAGAACCATTCTGGTTTGCGTGGTTTCCAAAGCCTGGTTGAAATTTTCCTTCATTTCTTTAAGCTAGCTCATGCCCTTATAATGAAATTGATTTTTAATCAAATCAACCATGTTGTTTTGAATTGCCCACATTTAAAAAACAATAAATACATAATTTATTTTCCTGGACAGTTTCTAAACTCAAATGAGATAAAACAAGTAGTTTGCTCAATGAAAGATGGCCACTGTTATATAAACAAAGATGTTTCAGTGTAACATAAAAAAAGGAATAGTATAACACTGACACTTTGAATTTCCCTTCCTGAATCCAATATTTATCATTTCATTCTTCCTTAAAGGTAGTCATTAACCAGATTTCAAAAACTGCAGTTATGATTTTGCTTGTTTCTAACTTTATATAAATTGAATTACATAATATACATCTATTATCTAGTTTTTTCACTCATCATAATGTTGGAAAATTCTTCCATGTAAATATATGCAAGTAGATTTCAATTATTTTTATCATTGTGTAAAATATTTCATATAAATAAGCCATAAATTATTTATCTGTTATTTTATTGATGTACAGTGTAGTTTTTTCTAGCTTTTGGCCTATATGGATAATGCTACTATCCTCTCTTTCATGTGTATCTTTTGGCAAACATATACATGCATTTATGTTAGCTATATTCTCAGAAAAAATATTTTTTAGATCAAAGGGTATTAAGGATATTCAGTAGATAATGACAAACAGTTTTCCAAAGTGACTATATAAAATCCCATTTCCACCAGCAATACATAAGACTTTTAATTTGTCCATATCATCACCAATATTTTTTTTATTTCAAGCACTTTAATTTTAGCCTATCTGGTGGGTAAGTAGTGATACATCATTATGGTTTTAAATCTGCATTTCCCTGGTTAGTAATGAGGCTGAGTAAACTTTCATACTTTCATTGCCTGTTTAAACATTCTCTTTTGTGAAGCCTGTTCAAGTATTTTGCACATTTTATCTGCGGATTTATCACTGATTTGTAGGAGTTCTTTCATTAGGTATATGTTTTGCAAATGTCTTCTCTGATCTGTGCTTTTCCTTTTACAAATGTTAACTCTATTTTTGATGAACATAAATTATTAATTTAAACCTAATTTGTCAGTCATTGCTTTATGGTTATACATTGTGTTCCCCATTTAAGAAATCATTCCTTATTCTAAGGTAAAGGCAATATCTATTATCTTCTATAAATTTTGTTACTTTGTTTTTCTATTTAAATCTATACTCTACTTGTAATTAATTTTTGGTGTGAGATAGGATTGTGTGAAAAAGAATTAACATAACAGGTCTGTTTGCTCAGTCCTCACATGTCTTCAAAGCTGCCTGGAACTATCATGAACCCTTGGCCAACTCCCAAGAATGTGCTCCTTGGAAGGTTTTTTATGTTAATGACTGATGATTCTTTACATCTGGAATAATAAGTTGTGCCATATCAACTTATCAGTTTTGCTTTGCACAAACACCAAGATCGATAATGTGCACCAGTTTTCATTTTGGGGTTCCTGTGTTTCAGTTACCATGGCTGGTCACATAACAGGATATGCTTATGTGACCAGCCTTCCATCAACACCCTGAGAAGGGACACTTTTCATGTGTCCCAGAAAGTCACAGGCCAGAGATAAATGCATTCTATCCAGTACCAGAAGTGGAAGAACATGGAAGCCTGTATCTTATTCCTGAGAAGTCTGCCCAATGCTTATTTTTTTCCCCTGTTTCTGTTGTTCTTTATCTGTTTGCTTATCATATATATATATAAAACCTGCTATCAATTCTTATGAGTCCTTGGATCAAATCATCAAGTTTGAGTATGGGGGTGACGTTACCAAAACAAGCCAAGATTTACTGTCTTTGGATAGACATTCAAATGACTCAGCACCATTTATTAAAATACCATTTTCCCCCACTGTCTCTGTCCTAAATTAAGATTATGTATAAGTATTGGGCTGTTAGTGTACTCACTAATTCTTTTCAGTTGACCTTTGTCTATCATTTATTCAATGCCACATCATCTTAAATACTAAGTTTTGCTAGTCTATAGAATGTCTTCTTAACTTGTTCTTGAGGAGGGAACACTTCCAAACCCATTCTATGAAGCCACCATTACCAATACCAGATAATAATACCACAAGAAAACTATAGACCAATATCCTTGATGAATATCAGTGCAAATATTCTGAACAAAACATGGGCAAACATAATTCAAGAACATATGAAAAGGTTTATACACCATCACCAAGTGGGATTTATCCATGGGATTTAAGGACAGTTCAACTTATGCAAATCAATAAATTAATATATCATATCAATAAAATGAGAGATAAAAATTATGCGATCATCTCAATAGAGGCAGGAAAAGCATTTGACAAAAATATAACATCTTTTCATGATAAAAACCCTTAACAGATTGAGTATAGAAGGAACAAACCTCAATGTAATAAAGGTCACATACTACAAACTAACAGCTAACATTATGCTGAATGGAGAAAAATTGAAAGTTTTCCTCTAAGATCAAGAACAAGACAAGGATGCCCACACTCACCACTTCTATTCAGTACAGAACCAGAAATCCTGCCTAGAGCAATTAAGCAAGACAAAGAAACAAAAGACATCCGAATTGAAAAGAAAAAGTAAAATTATCATTATTTGCTAATACATTTTTATATACAGAAAATCTCAAAAAGTCAATCAAAAATGGTGGTAACTAATCAATAATTTCAGTAAAGTTGTAGGATACAAAATCAACATACAAAAATCATTTGTGTTCTATACACTGACAACAAAACATCTGAAATAGAAATTTTTAAAGAAGATCTCATTCACAATAGTATCAAAAACAATAAAATACTTAGAAATAAATTTAACTAAGCAAGTGAAAGATCTATGCAATGAAAACTATGAGACTTTACTGAAAGAAATCAAAGAAGACACAAACAAATGAAAAGACATCCCACTGTTCATAGATTGGAAGAATTAATAATTTTAAAAAGATTCCATACTATCTAATGCTTCTACAGAACCAATGTAATCCCCATGAAAATACAGAGGCATTCTTCAAAGAAAAAGAAGAAACAATCCTAAAATTTGTCTGGAACCAGGAATGACCCTAAATAGTCAAAGAAATTCTGAGAAGAAAAGAAGAAACCTGGAGGTATCACACTTCTGGATTTCAAGCTACACAACAAAGCCACAGTAATAATAACAGTATAGTATTGGCACAAAACAGACACATAGACCAATGGAATAGAATCAAGAGCCCAGAGCTAAATCCCAGCATATACCATCAACTAGTAGGGAGCCAAGGACATCCAGTGGGAAATGAATAGTCTCTTTAACATATGGTGCTGGGAAAACTGGAGAAACACAGGTAGAACTATGAAATTGGACCACCATATCAGAACACTCACAAAAATTAACTTGATGTGGATCAAAGACTTAAACATAAGACCAGATAACATAAATCTTCTAGAAGAAAACATAGGGAAGAATATACTTGATATTCGTCTTGGTAAAGATTTTTTGAACATGATGCCAAAAGTACAAACAACAAAAGCAAAAATAGGTAAATGGGACTACATCAAACTCAAAAGCTTTGCACAACAAAATAAATAATTAATAAAATGAAAAGACAATCTACAGAATGTGAGAAAAATTTTGCAAATCATATGTTGAACAATGGGTTAATAACCCAAGAAAGGAACTTATAGAACTTAACAACAACAACTCATCACTGAAACAATCCAATTAAAAAATGGGCAGAAGAGCTAAATAGACATTTTTCAAAAGAGGATTATCAGTATGACCAACAGGCACATGAAAAGAGGCTCAACATCACTAATCATCAGGGAAATGTAAATCAAAACCACAGTGAAATATTATCTCACACCAGTTAGAGTGGTTATCAAGAAGAGAAGAAACAAGAAGTGCTGGCAAGGATGTTGTGAAAAGGAGGTCCTTATACACCATTAGCAGGAAAGTAAATTGGTTGAACCACTGTGGAAAATAATATGGAGATTCCTTAAGAAATTAAAAATAGATCTACCATATGATCCAGCAACTCCACTTCTGGGTATATACCCAAAGAAAATGAAAACAGAATTTCAATTTCATGCATTCCATGTTTATTATAGCATTAGTCACATTAGCCAATATATGGAAACAACCTAAATGCCCACCAAAGGAATAATGGATTAAAAAGATGCAGCATACATACACAATGGAATATAATTCAGTTATGAGAAAGGAAGATAATCCTGCCATTTGTGACAACATGGATAGACCTTGAGCACATTATGCTAATTGAGATGTCAGACAGAGAAGGACAAGTGTTGTATGATATCACTACTATGTGAAATCTAATAAAGTCAAATTCATTGTAAAAAAAAGAATAAATTGGTGGTTACAAGTGGCTGGGGGTTGGGGGATAAGACTGGAGTTGTTTAAGGGTACATATGTGCAAGAAGTAGTAAATAAGTTATCAAAATCTGATGCAGAGTATAATGAATATAGACAACAATATCATATTGTAATTGTGTAATATGATAAATATTGCTATGACAATCATACTACAACACCTAAATGTACCAAAGAAACATGTACACATTAAATTTACACAATGTTACATGTCAAATTTATTTAATTTTTTAAAAAGTACAGTTGACCCTTTACATCAGGGTTGAACTGTGCAGGTCCACTTATAAGCAGAGTTTTCAGTAGTAAATATTACAATACTACACAATCTGGGGTTGTTTGAATCCATGAATGTGGAACTGCAGATACAGAAGAAACAAGGAGTTGGAAGAACTGCATGTGTGGAGGGCTGTAGACTTCAATTGCATGGAGTGTCTTTACCCTTAACTCCCCCATTGCTCAAGGGTCAACTGTATTTGGATGCTTCCTCTCTTTATTCTCTAGAAATATTTGCATGATTTTGGAATTATTTTTTCCTTAAATATTTGCCAGAAATAATGGGTAATATAATTCTCTATGTAGTTTTATTTGTTGGAAGATTTTTAAGTATAGATTCAATTTTTTTTTAAATAGCCAGCTATTCAGGATTTCTATTTTCTCTTGTGTGAGTTTTGATGTTGCATAATTCAAGCAATATAATAAAATCTAAATTTTTCACATTTGTTGACATTAAGTTTTATCTTTTTAATATCTCTAGCATTTACAGTATTCTCCCCTTTTTTATCTGAGATTGGATATTTTTGTCTTCTCTTATCTTTCTTGATTTTTCTTAGAAAGTGTAAATATATTTTATTAATCTTTCCAGAGAGCAATTTGTTTGGTTGATTTCCTCTATTGTATTATTTATGTCATTATTTTTTACTCAATCTTTATTATTCCCATTGTCCTAATTTCTTAGAATTTAATTTGCATATCATTTTCTTGAGATGGATGCATAGCATTTTGATATCTTAGACTTTTTAAATTTTAGCATATGGATTTACAGCCATTAGCTTCCCTTTAAAAATTGCTCTAGCTGGGTCCAACAAATTTTGTTTGTTCGTTTTTCAGGTAAATATATTTTCAAATATCCATTGAACCTTTTTTCAAGCAATATTTAAGAGTACATTGCCAGATACATGGAATTTTCTATCTGATCAAAGACAATATGATGTAAGATTTTATCCCTTTGAAATGTATTAAGACTTTTTCTATGGCTCAGCATTTAGTCAATTTTAAAAACCATTTGATGTATTCTAAAAAAAAATTATACTGCAAGTGTCAGCACAGTGTTTTATATGTGTCTACTGGATCATGTTTGCTCATTGAATTGGTTAAACTTTCATGATGTTTGTTGTTTTGTATGATTCATATATCAGGTACTGAGAGTGATGTATTAAAATATTACATTATAGATTATTATTTTTTTTTGTAGTTGCATCTTTCTGATGAGTGTATCATTAATCATTATCAAATTACCCTCTATTTAGCAATGCTTTTCTATTACTCTCTATTTTGTCTGATATTATTCTGGCTTCAAACTTTGCCAGGGGCTTTGACTATATACTTAATGTTTTTCTTTAGCCTTTCTTCTCAATTGTAATTTTTTGAGATAATACATGCACTATTTATACTACAAGGCTAATTTTAATGAATGTGACGATCTAAAACATTATACAAATATAATGCAAATATCCTTCCCAATTAGATAATAATGTATTACTTATTTTCCATTTTAAGTATGTTTATATATCAATTTTTTCCAAAGATTAACCTTATCCTGCATTGAACTATCTATAAATTAATTGGTAAAATGCATTCCATAAATTTATAAAATATGAATACCTATTGTTATTTTGCATTGATTGACAGCTGTATAGAAAAGGGAAACTGAGTTACACAACTCAATTTTTGAAGGACATGTTAATGAAATCTTGACTAGATGAAGAAACAAAGGTGGATGGAGTCTGAACACAGTGAGTCAGAGAGAAATGCTGTGATAACATGGTTAAGATGAACTGCTTGAGGCAATGTAATCCTAACACTGGAAGGGTAAGACATAGTAAATCAAGAGAGGAATTTCACCAAGATCTTAGGAAGGCTAAAATATTAAGCACTGATGATACTTCTGTTGTCACCTTCCTACAAGGAGATAAAATAAAATAGGACTGAAATTCTCAAAAATCAAAGGTTTCAAGGAACTCTGTGCACCGGATGTTGAGGAAAAAATTACCAAAACAAGTGCTGAATTTTTCAAGAATAATTTCCTAATTAAAAGCAAAGCAATGTGGTCTAAACTGTTTATCGAAGAGAGATGTATATCTTAGAGCATAGCAGGCAATAGCAAAAGTAAAAAGAGGAAAGTGGCTAGCCTGCAGTTAAGAGGAAAGAGAGCCTTTTAAAAAGGCAAAAGAAAAATGCTGAAATACAATGCTTCCTTGTTTAATACAAGAGTTGGGTTGTATTATTCACAAATCATTTACATAATTTCCCTTCAATTTTATGGAGGTGAAAGTAGGAAGAGTCTTTGAAATAACTGTGATTTTATTTCTTCTGAGAAAAACTATATTCCATTGCAGTGAGGACATTAAATACTGCTGAAAGTTAAGAATAAAGAGATTTTTTTTCCCCAGAAGAGATTGCATGATCCACAAACACAATAAAACTGTTTACAAGGAGACAGATTACAGCCCTGTGAAGAAAGGTATTGAACCATATTGAAATAAACGCAAAGGGTGGCTTTATGAAAGAATGCCATGGGTATGAATATGGATGGAGGTAAGAAGTCCAGTGAAATAACCATATGGGTAAAGGTAAAGCAATGTGCTTAGTTGGCTGAAATAACTGGCTCTAAAATTTTAATCACATCTTATATTGCAGTTACTGAACCAAGAACAAAAATAAGTTCCTGGTGGTAGAGGAGACAATATTCATTACATTTCCAAATGTCCCTAAAGAAGGCAACCGCATAATAAAATCTTAAATTTACTTCTGGGGCAAAAAGTATCTCTCTGCATATAAATGTCCGTACTCCTTTTGTCAGCAATGATTACTATTTGGACCAGAATATTTCCTCTTTCAACTTAGTCAGCAGGCAATAGAGTGTTAAAATATATATCCATTTACAAAGAAGTTTTAGCTCATATTCCTGGAAATATTTATTGCTTCTAAGACTTTCAAAGCATATCTTTATTTTGCTTGCATTCTTTGTTCTCCAATTTACCTTATATTTTATTTTATGCTGCATAAAATCCCTCTTGAAATGCAGAGTATAGATTCAACAAATAGCTTTACAACAAGCTGTTTAAAGTTTTTATTTCCTCCCTCTATTCTCAACTTCTACAATATATTCATATTTTTAAAAATCAATACTTTTTTATGTCTATGCCCTCTATGATACAGTTTATGCAGATTCTTCTTGTTCAGTAAAATTAAGTGTTTATATATACATATCTGCTAAGAGTCCCAGTCTGCCTACTGATTTGGAGGACAGCTTTAGGCAGCCAAACAGGCACAGATGGGAGAGAATTCAGTACTGGCAAAGATACGGGTAGAAGGCAGAGTTGCACAGCCACTTTTGAGCTTTTGTTTCAATCCTTCAACCTCAGAAAGGGGATCAAGAAATAAACAGGGCAAATGAGACAGTGGAAATACATTTAGTCTGCCAAGGTTGGAGGTCTACCTTTCAGATTTATGGATCATGCATAAATTACTTATAAAAAAAATGTAATGTTGCCCCCAATATCTTAACTTACTAAGCTGCAGAAACAGAATATTATCAATCTCAACTATATTCTTGCTTTAATAACCTGCTCTACTACTCTGATATTTGAATTCAAATTTAGAAACTATTGATGAATAAAAAGAACCAGGAAAATATTTTTTAAAAAGCTATTCAGAACTTACCTATATTAGGAATCCTAGTAGAAATATTATTCGATATAGAAAGAAAACTGGAAGTGTTAGAATTTTCTGAAATTGTTCCTTGTTTCATATCATTACAATTGATTCAATATGTACAATTTTCATGTTAAAAGAAAGAAAAAAGTTATTTATATGGAAATCCTAAAAAATTTCTATTGATATCCACAAAGAAACCAGTCTATAATCAGACCTATATTTTTCTGTACAAATTTCTCATGAACTTTTCAAACGTTAAATATATTTTTAAGAAACATATTTTGGACATGAAAATGTGTGTATGTTTATATTTGCATATTTCTGCATATTCCAAACATATCTGTAGAAAAGTCGCACACCACATACACACATTTCTCTTTAGAAGGGGAAATATTTTTTTTTAGTTTTATATTTTATCTTAAAGAGGATAAAACTCTAGCATCTGTTTCTGATAAAGATTTACCTTCCTTTTATTTTTATAGGCATTCGATATATTGATAGAAGAGATGATAGAGTGCATGCCTTTTGGACACACAGAGTAGTGTCCTCTCATTTATCAGCTTTGTAGACTTTTATAAAGATATTGCATTGACCAATATAGTGAAGTTTTTTCCTTCTCATTGTATTAAAAAAGATCTGACATCTCCTTATCTGTAGCTTTAAAAAAAAGATTATTTTTAAGCTTACCACTTAAGAAAAATATTCCTGCTTTGTCACTTATCAGGCCATTGTTCAATGTGATCTTTACAATGGCTATTATTCCATTATGAGAATATACCATTATTTATAAACACACATGTGTTTATGTATGTTTTTTATATTGATATCTATATAGTTACATTAGCATGTAAGTACAGAGGATAATATAGGACACAAATTAGTACTTATTAGCTGGTTAATATTTATTGCCTCAAGTGGGGAGTAATTATGTGAAGGGGAATAACTATAATAAGAACAGGTATGTCAGTGATTATTGCATTTATACACTTACATAAGATACTTCTATGTATGCTCATATATGAAATTAAATAAAATTACTTGAAAAAAAATGAAGTAAAATACGGTTTTCTGATTCTCTCCCAAAATTTCTATAAAACTGAGTTGTGTAAAGAATGCTGGAAAATTGTTCCTAAGCAACATATTTTAACTGATTTTTGTTGTTTTTTGTTGATGTTCTTGTGTTATTGTTGTTTCACCAAGGTTTTTATAAATAGGAGTCCATATTATTTGAGATTTTTTTGAAATTGGGAAAAAAACAAATCAATGCATTGTTTTTCTCTAGAAAACCTCTGGAAACCTCTGGAGATAAGCCCACTAAACTTGGTCAGACTGTAGATTCTTAAATGGCTCTATAACTGGTCTCTAGCCCATCTCTGCCACAATCCAAAAATAAGAATCTTGCTGGAGACACTCCCGTCTTGCTGGCACAGGGATCGTGCAGGAGACACTCCTGTGTGTTCCTCTGCAGATCCTGAAAGGGCCCTATACTACGTGGTAGTAGTCTGTGAGCAAGTCTTCTGACATAGGGATCAAGCAGGAGAAATTCCCATCTGGACCCCCAGAGATCAGGAAGGGGCTTTATATACAGTGTCACTTTCCTCACACTGATAATCTGCTAGCAGTCCTGGGGTTCCAGGGCCCCATGGGAAACATTCATGTCAACAACCCAGAAGATTCTAAAAGGGTACTACACTAGGCCTCAGCTCTTCCCATCTGTGGTCCGTGAGCAGTCGTACAGCACAGGGACCTGACGGGAGACACTCATATCTATGCCTCAGGAAATTTGTATAGGGCCATATCTTCAGCTCTAGTCTTTCCAGCCATGGTCAGGGACGAGTTCAACCCACTCATGGACCTGGTAGGAGGCACATCTCTTCATGCCTCCAAAGCCAAGTATGCAGACCTCATTCTTGGCTGTGGAACCTGAAACAGCCCTGGGCTCAGTTCCAGCCCTTCTGAGCCATAGTTCAGGGCCAGTCCTACACATTCAGGGACTCACCCAGTGACAAGGCAATAGGCCCATGTCTGAGGTCCCAACCTTGGACTCTGAAAGAGGCCCTTGTCTCACTGCTGCCTTATTGAACAGTGTATTAGAGACAACACTCAATGGTGGTCATCCATCCAACGACCAGACAGGATCCACACCATACCAAGCACCTGGTAACAAGCTGGCCAACTGCAGACCCCATTATAGACAGTGAAAAACCCCACTGGTTTATTGAAAAGAGAAAACTGACTAACTTTTAACTAGATTAACCAAGAAAAAGGAGAGAAAACTATACATATATAAAATGATATATGATTTCTCCAAAAAAAAAAAAAGAATGGAATATTGTCATTTGAGAGAACATGAATGGACCTTGAGGGCATTTGCTAAGTAAAATAAGTCAGACAGGAAGACAAATACCGTAGGATGATCTCACTTATTGGTTGTTGTAAAGGCAAGGGATGGACTCAGGTAAAGGGGTGAAGGGGATCAGAAGGTACAAGCTTTTGGTTGTAAAGTAAATAAGTTATATGTGTGTAAGGTACAGCATGGTGACTATAATTAATGATATTGTATTGCATGTTTGAAAGCTGCTAAGAGAGATCTTAAAAGTTCTTATCACAGGGAAAAATGTGCAACTGTGTGGTGACAGATGTTGACTAATTGTGATCATTTTGCAATATATACAAATACTGAATCATTATGTTGTACACCTAAAACTAATATAATTTTATATGTCATTATATTTCAATACATTTTAAAGAGGCTACTACAAACAATTATGCAATAACAAATTGGATAGCCTAGAAGAAATGAATAATTTCCTAGAAATACACAAACTACCAAGACTGAATCATAAAAAGTAGAAAATCTGAACAGACCAATAATGACTATGGAGATGAAACAGTAATCAAAACCTCCCAACAAAGAAAAACCCAAGACAAGATGGTTTCAATGGTGAATTTTACCAACATTTATAGACAAATTAATGCCAATCTTTCTCAAACTCTTTCAAAAAACTGAAGAGGAAGGAATACTCCCAAACTCACATTACAAGGCCAGCATAACACTGATTCAAAAGCCAGACAAGAACATTATAAGCAAACTACAAGACAGTATCCCTGATGAATACAGGAACAAAAATTCTCAACAAAATTATATCAAACCATCTCCAACAGCACAATAAAACGATCATATACAATGATCAAGTGGGATTTATCCCTGGGATGCAAAAATGGTTCAACATAGGCAAATCAATAAATGTGATACACTACATTAATAGAATGAAGGATAGAAATTATCCGAGCCTCTCAATAGATGCAGAAAAAGTGTTTGACAAAACTCAACACCCTTTCTTTCCTTCTCATTTATTTTTTTTGTTTTTTTATTAGGTATAATTGACATTTAACATTATATTACTTCCGGGTATACAACAAAATGATTCAAAATTTGTGGACACTATTGTGAAATGATCATCACAATAAGCCTATTTAATATCTGTCACCATAAAATAGTCACAAAAACTGTTTTTTCCCTTGTGATGAGGTCTTTTAAGATCTACCCTTCTAGCAACTTTCAAACGGCAATACAGTATTATTAACTATAGTCACCATGCTGTACATTACATCCCCATGACTTATTTATAATTAGATGTTTGTACTTTTTGACTCCCTTCAACACTCTTTCATGATGAAAGCTCTCAACAAAATGAATATAGACTGACTTACCTCAACATAATAGAGGACATTTATGACAAAGCCACATCTAACATCACATTCAACAGTGAAAATTGAAAAAAAATTTCTCTATGATCAGGAAGAAGACTTCTCAGCACTCTTATTTAACACAGTAATAGAAGTTCTAGCCAGAGCAATTAAGAAAAGAAATAAAAAGATTCAAACTGGAATAGAAGAAGTGAAATCGTCTTTGCAGATGACATTATCTTATACAGAGAAAACCCTACAGTCTCCATAAAAAACTAAAAAATTTATAACTAATAAGTAAACTCAGTAAACTTCAGGATACAAAAATCAACATACAGAAATCATTTTTATTTCTACTCATTGACAGCAAACTGTCAAACATAGAAATTAACAAGACAATCTCATTTATAATAGCATCAAATTCAATAAAATACATAAGAATAAATTTAACAAAGGAAATGAAAGTTGTCTACACTGAAAATTATAAGACACTGTTGAAAGATACTGAGGAAGACACAAATAAATGGAATGATATGCCATGTTCATTAATCTGAAGAATTAATATTGTTAAAATGTCCATATTACTCAAAGCCATTTACAGAATCAATGTAATACCTATTAAATTCAATGGCGAGCAGGGGGGAAGATGGAGGAAGATTAAGATGCGGAGATCACCTTCTTCCCCACAGATACACCAGAAATACATCTACACGTGGAACAACTCCTACAGAACACCTACTGAATGCTAGCAGAAGACCTCAGACCCCCCCAAAAGGCAAGAAACTCCCCAAATACCTGGGTAGGGCAAAAGAAAAAAGAATAAACAGAGACAAAATAATAGGGACGGGACCTGCACCACTGGGAGGGAGCCGTGAAGGAGGAAAGGTTTCCACACACTAGGAAGCCCCTTCGTGGGTGGAAACTGCGGGTGGCGGAGGGGTGAAGCTTCAGGGCTGCGGACGACAGCGCAGCAACATGGGTGCGGAGGGCAAAGCGGAGAGATTCCCACACAGAGGATCGGCTCCGACCAGCACTCACCAGCCCGAGAGGCTTGTCTGCTCACACGCCGGGGAGGGCGGGGCTGGGAGCTGAGGCTCGGGCTTCGGTCGGAGCGCAGGGAGAGGACTGGGGTTGGCGGCGTGAACACAGCCTACAGGGGCTTAGTGCACCACGGCTAGCCGGGAGGGAGTCTGGGGAAAAGTCTGGATCTGCCGAAGAAGCAAGAGACTTTTTCTTCCCTCTTTGTTTCCTGGTGCGCGAGGAGAGGGGATTCAGAGCACTGCTTAAAGGAGTTCCAGAGACAGGTGCGAGCCGTGTCTAAAAGCGCAGACCCCAGAGACAGGCATGAGACGCTAAGGCTGCTGCTGCCGCCACCAAGAAGCCTGTGGGGAAGCACAGGTCACTATCCACACCTCCCTACCGGGGAGCCTGTGCAGCCCGCCACTGCCAGGGTCCTGGGATACAGGGAAAACTTCCCCAGGAGAACGCTCGGTGCGCCTAAGTCTGGTGCAACGTCCCAACGGCCTTTGCCACCGCAGGCTCGCCCCGGATCTGCACCCCTCCCTCCCCACGGCCTGAGTGAGCCAGAGCCCCTGAGTCAGCTGCTCCTTTAACCCTGGCCTGTCTGAGCAAAGAACAGACACCCTCCGGCGGGGCCAAATCAAAAGCTGAGCCCCGGGAGCCATGTAAACAAAGAAGAGAAAGGGAAATCTCTCCCAGCAGCCTAAGGAGCAGTGGATTAAATCTCCACACTCAACTTGATGTACCCTACGTCTGTGGAATACATGAATAGACAACGAATCATCCCAAATTGAGGAGGTGGACTTTGAGAGCAAGATTTATGATTTTTTCCCTTCCCTCGTTTTGTGAGTGTGTATGTGTATGCTTCTGTGTGACATTTTGTCTGTATAGCTTTGCTTTCACCATTTGCCCTAGGGTTCAATCTGTCCGGGTTTTTTTCGTTTTTTTTACTTAAAATTTTTTTTCTTAATAATTATTTTTTATTTTAACAATTTTATTTTATTTTATCTTTATTTTCTTTCTCTGTCTCTCCCTCTCTCTCTCTCTCTTCTTACTCTCCCTTTTATTCAGAGCCGTGTGGATGAAAGGCTTTCGGTGCTACAGCCAGGAGTCAGTGCTGTGCCTCTGAGATGGGAGAGCCAACTTCAGGATACTGGTCCACAAGAGACCTCCCAACTCCACATAATATAAAATGGCAAAAATCTCCCAGAGACCTCCATCTCAACACCAGCACCCAGCTTCACTCAATGACCAGCAAGCTACTGGACTGGATACACTATGCCAAACAACTAGCAAGACAGGAACACAATCCCACCCATTAGCAGAGAGGCTGCCTAAAATCATAAGTCCACAGACACCCCAAAACACACCACCAGACGTGGACCTGCCTAGCAGAAAGACAAGATCCAGACTCATCCACCAGAACACAGGCACCACTCCCCTCCAACAGGAAGCCTACACAACCCACTGAACCAACCTTAGCCACTGGGGATAGACACCAAAAACAACGGGAACTACGAACCTGCAGCCTAAAAAAAGGAGACCCAAACACACTAAGATAAGCAAAATAAGAAGACAGAAAAACACACAGCTGATGAAGGAGCAAGATAAAAACCCACCAGACCTAATAAATGAAGAGGAAATAGGCAGTCTACCTGAAAAAGAATTCAGAATAATGATAGCAAAGATGATCCAAAATCTTGGAAATAGAATAAAGAAAAAGCAAGAAACATTTAACAAGGACCTAGAAGAACTAAAGATGAAATAAGCAACAATGAACAACACAATAAATGAAATTAAAAATACTCTAGAAGGGATCAATAGCAGAATAACTGAGGCAGAAGAACGGATAAGTGACCTGGAAGATAAAATAGTGGAAGTAAATACTGCAGAGCAGAATAAACAATAAAGAATGAACAGAACTGAGGACAGACCCAGAGACCTCTGGGGCAACAATAAATGCACCAATATTCGAATTACAGGGGTTCCAGAAGAAGAAGAGAAAAAGAAAGGGACTGAAAAAAAAACTTGAAGAGATTATAGTTGAAAACATCCCTAATATGGGAAAGGAAATAGTTAATCAAGTCCAGGAAGCACAGAGAGTCCCGTACAGGATAAATCCAAGGAGAAATACGCCATGACACATATTTATCAACCTGTCAAAACTTAAATACAAAGAAAACATATTAAAAGCAGCAAGGGAAAAAGAACAAATAACATACAAGGGAATCCCCATATGGTTAACAGCTGATCTTTCAGTAGAAATTCTGCAAGCCAGAAGGGAGTGGAAGGACATATTTAAAGTGATGAAGGAATAAAACCTACAACCAAGATTACTCTACCAGCAAGGATCTCATTCAGATTTGATGGAGAAATTAAAACGTTTACAGACAAGCAAAAGCTGAGAGAGTTCAGCACCACCAAACCAGCTTTACAAGAAATGCTAAAGGAACTTCTCTAGGCAAGAAACACAACAGAAGGAAAAGACCTACAATAACGAACCCAAAACAATTAAGAAAATGGGAATAGGAACATACATATCGATAATTACCTTAAATGTAAATGGACTAAATGCTCCCACCAAAAGACACAGATTGGCTGAATGGATACAAAAACAAGACCCATATATACGCTGTCTACAAGAGACCCACTTCAGACCTAGAGACACATACAGACTGAAAGTGAGGGGATGGAAAAAGATATTCCATGCAAATGGAAACCAAAAGAAAGCTGGAGTAGCAATTCTCATATCAGACAAAATAGACTTTAAAATAAAGACTACTAGAAGAGACAAAGAAGGACACTACATAATGATCAAGGGATCGATCCAAGAAGAAGATATAACAATTGTAAATATTTATGCACCCAACATAGGAGCACCTCAATACATAAGGCAAATACTAACAGCCATAAAAGGAGAAATCGACAGTAACACAATCATAGTAGGGGACTTTAACACGCCACTTTCACCAATGGACAGATCATCCAAAATGAAAATAAATAAGGAAACCCAAGCTTTAAATGATACATTAAACAAGAAGGACTTAATTGATATTTATAGGACATTCCATCAAAAAAAACAACAGAATACACATTTTTCTCAAGTGCTCATGGAACATTCTCCAGGATAGATCATATCTTAAGTCACAAATCAAGCCTTGGTAAATTTAAGAAAATTGAAATTGTATCAAGTATCTTTTCCGACCACAATGCTATGAGACTAGATATCAATTACAGGAAAAGATCTGTAAAAAATACAAACACATGGAGGCTAAACAATACACTACTTAATAACAAAGTGATCACTGAAGAAATCAAAGAGGAAATGAAAAAATACCTAGAAACAAATGACAATGGAGACACAACGACCCAAAACCTATGGAAAGCAGCAAAAGCAGTTCTAAGAGGGAAGTTTATAGCAATACAATCCCACCTTAAGAAACAGGAAACATCTCGAATAAACAACCTAACCTTGCACCTAAAGCAATTAGAGAAAGAAGAACAAAAACATCCCAAAGTTAGCTGAAGGAAAGAAATCATAAAAATCAGATCAGAAATAAATGAAAAAGAAATGAAGGAAACAATAGCAAAGATCAATAAAACTAAAAGCTGGTTCTTTGAGAAGATAAACAAAATTGATAAACCATTAGCCAGACTCATCAAAAAAAAAAGGGAGAAGACTCAAATCAATAGAATTAGAAACAAAAAAGGAGAAGTGACAACTGACACTGCAGAAATACAAAAGATCATGACAGATTACTACAAGCAACTCTATGCCAAAAAAATGGACAACCTGGAAGAAATGGACAAATTCTTAGAAATGCACAACCTGCCAAGACTGAATCAGAAAGAAATAGAAAATATGAACAGACCAATCACAAGCACTGAAATTGAAACTGTGATTAAACATCTCCCAACAAACAAAAGCCCAGAACCAGGTGGCTTCACAGGCAAATTCTATCAAACATTTAGAGGAGAGTTAACATCTATCCTTCTCAAACTCTTCCAAAATAGACCAGAGGGAGAAACACTCCCAAACTCATTCTACGAGGCCACCATCACCCTGATACCAAAACCAGACAAGGATGTCACAAATAAAGAAAACTACAGGCCAATATCACTAATGAACACAGATGCAAAAATCCTCAACAAAATACTAGCAAACAGAATCCAACAGCACATTAAAAGGATCATACATCATGATCAAGTGGGGCTTATTCCAGGAATGTAAGGATTTTTCAATATATGCAAATCAATCAACGTTATACACCATATTAACAAATTGAAGGAGTAAAACCATATGATCATCTCAATAGATGCAGAGAAAGCTTTCAACAAAATTCAACACCCATTTATGATAAAAACCCTGCAGAAAGTAGGCATAGAGGGAACTTTCCTCAACATAATAAAGGCCATATATGACAAACCCACAGCCAACATCGTCCTCAATGGTGAAAAACTGAAAGCATTTCCACTAAGATCAGGAACAAGACAAGGTTGCCCACTCTCACCACTATTTTTCAACATAGTCTTGGAAGTATTAGCCACAGCAATCAGAGAAGAAAAGGAAATAAAAGGAATCCAAATCAGAAAAGAAGTAAAGCTGTCACTGTTTGCAGATGACATGATACTGTACATAGAGAATCCTAAAGATGCTACCAGAAAACTACTAGAGCTAATCAATGAACTTGGTAAAGAAGAAGGATACAAAATTAATGCACAGAAATCTCTGGCATTCCTATACATTAAAGATGAAAAATCTGAAAGTGAAATCAAGGAAACACTCCCATTTACCACTGCAACAAAAAGAATACAATATCTAGGAATAAACCTACTTAAGGAGACAAAAGACCTTTATGCAGAAAATTTTAAGACACTGATGATAGAAATTAAAGATGATACAAATAGATGGAGAGATGTACCATGTTCTTGGATTGGAAGAATCAACATTGTGAAAATGACTCTACTACCCAAAGCAATCTACAGATTCAATGCAATCCCTATCAAACTACCACTGGCATTTTTCACAGAACTAGAGCAAAAAATTTCACAATTTGTATGGAAACACAAAAGACCCCGAATAGCCAAAGCAATCTTGAGAACGAAAAACGGAGCTGGAGGAATCAGACTCTGACTTCAGGCCCTACTACAAAGCTACAATAATCCAGACAGTATGCTACTGGAACAAAAACAGAAACACAGATCAATGGAACAGGATAGAAAGCCCAGAGATAAACCCATGCACATATGATCACATTATCTTTGATAAAGGAGGCAGGAATATACAGTGGAGAAAGGACAGACTCTTCAAAAAGTAGTGCTGGGAAACTGGACAGGTACATGTAAAAGTATGAGATTAGAACAACCCCTAACACCATACACAAAAATAAGCTCAAAATGGATTAAAGACCAAAATGTAAGGCCAGACACTATAAAACTCTCAGAGGAAAACATAGGCAGAACACTCTATGACATAAATCACAGCAAGATCCTTTTTGACCCACATCCTAGAGAAATGGAAATAAAAACAAAAATAAACAAATGGGACCTATTGAAACTTCAAAGCTTTTGCACAGCAAAGGAAACCATAAACAAGACCAAAAGACAACCCTCAGAATGGGAGAAAATATTTGCAAATGAAGCAACTGACAAAGGATTAATCTCCAAAATTTATAAGCAGCACTTGCAGCTCAATAACAAAAAAACAAACAACCCAATCCAAAAATGGGCAGAAGACCTAAATAGACATTTCTCCAAAGAAGATATACAGATTGCCAACAAACACATGAAAGAATGCTCAACATCATTAATCATTAGAGAAATGCAAATCAAAACTACAATGAGATATCATCTCACACCAGTCAGAATGGCCATCATCAAAAAATCTAGAAACAATAAATTTTGGAGATGGTGTGGAGAAAAGGGATCACTCTTGCACTGCTGGTGGGAATGTGAATTGGTATGGCCACTATGGAGAACAGTATGGAGGTTCCTTAAAAAACTACAAATAGAACTACCATATGACCCAGCAATCCCACTACTGGGCATATACCCTGAGAAAACCATAATTCAAAAAGAGACATGTACCAAAATGTTCATTGCAGCTCTATTTACAATAGCCAGGAGATGGAAACAACCTAAGTGTCCATCATCGGATGAATGGATAAAGAAGATATGGCATATATATGCAATGGAATATTACTCAGCCATAAAAGAAACGAAATTGAGTTATTTGTAGTGAGGTGGATGGATCTAGAGTCTGTCATACAGAGTGAAGTAAGTCAGAAAGATAAATACAAATACCGTATGGTAACACATACATATGGAATCTAAGAAAAAAAATATAATGAAGAACCTAGGGGTAAAACGGGAATAAAGACACAGACCTACTAGAGAATGAGCTTGAGGATATGGGAAGGGGGAAGGGTAAGCTGTGACAAAGTGAGAAAGTGGCATGGACATATATACACTACCAAATGTATAACAGATAGCTAGTGGGAAGCAGCCACATAGCACAGGGAGATCAGCTCGGTGCTTTGTGACCACCTGGATGGGTAGCATAGGGAGGGTGGGAGGGAGGGAGAAACAAGAGGGAGGAGATATGGGAACATATGTATATGTATAACTGATTCACTTTGTTATAAAGCAGAAACTAACACACCATTGTAAAGCAATTATACTGCAATAAAGATTTAAAAAGAAAAAAGAAAATGCAGACAGGGAGTTAAAGATAAAAAAAGAAAAATTCAATGGCATTTTTCATAGCAATAGGGGAAAAATATCTAAAATTCATATGGAACCACAAAGACCCAGAATAGCCAAAGCAACCTTAAAAAAGAACAAAGCTGGATGCATCACACTTTTTAATTTCAAATTCTACTAAAAAGCTATGATATTCCAAACAGTATGATACTGGCATAAAATCAGACACATGGAGCAATGGAACAGAATACAGATCCCAGAAATGGAGGTGTCATGCACATGCCAATATTTAACAAGGGAGCCAAGAATACTCAGTGGAGAAGGGGCAGTCAGTCCAATAAATGGCATTGGTAAAACAAGACAGCCACATGCAAATGAATGGAATTGGACTCCTATGTAATATCCCTCACAAAAATTAACTTGAAATGGATTAAAGATTCAAATGTAAGACCTGTATCCATAAAGCTCCTAGAAGAAAACACAGGGGAAAGCTCCCTGACATTATTCTGGCCAACATTTTTTTTGGGATATGACACCAAAAGCACAGCAACAAAAGTAAAGATAAACAAGAGGAATTCCATCAAACTCAAAAGCTCCTGCAAACAAAAGAAACAAGCAACAAAGAGGCAACCTATGGAATAGGGGAATATATCTCTAGACCATATATCTAATAAGGGATTAATATCCCAAACATATGAAGGCCTCATAGTACTCAGAAAACCAAATAATCTAATTTAAAAATTGGCAGAGGTCCTAAATAGTCATTTTTCCAAAAAGATGTTTGAATAATAGATACATGAGAAGATATTCAATATCACTAATCATCAGAAAAATGCAAATCAAAACCACGATATATTGCCTCACTTCTGTTAGAATGATTATCATAAAAAAAGAAGATAACAAGCGTTAACAAGGTTATAAAGAAAAGGGAACCCTTGTTCACTGTTGTTGGAAATATAAATTGGTAAAACCACTGTAGAAAACAGTATGTTTATTCCTAAAAAAATTAAAAACAGAACCACTAAATGATCCAGCAATTCCACCTTTAGGTATATATCTGAAGGAAGTGAAATCAAAAATCTCAGTGAGATTTGCACACCATGATTGTTGCATCATTATTCACAATAGACAAGACATGAAAACAATCTTAGTGTCCACTGAATGGACACTAATGAATGGATTAAGAAATGTGATATATATCACAAACAATGGGCTATTATTCACCCATGAGAAAGGAGATCCTGCTATTAGTGGCAAAATAGACGGACGTACCTTGAGGTAATTATGCTGAGTAAAAGAAGTCAGACAAAGACAAATACTACATGATCTCACTTATATATGGAATCTTAAAAAAAAAAAAAAAAAGCCAGACTCACAGAAACCAAGAGTAGGACTGGAGGTTGTGGAGTGGGGGATACAATGAGATGTTGCTCAATGGATACAAGCTTTCAGTTATAAGATGAATGTGTTAGGGACCAATAGGAAAGAAGGTTGACTATAGTTAGCAATACTGTATCATACACTTGAAAGTTGCTAAGGAAGTAGACCTTGAATATTTTCATGAAGAAAAAAAGATTGTAAGGGTATGATGTGATATATGTTGTTAACGAAACTTGTCACAAGCATTTTGCAATATATACTTGTATCAAATCATCATATTGTACACCTTAAAGTTACACAATTTTATATATCAATTATTTCTCAATGAAACTGGGAAATATTGAAAATAAAAAGACAAATTATTCAGAGTATGTTATTTGTAAAGAACAATATCAAATTAGTATTAAGCAGTAGAAACACCACTGGGAAATCCCCATTTGTTTGAAAATTAAACATACTGCTAAATCAATCATGGTAAAGTAAAAAAATCAAAGACAACAGGAAATATTTTGAAATAAATAAATATAAATTAAAACATAATCAAATTTGAATAAGTGTATAATGCAGAGAAAGTTCCTAAAAAACTAACAATCTTGTAAATAACAGCTATAAATTCTGGGGGCAGACTGAATCATAATTGTATTTTTTTGAGGTGCTTAAAACTATGAGAGAAAGCCTGTCGCCTTTCTGGACATAGTAAAAAGAGGAAGAAGCCTAGGACAACAAAAAACATTTGAGCTTGAGAGAAAATCATTGGTAAGAGATAGCTGAAAAAACTAGAACCTCAGATTTTGCATATAAACTGCCAAAGTCTCTTTCCGATCATGAACCACTTATATGTGAGGAGATTAAAATCACTCTAAACTGGAATCTGAACAATTCCTCTGCATAGGTGTAACAAAATTTACAGTTTGACTCTACATTAATTGTCTATAAAATCAAACACATCACCATTTTGGAGGAATATAATAGTATACAAAGTCCCAACAACATAACCATTTACAATGACCAGGATTCAATCTAAAATGACTTGACATACATAAATATCACAAGACTCAAAAGGAAAAAAAAAAGTCAACAGATGTCAACCCTGCTATTACTCTGATGATGGAATTATCAAACAAAAGCTTTACATAACATATTATAACTATGGTCAATGAGGTAAAGAAATGCAAACATATTTATAATAAATAAAATGATAGAAAATCTAGCAAAGAAATGGCTTTCTTGCATTGAAGATTTTAGAATTGAAATTTCCAATGACTAAAATAAAAATTACCAGAATATATTTAAAAACAGAATAGAGACACAGAAGAAAGAATTAAAGACAGATTAATACAAATTATCCAATCAAACGAAGTGGGAAACAGAGATTTAAAAACGAATAAAACCTAAATCTGTGGGATAATGTCAAAATGCAACATACATGTACTTTGAGTACCAGAGAACAAGAGCGAGAAAGGGGCAGTAAAATAAAGTTATTATGGCTAAGAACTACCCAAAATTTGTAAAAGAAAAAAAAATTACAGATTCAAGAGAGTCAGTGAACCCAAAACAAGATAAATACCAAGAAAATTATAAGTAGGCAAACTATAGTCAAGCTACAGAAAGCCAAAGATAAAAGGAAAAATCTTTAAAGCAACTAGAGGAATATAATATACAGAGAGAGAAACAACAATTAAAATATACATGGACGTCTCATCACAAACCATGGTAGACCAAAAAACAATGGAACATCATTAAAGTGCTTAAAGAAAAAATAGAAAATTCATAATTGTTTATCCGTTAAAAATATATATTAAGGATGAAGGCAAAATTATGAGAATTTCAGGTAAAGGAAGACAAAATATACTCTCCTCAATTGACCAGCTCCCTAAGGAATGTTAAAGGGAGTACTTCTGAATGAAAAGAACTAATACCAACAGGAAACAAGAGCTTAAATAAATGAAAATCTTTAGAAACATTTATTGTATATAAATTTTACCTCAGTAAATGTAATTTTTAAAACTGTGGGTGTAGTTAAGAAATTGCTTAAAGAGAAGTCATAGTATGACAGTTTCAAAAGAAAAAATTTCTTATGAGTTTAAAGTACATCTGTTAAAACTGCCAATTTAATTTCTCAAGAGAATTTAGAGAGGAAATGAAAACAAAGGTTTTTAAATTTTTTCTATCAAGTGGATTTATATCCCTTAATATTATTGGAATTATAGCTATAATTGAATGATATTTCAGATACTGTGTTAGTCATCATACAGATGGTGTATATATTATAGGCTCAATTTTCTCCAAGTTCAATTTCCTTATAATAGCCTTATAAAGCAAGAATGTAATGACTAGAGCATGGACACAAAAAGCTATATTACATACGCTACCAAAGCATATATTTTTGTAAGAAACACTATCATAGGAGAATGCTTGCTTTTTTCTGCAAAAAAAAACCTTTTCATAACTGCAAGATACAGATTATTTAGTGGTATAACAGATTTGGAAATTCACTAACCACATCCCCCATGATTTTATTCTTTGAATCTTTATGGAAACTGATTTACTAATAGTCTTGAACCGGCTTTATCTTTACAGCAATGTTAATGAATAACCTAGTCTTCAGCATTCTCAAAAGTACTGTGTCAACAAATTTCTTTATCTTCATGGTTTCCAATTAATTTTATTGTAATATGTGCCTTCTGCCTTATCTATTAAATAGTTGAAGTGGAATTCAAAGTTTTATGTGTTTCTAATTTTTCTATGTTTAGTGTACTTGACTGCAGTTTTCATTAATGGTTAAAGTATGCTATACCTATATTTAAATATCTGAAAGGCTATTAAAGAAAGAAAGATTAGATTTCTTTTGTCATAGTGGAATAACTTTCTAACTCTTAGGAATATTCAAAAATGGAATGAATTGCCTCGGAAGATGTTGACGTTACCATAATTATAAATTATTTAACACAGTCTCGAAAACACCTGGAAAGACTCTGAATATGATAGTACATAGCAAATAAAATTTTTGAAGCTGCTGTATTACTGAATTTAAAGTCATTTTTTTACCTTAATAAACTATGGTTGTATGACATGGCATTTGATATATCATACCTTCTAAATAGCAATACCTTCTAAAAATTTTAAGGTGTTGATTTACTTTAAACTGTTATGTAACAATTCAAAGCAAAATCAATTAAAATATTTGATACTATATCAAGTTCTTTCAGTTACATTCTCATTTCGTCTTTCACTCTGTTGTAAATTTTTTCTAGCATTTAATTTGTTTCCTTGTTATAGCTTCCCCTTCTCCTAAATATCTCCTATTTTTTATTCTCTTCTTAATACCTTAAAAAGCTCCTAGAGTCAAACATTTCTATCAGTATAACTCAACTGTAAGGACCTCTTTGAGCCTAGTCACTGGCAAATAGGGTATAATTAAACTTGTAAATTTCATCCTTAAAGAATTTCACAATGGCTTTCATTTCAGTTAGCTCACCAAAGACTATCACTTAGTTCAGTGAGAAGCAGATTATGTCCCATAGTAAAAAGTGATTGGGGCTTCGGCACACTGGTTGGGAGTCCGCCTGCTGATGCAGGGGACATGGGTTTGTGCCCCGGTCCGGGAGGATCCCGCATGCCGCGGAGCGGCTCATGAGCCACGGCCGCTGAGCCTGCACGTCCGGAGCCTGTGCTCTATGGGAGAGGCCACAACAGTGAGAGGCCCGCGTACCGCAAAAACAAAACAAAACAAAACAATGATTTATTAGAATACAGACATGCCCATTCATTTTCATATTGTCTATGGCTGCTATTTTGCTACAGTGGACAAGTTGAGTAGTTGTAACACAGATATATTGTACCCAAAGACTGAAATATTTACATCTGGACTTTCACAGAAAAAAGTTTGCTATCTCTTTCTCAAAAGTTACCCGTGGCATCTATTCCTTTAAACGAATGGGCTTTTTTTTTTTTTCCAGCTGTGCTTTATTTTTGACCCTTTTTATGAGACTAAAATGCAGTTAAGGAAGCAGTACAATTTGAGGCTAAGTATTCAGCTTCTAGAGCTCTGCATCAGGGTGATATTTCAAACTCTGACACTTGCTAGCTAAGTCTTGTTGGATCAGTTCCTTACCTTCTTTAAAATTTGTAGTTAATATATAAAATAAACAATAACAACATTGACACAGATGGTTTTGAGTATTTGATGAGATGATCCCTATTAAACTCACTGGCTTGGTATACAGTAAAATCTCAGGACATGTTATCTTTTTGTTAAACGAGGTGTTGGAGGTCCACTGAGTTTAGATGACTTACCAGAGATTACTTGATTAGATTTGGAAGGACAGACTAAATCCTGGGCCTTAACCTCTCAAGTCAATACAAAATCTACTGTAATTCCATTCTTTTTAGATCCAACTGCAGTATTTGGGGAAAATCTCACATTGATAACATTGATACCAAATCTAGAAAATATATCCTCCCATCCTTCAATTAAACTACCTCCTACCTTTTCTTTCTTGAACGCTTCACCCTTCCCTACTCTTTAACTCTTACCTAATGCCCTCACCTGTAGTTCACTTTATCTGAAGAAAACTCATCTTCCCACCTAAATCCTAAAAATTCACAGGTATTTGTACAAATTTCGTGTTCGTTTAATACTGTATATGACCTGTCTGTGTCCAGCCCCTCCCCTTGAACCCTGGATCCATTCCCTATCATCAACATAAGGATGATGATCTAGCAATTAACACCCTCTCTATTACATTTTTTTCTCCACTTGAATCATTCTTATGAGCAGAGAAACATGCTGAGATATGTCCCAGTAAAAAGAAAAACAAATGTTTCAATTCTCTGTAACTCTTCACCATATCTCATATTCTTCATAGCTCTTTATATCAAAATTCCTCTAATTATTATATACTCACCAACTTCAATTCTTTACCTCCTATTTTCTCTTAAACCCACTTCAATCAAACATGTGTCCAATTCCATGGATTCAGTTCCTTATTGTTCACAATGACTTCCATGTAAGGAAATCTAATAAATAATTTCCAGTCCTTATGGTATTCAGCCATGCAGCATTTGCTATTGTTGATGATTTCCTTCTTCTTTATGTTTTACCCCATTCTATACAACACCATACTCTCCTGGTCTCCTCCTGCCTCATTATGTGTTTCTCCTCATTTATTTTGTTGGATTATTTTATTTCTAATTAGTAAATAATAGAATTTCCCAAGACTAACTCTTCAAGAACTTTTCTTTATTAAAAAAAATCTGTTTAATCTAAACAAGTTTCATGGCTTGCTTTAAATACTAACTGTAGACTAAGTTTTTATCAAAGACTTTTATTATAGAGGTCAATAATTAGGTGCTGCATTAATGAAAACAAAATAACCTACATGATTGATGGAAAGTGAAGCTGTCACAAACCTATGCCATGTCTGCCATATTCATATTAAGAATCTTCATTTTGATATTAATAAGCAAATCTAACCCATACCTTCTCTAATATTTTCTAGCTCAGTAAATAACACTTATTCAGTTACTCAGACCCCAAAATGCCAAAATAAATTATCCTTGAATTGTCTCATTCTCTCATAGTCTATGTCTCTCTACACCTTAGCAAGTCTTGTCATTTCTACCTGTAAACTAGATGCCTAGTATTGTCACTTCGCTGTAATTTTTATGCTCTTATATTTGACAAAACCAACATCACCTCATATAATGGTATATGAAATTTATTTTCTTTTACTAACTTAAAATTAGATGATGTTACTTCTTGTTCCAAAATTTCCCACAAATTTCTATCACTCTGAGAATACTGTATAAGAATCTATATGATTTGTCCCTAATGAACACTCTTAAGAGTTCTATTTCCTTTGCCTGTCTTCATAGGTTTTATGACTTTCTAATAGAATATTTTATATTAATTCAGTTATTTTTCTTTTGTATATCTTCCTCTCAGAATGTAAAGTAATATTTTGTCTTATTCACTGCTATATAAGCAATACTTGGAACAGTATTTTTGATTAAAAAATGTTGATTCAATGAATAAAAACTCTTTCCTGACATAAAGAGATCTTATGACTTGTGGAGAGAATTCTGATCACACAGTAATTAATCTTAAACTTAACATCTGAAACATACTTCTTCAAAAACCTCAGATTTAAGAGGAGAAAAAGCTTTAATTAAACAGAAAATCTGACATTGGTAACACAAAACTGCACAAATATTTTTTGTCTATTGTAAATAGAATATTATTTGCTTAGCAAAATCTCTATTGACAATTTTGTAAGACAAATAATTTTGTTACAATTATATTTGCTTTATCTTAGCATTAATAACATTAATAGCATGCCTTCAGAATGATCATATTACTCATTTGCATTAACAAAAGAAGTTGATAGGAAGCCACATTCTTTATGACATAAATCCTTTGCCCT